>NW_026126447.1:17791250-18490000 GCF_943737965.1 Phodopus roborovskii
GGCAACTCCTCTGCCTTCACCCTTCCTCATCCCATCATCCTCCATTTGTTTTTCCCACCTGACTTTATCCTGTCCAGCAATTGGCCAGTCAGCTTGTTTATTACATCAATCATAGTGACATACATTCACACCATGTGCAGAAGAACTGTTCCACAGTATGAACCAAAGTCTTTGAGAATCAGTACGAGATAAGTTTCTCCACCTCCTTTCTCTGTGTGACTTAGCTGTGTTTGAGATGGTAAAGGAATTTAGCCTGGGTCCCCAAGGAGGACAAAGTGCAGCCCCCTGCTGATTGATGCATAGGGGATGTGCACGAAGAGTGAGCTAGATGCACCTACCTTCCTAGGCCACTGAGTTGTGGGGTTGTTTTGTTACTGTGGCCTGTTTTTAGCTCCTGCCTGGTATAGAACAAGACACTGAGGCCTCTACTGGAAGCCTGTCTAGGACATTTGGTGCACGGCGAGGGGTGAGTAGACAGATGGGCTGAGAACAGAGTGCCTCTCCCTCTCTCTCTCCGTCTCCCAGCAAGAGGGAGAGTATGCATGGGACATCACATGTTAAATGACGTGGAAACAAGGAAAACATTGTTCATTTGGAATGACATTGAATTCACTGGCTCAGTTTCAGAAAGAAAGTCTCAAGGGAGCTTAAGGAGGCCTGAGACCTCCCACATGCTTCTGTACTGGTGTCTGCTCTCCCTGTGGAGCAGGATGGAAATGCTGCATTAATGTGTGCCCGAGGGCTCCTAGGCCTCCTCACAGGGTCCACTGCCCTAGCCCCATATGGTTTGTGGGACATATTACTGGCAGGAGCTGTATGCACCTTAATGAGGTATGGTCTTTAGATTCTCCCAGAGGGGGACTGCTGGTCTGGGTCTGCACTGTGGAATGAAGATGTACTTTTAGGCCCTGAAAACAGCGGTTCTGTAGTTTCTCTAGGAGTCACCCTATTGCTGAACCCAGGGTTGATATTTATTTATTTATTTATTTATTTATTTATTTATTTATTTATTGCAAGCTGTAAAACATGAACTTGGTGGTGAAACTTTTCTCATCCTACCTTGTTGTGTTTTCCAGGCCAGTGTTGTCTCTGTGACAAAAAAAAAAAAAAAAAAAAAAAAAAAAAAGGAGTTTTCCTCCTCCTAGCAGTGTTGTTGGTTGGTCTCTGTCTTAGTCAGCTGGCAGTCCATTTCTGCCTCATACACCTTTGTAGAGGGAAACCATAGGATGGGATATGGAGCATTTCACCATGACCATGTCCAAAGGACTTCCTGTGAATTGCGGGTACCCCATCAAGCCTTAGACAGACATCATTATTTAGAGCCTCCAGAGTCTGATTCAAGTCTTTTTCGAGCTCTGAAAACATAAATTAGGGTTCTGATTAGTGTTTACTGAGTTCTAAGGTCAAAGTATCTCAGGGCATAGTATTTTTCATTCTCCAGTCAGCTGTTTGTAGCACATTAAAGACACTGAGAGGTTCCCATCTGAATTAAGAACTCTTTGACTCAATACATTTACGTACATTGGGCCTTAACTCTGCATTTTTAAAAGTGATCTGAATTTGACTGCGAGATGTGATTAGTATGGTAAATGACTAGCAACCTGAGAAATAATAAACCTTGACACACTGACTTATGAATCACGACCATAATTTATTCCTATGAGCAGCGCTGCTTTTGGCCTGTCCAAAGAAGTAAGCTTTAAAGGTTAGAGATGGACTACAATGACTCCACCCAAGATGACTGCCTGGATTCCTTCAAGTAGTTAGCTCCTTTCTCCTGGGTGGGGATGGGGACATGCTCAGAAATAAGTAGATGTCTGTGAACTTGGGAGGTCCAGTGGGTGTCACTAATAGTTCATTCAATATTTTATTTCTTCCATTACACTAGTAAATGACTGTCTAATGGGGTATAAGGCATTTGTCTGCTTTTGTCACAGATATGTTTCCTTTTGCTAAGTAAATCAGTAGTAGTTTGTCACATGAGCAATAAGGAACCAATACAATGTGTTCGTACTATCTGTTCTCTAACCTGCCTAAGCCCCTCTGTTGAAACACAAAGCACCTCTATCTAGAAGGAGATTAGGCTGGGGATATGGCTCAGTTGATAGAGTACTTATGCATGAATCCCAGAGTTTGGTTCATGAAAGCTGTGTGTGGTGCTTGAATGTCTGTAACCCTAGCACTTGAGACACAGAGGCAGGATAATCAGATATTCAAGCTTAAATTCAGCTCTATAGTGAGTTCAAGACCAACTTGATGTAAATGAGACCCTGTCTCAACAAAACAACAAAAACATGGCAGGAAGAGAAAAAAATTTAAGTTTGGAAGCCAAAATCTTTCTGTCTGCTTCAAGAGCTGGGTTCCCTATCAGAGCAGATACCTCACACAGGAATAAGAGTTCTTGGTTGTTATCCTACCCCAAGGCAAAGAATGATCTAGGTCTTTTAGCCCACCACAAACAAGAGTTTTGGAGGGACCTGTAGGAAAGCAGTTCTAGAACAGGATCTTGGGACTAGCTGTCCTTAAGAAGTTTGATTTTACCTTCTGCTATGTGACATGTGGCCAGCTTCATAAGCCATACACCCCTCATCTGCAAAGTATAGAACATGTCTAAAAAACGGTCCCATTACAGGAAAGCCATAAGAACACAAGAATTTGTGTGACCAGTGAAAGTTGTTCCCACATATCTTGAATGCAAGTAACAGAAACACTACGATAAGAGCATGCAGAGAGGTGACAGTACATGCAGCACCAGACTCTGGAAAGTACACCAAGACGTTCCTGGAAGTTCTGGTGTGTTGGGGTGCCTTGCCCTTTAGAACATCACAGGTAATCTGTGGCAAATACATTCTTTTAAAATACATTTTGCCTCCACAAACTCCCAAGCTATTTTTATTTTCTGTTGGTTTATCTTTAGGGATGGTGGAAGGCACTGCTTCTCTTATCACTTCACCTCTTGGTTAGCATATGGGGTCTAGAAGATGCTTTGTTGTTTGTTTGTTTTGCTAAGACAGTGTCTTACTTTGTAGCACCAGCTGGTCTTGAACTCAAAATACTTCTGACTCACCCTCTTGGATGTTCGTATTTCAGAGTATGCCATCACACGGCTGATAAAAGATGCATTTCAAAGCCTTTTATATTTATGCTTGCCCCTTCTTCCTACAGATTATGGCCAGAGGTACTAGGAAGACATATTCAGCTATATATTCCTCAAAAGATTCAGCCCATCCAATTTTTCATTTTTGCGAACTATGGTTCATTAACTAGCATCACCAGGACCACTCAAGAGTTGTAAGAAATGTAGACACTTGGGCATCAGCTCAGACTTCATGAATTATAATTTAGATTTTTAACAAGACTTTGATCACAGGAACACACATTGAAGAGAGAGACATATGATATAGAAGGACTGAGCCTAAGGAGATGCCTCCAGTTGGTAAATATTTGCCATTGCAAGCATGAGCACCTGTTTGGTCCCCAGAACAAAATAAAAAAGTGAGTCATGATGGCATGTGCTTGTAATTCCAGAGCTGGGGATGTGAAGACACTCAGTTCTTTGGGGGCTCACTAGCCAGCCAGCCAGCCAAACCTAACATTCTGAGATCTCTCAGGGACAGCACACAGAGGCTGTGGTTGAGAAGAGGCTAAGGTAGCCAAACTTAGTAATGTGTAAGAGTTTCCTGTGTGATACTGGTTTTGAAAGCTCGAAAAGCTTGGTGTTGTAGGGCAGGGCTGAAGAGAGTCTGGGAGAGGTCATTGGTGAGGGTGTAGCTGACAGTGCATGGAGACACCATCGAATTGCAGATGACATCACCACTGGGTGACCACCAAGGACAGCAGTGGCTGTGGAGATGAGCCAGCCAGAGCCTATGGGATGAGCTATTCGTGCTGTTGAGGGGAAAGCTGGGAAGTGGAGCTGCCCAGGCCTTTTGGAGCCCAGAAGATCATGAGTCCCAGACATCAGACACTGAGCTGTTAACATTTCTGAGAGGACTTTGGTTTTGCTTTGATTTGATCATGACTGTGCCCTGATTAATTCCTCTTTGTTTAATAGTGATATGTTTGGGTCTATGAATAGGACAAGAGGGCAATTGTATTCATTGGTTTTTGTCAACTTTACATAAACCTAGACAGCTGTGAAGAAGGAATCTCAGTCATCAGATTGGCCTGTAAGCAAATTTGTTGGATATTTTCTTGATTGATGTGGAAGGGCCCAGTTCACTGTAGGTGGTGTCATCTCTGGGCATTTGGTCCTGGATGGTATAAGAAAGCAGGATGAATGAGCTATGGAATGAAAGCCAGTAGGAAGCCTTCCTCCATGACCTCCTGCCTGCCTCCAGGTTCCTGCCCTGAGTTTCTGCTGTGATTTCCCTGGGTGATGGGCTATAATCTATGAGGTAAAATAAAGCCCTTTCTCCATGATTTGCTGTTGGTCATGGTATTAACATAGCAATAGAAAACAAGCTGTGACAGTTAGAACCCTAGTGTAGCTCAGGCAGGATCATTTGGGTAAGGACGGAAGATGAAATGAATCAGGAACACAAGGCCAAGCTTCATGTGCGTTTTGGAGAGGTTTGGGTTAGAGGAGTATTGTGCTAAGTGCTCCATGGAAACTAAAGGTTTAGTGTTTCCTTCTTGGGAGGCTCCAGATCATCCAAACTCTGCCTTATTGGAGCCAAGGCTCAGCAGGCACATATGGTGTTGGGTAAATATGGAAATGACCAAGTGGACAAGAGGTAGTCAGGTGTGGAATTATTAATAATCCCTCAAACATTAAGTTCCCCTCATATCTCTCATCAAGGCTACCTGGCTGCAGCCCAGACTACCCCACTGGGTTCCCTGGCATTGAGATGGGAGCGTGCTCCAGAACATCTGGGTTTTAGCTGGTAGGTAATCAAGCCATGTCCACAGTTGCTACTTGATTACCCTGCCTCTTCTCTTATTGACTTCTTGTCCTCTGTTTGGCTTTCTGTTGAACCTCTCATACCCTGATTCTCTTCAACATGCAACTTATAGGTCTTGCTCACCAGTAGCCAGGTGGGAAAAGCATCCATTTCTGTCTGTGACTAAGTTTTCAAAAGCCACGCAGGGGAGTTCCTCAACTTACACCTGCCAGGGATGAAAACATAACATGAGGGTGACAATTCAGGAGTTAGTAAGTAGTATTAGGAAAATCTTGAAAGGCAACCTAATTTGGTAAAAAGGAAAAAAAGATAGCAGTGTGGTTTCACTGGGTAAAAAGCAGTAATAATTGATGTGTCCATGAAAGTGTTTATCATCTATATTTAATTGCTCTGTAGCATAAAATGATTCTGTATATTGGTAAATATGTGTTATATTAATACATTGTCACATTAGATTTCCCCACTTAACCCTCTATGCATTTATGCAGGCTTCATAATTCATTGCTTCTATAGCGTGGTCATGTTTTTAACTTAGAAAATCAGTGGGCCTTCCTTGGTCTTACGAGCTAGCGGTTCTGTATCTTGACATTGTGCCTGGAGATTCAGGGCAGGGGCAGTCTGGTGGTTTCTCAACCCAAGGTTGAGTAAACAGATGTCCCGGAGTTGATTTTCCCCCAGAATAATTGCATACAATGAGCACAAATGTTTAATTAATCAGGAATCTTGTGCTTATTATCTTTTCACTGGGCTTCCACTGATAATGACCCAGAGGAAAATTCTTTTCCTTTGTGTGAATGATATTTTATTTAAAGGTTTTCATTTCATCATCTGATCCCCATCTCCTGCCCACCCCTACCCCCCTAGGAAGGGATAGCGTAATACTGACCAAGGATCGGAGTATTGGATACTATTAGCAAATGGTAGGCACACCTCGCCTCACGCTCTACCACTCCATTTGTCTTGGAATTGTGCTAAAGTCAGAATAATTTCATACTTTATATTCACTCCGAGCAAAATTTCCTCCCCCGAAACTAAAGTTGGGAGGAAAGAAGGGAGTGAACGAAGGCTTGATACATAAAAAAGCAAAAAGCCTGTTGTGTAAGAAATCAAGTTTTCAGAACTGAATGTAACAGTACAGACTGGCTCACTAATGAAAGTCCTGCTCCCCAAACCTGGTGCTCAGCACAAAACTTTAATCAGGACGTTGTTTGCATTAAAGGGCTGAGTTTTCCAGTGGGTAATCAGCAGGGAAACCCAGTCAAGGGCAAACAAGGACGACATCCCTGATTAATTAAACATCTGCACGAGGCTAAAAGGGAGACTCACCCTGTTGGTTGCAGAACTATTGATATTAATGCCACACGTGGAACTGGGCAAGGCTGTTTGCTAAAACCCACATATTCAGATGGCTTGGCATTTGGGGCATAGCAAGTTTCATCTTTCTGTGTTATATCAGCTTCCTCCAGTGGCCTTAGAAGTCAGGGATTCCAAGCAGGACAATGAAGTACTAACTTATCTTTCCAAGGAGAGGGCAGCCTGCAAGCTGGTCTCGAACCACAGGGCAAGGGCAGCAGGTGGGAATGGCCATTGCAGGAAGGGGTCTTGTCTGGAGCCTGGGCTGTGGAGGGGTTCTCTTTATAGTTTATTTTCTTGTTTGCTTTTCACAGTGGTGGGGGTAGAACCAGGGCCTTGGGCACAGGAGGCCCTCATTCTACCACTAAGCTACACATAGCCTCAGCTCTGTTTTACTTTTTAATTAACAAACAAACAAACTGAACTGTTGTCTTGCTATGTTGCCTAGGCTATCCTTAACTTTGCAATCCTCGGTACCTCAGATAGTAGGAGTGTGCCACAATGCCTGCTGTGGCAGTTAACTCGATAACCATGAGTTTGGGTCTGATTGAAGCCAAGCTATAAAGTCAAAATGATCATTGCTGCAAGTGTAAAAATGGAGGCTGGGAAATCCAAGTTAAAGGTACTGGCAGGTTTAACGGGTCCATTCCTCCCATCGGGGCCATCTACATGTCCTCAGCTAGCGACGATGCAGGTCCCTGGGACTGTCCTGGTGATGGTGTTCTCATTCTTAAGGGCAGAGCCTCCTCTGGTCTCATCGCTGGGCTGAGGTTCTCACGCATGAATGTGGGAGCTGGTCACACACATGCAGACCATGGCAGACTGGTAACCAGGGTTGCTTTTTATACCCCTAGTGGCGGCAGAAGCAGCAGCCACCACTGCAGTCATGAGTAGTATGGTTTCTATGACTGTGGTACTTGTATGCCCGCTTTTACGTGGATGAACAGGCATAGATTCATATTCAGTTATAGATATGCTCATTTGTTGTATGTAAACATGAATACAGTGACTTCATCTGTTTTAAGTGCTTCAAGAATTCCAACATGCTCTCTAATATAGATTGTATTGGTTCCGGTGAGCGTAGGTTAAGAATGTAGACAACACAGTAGAGTTTGTGTGGCCTGTTAAGGAAAAAGGGAGGTCTGTTTGGCCCTGCTTTGCACCAGGCACTTCATGTTTGGTCAGGGGTGCGCCCACAGACAGGGAAGAGGGTGACAGGCTGTGGGTTTGTCACCACAGGATTCAGGGGACTTGACTCACTTCCCTTCCTGAGATTCAGACTGAAGTTTGTGGTGGCGGCTCACCACACTGGCATGGGTCTACTGCCTCCTTCCTCCCCCAGTGTCCCTATGCCTTATGTAATCTCTGAAGAGGTGCTCCTCCTGGCTTGTCATTTAGGGCACAGATGACATTTGAAGAGAGTGGAGGGGAAATCGACATGAAGATGAACAGACATGGAAATGAGGAGAGTACAGAAACACTGGAATCCCATGCCTCAGATTCCATTTTCTAGCGCTCAGTGTGGCAGAGCTAAATGCTGGCCTGAGTATAAGAGTTCACCTCACCGATTGCAACAATCAGTAGTTGAGTTTTGCCTACTTTTTTGACAGTGGTGATTGGCTTGGCTTTAAAATAAAGTTTATGTTGAAGAATAGTCATTGAAAATAGGTTCTCTAGCCTGCATTTATAAGCGTAACCTCCCAACTGGAACACAAACACATGGTCCACATATGTGGGCATCCTATTGGCCGGAGAGTACGTCTGAATATCACAGAAAGTCAATTCTTAGCCTAGTTTTAAGTAACATGGGAAATTTCAAATAAATAGTAAATTTAATATTTCACATCATAAAAATATCTTTTAAAACAGTTCATTGGAACTAACAGAATGTGTTAGGTTGTGCATGTATTGACCAGCAGGCCCAGCTCTCATTGTATATGCTGGAAACATCCTTCCTGGCTGCACTGGCAGTATTTATTACAGAATGCTAAATTACCTGGATCTCACTGCTTTCTCACTCAAACTCGATTTGTTCGTTGCCAGAGAGCCGCCTTTTCAACTGGATCTGTGCAGGGCTGTAGGGAAATTGGATGGCCAGTGAAGTTAATCACAGGTGTAAATTCCTTACAGGCCTCCCGAGGACAGCCCAGAGAATGTGTTTCCCAGCTGCAAGAAATAGCCTGAATTCTAATCCCAACCATTTCCCGAGGACTGGGTTTGACCTCAGGAAGCTTTGATGAGGCTTGGGTAGGAAAACTTGATGAGGTGGAATGGACCATGTTGACACCCTCAGCCTCAACCTAGGGCTCTGAGAGAATATAGTAATTTGTGGTACTCTGCTCTTTAGGCAGCCCAAAGAGCAAGGCAGACCCCAGCTTGCTGTACTCAACTCCCATTGCTTGCTCTCTAGGAGGGGGAGCATGGCCAGTGCCACTCAGCTCACAAAATGGCACCAAATGGGCTGTGAGATCAAGAGCTTTCTTGTCTAGGAATGCATCCGAGCAGGCCAGGGGAATGTTATGCATGGCATGTGTGCATGGATAGGCTTTCATACCACCAATAGCCTAAACTTTATTCTCTCTCCAGGAGAAGGTGACAGGAGAGAAAGCCAAGGGGGCAGGATGCTGCCAAAGTTCAAGTGACAAGGACTTTCTCCCCTGGAATGACCTGTTGTCAGGAAAGGGATATAAGAACGAGTTTCTGGATTGTGGAGAGCAGCACACCATGACCGATTTCAGAATGAAGGGATTATGAAAACAGGCTGGTACCCGGAGAATAAGAAGAGACTTGAGAGTTGACCAGATGATGGCTTGCTAACTTGGATGATGTGGAGCATAAGAAAGCAGTGTGGAGGACCGGCAGTAGGGAGAGGGCTAGTGGCTGTCTCAAGGAGAGGAGTCATGGCTTCCGCATTACTTCCCAGACCTGAGGACTGATTTTCTCATCTATGCAGGGGAAGTCCTGTCACAAGTTAGGGAAGTCTTGTTGCATCCAAGGAGCAAACAAAGGTTTCCTTGTCAGAGCATGGCGTAGCTCCAAAAACCCAGGAAGAGTCAAGAGTTAGGGCAACTAAAGTCTATGGCGTCATGAGAACAATGCCAAGGATTTGAGGGTGTAGGTTCCAGGTTTAATCAGCTCTAAATGCTTTCTATCATAATTCCACTCTTGACCGAAATCCACAGTCTCTGAAGGGCAATTCCAGTTGGCTTAGTGTGGGTCATACTCCCAGCTGTTGGCCAGAGGAGGGCACCCAAATCCTAAGCAATGGGAGAGAAGTTCCTCAGGAGAAAATTGAGGTGCTGTTGTCAGTGAAAGCAGGTCATGAAGATGGAGAAGCAGGAATAGTGTCTACAGAGCTATGCCAGAACCTTCCAGCAGGCATTGTCCTCTTGAATTCTGGAAGGAAGGGGTTATGTGCACCCAACTGCTGCTGTTTACAAAGATCACGTTTACTTTTCAGTTACCCTGAGAGAAAACTGAGGACTGACAGAGAGACTTGGGAAATTGTCTGCATTCTCCTAACACCCTGGGACCCAGATCCAGTTGTGATGTCCCTCAGCAACTGTGCCTCTTGGTTATCTGTGGGGCCCACACAGAGAGCTCAGGGAGGAAGAAGCCACTGCGGTATTTACCAGCCTGATGGATGCTGCCCCAGAATTATGAATGTCTGACATGAGCACAGTAGAATTTTTTCACCTAACTTGTGATATAAATTTGAATGGCATGCTTATCCCTCTCATATTTCAAATATTTTCAGTAAAGCTAGAAGAAGGCAAGTGTGTCACCCACTTAGTGGCAATTCCTAGCAAGAATTACCTGGGCACAGAAAGGCACAATATATGCTAATGGGTTATTGGCTCTGGCATCCCCTTTGGGGCCCTGCAGAGCGTCTCTTTGTTTCTGCAGTGAGGTGGGTGGCGGGGTTCGGATGTCATGTTGCCAAGTTCCCACTGGTAATTCTGTCTTTGAGATCCCCGATGATGAGATGCAAAGATTTAACGGGTTATGGAGGGAAGCTATCTGATTTGACACACACAAGCATTTGACACATTGCACACATACTTGTGCTTAAATAATTGCTACCAGTAAGCTAGCAAGCTAGGACTTTGCATTGCAGTATTGCTTCCTCTTTTTAAAACCATATCATGGGAAAGAGATCTCATCCATTTCTGCAACAAGTCTGCTGGACTCTAGTTTTCAGTTAGCCTGCCCCTCTTAACACCTTCCCTGAAGAAAATCTTAACACTTATCAAGAAGACTCACAATAATAATAATAACAATAACAATAATAAACAACTAAGCAGCATTTTGTAGGATGAGGTGTCTTCTTGGTTCCCACATCATCTTGTCGACAGCTCTTAAGCTAATCAAGTCATTCATAACAGTATTTGGAGATGCATCCATTAGCTTGTGTCTACAGACCAAGACCCATGAAGACCAGATTAAAAAGTAATCTATAGGATGATTTGAGATTCATGTACTTTAATACATTATTGACTATAAATTCCAAGTTCACAGATGGCCCCTTGGCCTTCCTGGACCACAGGCATATCTGGGCCAGGCATATCTAGAGGTGAAGGTGTCTGGTGTCTGTCTTCTGTGACCAGACTTGGGCTTATGAGCTGAAGATCTCTGTTCTAGGTGCACATTCAAAGTTCACTCCAAGTTCTGAGCCTTTACAATGGCTTTCAAAAGAGGTTGCTTTCCTCTAGTATTTTTTTTTCTGCCTGCCTGCCTCACGTTTCTTATTTCTCTAGGAAAGGTTTCTTTCTTTTGGCATGGCCTTGCAGATTTCTGTTTCTCTTTGAACACATTCTGCCTGCTGCCCCTGTCTGTTGCTTTCCCCCCATACAACAGGCTGGAGCAAATGTTTGATATTTTTTCAACCAACGTTTATTCAATATCTACTATGTCAGTCGCTGGGCTAGGAGGTGTGTGAATGGGCAGCTTCCCAGTTTAATCAGAGCTGAAAATAAATTCTACCACTGTATAAAATATGCTCACCCTGATTTTTCTTCTGGCATATCTAACGTCCCTCTCAGTTACACAAGCTTATTCTTACCTTTAATAATTTTATGCCCACATTGAAAGCAGAGCTCTGTATAAGAAGAGTGAAGAAGAATAATTACTCTGTGTCCTCTAACGATTGCTTCCTTCCTCTAGGCCGTCTTTCTATCTTTCTTTGCAGAACAAAGGGAATTTGTAAAGCACTGAGACTTTGTCTGCAGATGGCTGCACTAGACATGGATTCTTGACCCAACGTGACCCACTTGGTCTAGAAGCACAGAGACTGTGTGAGTTGTGTAGAGATTTTGATTGGAAAAGGCAAGGAGTTCTGAATAATGAAGCCTACGTTTTGTAGTTTCCATGTCAGGCCAGGTGCAGGTTAAGAAAGTTACCAGCACAGATGCAAACAAACAAAAATGTAACATGACAAAAAATACCCCAAACCAAAAATTTATTTTTCTTAATTGGCATTTTTGGTTAAAAAAGAATGTCTCTTAACTCAACTAGAGTCCTCTGTGTTACTTGGGCCTGGAGTTTGAATTTATGCTATGCATGTGATCTAGGAATACCCAGGTTAAGGCAATAACATAAAAAAAAGTGCGATTCTAAGCTGAATGCCTATATAATGCTTAGTTTGTTTGTATGACACTTAATATCTAATTCCCTCAACTCAAGCAATACTAGATCTCTTCATATAAAGCCCTTCTGAAGATAAGCTCATTTTCCAAAATTGCAAAGTGGGCTAGGGAACAACCTTTTATCTGCATCATCAGGACCAGACTCTAAAGAACCTCAGTTAATAGTTACATTGCTCAAAGATGTTTCAATAAGAGATCAGAAATATACTATATGAATGTGATGCCATACGTATCAGTTACTTTTCTGTTGCAGTAATAAGACAACAAGACCAAGGTAAAGTACAGAGAAAGGGTCTATCTGGCTGATGGTTCTAGAAGAATAGAGCCCATTGTGCCTGGGAGGCATGGCATCAGGGGCAGAAGGCAGGATGCTCACATCTCAACTGAGAGCATGAGCAGGAAGCAAAGAGAGCAACTGGGAGCGACATGAGGCTTTAGAGCCTTGACGGCCCTAGTCATTATTTTGTCCAGCAAGGATGAGCCACCTGAACCTCTCTAAACAGTTCCAACAGATGGAGGTCAAGTGTTCAAATACCTTGAGCTTATAGTAGACATCCTATTTTAAAATACTATGCCATGTAAAAGGAAAATACAACTGAGATAAAGAAACAAAACTTCTGGATATGGTAATTATAACTATCAATTTTAATGGTGTAGATATGGCTAAGTTTAAAAAAAATAATTGAACTGAAAGATATCTAATTCTAATTCAGATCGCATCACAGAAACAAAATCATGGGAAACCAAAAAAACAGTACAGAGAGCAGGAGAGTTTCAGAGAACAGAAAACAAAGAATAAATAGTCAAAGATAAAAAGTTGTAATTTTGTAGCTATTAAAAAATAAAAGTATTTAAAAATCACAGTAAGCCAAGAACTGAAAAAAATATATAAATCTAAACTTTAAATCCATTATAATAAAATTAGAAAACCATAAAACTAAAAACTTCTTTAAAAAAAACATAGAGAAAATTTTTCCCTGTAGGACACATGATTAGATAGGCAGAACACTCCTCAGTAGTAGCCACTAACTCTAAAGGTACTAAGACGATATGGCCAAAATGCTACTAAAAAAACAAATGTCAAACTTTTAATTCTATATCCAGCTAAAATACCACTCAACAAAAAACTTAAGTTTTGTTTTCATAAAGACTCCTAGGAAGAAATTGTTGAAGTATGTATTTCAAGTAGAAAAAAAGTTGACCCAAAAAGTAAGGGAAATTAAACCTAAAAAAGAATTGTCTATAGGAACTAATGCCAATGTTGATGAATTTTAAGGATATAAAAAGTGGATGAGATATTGGGTGCCAAACTTATGTCAGGAAGATGGGAAGAGACTGACATTATGAAGATTTCTAGGTGAAGAGAAATGACTGATACTTTCAAAGTCAAGATGTGTGTTAAAAATATGTCTAAAAATATGACATGTGTACATAAATACATAAATAAGGTATTAATTACCAATTAATAGAACAAGATTAGATGAATAAAGAAAGCTTGATTTGTTTTCTAAAAATTTAGAAAAATAAGCAAAGCCTATATGGCAAGGAAAGCACACAATAAGATAATACAAATAAATCCTAAGCCCATAAAAATGGCCTCAGTTAACATACGTGAAAAGTCAAAATCTATGTGGTTTATTAGAGATTTTCCTAAAATATAAGGACAGAATTCAACAGAAGAATGCAAAATCCCTATTAGGCCTAGACCACAAAAAGGCTGAATATAGTTAAATTTATGCCAGATAAAGGACCAAATTAATGATTAGGGATAAAGTTTACTTTTTAAAATCTAATATATACCACTATGTTGGTACAAAAGAATCATTGTTTTGGATCATCATTTTAAGTCATTATAACGAGGCTCAAACATAGTTTTATTTGTCAAAATAGGAAACATCACAGCCAACACAATTTTTCTCATGGGATATGAGATATAAGTTTGTTTATTCCTGAAGCATCAAAGCTCATCCTTCAGGATTCAATGAAGTCTTCAAAGCTTTTTCTGAATCATATTGCTTATGGAAGCATTTTTTTTTCTGGAAAAATATTCAGATGCTTAGAGAAGAGTCAGTCAGTTGGTGAGAGGTCAGGTGAGTGTAGTGGGTGAGGCAAAATTTCATCACACAACCTGTTCAGCAAGTGAAGCTCTGGTTGTTGCCCATAAGTCTGGGAATTGTCAAGGAGAATTGGGCTCTTCCCTGCTGGCAGCTGCCAGCTACCTGCAACACAATGTTCGGTGCATTTCATACATTTGCAGGAGCACACTTTGCAGAAGTAACCATTTTACAGAGACTCAATAAGCTGTCGCCCAGTGGTTCTTAACCTTCCTAGCTCTGTGACCCTTTAATATAGTTCCTCATGTCATGGTGACCTCCAACCATAAAATTATTTCATTGCTATGCCATCACTGCAAGTTTGCTACTGTTGTGAATCGTAAAGTAAATATCTGATATGCAGATGGTCTTAGAGGTAGAGACCCACAGGTTGAGAACCACTACTGTAGATGCTCAGACCAGCTATCGTTCACCCAACAGTGATAGCTAGTTTTTATAAATTTGTTGTATGTCACATTAGTTCATAAATGTTTCCTAAGAAATAATGATGGTCTGGGATAGTGATTTTTTTTTTTAATTTGTCTGCTGATCTTTCCAATTGAATGGCTTGTGAATTCCTTGGTAATTTCTCTTATGGCTAGAAGAGTTTTGAGACTGCTGTAAATTGGTCAGACATTGTATTTCGTATCTTCAAGACATTTGTCTTTAGTCAAAACTTCTTGAGCCAGTACTGGCATTGAACATTACTTAGGGATTTCTGGGCCAGATGCATTGCTGATGTGAATTGTCTCTTTGTCTCTGTGCTTTTGAACCCATTTTGAACTGAGTAAGAAAATCACTCAAAATTTTTTTGTTTTTTTTTTTTTGTTTGTTTTGTTTTGTTTTTTGTCAAACACCATTTCCATAGTATCAAGTAAATACAAATTAAACAGCTAGTGATGAGTCATTAGCCAAATACACAAAGCAAGGAATATGCGTTGAAATTATATATAACCACATTAGTTGCAAATCTATTCCAATATCAAATGACAAACATCAACAACATGCAAACCACTTAACTCTGTACAACCTAATCACGTCACAGCATAAAGGGCCAACTCATCCAAGAAGGAAGTGTCAAATTGCAACCACAGTGTATGCTTTCATATCTCTGTGTCTGTGATGTGACACATGCTTGAAAAATTGTTGACGAAGGTGCTTTGAATACATCGGTTTATGAATGACAGTTTCCCACACAGTCCTCTGGTTGCGGCAGAGGGCTGGGACCCTTGTTCTTGGAATTCGTTTATGGAGGCAGACTTTCCCAAGGACACCTTTCCATCATGGAGGGAGCTGGACTGTGGCCTTCACTCTCACCCATGCAGGGCTCAGGGAGGGCGATCTGGGTCTGGGAAGACTGCTGACTCTTAGGTAACTCAGCTGTGGTTCCCCCCTTCTGCTTTTTAAATTAATGTGAGCTAGTATGGCCTCAAGATTCGTTGCATAGCTGAGGCAGCAAAAAGTCACATGCATTAGTTAGGACACAGGATACACTGCTGTCACAAGGACCCTGAGAAATGGCACTGTTCAGATGGGATTGTTTAGGGGAGCAGTGTTTGTAGGTGGGTAGCACCTGGCAGGTAGATGGCACTGCCCCATAAAGCCACCAGCATCTCTCTAATTTGCTCCATCAGCCCAGAGTGTTGATCTCATCTTGTCTTGCATATCTGCATCCAGCTCACTCAAGGGAAGAACAAACACCTTCTTTCTCCTATAACACCTGACCTAGGATTTGGACACATAACTGTGACTATTATACCTCCACTGAGAAATTGGTTACATGGCCACTCTGAGTAGTATGGGAGTTGGGAAATTGTGTTTCCAGCTGTACACCGTTTCCTTCTTCCTGGTGCGTGTGCTTCTGAGAGTGTTTGGGAGAGTCCTGCTACCACCAGAAAGATTAGACTGTATACCAGAAGGAAATGAGCAGTGTCTGCCATTATATTTCTAATGATAGGTCACATATTACATGTGAGGGACATCAGAACCTCAACATCACCATCTGGAAGACTGCCTATCAGAGGTATTAGGAATAGCTACCAAGATGAAGACTGCAGACATGCCGTGAAGCTGGCTTCTCTGTCACCCCTCTGTCCTGCAACCCCTCCTCTGCATGTTCCAGAGGTCCCAGCCAGGAACACTAGCATTTTCAGGCCATGGGTACTGAGCCCAGGAGGCCAGCAGTTGGCCTGATTCTGCCTCTGGCTGCTGGTCCTGGAGTTCCCTTTTCTCCTGCTACACCTTCTTTTCGTTCCTACAGCTCTTGTGGAGGAACTGCAGATTGATGGCCTTTCACCCAGAAGATGGAGACAGACCCCCAAATCCTGTGTTCTTAGAGGAGAGGATTAATGAGGCCTCAGAGTTGTCTTGCTGCATGTTTCAGAATGGCCCACAGCAGAGAGAGAGAGAGAGAGAGAGAGAGAGAGAGAGAGAGAGAGAGAGAGAGAGAGAGAGAGAAAGAGAGAGAGAGACAGGCAGCTGTAGGGCTTTGGTGGGTCATGCTGCCCTGAGTGTGACCTGTCAAGGTTTGTTTGTGATCTTTGTGCCCAGTGATGCAGGTCACAGGCAGTGCTCTTCCCAGGAATCTGATTGTTTGCAGTTGTGAAGTGCAGGAGCTTGGATCTGTCCGAGCAGAGGGTTAAATCATGGAGTGTTTTACAAGAGCGGCTATAGGGAATGCCGTGTTTTCTCCTTATATGGCTATTTTTCTCAGTCCGAAATCCCAGGGTGTATTTTACGTGGTTGAAATACACAAATGGAGTCACAGTCTTAGCCAAACATGCTATGTGGCTTTAAAATTAACAAGCCTCTCTCTACTTCTGTACCCTAAACACACCCGTATGCACAGTTTCTGTTGAGACTGAGGAAAGGAAGACTCTTCCCTTTTCAGCCACCAAAAAGTATTTTGTGAGGGATGAATTTCTCTAATCCCATTGCTTTATGTATGAGAATATTTCTTTTGTGCAAGCCTGTGGGGCAATTTGGTGCTATGTAACTGCTGCAGTTTTAATGAGTGGCTTGTGAGTGTGTGTGTGTGTGTGTGTGTGTGTGTGTGTGTGTGTGTGTGTGTGTGTAGCTGGGCTTTGGAGCACACAGGTAGAATGGAGCACAGACATTAACATATAAGGGGGGGTGCTTAGTCCTTCCTCAGCTGATACCAGTAAGGTCAGGAGGCAGCACTGAACTTGCCACAGATGTGAAGGGCAAGGGGGCTTCCAGTGCCCACTGTATGTTCAAGGCAGTTTGTAGGAGACATGTGGGATTGTGCCAGTTGAATTTTGTGAAAGAGATCAGGGAAAGCAGGGGAGCATTCTTGGTGCAGGGCAAAGCCTTGGGAAAAATGCATAGGTAAGCTATCTAAGACAGCAAATAACCCCTGGGTCTAGAAAAAAAAATGGTGGGAGAAAAGGAACAGTATGTAGTAGACTATACATATCAGGCTAAGGGGCTGGGAGATTGTAGTGCATGTGACTCAATCCCAGAAAGCTAGGCATGGCTTCCTTAAACATGATGATGCTTGTATTTTAAAATGGCTGCTTTTCTTCCTATTTCTTTTGTCATTTCATCACACAGGGTCTCACGTAGTCCATCTGGATTAGAACTTGATATGTAGTTGAGGTTGACAATGAACTAATTTTTCCATTTTTACCACTCAAATGCTATGACTTCCTCTTGGGCTACCATGCCCAGTCTCAAACTCAAAGTAGATTTCTGTTTTGATTTCCAAGCTAGTCAAATAGCAAGACTAGTCTTAAACAAAACAAAAACAACAAAACAAAAACAACAAAACAAAAACAACAAAACAAAACAAAATCAAGATTCCTTATCGAAATTTCCCTATTGGTGGTTTATGAATGAGAAATGCAGTTTATTGATGAGGTTTAATGTTAGCCACGTAGTCTGGAATCCATACTGCAAAGCACAGGTTTCTCTGGGAAAGGTGAAAAACTTTCACTCTTTGTGGACAGAGGGAGAAATGCAGGTGGACAACTTGGCCTTGGACTGGAGATCATTTTGAATACACTTGATGTACATTTCAAGCCATTTTGGAAATTTGTGTCTACAAATCCTATTCCCTGGGTCTCAGTTAATCCCAGAGAGAGCTGTGATTATTGTATCTATTTGATGAAGAAACAGCTAAAGTGTTATTGACTGCCCCAGACTCACTCAACTTGTTTGAGGAGAAGTGAGAATTCTGGAAACTGGAAGGATCCAGCTAGTGTCTTTGGGATTGTGAGCTGGCAGTAGGCAGACTCCAGTGAGCTAGAGACACAGCCTGGGCCAAGCCCATCATAGCCTGGAAAATATGTACTAGGAGAAGGAAGACTGGAAATGAGGTGAGAAACAGAAAGTCCTGTGCAGGCATGGAGACAGGATGCTATCAACTAAGTGGCGGCTTGATAGGCCAACCAGCAGGGCCAGCTTCTGAGCAGGTCCTGAAGAGTGCAGGATTTTGTTCTGCCATTTCCCCTAAGCAAGTCAGTTGATCTGACTGAACTGTAATTGCTTCCAGGGAATAAACCAAGTGAACTACATCTCCAGAGGACAAGTTGTGGAGATGAATCTAGATGGTCTGGAGAGTGTATGGAGCTCAAATCCCCATTCAAATTCAGTATGAATCATTGTATGGTTGCCACCAAGAGCTCCCACACAGGTGAGTGAGTAATGGAGACTTGCCCTGCAGCTTCTTTAGGTGGGGTTGCTGGTGAGGGAGTGTGCCATGGACCAAGAGTCCCTTTATCATCATTGTGAGTACACATTCACTCTTTCATACACACCAGGTAGAACTGAGAGATTCCTTTCTGCCTCAGACACACTATAGGTGAGCAAAGTGTATCAGAGAAAGTGTCTACTGGCAGGTGTTCATGTGTGAGCCCTACAAGGACTGCTTGGTGCTGCTGTGGCTTTTCCCAATTAAAACCTTTGTAAAAGCACACCAGGGGGCTCCCAGGCTTTCAGATTGCTTGCATGGGCATTGGCCAGTGCTATGCTAGGGAAAAGGCAGTATGACCACTCTGCCCATCTTTGTTGCAAGGTCAGCTTTGGAGTACTCTGAGGTCACAAAATGATGAAGCTAGAGAGACTGGGGAAAAAAATCAGGATACACGTATACACATGGGACTTTAAATTTTTTCAACTGTCAAAATACCTAATATATGTTCAGATACCACAAGACTGACTCCAACTAACAATTTGATCAACAGTGGAAAGGCTACCATAAATGCCCTCCCTGATAATGAGATCACCGACTAACTTATCCATCATCATGGAGCCCTCATCTAGTACCTGTTGGAAACAGAAGCAAACACCCATAACTAAACACTGAGCTGAACTAGAATCCAGATGCAGAGAGGGAGGACAAGACCAGGCTGCAGAAACACATAGAGACAGCTGACCTGAACAAGGAGGAGCTAACAGGCCCCCAAACTGATAGCTGGGAATCCAGCATGGGACTGACTCAGGCTCCCCTGAACATAGGTCTCAGGTAGAAGGCCTGGGTAGTCTAAGGGACCTCAGACAGTGGAACTAGGATGTATTCCTGGTGCACAAAAGGACCTTGCGGACACATCCCCCATGGAGGGATACTCCCTTAACCTAGAGACAGGAGAGAAGTCCTAGTCCTTACTTCAAATGACTTGACAGATCTAGATGACCCCTCCTGGATGGCATCACCCTACATGTGGAGGGGGGGTTTGGGAAGGGAGGGTGGTCAGGGTGCATGTGATGGGGGGAGAGAGGAAAAGAGATGGAGGAAGGGAGAGAGGGAGAGGAAACTGGGATAGATATGTGAAAAATAAAAATTAAAAAAAGATTACTATGAAAAAAAAAGAATTCCAGTATAATCACAATCACAAAAACAAAACAAAACATAAAACCACCCCCAAAAATAAATAAAATACCTAATATATGCAAATGTGAAAGATAATTCGTTCTTGCCTCTGGAGAACAAAACTATTATTATACATTCCCATACTACTATCTTTTAGTTTTTATACCTTGCATGACTCTATAGTTAATTTATGATGACTGTCATTGGTACTGTATTGCCAACATTTTTTTTAGGGATTCAAAAAGGAGAGTCAAGAAATTATTTTTTCAAAACCAGTCACAGACAAGAGTCAGTTTTGATGTATACAGTGTATCCAGTCCCTAGAATGGCAGCCCCCCCCCCCCCCACTGCCCTGTTTAACAGTGTTCTTCCAGAGATACATTGGGCTGTGGTTTTTTTTTTGTTTGTTTGTTTGTTTTTTTTTTGTTTTGTTTTTCTGCACACAGTTTTGAGTCATGCTTCTAATAAGTGGGGCACGGGGTCATAAAGTCCCATTTCACTATTGATGTTGTATTGTTTGTAAACACATTTGAATTGGGCTCAGGACCATGAAGGCCACATGAACCTGTTCTTCTTCAAAGACCAGAACAGAATCTTTTCGATAGCAGACATTGAGCTAGCGGTGGTAGAATTGTGTGACTACTAGATGTAGCTCTGTTCCTGGCCTCTTTTTTCTTGGACCCCTTCTCTAATTTTACTCCTAGGACCTCAGCTGTCTGTACATCTCTTGTGTGAACTTGAGGGCGACTTCAAGAAACCAAAACACATATAATGAAGCAGTTAGGAGGAGCTGAGGTCTTTCTCGCTTAAGGTTTGGAGAACAATGTATTGTCCCAGCATTCTACCCATGCTAACCCACGTTTCAGGGTCTAGGAAACTTGGTTAACATGGGTATAGAAACAGAGACGGGGAGAAGAGGGAAGGGGAGGGAGAAAGAGAGGAAGGGAGAGAGAGAGAGGAGAAAGGAGCTCCCCAGGGAAAATGGTGCCATTTATTCTGAGAATATAGAGACAGTATTTGATTGGGAAGAGACCTTAGGTCATTTGTCTCTCACTTTTAAGATGAGGAGATGGGTGTGCTCCCCAGTGGGCCGTCTCCCTTCTATTCTACAACAATACACCACTTCTTTTCATAGAGAAATATGCTTCCAACAGGGGGAAGAAAGGCAGGGCTGGGAAGGCAGGGGATCAAGCGACTTTCATTGAAGGATTCATTTTTGATTTAAATATTTTGCTCTAATCTCCAACTTCCTTTTTAACTTGGCAGAATAACCAAAAGAAAAACAACGTCCCTCCCAGTTTACAGTCGGCCAAAACACAGGATCTGGTTACTGCTTCCAAATTGTATATGTTGGGTTGTTCAATATATTAGGGTTTTTTCCTTTCTTTTTAAAATCTATTGCTTGTATACATAGGGTTTTATTTTAATGGCATTTCAGAGTGGATATGATGAAAAACCCCAGGAGGAAAAAAAGTATAGATCAAATATAGCCAGAGATTTAATTCCCTTTCTTTCCTTTTCCTTTTTGTTTCTCTGAACACGGTATGGAAGTTCTCAGGAGTGATACATCCTGTACTGTAAACAGATGTAACCCCCCTGGCTGTGACACCGGCAAAACCTACCTTCACACTGGACCTATGTGCAGCCATTTTGTCCTTTGGCACTAAGAAGTGACAGGGAGGAGCTCCTTCAATGATCTGGAATGGTTTTCGTTTGTTGTGGGGTTTTGTTGTTGTTTTTTTTTGTTTTTGTTACTCTCGTGCTGCCCTGGAAGTCTCTCATTGGGAGGAAAAGAAACTAGGGTTTCTCTGAGAGATGCTGCTCATCGCTTCCACCTCAGGGTCCAGGACAGGGATGACTCCGTCTAGGTCTGGTCCCTGCTCTTTTCAGTGTTTATTACTATGTGTCCTATGAGCCACATGTGATAATCCCTGAAGCAGGAGGACTACAAGTTCAAGGTCAGTCTGAGCCACTCAGATGCCTCAAAACAAAAGGAAGAAAGGGGATGGGGTCGGGAGCTCAGTGGTGGGTATCCTTGTTTGTTTCATATGCATCTGGACATTCACTTTGTCTGTAACAATGTAAAACAGTATGTTTAACCTCATGGCTTGGTTTTCCAGTGTCATTAGAAGATCACCAGACTAGATAATGTCTTGCTCCCATCTTCTGAGAAGCACAGACAGAGATAATGATTTGAGTGCAAGTGGCTCATTTAGGAACAATCCCAGGAGAGCACAGCAGAAGCCTGGGGATAAGGAGGCCATTGTGGGCAACTGGGTCTCAATACTGCCAGGCAGATTTCTTGGCCTCAGCACCACTGGTGTTTAGACAGAGATAATTCCTTGTTAAGGGGCTGTCAGGTAAACCATAGGAGGTTTAGCCAGCTGTTAAGTGTGGGTGGTGACCACACCTTCCTGTGCTATGACAATCAGAAGTGTCTCCAGACTTTTCTAGAGACAGGCAACATGCCTGGTTCAGAATGATAGGAACCAGGGAGACCCTAGGAGGGGTTGTCTGGTGGGCATATACCACATGGCAAGAGCCACCAATGAGCACTGGTCTGTCTACTGAACTCTCTTCTGGAGTCTGGGGAGGCCAAAGAAAGTGTTGGTTGTCATAGCTGACAGAACGAGGCGGCCCTAGTTCAAACCCACGGAAGTGGCTGGTTTTGGTGACTCGTCTCCATCCCTAAAAACTCCAGTTACTCTCATGTCCTTTTACTTTTCACCCCCAAAAGTCCATTCCAAGCAAAGTTTAGGTAAGTGAAAGTCTCCCTCCATGTACTATTTGAAAGAACTTGAGCCAGTTGAGAGAAAGACAGTCTCCTCAATGATGCAGCAAAGCTCTTGTGGGCCTGTTTTCCATGGCATCTTGGCCATCACCTATTGATAGCTTGGAGAATCAAAGGACAGATTTGAGCACAACTCTCTCTGCATATAATAAGAAGAGTGGACTTTTCGCCATATGGGTTTACTCACAAAGTTGGGCAGAATTTGGGTAGAAGCACTTTTTTTGGGGGGCGAGGGGTGGGGGGGAAGACTCCTAACAAATGAATGCTGAAAAGAGCTGCTGAGAGTAAGATAGAACTCTGGGTCTGGATGATGGCCAGGTCATGGGAGTCTCCAAGCCCCAGACTGGTGAATCATGCTCGAAGCGATGGTTAGATGAGAGTCCAGGAGCTTCCAGTAGGATGATCTTTCCCCACGGCTAGCCCACTAATGGTATTCTGTCAGAGCTGTGGCTCAGACTGTCAAACAGACACATCCAATGGATGTGCTGTGTTTCCCTGAACTCAACAGTGAGGCTCTTCCTTCAGGAAATCACTTTACTTTGTTTCCAGCCAGCTTGCTTCTCCTCTCCTCTTGTCTCGCGTCTTCTTATAGACGTCCTCGAGTGCCTCTACTCTTGCAGCCCAACCTTGAGCAGACTCTGAAGGCTGCATGATTGCCTGCTGAGTTTATTTCCCAGTCCTCCTCAACTGTCTCACAAACTGCAGGGTATTGAGTTCCCTGAGTTCAAGATTGGCAGCTTCCAAGTCTGATTGGTAGCTCTGCTCTTTAGTGCAAGTGGGCACACTTGTATCTGGACGGTCTGTGTATACCTGGAGCTCAGCAAGCCCAGGGCAGAACCTCTTAGTCTCCCGCTAGCTATTTTTTTAAAAAAAATTTTTGTCATACAATATATTTTGACCATATTCTTTCCTCTCTCCAACTCCTCCTAGGTTTTCCCCACTAATTTTATGTTCTCTCTCTCAAAAAGAAAGAAAAGGAAGAAAGGAGGGGAGGGAGGGAGAGGGAGGGAAAACAATATAAAAAAACAAAACCAAAAAACCCAATGAAAATTAAAGCAGACAAAAAGAAAGCGAATAAGACAAAAAGAAATAAAAGGCTTACAAACAACATGGAGTTTGTTATGTTTTGGCCAACTGTACTGGGCAAGGGGCCTGTCCTGCAGTATGGTTGATGTATCTACTGAGCATACATCGGAGAAGACTGATTTTCCCTTTCTCAGCAGGAATCAGTTACAGATAGCATCCTGGTTAGGGGTTGGACTTTGTGTCCACTTCGTCATCTCCGTGCTGGGATTTTACCTGGTTTAAACCTGTGCAAGTCTTGTGTGTGGTGGCATAGTCTCTGTGTATTCATATATGTGTCAGCCCTGTTGTGTTGGGAAGATGCTGAGTCCTTGGAGTCACTCAGTACCCCTGAGCCTTGAGAGGTGGGATTTGATAAAAAACAAACAAACAAACAAAAAATCCCCAAAACATCCCATCTAAGCCTGAGGTCTCCAAAGTCTCCCACTCTCTGCACATTGTCCAATTGTAAATCTCGTTCTTAATTACTATCTACTGCATGAACAGACTTCTCTGATGAGGTTTGAACAATGTCCTCCTCTATGGGTATAGCAGTATGTCATTAGGAGTCATTTTATTGTTATATTCTTCTGGTGGAATATTAGGTTTCCCCTAGGCCCATGACTAATGCCCAGTTCCTGGCCACATTAGAAGTGCCGTGTATGGATCCATCTCATGGAATGGGCCTTAAATTCAACCTAAATGTGATGATACTCACATAATGCATGTGCCTTATTGCTCCTTCAGCTATTACTTACCTTGTCCCTTGTCCTCTCCTTCTATTTATCTGCACGTTTTCTCATGAAATCTGGGATGCTCCCAGACCTACCCCACTGAGCTCCATCCCACCCACCTCCCACCCCTCAGGTCTCCTTCGACCCTGGATGTGGAAGTGCACACTGTGTCCTCTTCACCTCCTGCCGCTGCTCCCATGCCTCAGAACTGGCCTCCCTGTGTCTCAGCTTTCGCCCCTTCACTCCCTACCCATAGCCATGTGCCCATTCTTTTAAAGGGAATTGTCATCGTACTCCATTTAAAATTTCAAAAGAAGTGCCACTAATTTCATTGTTCAACCAGAGATACCGAATCAAATCTGTTGTTGCTTAAGGAGTTGGAATATCAGCATGGCTACAAATCACTACTTGTATCCAAATCCTGGCCCTTTCAATAAATTATTTATCCCTGTCCAACCTCAGTGTCCTCCATTGTGGATTAAGATCAACAGTTCCTTTGCGCCACAGTCTCCTCCATCCACGCTTTCACTGTCTGCAGGGTCTGTGTCACAGTCAATCATGGTCCCCAAATAGTCCTATAGTACAACAGAAACCAAGAGAGCTTGAGAGGTAACGATTCCACTCATGAGACTCCACTACAGTTATTGCAATAATTTCTCTGTCGTTCTTATTTATTTTCTTAGTTTCTTAGTTTGTTCTGCCTAGTTTATACATTAAACTTTACCATAGGTTTGAATGTGTAGGAATATAGAGTATACAAAGAGGTTACTGCTACCCGTGATTTTAGGCATCCATTGGAGGCTTGGCACGTGCCCTCACGGGTACAGGAGGGACTGCTGCCTCTGTGTCAACAGAGATGGGGGGCGTGGCCTGCATTAAGAATGCAGTGAGTGTTTTCTGCCATTATTGTAGACTGACTTCTGGGGCTGTCATATGGCCATGCTGTGAGTTGGCATTTATGGAAGAGCCCACCATGTGCATTTATCTGGCCTGGGTGGGGGTTTGGGGTCCAGAAAGAACTAATATATTGTCAACACCAGCAGGTGGGTTAGGAAACAGGACCCCAGAAGAAAGGACAGGTGAAAGGTGCCCAAGAGGGGTGTAAGGCTGTGCTGTGCCTGGTGATAACCTCACAGGAGTCAGTTCAAGTACTAACCCGTCAAGAGCTGACATTGGCTGCTGAGCTCGGGTTGCCTCCTGTCCAAGAGCTTGTTGCTCTGTCCTGTGAGCAGGGCTGCTTAAACTTATTCCACTCAACCTTTTTGAAAATCTGATAAAATCCGTGTGTGTGTGTGTGTGTGTGTGTGTGTGTGTGTGTGTGTGAAGGCCATAAATTGATGTTGGATGTTTTTCCTGATTACACTACACATTTTCTGAGACAGTGCCTCTCATTAAACTGGGGGCTTGTTGATCCAGCTAGACTGGGTGCCCAGAAATCTGCAGGGATCTTTTGTTTCTTCCTTCCCAGTTCTGGGATCCCAGTCCCTGCTCAACTGATACAAGAGTGCAGGGGATTTGAACTCAAGTCCTTATGCTTATATGGCAAGCACTTTACTGCCTGAGCTATCCCTTCAGCCCCTTCACCCAAGAAATGTTTATATGGTTTTGGACAGATAGTGATGTAAAAGGTATATACATCAAACATTTACTAGTAATAATTTATTCTAAAACAATTATTTGTACTTTTATGGTTTATTAAAGGCGAAAACAAATGTGCACATTAATGAGATGATGTGTCTTTGTTGATTTTTACATGAGAATTAAATCATGAATGAATATTTAATCCTGTAGGATAGGGCATCGTTACTGATTTTTCAGAGTTAACTGGTATTTCGATTTTATATTTCATGCTGAGAATGGTACTTTGTGTAAATACACAGAACAAAGGGAAAGATGTAAGTTCAGGGTCATTTCAGAAATTGTTGAAAAATTTGTCCTAGTCCTCAGTCAACATTCTCTTAATGATCTCTTCTTATGACACTCAAGTTAGCAACTCAAAAGGAAATTTTAAAAATCAAACATTTTAACCCAAGGAGATCCAAAGATGAACCAATTTCATGCCTGTGTGCTGACCACTGATGGCAGGGAAATATTGAAACTTGCTTTCTATAATTTCTTTATTATGATGCTGTGAGACTAGAACTCTTAGTATGTACAGCAAAAACCCTTCAGTTCATCACACACAATGGCCTCCAATCTAAACCAGGGCACGCCAAGGAGTGATGTCCTTGGCATCACTGGAATGGACAGGGTGTGCATGGTCTGGAGGAGTCATGTGATGCTTTGAACCCTGAGGGAGGCTGCAGTAAAGTGTCACAGTGCATCTCAGGTGACCACTGCCAGACTCCTGCACATTTGTTATGCATCGATTGCCAGTTAGCGCTTGGCCGTTGCTCTTTCAGAAACTCAGGACTTCCCGGACACTTTCTGTGGCCTTACACTCACGCACTTCATATGGAGACATGCAGCACAGTTAAAGAAGCTGGGATCTAGCGCCTTCCTAGGGCATACTGCCTGAGGCCTGAGCTGGAGGGAATGTGCAGAACGCTTGCTGTATACAGAGGGTGGTGGTTTGCATGGCAACAGGGCAGGGCAGGAAAGGTAGGAGAAAGGCATATCACAGCCAGTGAGTTAGTTACTGCAGGTCCTGTGATCTGAACAGCTACCAATCTGCTCAGTGTCTTTAAGTCCCCCAAAACACCCTTAGAGGCCACAAACATAGGTTCGAGGATCTAAGCCTCACTTCTGCTTCTGACTAGCTAGATAAATGGGTGTATGTCTCTGTGCCTCAGTTTCCCCATCTGTGTGATGGAATGATTATAGTATCGCCTTCCTTATGGGCTGCTCATCAGGGCTGTCAGCATGTGAGTCATGGCACATTCTGGACAAAGACAACTCTGGATTGCACAAATACAACACTATTTTGTTTTCACAAAACCTTCATAGGGAAGAATGCTTTTCTTCCTATTGGAAACGAGACCTATTGAGCTAAACAAAGGATGTTGTATACAGTTGGGCTTTTCAGATTTTAAAATGAAATTTGTCCCATAGTATTCTTTTTGCTTGTTTGTCTTTGCTTGCTTGCTTGTTTCCTTCCTTCCTTCCTTTGTTTCTTTTTGACACAGGATCTCACTATGTAGCTCCAACTATACTGAAACTATCTTTGTAGACCAGGCTGGCCTCAAACTCACAGAGATCTGCCTGCCTCTGCCTCCCAAGTGCTGAGATTAAAGGTGTGCCCCAGAATGCTTGGCCACAATATTGTTAAGTGCTAGGTCTGGGCCCTCCACCCCCAAGACCAGGTTCCTATGATGACAACTCCATGGTATTCAGAGGCTCAGTGCTGAATTTGTTGGGTCTTGTCACTTTCTTTTTCTTCCTCTCTCTGTTCATGCTACAAATCTCTTGCCTTTATCTGTCCCACCCACACCGCCCCAGTTACATTTTGAAAAGTCATTAAAATCCAGAGTGAACAAGCACATCCCATGAAAATCTCCCTTTCAAACAGAGGGTGAGCCTTTCCAGACCCCTGTCTTTCTCAGCATGCTGGCCACTGAGCCACGGCTAAGTCTGCTGCCGACAGACAGGCTTCTGCTCTTCCTTGATAACACTGTCCTGGCCAGGAACATCCTGCACACATGCTGTTTCTGGAACAGCAACTTTTGCAAAGTCTTAACATTCCTCATCTTGTGTCTGTGGGAATACTTCTCTGCAGAGTTGTAGCTGGACAAATCCTACCCGATGAGTGCAAGTTCCTGGGATTATAGAATTCAGGTGGAGGTCCTCTGAAAGGTCTAGGGGGTGGCTCTGCTCTAGACAGACAAGGAGCTTGAAGCCAGAGAGTCCAAGGGAAAGTGCCCAGAGTCCCTGCCATCAGCTTGAGCCTGGACTCGTGTCAAGACCTGCAAAGCTGATGCTTATTGCATCTTCCCCTCCTCCCCCTCACCCCTTGATGGCAGCAGCCTGAGAGGTTATACAGCAGCGGTGGAAATTTCAGTGAGCCAGGATCAGGTGGGGTGAGGAGAAAGAGTGGAATCTGAGGCCACTGTGGTGGTCTAGGCAGGAGAGGATGGTGGTTCTACTGGGATGATGAAATTGGGAAAGGTAGCATCTTCACGATTTAATAACTTTAGCAAAAGGAGAAGGGTCAGGAGGATCCCAGGTCTGCACCTGAGTAAGGCCACTTGCAGACAAAGAAATACTGAGAAGAATGGGAGTTTTTGTTACTGTGCTTGTTTGATGGGGGAGAACGGGGTAAAATCGTATCTTGGCTTTGAAATGCCTGAAGAAAATGTTCAGGCAAATGTATACATCTAGAGTTCAGAGAGGTCCCAGGAAGCAGAGAGAGTCTGGGGTTTGCAAGATCGTAAAACTCCAAGCTTGGTTGGGAGTGGTTAGTTGAGGAGGGAGAGTGGTTAGGGTAGGTGGGAAGGCGGGGCCCTTGTTATCACAAAGAGGGGAATTAGAAGAACCTGGAGCAAAGGAGACAAAGCCCAGTCAATTCTGCAGAAGAGCAGCCAGCAGGAGGAGGCTTCTGGAAGCTTTCTGGAGGAGGATGCCAGGTTCTGTGTGGGCTCTTTGCTGTGAGTTCTCTCATAAGCTGCTCACAGCAGCCTTGCCAGGCTCGGGGAATGTGGTGGAATGAAGGCTCCGAGAGAGCATAATCCTCCGGTTTTAGTTATTGGCAAGTGAAACGTGTAATTTTATGATGATTATTCTCATTTCACAGCACGTTGCTCTTCCTTAGCATCTGCTGAGTACATCCTAAAGTGGCAGGAGATGGGTGTTATGGTGTGCGATGACACACATGTGGCTTCTTCCAAGTTCAAGGGGCGTGAAAAGGGAATGTCACCACCAGGTCAGGTGGCCCTTCCAGAGCCTGGTAGTCCTGGCGTGTTCCCAATAAAAAGTTGAGGTGTAACTTCTGTGGGATGTGGCCATTTTGCTGGCCCCCCCCCTTTTAAGCTGGCAAATGAAATCCAATTACAAATTTTACCTTTAGTATGTTTTTTAAAAGATCATCTACTCTATGTGACTAATAAAAAGATAACGAAACACCCCCACACCTCAAAAATGAGCTTTCTGAAATGTATTGCTTGGTAGTGTCACTTGCCCCTGTGAGCTGTACCCATAGGGTGAGACTTGCTTTAAAGGTAAAAAGGCAGACTGTGTTACACTGACTGTTCAATAGATCATGACTAAGTTACCCAAACAAAACAAGATGCATTCAAACACGACAAGCAAGCTGACAAAATATCTATGTGATTTCCACTGGATAGTGGGTAACTGAGAATTTTATTTCTTTTACCCAAATGTATGTATTTTCCAAGTATTTGTAATGGGGGAATACTGTCTTAGAACATTATTGCTCAGTGGAACTCTCTACAATGACAGTAATTCACTCTGTCTAACCCACTACTAGTTGCCACACATGGATTGTGACAGGTGTAACTCTGGAACTGGAATTTTATTTGTTCTGAACTAGTACCCCACTCTTCCTAAGGATCCAAGTTCGGTTCTCAGCACCACTGCCCTAGAGTAGTACCCTCTTCTGGCCCCCATGAGCATCTGTGCATACATGGTGCTCTCTGTCTCTCTCCCTCCCTCTCCCTCTCTCTCCCAACCCCCTCTCTCTCACAAATAAAAAACCTCAAAATTTAAATCGGAGTAGCTATTTGGGGGATAGTGATTACTGTATTTGGTAAGATAGTAATCATAAATGACAACAATGATTATATGTTAATTAAGCCTGAAAATAATATAAGCATTTAAAACCTGGTATCTAGGACAGGAGAGATGGTTCAGGGATTAAGAGCAGTTAAGAGCTTCGGCTTCTCTCCTAGAGGACCCAGGTTCAAATCCCACTACCTACATAGTCTTAGGGGCTCTGATGCCCTCTTCTGGCCTTTTTAGGCACCATACACATGTGGAGTACAAACACAGATTTCATAAAATGAAAACCCCCTTAGTCTTGAAGCCCTGGGGATATTGTCGGCCTTTGTAACACAGGGAGAATAATTTCTGAGAGGATTGCATGAAGGGGGATTTCTGAAGGAGCTGGAAAGATGGAAGGTTTACTGATCTTGGTTAAGTCCTTCAAACAGTTCATTTTTGTGAGGATTTGTTCCTTTATTTGTTTTTGTCTTCTAGAACCATCCTAAGATTAGTTCTCAGAAGGCACTATGGGTGCCTAGGCTTGGTTAGAGTCTCTATGCTTTCCATGAAATGCTAGCCAACCCCCTCCTCCATCTTTATATGGGAGCTTTCTCTAGTCTCTCAGCCCCACACATCCACCTAGTCCTTTCTTGCATGGGGCCCCTGGCCAGGCAGGGGGTTATCTCATGTAATTCCACATTTGAAAATCATCAGGCTCTCCCTGGGTCATGTTCCCTGGTGTGCAGAGATGCTCTGGACGCAGTGTTAGGGAGATGGCCATGGACACTCTCATGGTGTTGATCGGAGTTGGTCGCTTCCCATGTGCTCTTTATCTAAGTGGCCCTGCTGGTGTGCTCAGAGCAGTGGCCCCTGCCTTTCACACCAGTGAGACTCTGGATGTTTTCAAATTGAAAGTCTCAATTCTTTCCGATTCAAGTTCTAGGAAAAGACTAGAGCCAGTTGCACTTAAAAAAAAATAAATAAAAAAGTTGATCCACTCATCTGTCAGTACCGCCAAGAAATATTCACACGAGTCAGACCGTCCTAAAAAGGAGAATGGCTGCTTTCTGAGACAGATCTCTGGATTGCTCCCTCCCTGCTCAGCACCACTTCCTTCCCTCAAATCTCACTTTAAAACCTTCCTGTTTGCTTTAGCCTATGACTGACTCAGGCCTCATTCATCTTTCTTTCCTCTCTCCCCATGACCACATCCTTCCACACTCCCCTCACTGTCCACGTGAGAGCACTTGCCTACCTTCTGTATTCCTCCAGTTTTCAGCCCCTTCGCCTGTCAGCCTGCGGTGGCAGCCTGGAACATCCTGGTCCCTTGCTGTCTGCCTAAGGGGCTCTTGTTCAGATATATTTGAAAGAGCCGAGCCGGTGCTTTGTCCACAGGGGCACCTACTCCTCTCCCTCATTTGTAGAGGAGGAGGTAAGATTCTGGTGGTATTCTGCATAAAGAGGTGCTTTGCAAGTTGTATTTCACAAGTTTCAGATTCAGAAACTTGAGACACAGAACACAAAAAGACCTTGTAATAGACCGGCAAAGATCCCAATTCCCAGCTGTGCTCCCCCCCGGGGGTGCTGTAGGTAAAGCCCAAAGGAGAGGTGGGAATAAAACATGGGTCAAGCTGGAGCTGTTGTTCTCCAGAATAGAGTTATAATTGTCTCAACTGAGCATTTTATGTCCCTGAAGTAACGAGCAAAGTAAATTCCTCAACTAAGTTCTGAGGCTGGATTGACCCTGGGAAAACAATCCCAGTGCAAGTCCAAGTGTTTGAATTCTTTGTGTTCAGGGTGTACAGTCGGCACTTACTCTCTGAAGTTTGTACTTTCAACTCTGTTGTCTGGACAGCGGAGGACAAGGTGTGGGTTTCACCTCCATGTATCACTGCACTACATCCCAAGACGGAACTTTCTCCCACACATGGCCAGTTTGTTGCTGTCTTCACAGTGTTTCACTATGAGTTGTAAAAAGAAGCCGGTGTGTGTGTGTGTGTGTGTGTGGGGGGTTTCCAGAACTAAACAACCCAGATTTTTATCTCCTGAAATGCATGCTTGCCTCATTAAAATGCAGTCTTTTTACATTTATTTGTGTGTGCATGCATGCGTCTGCCTCGTGTGGAGGAGAGGAAAACTATGGGAGTTGGTTCTCTCCTTCCACCAAAAATATGGAATGCTTCATGGTTTTGCATGTCATCCTTGGGCAGGGCTGTGAGGATCTTAGAATCATTCCAATTTTAGTCTGGATGCTCCTGATTCTGGCAAAATCTCAATCACAGTGATAAGGTACTATTTCTGTACCACGCCACTGTTTGATATAATATTCATATTGATAGGGCAAGGCACACCAGGCAATTATTACTATAAAATTCTCATTTACACACAAAGGATGGAAGTCAAGGCAGCTTTTCTCAAGTCACAGAAGTGATAAACGGTGGGACTGGGGTCTACATGAGTCTTTTTTGGGAACCATGGCCAGCTGCAGATATCTGCAGAGGAACAGTAGTGTTTAGCACACAGGACTTCCATGGGATAGGTGAAGCAAATAGCATTTAGTTGGATTGTGGGTTTCTTGTTTGGCTTTTAGTAATGGATACTATTTATTTCTTTGTTTGCTTGCTTTATCACATCTGACTCATTTAAAAAGTCTTACCAAGGACTGAGGAAATGTTGCAATGAGTAACAGCATCTATGGCATGAAACTGAGACGTGTTTGGAGCGCCAGAAGTCTCATATGCGAGCTGGATGTGCTAGTGTGATGGGTCTAATCCTGGCACTCATGCACTGAGGAGGAACAGAGGCAGGGGAATTCCCTAGAAGCTACGGGCAGCTAGCCTGGAGTCCACAGTATAGCATCAAACAACAAGAGTGATGCAGGTTTGAAGAATACCTGAGGTTATCCTCTGATCCCCACCTGTTCTGTGGTGTGTGGGTGCTCTCTCACTCACACCCAAACACGCGCGCGCACACACACATGCACACACATGCACACACATGCACACACACACACATGCACACACATGCACACATACACATACACACATGCACACACACATGCACACACATGCATGCACACACACATGCACACACACGCACACACTTATACTTACATACACTTACACACTTACACATACAACACTTATATACACTTACACACACACTTACACATGCACACACACATGCATACACACATACACACACTTATACTTACACACACACTTACACACTTACACACACACACTCACACATACACTTTCTCACATTACACTCTCTCTCACACACACACACCCACTCACACACAGATACAGACACGTGCCCAGAGATGCCTCCTGCGCATGTATGCATATATAGAAATACAGTGAGTCCATATTTCCCTCAGTCACCCAGACAGGTGGCAGAGTGGCAGACCTCAGAGATATGCTTATGGCAAGATAAACAACTTAAGTGTGGTGAAATTCTGCCGTGCGTAAAGCAAATAACAGAAAGGTATTTTTAAAAATCAAATCAGCGGTTTTTCCCTTCCCAGGGCCTTTGTTAGTGCTCTCTGGAGGATGGTGGCTGTTCCTGCCCCTGTGTGTCAATGCAGGTCCATCTAAAGAGATCTTGGACAGATAAGGCAGGTGATTTGGGGGAGGGCAGTCAACACGGTGCCAGGGACTACCAGAGTCATTTCTGAGTGGAGTTGAGGAAAGGGTTTCTGTCTCTGAGCCACACTGGGAGGGGTGACTTTGGGACCAGCTCATGTGTATATGGATGGCTACAGCTTGGAGGGCACTAACATGATCCCTATAAAGTAGAGCTCCCCCCCCCCCCGTGCTGGGCTCTGCCTGCTTGCTGCCTGATCAATGAAACACTCCTGTCAACCAGAAGGTAAATGGATTCGCTCACCCTCTGGATTACAGCCTGTTCCTCACCTTTCGGTGGGTCCATCGATCGCTGCTTACACCTTCTTGCTTTGGCTGCTTCTCTCCAAAGAAGAGGGAGGAAAACTAGATTTGATTTCTGTGTCCACCCATCTACCACCTCAGCAGAGAGTTTCGTGAAGGGAAGTCGGAGCTACAGACAGAAGTTTGGGGGAAAGTTTCTACATAGAGGAGTAGCTGGAAAAAGACCTGGACTTCAGAGTGGCCCACAAAAGAACATGAATTAATAACCATAGCCCCACAAAAGCCAACAAAATGAGGACATCCCCCCCCCCAGCAGCTGCTCTTGCCACTGGGCTTATGCTTGTCATTCTTTCATGTGTCACAGTAACATGTAGGAAATTCCCTGGGAAGTCCCCTCTATCTCAACGCCAGTAGGATTTTTTTCCCCTTCTTCTTCTCATTTGAGTGTGATTCTGTTCAATCTTGAAAGATATTTTGATCTTTTTGTTATCACAAAGTGGATCTTGCTGGAGCGGGGAGACAGCAGGGTGTGCCCCAACAGAGGAGCAGAGTGGATCTGAAGATGGGACTCTGGGACCTAATTTTAATTCTATTGTCACCAGCCTGGTGTCTTCAGGCAAGCCACGTCATTCCCCTGCCTCAAGGGCTTTCCTGTAGCATGGAAGAAAGCCCTTCAGGTGCTGAAAGTGAAAGCAATCCCTGTGTGCTCCTTAGTGCTTGATGTTGGCAATCCCTGTGTGCTTCTTAGTGCTCCATGTTGGCAATCTCTGTGTGCTCCTTAGTGCTTGATGTTGGCAATCCCTGTGTGCTCCTTAGTGCTCCATGTTGGCAATCTCTGTGTGCTCTTTAGTGCTCCGTGTTGGCAATCCCTGTGCGCTCCTTAGTGCTCCACGTTGGCGATCCCTGTGCGCTCCTTAGTGCTCCACGTTGGCGATCCCTGTGCGCTCCTTAGTGCTCCATGTTGGCGATCCCTGTGCGCTCCTTAGTGCTCCATGTTGGCGATCCCTGTGTGCTCCTTAGTGCTCCACGTTGGCGACCCTGTGTGCTCCTTAGTGCTCCACGTTGGCAATCCCTGTGCGCTCCTTAGTGCTCCATGTTGGCAATCCCTGTGCGCTCCTTAGTGCTCCATGTTGGCAATCCCTGTGCGCTCCTTAGTGCTCCATGTTGGCAATCCCTGTGTGCTCCTTAGTGCTCCTGGTTGATTCTTCTTGCCCTGCTTCTCACCCACAGGCCTCATTTCCTTGTCACATGGCCTGAGAGATCGCCCTAGAACACGGCAAGTACTCCCTGCTCTAGCATGGTTGCATTGACTATACCTAGGTACGTTCAACTACCCCCTCAGTGGCTCTTGCTCTATTATGGCCAGTATAACGTTGTGATTTGGAGTTTTCATTTTCCTTCTTGTTGGCTTTTCATTTATGTCTCTACTTGTATGGCTCATTTCTCTATATTCCCTTCTTGTCATAAATTCTTGGGAAAACAAGAAAAAAAGAGTGTAGGGGCATAAAAGCATGTGTTAGTTGAAATGTAAGACTAGAAATAGTAACTAGTTCTGTTAAAAGGTTTATGCAAAAACCTGTACTAAGTTTAATCTTACAGACTTTAATCTTTCCCCATAGTAACCTTGTAAAGCTGCACTCACTACCTCTATCATATAAATAATGAAGCCATATTTTGAGATACTTAGTAGCTTGTTCAAGGCCACAGGATTCATATATGTCAGACCTGAACTACACATCGCTAGTGTGTAATACTAATTTCTGTGGTGACAATACCCTTATCATGACCCATCTCAACTAAAAAGCCATTTAAAAACAGCTTGAGAGAAAAATCCTGCATATTTGCCAATCTGCTCCTGAAAGGCAGGAGGAGACAAGCTAGCACATCCCAGTCCAAGAGAGAACCTATGTCATTCACCATTAGGCTGCACTGCCTCTGTGAGTCTTGTGGATCAAAGGCCGGCGATAGTTAGCAGAAAAGAAATAAGAGAGATAGCTAGTCACGGACAGAGAAAGTCATTTATTTATGCATTTATGGCATATATTCATTCTACGTAGGCTTACAAGGTCCCTGCTGCCTAGCAGGATTGTGCTGTGTGCTTAGGACATAGACCTGAGTAGGAGGAAGAACCCTGAAGTTAAAAAGCTTCACGTGTGTTGGAGTCAGAGAGGCACATGGACAAGCAATTCAGTGCCTGGTATAAGAGATTGGCCTATGGGACACAGTGAGAGCAGGATTAATTCTGTGGTGCTCCTTCTACACCCTTTCTACTTTGTAGGAGGTAATCCTTGCTAGAGGTAGTGCAATCAGCTTAGCGGTCTGCATTTTAGAGTGAAATAGAGCTAAGCAGAGAAATCAAAGGCAGGTGCATGTCTTAGACGGTGATGTGGCCAGTAGGTTCTTTGCATTAAGTCTCCCCTGTCCTCTACATACCTACCCTGTGCTGGGTACATGGTCAGTACCAGTCAATGTGCAGCAAACAGTGGTGACTGGATGAATCATTCCTAAATAAAGATTTGGGAACCATAAACAAGAGGACTAATGAGGGTAGACAATAAACCATGTAAGCGATAGATAAGGAACAATTGTGAGTAGTGGAGAGAGTGGAAGACAGAACCTAGAGTGATGTCACTTGGTGGGTGGGTAGGATATAACCTTGCCACAATAGTCTGTGGATGCGGAAGAGCTCTGGCTCTGAGAAAGGAGAAGCTGCACTTGTCTTACACCTCCAGGTATGTTGTGTGACTTCAGGGATGCTAGAGATCACATACGTTGTTGTTTTCTTTTAGCGTTCTATGTGGAAGAAGCTAAAGGGGATTGGTACAATGAAATGGGAGATTAACAGGCTCTGTTTGCATTTGTTCTCATCTCTTTCTTTGGATAGTCTGAGAGAAGGCTACTTACTATTAGGGAAAACCATGGGTGGTTTAAAAATTCTTCCTTTGGACTTAGGTCCCACTTTTCCCATGAGAAGGGGATCTGCAGGTACATTTTTAATATAACTATCCCCATGATTATGTCATATAGCTGTGAGTGCTTCCCAGTTCCCGAAGATTTTGTCCATGATGTTTATCTCTACACCCCGCTACAAATCCCGGAGAATGTTGTAGGAGATGCAAGTGCATTTATTTTTACAATGGGGGAAAAAGCATGAAGTAATCACTCCCCTACAGCCCTCAGCCAAATTCTAGTAGAGAAGGGCCCAAGGTAGTTCAGGGGAGGGTGCTGATCTTCCCTTTTCCCCTCTGATAATGCCAACCTCCTACATCCAGCAAGACCTAGCTGAGGCTCAACAGTAGTTAGAAAGGGTCTTTCACATCATCTCAAAACTTTGTTTTGTAGTGGAAATCCGAAGTGGCCTGCCCCAGTTTCCGAGGTACCTCACGACTAGATGAACAACAGCTTTACCTCTGGTAAAATTAGGCCACCTCCAACTTAAATGGAGCCCATTTTCTGAGGGAGACCCTGGGTGGAGGCGGCTTGTTCCGTGAAAGGATGACAAAAGCTCGCTTATGTGTGTATTTCACTTGATGGGAAGGAGTCCCCAGCGAGGCCATATTTTCCTCCTGAATTCTCCCAAGTCCAGAATGTATCCAAGTTTCCAAGATCATCTGGAAGAGCCACTCAGCTATGAAGATGGGCCAATTGTCTTCCAGCTCAGTGGACAGGGTGTGTGCAGGAAAGAGGTGAGGGGGTGTGAGTATGGATGTAGGCAGAGTGAGGGAGTTTAGGCTGCAAAGGTAAGACACTTGGGGGGAGTGGGCAGACAAATGTTTAGGGACAAAAGGAGAAACCCCAGGGGAGGGCTGGCTCTGACTCTGGGTCTCATTTGCTGGGGACGTTTCCCGTTGGTTCTCTTTAAGACTTGTCAAGGACTGCCTGTCAGGTCTCATCACTCAGCTGTCACTGAGGATATTAGTGTGATCATTGTCATGGAGGGTCCTGGCAACTGGTAAAGAGTTTCCTGAGGTGCTACCTGATATGCCATTATTTGTCTCTTCTTCGTCTCATGACAGAGTGGCTCCACTCCTGTCAGAGGTAATGGAGACCATGCCACTAAGAAAACTGGCCGTAATTTATTTACCAATTGTTTCTGCATACCACAGAAGCGGCCTTCTACTTTCTAGCTTGGTCTAAGATATCTGTGAGGCCCCGAAGTTCATGGTTTTCCGGTATCCTAAGGTCTACTTATGGCTTTTCCTGTATATGACACACAACACCACCCTTGTGGCTTGCAGTCTGTTCTCTGCTTTGCTTTCTTTAGTCACAAATCATCCTGAGGCATCCCTTAAGTGCATTTGTATTGTTAAGTGCACCGGCTTGATTTGGTGTTAATTCAATTTGAGTGCCCTTAATATCTTGTGGGGGTGAGGCAATGCAGGCTGCTTGTACCTTGTAAAATCGGGTCCCAGGTCTGCCTGGGAGCAAAGCACCTTTCCCATAGCCATTTACCAAAGTTGCTGATAAAATTTTCATAAGGGAACCTTTTTAGTCTGACCCTATTGTGTTATTCTACCATTAAGTCTTGGAGAACTGAGCTGGCTTCTAGTGACAGCTTGTCACGTTCTCCATTACTGCTGCTGGCCTGGAGAGCTGACTGGCTGAGCAAAGTGAACGCTCCCTCCCTCCCACCCACTTCAGGCCCATTCTGGGAAAAGCCTGCAGGCCAGCACCTAGGGGCTGATGTGAGGTTGTGTCTCTCTGGGTGCCTTTTCTCATAAGCTGGCTGCTTTCACCTCAGAGAGCCAGAGGGACCCTGAAGGATGTTGTGAACCTGAGGGAAAAGCCCTAAGTGAGAGGCTGGCTGAAGTAGAATAAGAGTTACAAAGCTTTTTACTTAAAACAACACCAAAAGTAGCAACGGTCAGTCAGATACCACTGCTGTGCCAGTTTGGGTGAGAGGCTTAGGCTAGGTGTGTGTCTTTGGAAGGGTGGCTTTCTAAACCAGGTGGCACTATTCCCTCATGAGGAACTGTAGGTTTGGTGGTCAGGTGTGCCTGCATTTGTGTCATAGCTCAGCGACAAACACTCATGTTATGAACCTGATCAAGTTGAGTCCTGAGATGTCCGTTTTAGCATCCGAAGAATGGGAATTTTGGCACTGATCTGCTGAGCTCAGTGTAGTGCCCCAAAGGTGGCACATACATTCTCAGTATCTCTTTTGACTGTCTTAGGAACCAGGAGGTCATAGGAAGCCCAATGTGAGGCAAGTAGGAGCCAACCCATTTTCACCTCAAGAAGACAAAGTAGAGAAGGATGTAGAAATTTGGTTCCAATGAATGGGTTTTTCCATTTTCTCCACTATGTTCCAAGGCTATTCATGACATCGGGAGCTTGGATAGCTTAGGGTGTGTGAGGTTACTTTCTTATTTATGAGATTTCTCAGCTGTAGACTAACCTCTTCCATCCAGGCCATTGTGTAGGGGGCTACATAGAAGGGATGGTCAGAGCTCACTGACTGTCTGCTGCATGGGTTGAAAGGCATGACAGTCCTTCTGAGGAAGTCTTCTCATCACTGTGTCAAACCGCCCGACTGATACAACCCAAGGGAGGAATTGTTCATGTGCCTCACATTTTCAGATGGTTCAGGGTGTGCTCCGTGCACTTAGGCATACCATCATGTGGGTGGGAGGGTGAGGACTCCTCATCCACCCCAGAGGACCAGGAGCTAAGAGTGAGACAGGAAGGCGCCATGGATAAGATGCCCCCAAGGATCTGCTTCAAGTGACCTTCCTCCAAGTAGATCCCAAGGGTCCAGGACCTCCAAAATAGTGCCATCATCGGGGGGCAAAGCCACCAACGTATGTATATTTGGGAGGGAGGCATTCATACTCAAACCATTCCGTGGTTTGAGAAACACAAAATGGGAGGTGCTCTTTCAAATGATCGTTTCAGGGTTATTGTTTTGAAAGTAATACAGGTTCACTGCAGACCACGCACAAGCCAGAGATAAAGGAGGGAAGGTCATCTGAGAGCCTGTCATCTGTCACTAGGAAATAAAGAAAGGGCTCTGTGTTCTCTCTGGGTACACACAGGGCTCCCCGCTCACTGGCTTTCCCTCTGTCATACCTTGCATCTGAAGAGGGGCACAGGTACTCACACCAGCCTGGGCTCAAACTCAAGCTGCACTTTTGGAGCAAGTTGCTTAACTCTTCTGGCATTGCTTCCTCATCTGTGAGCATGGGCGTCATGACAGCTCTCTCCCCAGTGGAGGAATTACAAGCAGCAAGGGAGTTAATCCAAGTAAAACACAGTGCTTGGTGCACAGTGGCCACTGTGGAGGCTCCTCCTTTGACCTTATCTGTGTGTCCAATAGAAACCCGAGTTGGTGATCAGTGCAGCTTGATGGAGACAGCGCTGCTCATCCTGAGCAGCCTCAGTGCTGTGTGTTCTCAAGCAGTCTGCAGGGTCTGCAGGCAAGGCTGCATCTCCTGGTTCAGCATGCCAGTACTAGATGGTAGTAACCATGTCTTCATGTTTAGGAAGGTCTGGATGAAATTAACACATGAGCCAATGCAAATTCATTCCCACTGGGGCATGTTAGACCCATTTTACAGAAGGGAGAATTAAGACCAAGTAAAGATCAAGGTAGATGCATGAGGTCTTGACACAGAGGACCTAGACTTTGTGCTGCTGAATAAAAGAACAGTATGTGCTGTTCAGGCAGCCGAACCACTGTATGAGCTTAGCATGTACATCCATTATAATGGAGACTTAGACCTATTTGTTGTATCCAGTCAGGAGAAAGGGCTAGTTCTCAGAAACCAACATCTCGCAAGAAAGCTTCTTGAGTCTGTCTGTGTGTGCCCAGGGGCACATATGCATATGCTGCCACTTTGAAGTGTTTTTTTTTTTTTTTTTTTGTGCAATCATTTGTGGAGTTCAGACTGAGAGTGATAAGTGGTCATTTCAAATAAAACTGGTCCAGATAAAGTCAGTGATCAGGAAGATCAACTGAAGCCTACCTAGCATTGTGTATGTATATGGTGTATGTGGTGTGTGTGTGTGTGTGTGTGTGTGTGTGTGTGTGTGTGTGTAGAGCACACAGAGGTGTCGGTATGTGAACTTCACTGGAGGAGCAGATAGGGGCTCCAGAATCAAGCTGGTTTTGATGAAATGTTGGGTAATGCTTTGGACTTAAAGGAAATGAGGTACTAATAAGGAGGTGTGTGCCACATTAGAGTTTGTAATGTGTTAGTGTATCTGCCCCTTGATTTCCAAGGCTATTTGGGGAGCTGAATGTGAGGCATTTCTGCCTTGATAGTCACAGTGACAGGTCTGGAACTATATTCGCAGCCTTCCTTCTGAAGCCCAAGGCAGAGATGTTTCTCTTTACATCACCACTTGGTTCACTTGGAGGAGGCTGGCGGTGCCCAGTAATGCTGGCATGCTTCAAAGAAGCCATCAGATTCCTAAGGGGAGCCACTGCAGTCCCCTTCAAGCTGGATGTTAACAGCAGAGAAGAAAGTCATGGCTCACCCTCTCACAGCAGGGGCATGAAGTCTACATTCCCTCTGTCTGTCTTGCCCTCTGTCCTGTCCATCTGCCTGGCTCTCCTTTGCCCTTTGAGGGCTATCCTGACAAGGAGAGCCTGCCAGGATGTTCTGATGAGCTGCTGCTGTGGTCCTGATTTAAACTCCCATGAGCTGCTGGGGCTAGGAAAGAGCGAGCCAGGGGTGAAGTCTGATTTGATGTCCTGGGGCATGAGGGAGATGATTCATATAACATAGAGCCCTTCAGGGTCCTTGGATGAATCCCAGCACCCTGCCTGAAGTGGAACTCGGGATCCAGCCCAAACCACTGCAGAGTCTGAAGGAGAGGGCTATGGGCGGAGGGGGTAGTGATGCTGTCACTGGAAAAATTACCTGCTGTGAAGGAAGGAATCTATGACGAGTATGGCAAGAAAGTCCAGCCAGGGAGGATTGGGCTCTCACATTACAAGGCTGCTTTCAGCAGCCAGAGTGACATTCTTTATCACCTGAGAGGTCAAAGGCCTCGCTAAAGGAAGCATGGCTCTTTCCAAAGGCCTGGCAGTGGGTGGTGAGGGGCTGAGAGCCAGGCCTGTGGATCCCAGGCTGGGAGGGCTCTTGTCCTCCTTCAAATTCTCTCTTTAAGACAGGAGGGAGATAGAGCAGAGAGGAGATGCTGTCTTGCTTCATTCACGGGGCCTCCTTTTTGTCTTCATTTGCTTTGTGCTTTGCCTTTGTATGGCATTTAGCATATGGATAGTGTATCTCTGCACGGACTCCCTCCTCTCACTGGTACCAGTTTCAGGCTCCCTGAGGACACTCACATCCTGTCTTTGCTGTGTTACAGTCTGGGATCCAGTGACACTCCTTTCCCCAGTGCTTAATTAGGTAAGCCTGGGTAGGGAAACATGGAACTTTCATCCAGGCCTGGCCAGAAAGATGGGTTGAAGGATAGGCCTGTGAGCCAAGTTGGACTAATCCAAGCCAAACTGGAACTTCCACTGGAACTTTCTGGATAAGGAGGTGCTTTCTCATCTGGAGCTGATGAGACAATAACCACGAGCTTCCAGGCCCATCCCCGTGAGAAAGATGAAGACACTGGATAGAGAAGAAAGGGATGGGTAGAGATGGGCCTCTGGCGGTGGTGGCATTTGGACACTGGGTTCCCATCTTGTGGTCAGGATCAATGCCTGGACTCTCAATGATGACAGCCAAGGAAATTTCCTCTAGTCTTCATCCACTGAAATTCCCTGTCACTGTAACTGATCCCATGACACTTGTATGCTGAGTCAATATTTCTTTGTCTTTCTTGTATTCAGTGTCTCCCTTGGTTATTACTGGTCTGTGCCTTTCCCCCAAAGTCAAGGCTCACACTCCTGACTTTTCTTCCCTGCCATCACTCTCTCAGACTTTCTGCTTAATCTGACCCCTATAGAAATGACCCCGCTCCTATATTTGCATAACTCTCCTTACACATGCATATATCACACAATACACCCCTGCAATAAAGCTAACATATTCTGAAGGATACCACCGCAACTTCCTCTTCTCCAGCACCCGCAGCATCTGGTGTCCATAGCTCAAAGCCACAACTTTATAAACTGGTCTCTTCTAATCCCCTCTGCTAAGTCATGCAGCAAATCTTTAGCCACCTCTAACCTGCTTCTTCTGCATCTACTGCTATGTGGCTGAGGTGTTCTCATGGTCATCTCCTCCTCCCTGCCCAACACCTGTTTCAAACTGCCTTTTCCCACTAGAATCCTTCAATATGTTTAACTTCTCCAAATACACCCTCTACCTCATAGCAGCCTGAAGAATGGATTGTCAATTGTTGCCCTATCCACTCCCCACAAACACTGACATTTGAGCAGTGTTAGAAGCCACGTGAGCACATTTTTTGGAATATGTGTTGATTGTAAGGCTTCTTGGAGTGTAGGGCTTTAAACATTTTTACTAGAAGATCATTTTAAGACATAAAAAATTGGAAACCATGATACATAAGCAAAAGACTTGTAGGGGGAAAATGTCCACACAAAGCATTATGAGACAAGGAGGAGGAAGAAGAAGAAGTTTATTTTGTGTTGCCTATCTATAGCTGGACATGGGCCTGCCCAGTGAGACTCCATAGGAAAAAACCATTTTTTTTTTTTTAAATTTGTGTGTGTCAATTAGAGATAGCTTCTGGGTTAGAGATGAGGGTTTGTGTCCACTTTCCCTCTCAGTGCTAGGACCCCTTTTGGCTTAGACCTATGCAGGCCCTGTTCATGCTACAACAGACTGTGTAAGCTCATATGTGCATCATCCTGCTGCGTTTAGAAGGCCTGTTTCCCTGGTGTCTTCCAACCCCTCTGGCTCTTAGACTCTTTCTGCCTTCTCTTCTTCAGGGTTCCTGAGCCCTGAGGGGAGAGTTTTGATTGAGATACTCCATTTAGGGCTGAATGTTCCAGGTCTCTGGCTCTCTTCATCTTGTCCAGCTGTGGGTCTCTGTATTTGTTCCTATTTGCTGCAAGAGGAAGCTACTCATATAGCAGAATATTGTTAAGCCATTTTATTGCTACAATAGTATTTGGTTTCCCCCTAGGTCAGTCTTAGGTTATGTCAGTTTTATTTTTTGTCAGTGAAACCAATTCCTTAAAAAGGTCAGCTTGGAGGAGGAAACGGTCATTTTGGTTCCCGGTTTCAGAGTCTCGGCCACCATTGGCCAGGGCTGTTGCTTTTAGGCTTATGGCCAGGCACAAACATTGTGGTGGAAGGGCACTGTGGAGGAAAGCTGCTTAACTCGTGGTCAACAAGAAGGGTGGAGGAAGAAACAGGGGAAAGAGAGAGAGGGGAGGGATAGAGAAGAGAGGAGAGAAAGAGGGAAAGGAGAGACGGGAGAGAGGAGATAGAGGAAGAGAAAGGGATAGGAGAGAGAGAGAGAGGAGAGAGAGAGAAGTGAAGAGAGATGAGACGAGATGAGATGAGAGAGGAGAGAAGAACTGAGGGACAAGACAAACCTTTCAAAGGCTGGCCTCCGGTTGTCTACTTGCTTCCATCAGGCCTTGCCTTCCACAGCTTCTACCACTCCAGACAGTCCATGCAATCATGAATCCATCAAACGGTTACCCATTGATTTGGTCAGAGCTGTTGCGATGCAATCAGCTCCCTTTTGTCTCAAAAGTTCTAGAAGGGGAGGGTTTATTTTGGCTTGTGGTTTGAGGTCATAGCATATCACAGGGGAAGGCTTGGAGGCAGAAGCATGAAGTAGCTGGTCGTGTGGCATCTGCAGTCAGGAAGCAGAGAGAGATGAGTGCTAGAGCTCAATTTGTTTTCTCCTTCCAGCCAGGCAACTCAGTCCACAGGATGGTGCCACATTCAGCGAGTCCTCCCTTTTTGGAAACACCCTCATGGCTAAACCAGAGTGATGCATCCCTGTGGCTTTTCTAAATCATCCGAGTTGATTAATCATCACAACATCTAAATCACAACTATAAAACAATGAATAAACCTGCTGAAGGGTAGATTGCTTTGCCTCTCTAAGATGTGTGTTATTTTCCAATCAAATTTGTTTAATGTACACATATATCTTTTATTAATTTCTATTATTCTGATGGCCCTTGGGAGTCTCAGTTGTTACAAACTGGAGTTGAAGGTTGGGCTGTGACTAAAATTGAACAAAGAATTTACTCAGTCATTTGTGCTTTCTGGGACTGAGTGTTGTCTTGTTTCCTATTTCCCCCAGATTTAGTATCACAATTTTATACATTCTGAGTTTGTATTATGAGATACATATACCCCAATAATGATTGCATAGTGCTTGTCTACAATGCTTGATAGTCTTTTTATGTATATGTCTGTTCTATTTCATTAGATATTAAAATTGACATTTGGCCTCTAATTCATATTTTCCTTGAATGTCTTTTTAATTTTTTTCTCTTATATTACACATATTTTTGATATGCAGGCAAAAGCAATGTTAGCAAAGCTGTGTCTCCTGTGCTATATTTATTTATACCATCGACATCTCAGGTCTGTAATCCATATGTCCATTCTATCATCTGTCTGTCTGTCTGTCTGTCTGTCTGTCTATCTATCTATCTATCTATGTATAGATAGATCATCTATCAATCTATCTGTCATCTACTTACCATTCATCATTTTTCATCCACCCATAATCTTCCCTTGAACAAGGCAGATACATTACCTCATTTTTATGTCTCCTGGGTTTCTACTCCTCTTTTGTTGATATTATTTAAAACATCTGTTCTGGTTCATTATTGATACCATCTTTATATTCAATTTATTGGCCTTTGTTTCTTTAGACAATAATAAACTATACTAGATTATTTGAGTCCCATATTTTCACTCCCCCTCCAGGAATTTGAATTTACTTCTTATCTGAGTTTTCTAAGTAGTTCTTAGTAACAAAGCCTGCTAATGTCTTGCACACTTGTAATGTGTCTATGATGCCTTTCTATTTAAACCATAATTCGGCAGATGCAGTATTCTGTATTTGAGTTATATTTTCATCATTGCTTTTGTGCTCATTATCCTTTTAAATTTTTTGGCTTTTATACCTCGTCTTGTATTCACAGCTGTTGTCAATAATTCTGAAGTCAGGAAGGTTATTTGCTCTTTCCCTCTGGAAGTTTCCAAAATTTTTCTTCATTATTGATGTTCTTACATTTCATTTTAATATGTCAAAGTGTTGGTTTTTCTCATTTGTCTTGTTTGAAACTTTCTAAGCTCTTATAGTCTTTAATTATGAGAAATTGACTAATCATTACTTTTCAAATATACCCCGCATGGTGTCTGTTTGTTTCCTTACTTTAGAATTAGATTCCTGCTATCCAGGTGTTAGCATCTCATCTAGATTTTATCTAATAAATTCTACATTTTTAAAAAATATATTGAGTCTCACTCTATAATGCAGACTGACATGGTACTCACCATGTAGCTGACTTTGAGTTTCTGGTGATCCTCCTGCCTCAGCTTCCCAAGTGCTGGGATTACAGCACACCCAGCTACTCTCTTTTTTACTTGTCCCTACTTACATCATCACTGGACTATATCATTCCTGCTACATTTCTGTGGTGTTTATTCTATCAAATATTAAGCTTTTCATGATTAAAGTCAATGCTTTTTTTAAAACTTCTTTTTCATTTGTTGTTTCTTCCTTGTGTTGCCAATTGTATCTATTTGAGGGCATTTATTATTTTTGTTTAACTCTCTTGATCTGTATGTTATAATAAAACTGTTTCTTGTGGTACAAATTGTTTACCAGTAGTCTTTCCTTCCTGATGGCTGCACAAGTTAGGCCCTGGGTATACAGGCCTGGGACTCAGCTTCCTTCAGAGGCAACAGCTACTGTACATGGCCAGCTGTATTTATAGTCCATCTCAATCTGTACTCTGAGAAGGACAGGTTAAGCTGCCAATATCAGGCTCCAAGTCCTACAGGGTTATAGTCTTAACCCTCAGCTTTTTGTCTCCTCCATCAGTCCATGACAATATCCAGGATCCCCCTTAAATGCTGAGAGAAAAGCAACTTGGGGAGTAAATGATCTCTATAGATCAGTTCTTAAAACTCTGGGTAGAAAGCCATTAGTAGGTCACAAAGTCAACTTAGTAAGTCGGCCAGCACTTAAAAACACACACACACACACACACACACACACACACACACAGACTAGAATAGTTGAAAATTACAGAAGGTATCTCCCAAGTAAACACATTGTTTTATGAAACACTCCTTCATTCACACACAGCTGTCCATTTGTATTGAGTCACCAGATAAAATATAGACCTTCTTCTAAGTCGAGTCCTAATCAGTTTGTAGAATGCATGCAGCTTCTGATTATAGACTCCCAATGCTGACAGTCTGCGGATGAGTAGACGTGGAGGCGGCAGAGTAGTGAATGCTGGAGGCCAGCTGGCCAGGCTGCCATTTCCATCAGCTCTTTGCCCGGCAGGATGTTGGCATAGCTGTTTAGTTCACCGAATAACTACCACCTGGCTGATGCTGCCAGCTCCTTCTGCACAAAGAGGCCAACAATCACCCTCCCAAAGTAATGTGGGCAAGAGCAGTACCAAGGGCTTCTCAACCCCTCCTCCATCACTGTCCTCATAGGCAGTAGTTCCATAGTGTGTCTAAATCTAGTCTTCCATTGTCATGGTGTTTTCCAGTCCTGAGGTTGATTGTGATGGAGGGAGCCAGAGACTCAGGCTTGTCTTCATGTTGCCAGAAGCATAAACCTTATCTGTAACCTTACGTAGGGTTGCCATGGTTTTGTACCATGTTCTGCAGCATGCTGTGTCCCTGGCAGCCTTCTCCCCTTCTCCACCCACTCACCTTCTCCCGTTCAACTCACCTTCCTGCTAGAGTTCTCACGCTCCACCTCGAATGATCTAATTTGACATCTGCCTTTACCTGTGATTATTGGAACCTCACGTCCAGCCAACAGGGACATGCAAAGCTAAACAATGACTTGTTGAAACCCTGACAAGTCCACCAAGGTTAATGGCTCTGAAAAGATGAGAGGCTGTGAACAAATAAGCGGCTTCATATTGTGGGCTAAGGACTCTGATGGGAAGTTTTCCTTTTCCTTTCCTTTTATTATTATTTTAAATGCTGGTCACACTCATCGTGAATTCATTGCCTGGAGAAAGGCTTGGGTATTCAGATAATCATCTTCTAAATAGTTTCTTTTTTCTCTTTCCTATTATGATTTTTGGAATTTGGCCAATGACTATGCAACAAGCAGGCAACTGACTGAGGGAAGGACAAAAAAAAAAAAAAAAAAAAAAAAAAAAAAGCAAATGGTGCTGTGTTACATTAGTAAATTACTGTATATTAGATGCAGGTGGGATCCCTTAACTTCCCAGCCTGGTAGAAAGCTTTTAATAAAACAACATGAGGTGGGCGGGGCTGCTTTTGACATAATGTCATGGACTTTGAAGGGGAGGGGAGCTGGAGAGTTCAGTGGTCACAGTTGTAACTGCCTCAGACTGTTGCCAGAAAGCCAGCTGTATGGCATATGAGCCATTCATAGGCAACTTGCCCCATGGAGAGGTCAACTTTCTGGTCCAGGGTCTTCATCCCTTTACATGATATTATGCCTGCATGGCCCTGCCAAGAAAAGGTGAGGGCACTCTTCCCCACTTCTTGACCATAAGCTGGACCAAGTGATTCACTTTGACCAGTGGGAGATTAGTAGATACGATGTGAACACAGGCTTGAAATAGAGCTGGATTGCCTTCTTGTGTTTGGCCATAGGAAAAACACATCTTAAATAAGTGCCCATTCAGGAAGATGGGAGACATGTAGAGGAGAGCTAACCTGCAGGGTGGGGCCAATCTTAGACAAGATCAACCTATACCAGCAGCCCAAACTATCTTAATGCATTAAGGGGAAAAGGGCAATTAAAGCTATTCGTGGATTCCCACTGAAGTTATTTTTGTATGTAGGTCTTTGTTATAGAGCGAACCTGACTGACCCTCACTTATTAATAGACAAATGGGGGAGGAGAAATGTTCTTTTTTAAATGGGTTGAGTTTTAACCATGCTATATGTGTGTATCTGTATAAGGGTATGTGTATGTGTCTCAGTACCCATGGAGGCCTGAAGAGGCACTACTTTCCCTGAGTTGAGGTTTCAGGCAGTTGTGAGCTATCTAATGTGGGTGCTGGGAACTCAACTCTGGGTTGATGCCCAGAATTATAGCTGCTGACATGAACATGTGGGAACACACAGACCCTAGACAGACAGCTGGGGAGCCTGCATGAGACCAAACTAGTCCCTCTGCATGTGGGTGATAGTTGTGTAGCTCGGTTTGTTTGTGGGGGCCCCGGAAGTGGGACCAGAATCTTTCCCTGGAGCATGAGCTGGCTTTTTGGAACCTATTCCCTATGGTGGAATGCCTTGCTCAGCTTTGATGCAGCGGGGAGAGGCTTGTCCCTGCCTCAATTTGATGTGCCAGGCATTGTTGACTCCTCAAGGGAGGTCTTATCCTTTCTGAGGTGTGGATAGGAGGCGGGTTGAGAGGGGAGGTGGGTAGGTAGGGGGGAGTAGGAGAGGGAGTGGGAACTATGGTTGGTATGTAAAATGAATAAAATTTAAAATAAAAAACAAGTGTAGCTGCTAAAGTAATGTTGGTGCCTAGGAAATATTGAAGTCATTGTTTTCTATGAGAATATGGTGACAAAGGGCACACATGTGCAGTTCACAAGATGGATAAAACCTTATATCTTGTGATGACTGTGAGCATCCCAAAATGTGTTGTTTTCTAGAGAGTAGAGAGTACATGTTCTTACCACACATGCAAAGACAGCTATGTGAGGGGATGGATGCTAATTGGATTATGATGATTATTTAATAATGCATATACATACCAAAGCCACCGTGTACATCATGACTGTATATGTAAATGTTGGCAATACCATTTCAATAAAACTGAAAGAAAAAAGACCAGTCCAAATGCAGTGCCACACTCTTCGAAGCATGAAGTTGGCATGAGCCATGGGGCAGTCTCAGGCAGTGGCTGAGGAGGGCAGGGGGTTAGAAGGGTGGGCTATAAGGAGCAAGGAAGCAGTACTTCAAAACACCACCATGGAAAGTGGGGGAAGTCCTAGGCATTTTATGGCCATGGACTTAGGAATGAGCAGAATACCCTTGCTTATTGGGCTGCTGGGGCTCGTAAACCAGCCCTACAAGTTGATATGTTTGGTCTGAAGCTCAAGCTTTAGCACTTACCACAGTGCTAAATAAACATAGCTGTTCTGTGAATTGATCTTTAATTGATAGGTAACTGGGAAACTTAAAATAACCACAACACTGCCATTAATTAATGAAATAACCCCAGAATAAAAATAACCCATTTTATCAGGTGGAAATGAACCTACAACCATTCAATGACTCCAGGCTCCTTGAATGTTCTGATGGCAACATGGACGCTGGCAGGAAATATCTTCAGTGGTCCAGGGCTAGGAAGGTGTATCATTCCTCCTCCGGAATTGCTGGATTCTGAGTTTGGTTCTTTTATAAGGAAGAAATAAGTGAAGCAAGAACGTAGACTATAATAAATAAATAACAAAGAAAGAATATAGATGATTTGGGACATAGCTGAGCTCCAAAGGAGTAACTACCAGCCTAGACAGGAAAACCACAGGGGAAGTAACAGTGATAGCGACATTGCTCTAGGCTTTTCCTGCATGAGTTTTTGAGGCCAGATCCCTGTATTAAGAAATCAAGCAATTGACTGTACCCTGGATTATGTGTCAGATTCCTGATATGACAGAAAATAGTGTTAGAAAAAAAAAATGTCCACCTGGCTGCACTGTAGGACTAAAGTCAGCAACACCTCTGGCCAGAGGCCACCCGGCCTGTTTTTGTTATGGTTTGAATTGTTTTCTACAGTTGCCTATGTGGGAGTCCTAACTGTGGTACCTCAGACTATGACTTTATCTGGTAGCCAAAAGAAGCCCTAAGGTTGAGCCCTAATCCAATATGGCTAGTATCCTTGAAAAGGAGGAAGTATGGAGACCAACATAGGTACAGGGAGGAGGAAGCCACATGAGGATGAAGGCAGAGATTAGTGGTGCTTTGTAATTCAGCAAGCAGCATGGATTGCCAGCCAGCAGCCAGGAACTCAGAGAGAGGCCTGGGCAGGTTCTCTTCCATTCCCAGGAAGCACCAAATCAGACAACGCCTAGATTTCAGATATCCCATCTCCAGATCTGTGAGACTATTGCTGTGGTTTTCAACCACCCTGTTCATACTTTGTAACAAGAGCCTTAGCATCTGCATACACAAGATCTCACTGCCAAGGAAAACTCCACTCCCTTGTTTTAGTAGCAGAGACTTCAATGTCTGTTATAATTCTGGACCCAGCTCTAAACACTACCTCTATAATAGCATGTATTTTTTTTTCATCAGAACACCATGAAAAAGGAGCTTGAAGTAGTCTCACTTTGCAGATGAGGAAATTTAGGCACATCCACCCACTGTAACAGTTGAACCCAGGCAGATGGGTCTGGAGCCTGTGTCTGCCTTACCTGTGTCTTGCTTTTAGACAGAACTGGAACCTGTGGGCTTTTTATTTCTGTGGAATAGCACCGAGTGACTTTATTTCTAATCCCATAGGTCACACTGAGTCTCTAGAGTTCTGCCTTTCCCCAACATTCCCTTATGAAGGTGTCCTACTTTGAAAAATCTTCACTAACTACCATAGTATTTAAACTAAGGTAGATCTTTGGATGTAGTCTGATTAACTGGAAAATTGAGAAGTTATCACATTTGGTGATCTAAATATATTGATTTTTTATGTTACATTACACTAATGGTCACATTTTTTTTTTAAATGTGGTCAACTAAAAGACCCCATCAGAACCTACAGCCATTAAGCAGGCATCCCCTGATCTATGCAGTTGAGCTTTTTCAGCTCATGTTAATGGACTTTATATTGTCCCCAATCATCTTGTTTTCCCACCCTCCCCAGAAGCATTTTAAACTGTTAGCATTATTTGAATCTTGATTATATAATCCCTGGCTTCTTATTATCATACAGTGGATTTTGGGGATATGTTGTGAGCATCTAATCCTCTCAGAAATTATGCCATTTCTGCTCAGTACAAGATGACTTAAGACTTAAAGCATACATTCATCTTAACATATGAACATTTTGGGCAATGGTGTGTGTGTGTGTGTGTGTGTGTGTGTGTGTGTGTGTGTATGTGTGTGTGTGTGTGTGTGTGCATACTAGAATATGAATTATATTGTAACATTTAAAAATTTTATTTCCTATACTTTTCCTTGTTTTTTGTTATGTTCCTTATTTCCTTCCTCCATTTCAGAACAGGGTTATTGAAGCTGCTAAGATCTGGAAAGGACTTCTTTGAGGTTCAAGCCAATGTCACACCCAACTTTGAATGCTCCCTATGCAGCCAGTAACCAGTTCTAACTTGTCTAACATTGAGGGATTCTGGAAGACCTTCCATTATGGTAAATGTCCTTCATTTGGGGAGAGAAAGAAGGGCTAAAGGATTATTCTTAGCAGTTTACAAGGAACTCAGAACAATCCAATTATCTTTACATTTCTGACCTTGTGCCCTTATCTAAAAGAAATAATGAGTCCCAAGTCTCCTCTTCTGTAATGGGTGACTTTTGTCTTGGGAACATTTGGGCTTTTCTGTTTCCTTCTGGGATGTCCCCCTTTGCAGCTTGCTGTCCTTAGACAACTGTTGGTGCTTCTGTTTGCTGCTATGAGGAATGTCTTTGTTTCTCATTATTATTGTAGTTCATACAACAGCTGCCATCATGCATTATCTGGGTATTGGGTTTCTTTGAGTCCATCTCTTTTGCAGAACTTAAAATCCATTTTCTTGGACTAGAAGTACTTAGAGTTATGTATAGAGACATCCCTTTTTCACTCACAGAAGGCTACAATACCTCTTAAATTCTAGACCGCCATCAAAGCCAAAATTATTCTCCCCGTTCCTGGGCAGCTCAGAGGGTTCTAATGCACATACTGTTGGGTGTTTTTAGTCCCTGATTTGTGCTAGTCTACCTCCCATCCTGGTGCAACTCCAATGACTCAAAGTTTGTTGTAAATCTGAGTCCAGGAGTTAGTCTGATGGGTCCCAGCTACCTGACTTCCTAGTCAATACCTCTGGAACAAAGAATTAGGGCCATTCATTCTTAGTTCTTTTCAATAGCAAGTACAGTGAGGACAGGAGACTTAATGTCGGTCAAAAAGATGGAGGAGAAGGGATTTTACTCCACAAATGAGAAAGTTTTTTTTCTTGCTTATTGAGCAGGAATAAGGGAAAAGACAGTCTTAGGTGACTGTCAGCCCACCTTCATGAAGGAGACAGCAGAGGGACCAGCAGGAGGGGATGTTAGAGCAACAGAGCCCACCCCATCACAGTGTACTCACCACCCCCTCTCCAGGTAATAATCTCCCTACTGTTTGCACCTCCAAGGGTCAAACACATCAGCACCAGCACTGGTCCTGGAGACAAAAGGCATCTTGTCAGGTGTGGGGACCCCTGAGACAGGTTTGCATGGTCAAAGCCTGGCTTTTAAATGTTGAAATGTCGGCTGTGTTGTGTAGTGCCACTGAAGTGTTTGCTTCTTATTGATTCTAAACCAGAAAAAGAAACCAGAGACAGTCGCCGAGTCTCAATTTGTTCTTCCCCACTCACCGGGTATTTTCTCTCAATTTTAGTCTAATGCTCCATTTATCTTTACTGCAGAGCGAGGCTGCTCACATGTTGTGCTTGCCATGTCTTCTCGGTGCTGCAAATCTGCTGCTGATCTAGTAAAACTGCCTAAGTTACACTGGGAAAGAAAACTTCTTTTGCATGTTTTAGGCCATGTATAACTAAAAAAAGTAAAAAAACCTTGGGACATTTTGTTTGTAGATGGCTACTCTTAGCAAGGAACATCTCTGTCTTGGAGAACTGGTTGAACTCTACGCTTATGCAGCATTTCTAATCAAGTACCTTATCAGAAGCAAGATTACATCAGGCTGAACTCCTCTCCTGTGGAATAGGCTCACTCCTGTCTTCATGGTTGATGTGACCAGATTTACATTTAAGACTTTCAGTGTCTTTGCCTTGAGGATCACCCCTTTTTTTAGTGTCCAGCCCTGGGAATCCTGGCTTCCAAATCTTAACTCTCTGGCTAACAAAATCCTGTATCTATCAGCATTTTTGACATAGGTAGAGGATGCTTTGCTTGGCATATACAAGGTGGGCTTTGGGGGGAGTGACGATTCTTGGAAACAATACACTTCAAAAAGCCAAAACGGAGTTCTCAGGTTTTCTTTTAATAGAACTTTGTAATGCTCTCTCTCTCTCTCTCTCTCTCTAACTCTCTCTCTCTCTCTCTCTCTCTGTGTGTGTGTGTGTGTGTGTGTGTGTGTGTGTGTGTGTGTGTGTGTGCAAGCACACACATCAAGAGTGTTTCATAAACCAATAACAAACAATTGGAGCTGTGGTCACTGAATGGACTCAGCGTCCTCTTGCTAAGTGAGAGCTAATAAATCACCCTTCTCAGGTGGAATCTTTTATTTATGCTTTGGGATTCCAGTTTACCGAGAAAGCTTTGGTTTCCTTTTTGGCTTTGTCTAAACTGTGCTTTACTGAGCAATTCAAGTCCAGTTGACATTTATTAGTGAGGACACAGTCCACTCTGATCTCATGCTATGGTCCAGCTGCTGGCACATCAGTGCTGCTGTGGATGTTCCCATCGCTCGTGTTATGGCAGAGGGTATGGCTGCTGATGTGCTATTTGTAAGTCAGTGGTGATTGTTTGCTGTTCCTATGTGTTAGGAATTAGTTATTGAGGCTCTTGTTTTGTCATTTAAAAAAGTTATAACTGCAGGGCAGAGGTAGCACATGTCTTTAATCCCAGCACTTGGGCAGCAGAAGCAGGCTGATCTCTGTGAGTTCGAGGCCAGCCTCGTCTACAGAGTGAACTTCAGGACAGCCAGGACTGTTACACAGTGAATCCCTGTTTGAGAAACCAAACCAAACAAACAAATAAATAAACAATGCTGATTATAACTTAAAATCTAAGCAAGCAGAAGGGGCTACCATAGCTAGGAATACAAGACTGTGGTAATGAGTTCTGAGCTGAGAACATTCACATTGTCCAAGGCATTTTCTCACTCTTACCATTTTATGCTCACTGGAATGCAGGCTCACAGAACACAATCCATTTCTCCACGTCTCATTCTTGAAGTAGAGCAATGCAAGGCTGCTGGTTTTTTTCCCCAAGGTCACTCAGTTAAAATGTGGTTAGTCCCAGGGCTGGGTTCCACTGAGTTCCATTCTTTCCACCACAGAAGATGCAGTTTTAAACTCTAAGATCATGTCTTTTGCACTTGACATAGACATTATTTTCTTATTTTTACTTTAAAAATTTTAATCTGCTTACTTGCATTGTGTGTAAGCGCCATCTCACTACCCTCACACGAACTTTCAGAGGAGAATTGCCAAGATTCTGCATAACTCGTTATGCCAGGAAGTGGTCCTAGCTGCTGGGAGTCTTGGGTGCAATGCAGGATGGTGGAGAGCTTTCTAGAATGAACTCCCATTTCTCTCTGTCTTCATATTCTCTCAAGGTAGAGCCTTTTTAGGATCAGATCTGATGGGAGTTTACAGGGAGGAGGGGTTTAAAAGCTCCAAGCATCTAAGAAATATTTTGTCCTGATAACTCCATCCCCTGGGACTCTCCCTCGTGCACTCTACATGTCATTCAGTTGACAGTCTTTTGAGTGTCTATTCTGGGTTGGCAGAGCTCCAGCTTTGGTGGCCTCATCATGCTTCGCATGTTTTACTGTGTTTGGGAATGGTCAGTTTTTTTTTTTTCAAAAGAGCGATAAAGGGGAGAGACTGAAGTGCTACTTTTCTCTTTGAGTTACACTGCTCCCACAGACTATCCCATTGAGAGAATGGTGAACACTGGGCATAGGTGGTTCCTTTTAAACTCAAATCAATCTGTTGTAGAACTGATGCTATTAGCATTGGAAACCTGTAAAAGAGAATGCAAAGGACTCAGCCTCAAAGAACAACAACAACAACCCCCATCTTACACCCCATGCTGCTGCCAAAAAAAACAGATCTCCTTTGCTCCACTGGGGAAAGATCACCTTCTATTTATTCAGTACTGTTTTACCTCTAACTAAAGCTCTCCTCTTGGTAGCTATGGTGGTCTAAAATAAAATAGTGCCCAAAAGGAGTGGCATTATAAGGAGGTATGGCCTTGTTGGAGCAAGTGTGTCACTGTGGGGGTGGGCTTTGAGGTCTGCTATGCTCAAGCTACTCCCGATGATACAGAGCATTTCCTGTTGCCTGCAAGATGTAGGGTTCTCAGCTACTTTTTAAGTACTATGTCTGCCTGAATGCTGCCATGTCCCACCATGATGATAATGGACTGAACCTCTGAAACTGTAAGTGAGTCACCCAATTAAATGTTTCCTTTATAAGAGTTTCTGTGGTCATGATGTCTCTTCACAGCAATAGAAACCCTAACTAAAGTCACTGGCTCAATGCTCACTTACTCTTCTTGACCACCACTGGTGTCTTCTCTCTCTCTCTCCTACCTTTCTTGTGTGTTGGGAGTACTCTATACATTTCTTTAGGACTGTGGACCTTGCTGCCCTTCCTGTTTCCCCTCCCTAGCCCTTCTTCCGGGATTTCATTTCACATTGACGGTTTGGCTTGATTGATGAAGCCACTGTTATGGAGGTTTACATGCTCTGACCTAGCACTACATAACTAGAAAATGAAGCATGTGAAAACCATGTTGGTTCTCCTCTTTCTAATTTCCTATTTGATTCCTCACACTTCTCACTGCCTGGGCCATTCATAACAAGCCTGTAAATATTTGAGGTTGCCTTGGGCTTGTGCTGGCTAGTCCAAGGCAGTCTCTGTTCATTGACAAAGTCACAGATGTTGACTTAACCAATGCTTTTATTTAATACATGGCAGCGAGAGGCTACAGGGCTGGCAAAGTAAGGTCAAATGTCACAGAAAAGATGGACAGTGATTCATAAAGTCTAGAGCTCAAGTCCAAAGTGGTAAGGAACTGAAGTCTTTGACCAAATCTCTCAATCTCTTTGAACATCAGTTTCATTTGCTCTAATATAACAGGCAGAACTTCTACAACATTATGCATGAGTAGGGCCTACCCAATGTAGGTTTGTTAATGGATGTATATTGTCATTGGGTTGGGCTAAGTAGTAAGCTAGTCACCTTGCATGGACACAGAGTGGGCACCGTGAAGCTAGAAAACAGCAAGTTAGTTGTGCCAGCAGGGAGAGGAGAGAAGGTGCTTATGTGCTCCTGTCCCTCGCTGTGATCTCTCTGTCCCAATGGCTTTCATTGTCAGTATGTGGGCAGGGACACAGAAAACAACCTGGGTATAATTCAATCCAGAGAGAGTAAGTCTTATAACAATGGAAGGGTCTAGGAGCTGGGGTTAGGTGTTCCCTCTGCTAATCTTGGCTACCTGCATAACTATAGTTCCCTAATTGAAGTGTCACTGTAGATTTTAAGAGTACACAGGAAGCCAATACCACAAGCCAACAGTGCCAGGGAAGGTGACTCACTGAAACTTGCCTGGAAACCCCTGTGGCTGCCCACTGCACAACAACACTGATGCTGGAGAACACAGCTTTCAAATCTTGTGCAAGGGCTGTGAGCCATTGACAAGCTCATGCCACACCGAGAGGACTGGTGGGAAATGTGACTCCAAGACCCTCCCTTGTGACACAGGATGTGACAGGAGGTGGCTTTGGCACAGAGCCACCAGTTGACCACAAAAAAAAATGTCCCATGTATGTCTTTTGAAACATTTGCTCATCTTTACCACATTCCATACACAGTGACAATGAAATCCCCACGAGACCAGGTTTCCACGATGGTAGCAATAGATAGATCATATGACCGTGAATGCAGACTGGAAGTTGCCTGTGTTCATGCTTTTTTAAAAAGTTATTATTTGGGGTCAGGAAGGGGGTGTCAAAGGGATTGCTCAGCAGTTGAGAGCACTGGCTGCTCTTCCACAGGACTGGGATTTGATTCCCAGCACCCATGTGACCCCTCACAACTGTGTGTTAACTCCATTTCCAGGAGATCCAATGCGCTCCTCTGGCCTCTGAGGGCACCAGGCGTGAACACAGTATACACATTGGGGGTGGGGTGGCAAAACACACACACTCAAAAGAAAATAAAATTTTAAATCCTCTCATAAAAAAATTTTAAAAGAAGAGCAGTAAAGATGAAGAGAGCCCCACTTTTCTGCTTTCTGGCCCCCCACACACAAGGAAGCAAATCTTAAAACTCCAGTTAACTGGTCCTGATAGGTATGGCCGAAAGCTCTGTTCTCATGTCAAGAGAGGGATTTGAAAAATCAACCAACAGTTCCCAGATATTTGGGGCAGCAAATTACTTCTAGGAGACTATGACAATGGAGAAAAATACCTTTTCTTTTAAAAGTAAAAAAGGGATGGTCAGAGCAATAGAAAAATAACTCATTAAAATAGTTTAATCTGAATCCTCAACCTTATCTTTCTTTTATAACTCTAATTTTCTTCTTATCATTTTCTCAATATCTAGCCCCCCTTTCTATCCTCATAACTGTGCAGTTTCTCTCCCTGTTACCATGGGAGATTGGCCACAGCTGGTGGTGGCCCTCTTCTCTACTCCACCGCCCGTTTGCATGTAAATCATGAACAGATAGTGTGAGTGGTTTTGGGAATTCCCCCTCCTCCCAGGATCCTCCTCCACCACATACATCTTCATCACTGGATTTCAGATTCAGATAATGTACAGGAAGAGATAAGAACTATTTTTTTTTTCCAGCATCCTTCCTCCCATCGAAACTTCACCATTCCACCCTATGGGAAAGGAATGAGATAATTAGGATTATTTTTTCCCCCTTACAAAGTGTACATACTGTGGCCCGAGAGGTAGAGCATGCCAGATGTTGTAAGAGCATGAGTGCTCGGTCCCTTTGTCACACATGCTGAAGTCATGAAGTTGGGAAACCTGACTCAGGACCCATCATCTAGTCTGGGTGCTGTCAAAGGAGCAACTGCCCCAGGGTCAGTGAGCAATCCAGCTCAAGTCCGGCTGAGCATGTTCTTGAATAGGGGTCAGTCAATGGGGAATAGAGAGTTAGGACTGTTTCCAGTAGTTCTAGAAACCACTGCAAAGCTAAGGGTTCACGACAGTGGGTGCCTTGTCCGTGGATGTAGAAGAAGGCCTGGCAATGCCATTGCTCTGTGAGTGTCTGAATTTCATCCTGCGTGAATAGTGGTACCTTGGATGCACATCTCTGAAATGAATGAGAGGAAGGTTCAAATGAGAGGAACCAAGGAAGGGTATGGCTCTGTTTTCTGTGACATCTTTATTGACATTACAGTGGGAATTAGTCATCACTTTCTATAAAAACAGACTGAGACGTAAGACGGAACAGAGTTTTAAATAGAGTCTCTGGGCTCAGCTTGTTCCTGGCTGAGGCCAGTTACGATCAGTTCCTGCTCTGACCTACACTCTGGTTCCCAGCCTAAGTGGTGCATTTCCACATTTACACCAAGCATTAAAAACAATAAGATTCAGAAGATTGAGTTCTGTACTCATCACCTTCCCCTTGACACACCTTTGCAAAACAACAGCATCCTTTCTCCTGGCTCTGCTAACAGTCCTGAACAGTTCAGTGCTGCCTTCATCCTCCAGAGAGAGGAAAACCCACCTTCTCGGGATCCCACTGAAGGACATTGACTCCTATAACTGACCTCTCCCTAATAGCCTAGTTCTCAAGCAGGTTTGGCCACAGTCACCCAGGAACCTTGTTGTAAATGCAGACTCCAAGCTCCAAGCTCTGCAAACCCAGACGAGACCCCACTGTACTTTCAGTGAGCTTCCAGGTGAGACAGCAGTTGCTAAGTCACTAGGCTGCCTGAAACAGCTGTGTGGGAACTCCTTCTGCAGCCCACTTCTGCACAGCTCCCTCCCCTGCTTCCCCTACACAGCAGGTGCAGAGGTTTGCTAACAGAAGTCTTTGCTGCATGGCAGAGCGTTTTTTACGTTTTTACAACTAGCTTTCTGCAAAACTGTAAAAAAAAAAAATAATAACAAAAGAGAGGAACTTAAATATAGCCAAACAATTTTTACCAGAGCAGTAAAGTCATTTCCTTATTGAGCTCTGTTCTGGGTGTGTGTGTGGGGGGGCAGATCTGAGAGGCCCTGTTCGTTCTGGACTATTAGGCAAGTTTAACCTCCACCCAATTCATCTTCAGGATTGACCGTGCAAGAGACCTGAGTCACCAGGTGAGATCTACTGTCCCTGGGATTTTTCAGACCTGAGTCCCCAGGGCTGGGAGGGCTACTGGCAGAGAGCCTAGTGCCCAGTTGGCTTTATGATGTGTTGCCTGGTGGCTTTCCCAGCTCTACAACATGGGTGGTCTGTATGCTGGCAGAGCCCAAGGCTGCGGGAGTTCACAGTCCCCTCTGGGGAACATGACGAATGGCCTCGCTGACAAAACGTGGCCTGCTTTCCATCTCAGAGCCATGAAGGGTTTCGTTTTCAAAGCAGGAAAACAAACCACAGGAACCAGACACAACACACACAGGCCACAAACCATACGCCATTTTCTCATCCGAAACAAGGGACCTGCAAAGGTGAAAGAAAAAGGGCTTTGTTGGAATTCTTTGATGAAAATCAAATATGCAGAACCTGCAGTGTTGAAATGAGACCCTGCTCGCCCCTGACCCGGTGGACTCAATCTCCGGTGGGCTGGCCTACCTGATGTTGGTCTTTTCCAAGACTTAGAGTTGTGCTTCCTGCTTGGAGTTTCCAGGGACCCCAGGGAGATGAGTGGGGTAGAGCCTGGAGGACAGTGCTCTCAGCTCCCATCAGCCCTGTTCTAGCCAATTCGTTTATGCAGTTCCACTGAAATCTCTTTAAAACGTCTGCAGCTAAAGAACATTCTAGATACCCCAGCCTACTCTTATCTAACATGCATCCAAATGGGTGGTTCCGTGGAAGAAAGGAAGGGAAACGGCATTTACCAGGAAGCGCAATGATTTCCAATTTCCCTCTCTCTTGTATCGTCCACTATTTCCCTCTGCAATCACCTGGCCCTTCCTTTAAGGGTGTGTCTGGAATCTTGATCTGAATGATCTCAACTTACAAAGAACTTGCAAAGATTTCTATTTCTGTGTATTGTCAATGGCAAGACAAAACTATTTAGGAACTACAACAGTGTATGCCACTGTTGTCATGGTGTGTTAAAATGTGGAAAATTCTGACCAGGCGTTGTGGCCCATGCCTTTAATCCCAGCATTCGGGAGGCAGACACAGATGGATCTCTGTGAGTTCGAGGTCAGCCTGGTCTACAGAGCTAGTTCCAGGATAGGCTCCAAAACAATATAGAGAAACCCTGTCTCGAAAAACCAAAAAAAGGGGGGGGGGGAATGGAGAATTCTGTGAGCTCTCGTGAAAGCTTCTGCGTTACTCATTTTCCCAGAGAAACGACAGCGGCAAGGAGGGAGGTGAGGAGCTGTGGAAAGATCAGGGGTTTTGGCACCTGACAAATTTGCTATTCAACCGTCCACATTTGTAGATGTTACCCAGGCGAGGTGCTGCTTGTCTTGCTCTGGGCACAGTTTCCTGAAAACTGTGCAGGGCTATCTGACTGTTGGGAGCGACACATTTAAATATGGAGTGCTCAGTGGGCGTCTGGTCGATAGCACGGTGAGGTCTGGAAGTGCGACTGTGCCCTGGAGCTCCCCACTTCATTCTTCACCATGGTAAACAACAGGCCCAGCACATCCTCCAACAGGTGGAATTCTCTAGGAAGAAAACTTTAGCAAATATCAGTGTGGAATTTATTCATGTTTTATTTAATTACTTGGGGCATTTAATGAAAGAATGAATTATTAAATGAGAACATTGATTGTTCCCTGTGTATAGCAAGATGATCTCCTGTGTATGCTTAAAATAGCTCCACAAAATATAGAGCAGGGCACTGCAAATTAAAGAAAGGAAGGAAAATGGACTGAGGATTGAAAATACACTTTAGTCTGTAAAAGTCTGCACAGAATGACAGTCTCACCCCAGAATCCTGCATCCAGGCCTTCCAGCTGTCTAGACCAGTGCTGAGTACTGACCCAGCAAGGATTGGATGCTGCTGCCTGCAGAAGCTGAAGGCAGGTTGGTGCTGAGTGGGTGGGCCAAAGGAAGCCACACTCTTTAATGAGCAGATTCTCTGGTTCCTTGGCCTGGCTCCTCCCTGCCCCAAGCCCCATGCTTGCTCTTTGACACTAGAAGTATGTCCAGTAGAGATGCTAGAAGAGAGGACAGGAATGGACGACCAAGGATTCCTGTCACCTTGGTCCTTTCAACTGAGGCTACTGTCCCTTCACAAGAGAGTCTCTCATCTCTGGCAGCTTCTGAATACCTGTTTCCTTATCTTTTATAACCAAGAGCAGCAACACTTCCCATGCCCCCAGTCCAAAAGCTGCATCATGCTTTGTGATTCACCCCACTCTCCCTTGACAAATAGGCCTGTAGGGAGTCTTTCTCTGTCCCTCTAGGCAGCTCCCAAATAATGACCCAGAGACTTCTTGTTACTTATGAAAGCTTGGCCTGAAGATTACGCTTGTTTCTAACTAGTTCTTATAACTTAAATCAGCCCATTTCTATTCATCTCCATCCTGCCACAGGGCTCGTGGCTGTTACTTCTCCTCCTGTGCACTGTGCTTCCTCTGCATCTGGCTCGTGACTCCTCCTTCTTCCCAGCATTCTCCCTGCCCTCCATTCATCTTTTTATTAAACCAGTTCAAGTGACACAACTTCACAGTGTACGAACAGATCATCCCACAACACAGACCTTCTTATTAAATCCTTCTGGAGTCTTAATTTGCGTGTGCCATCTGTCTTTGTCAGGACCTCCACTGAGATGGATGGCACTAAGGTGAGCTGTTGCAGTGGTTTCTTTCCCACCAGCCTGGTCCCTCAGCCCTTCTCAGCCCCAAGTGAACACAAGGATGCTGTATTAAATTGTAAAACTTTTGGCCGGTGGCTAGGACTTCTTATTGGCCAGCTCTGTCTTAATGATTAGCCCATTTCTATTAATCTATGTATTTCCACAAGGCTGTGGCTTACCTGGTGATGCCCCAGCATGTTGTTACTCCTTTGGCAGCATAGTGACCTTGTCTGGCAGGCTCACTCTGCCTACCTTTCCCTCCCAGAACTTTCCCAGAGTTCTCCTCCCCTAGTCCCACCTGTCTCTCTGCCTCATTGGCCAAACAGTGCTTTATTCATTAACCAGTAAGAGAAACATACATACAGAAGGACAACTCCCATCAGTGAGCCAAGTGTCTCTGTTATCAAAGGCTGAGAGCACTGGAGGAAAGTGGACCAAAGAGGAAAACCAGGGTAGTGATGCAAGGGTTTCTGAGTAGCAGTGCTGGGCAGAGTAGAGATGGTCAGATACAAATGAACACGATAAAATCAAAGTGGCCCTTCCTCAAAATGATGAGCCCTACCCTTCCCAAGGAGTGGATGGGAGGAAGTGTAGGGGCAGGGGGAGGGGAAGGAGTATAAACTGGGATTGGTATGGAAAATGAGAAAAGATTGTTCTAAAATAAACTTAATTAAAAAAATAAGAAAGTTAAAAGTAAAAAATAAAATCAAAAGAGTGCATAGGCGGCGCAGAGGGAAGCTGGGCCTGTGGGCCATGCCAAGACGCTGCAGCCCAGGGGTGTTTTGAGTGGCAAGGAGGACCATGATATTCATGGCCAGGATGGGAAGAGCTCCTGCACTTCACTGTATGGAGATGTGATCTTAGACTTGGTGGTGTCCGTCTATGTAAGCCAGTGTGTAGGTGTTAAAGTTATGCCACACATTCCCAAAGAGTGAGCTTTGCCACAGACCCAGACCTCACTCAGAGTGCTGGAAAATAGAATAGTATAAGTCCGTTTTATACAGTGAGCAATCATATTCACCACAATCAAGTAATTTACCTGAAACAGTAGCTGACCGCAGCTTTTCTGACACCAGCGAGCATCCTCGTTAGTGTTTTGTCAACTCAACACAAGAGAGAGTCATTTGGGAAGAAGAGGAAACCTCAGTTGAGAAAACGCTTCCATCACTGGCCTATAGGCAAATCTGTAGGGCATTGTCTCGGTTAATGACCAATAAAGGAGAGTCCAACTCACAAAAGGCAATGCCACCACAGGGCCAGTTGTCCTGGGTTGTGTGAGAGAGTAAACTGAAGTCATGAGAACAAGCTAGTAAGCACGATCCTTCCATGGCTTTTGCTTCAGTTCCTGCCTTAGGTTTCTGCCCTGACTCCCCTCAGGGATAGAGAGAGCGTAACCTGAGAGCTGTGAGCTGAAATAAACTCTTTCCTCCCATGTTACTTTTCTTCACAGTGCTTTTCCACATCAATAAAAACCTACACAAAGACACTGGCAATATTCCTGTTCCTGAAAAGGAATCCTTTTCTGGAATGATCTGTGAGCATGTCCAATAAATAGTTAAAGTATGGTCACATGCTATGGTGTTATGTTTCTTTTTCTGGGACAAACCTTACCAGCACAGCACCTCCCACCAGGAGGCTGAATAGAGCAAAGGAGAGCATCTCTCTCTCTCTCTCTCTCTCTCTCTCTCTCTCTCTCTCTCTCTCTCTCTCCCCTCTTTATCTCTCTCCCCCCATCAGGCTCAGATATGAGTGAGAATCCAGGGGTGAGACAATGAGATACAAGGAAATAATAGTCACTACCATCCTCAATGACACCATCATCAATGCCACCACAGCCCAGATAGAAGAATATTCAAGAAAAAATGTATTTATTCAAAACAGCGTACCTGAAAAGGAACACAGAAGGCAGCTGGGGCCTCCCTCGGCGTCTTGGTAAAGCTCTTGCTTGTCTGAGTTTCAGTCTGGCCATGTGCACAGCAGGACTGATGGTGTGTGAGCTCCTCAGCTACCCTGGTGACGAAGCACAGCCTTGTCCTGTGGACCACACACATGTCAGGTGGCAAGAATCTCTTTTTTAATTGAATTTTTTGGATGCCATATATTTTGATCGGTTTCTTTCTCCCTCCTAAACTCCTCCCAGATCCCCCTTCCTCCCTGTGCCCCCTACATCTTCATATTTTCATGTTCTCTGTCTCCCCTCTTCCATCTCCCACCTCTCCCAACACACACAAAAATGAAAATCAAAACAAGCAAACTCCAATAAAACAAAAAAAATCTAAAACAAAACCCATGGACTCTGCTTTGTGTTGGGCAACTACTTCTGGGCATGGGGACTGTCCTGGAGTGTAGTTGATACACTCAGTGACACTCAATTAAAGAAAACTAATTTCCCTTTTCCTGCTCTTCCTGGCAGGTACACTTGCAGATAGCTTCTTTCAGACAACACCCCATCTCATAGGAGGGGGAGTGGACATAGGTCTCCTAACTTTTAATGCCATCTTGAGTGCTATCTTAGTGGCCATGTTCCAGACCCAACATGCTAATATTCTCTTTCCATTTCCAAAAGCCATTTCTTCACCCACTTTCCACTGGAAAACTCATCACCCACCCTGGGAAGAATAGTCACACATACAGCCCGAGGCAGTAATAGTGCTGTAGGCTGTTCCTTCCAGTTCCATGTGCTGCTTCTGCTCCTGCTTCCAGGTTCCTGCCCTGCTTGAATTCTGGCCTTGGCATTCCTTAAAGGTGGACTGGAGTGTGGAGTTGTATGCTGACCCCCCCCCCAGCCCAAGTTGCTTTGGGTCCTGGTGTTGTCCAGCCCAAGTTGCTTTGGGTCATGGTGTTGTCTATTGCAGAGAAATAAAGTAGGAGAGCTCACACAAGGACCTCAGTCAGATTCCCCAGCACCAAGAGAGGAAAAAGAATTTGTCTCTTATTGGTTATAGATTTAGGGAAACACAGCACCATAGCCTGCTGGCATTCTTTAGACAGTTAAGGTCTGCATTCTTCCGAGGAGCAACTGTCTTACTGATAGGGGCACACCCTGCCCTCATTCTCATCCCCCAATCTTATATCTTTTATGTCTCATTTTCAGACAAGAGGAAAGGGGGCTGCCGAGGCATTGAACAAGGTGAATGGGTGCAAAAACAATTTGCATGGAATTTCTAAAAGGCTCTGTTGAGTAGATAGCCGCAAAGTCAAGACTTGTCTGAAAAAGAAAAAGAAAAAGACTAGGAGATAGCACACTTGTCCAAGATTCATGAGGCCCTAGGTTCTATGCCTAGTAGAACACACACACACACACACACACACACACACACACACACACACACACACACGATGCAAGTTGGCTTTGGGTTACAGGTCAGCAGTGAATCACTTGCCTGGCATGTGTGAGCTCCCAAGATCCATCCTCAGTACCACAAAGAGAAAAGTCCCATGTCCTTAGGCACAGTAGCACATAATTCCAGTACTCAGAAGGTGGGTATAGTAGGTCAGTTCAAGGTTACCTTTGGCTACATAATGAGTTGGTATTTAGACTGGGCTACACAAAACCTTGTCTTAAAAAATACAAATCAGAGAGAAAGATAGAGACAGAAAAAGGCTCAGGTAGGCCCTTTTTAAAAAAAAAACAGTAAGGAAACTCGAACAAACAAGAGACAGTTTAGTGTATGGTGTTTGCCAAATGTGAAGATTGGAAGAAAACCCACCCATCTTCTTGTGGTCATTATGTGTCCAAAGAAAAGGCTAGCCTGTGGCATGCTAGACTGAGGAAGGATGGGTCTATAAGGATAGCATTCAGGATGAAACACAAACCTGACTGACTACACTACCTTCAACACATCCCCCAGTGTGTATGACACCAGCACTAACCCAGCTTTCCATAAATCAGAAGACAATGGACACATTGTCTGGACCCACCAAATGGCCCTTCGCTTCTGCAGCACTGATCTATCTCATCTGTGTGCAGCGAAACTCAGCCCAATCTTATCGAACTAAATTGATTTATGAGAGGAAAAAAAACCTAAAAAAGGAAGCAGTAAAATAATGATATTAATTCTAATAACGCATTGACTGGTGCTCATATAAATCACTCTCTCCACTCAGATTGATTTCATAAGAGTAAAAAGTCCACGCACAAACCTATCTCCAGCCGCCCAGACAGCCAGAGGCCTGCCTATGTAGCTAGAGCTCGGGGGAAGAGTGGGGGGTCTGCTGGAAGTTCATCGGATTCTTGCCTGGGAAAAGCCTGTGGGATCAGCCCAGAGGTGCTGTGGAATTGGCCACACACGCAAACGCTGCCGCATCTGAACACTTTTGGCAACTCATGAAAGCCCCTTTCCTAGAGGCCACTTGAGTGTCCAAACAAAAGGGGATTTTTGTTAGTGAAAGCTGGAAAGAATAACCCATCCCAGGATCAGGCTAATAGGGCCTGGCCTGTTCAAAGGCAGCACTGAGCTGGCCAGGGTTGGAAGTGTTGCTGGCAGGGACCTGGAGGAGCGCGAGGAGAGCCAAGCATGGCTCACAAGGCAAACCGCCGGTTCAGGGCTGCTTTCTTCGTCTGGAGAGCCCGTGTGGCCCACCTCGAGGCCAGAGCTTCTGCTCAATCTTCCACACAGGACGGATGGAGAGAGCCAGGGCTTGTTTCTACCTCTCCCGGACCCCCTTTCTCTTCTCTAGACTCCATGCCCCACCCACAAAGCTAGGGCTGGCCTGGGAACAGCCATCACTCTCTTGAGTTTGCAGGGTGTTGACAAGCCTGGGCCATGGGGGGGGGGGGGGGACGACGCAGAGAAGGCCATGCTGTGGAAACAAGGCAGTGGAGGCCTCCTTTATCGTCCCAGGGCTGTTGCCTGAACAAAGTGCTTCAGCTGCTTGCTTCACAGAAGTGCCTTGTATCCCTGCAGGATCGTGCCAGCCTGGGCTGGGGCCAAGGACTGCAGGCCCTGATCCAGGGCATGGAGAATGCCCAATAATTTGAATTTCAGATAAACAATTGGTGATAGTTTAATATGCTTGTCTTAACAATTGTATAGAAAGTAATTATTCTGAAAGATCCACCATTTTTCATCTGAAATTTGAATTGAATTAAGCAGCTGCTGCTTCTTAGTTGCCCCCCCATCCCCTCCTTCAGAGAAGGACAAATAGGACCGGTGACTATGAAGCCACATTATTACCTTACATCACATGAAACTCTGAAATGGCCCCACGGGCTAGAGTTTGGGACGCTAGGTCCCCAGCGGATAGCATTATTGGGAGATGCCATGGAGACTTCAGGAGGTGGGGCCTATCTGGAAGAAATCACCAGGCATAGGTCCTTAGGGGTCCATTAGTCCTGGCCACTTCCTGCCTTTCTCTGATCCCTGAATTGCTGGGGGATGAACTGAATTGGCCGGCCACGCCTGCTCCAACGTGATAGGGCTCCACATGAGCCAAAATAAGCTTGTTCTACTAAATCATCTGGGGTAGGTATTTTCATCACAGTGACAACAAGTCACTCCTATACAGGGCAGAGAAGGTGGTTTGCAAATGTAATTAAGGTTACTAACTAGCTGGGTTTGAGTTAATCAAAAGGAGATTATCTTGGGGCCCTAATCTAACCACATCAGCCTTATAAATCTGCACTCAGAGACCAGAAATAGAACAAGGCAAGGGCTCTGGGGCCTGAGAGTCACAGGCTGCTGTTATGGCAAAGGCACTGGGCAGGGGATAGTGGTCTGTCTCTATCAGCTGAGACCTATCCCTAATTAACAGTCGGGTACTTCGGTTCTACCTCAACATGAGGTGGGTTCTACCAACAACCTGCAAGAGCCTCAGAGAGGACCCTGAACCTAAAAAGGCAGATCAGACACAGGCCTGGCCTCCATTTTGATTTCATCTTTGGGAGACCGCAAGCATAATAGTCATCCAGACCATGGTGGACTCCTCCTACACCTAGAAACAGGTCTAAACAACATGTGTTTAAGCTGCTAAATCTGTGCTAATATCTTATACCACAATAGTAACTAACAAGTTGATCAAATGTGCTCTTCTGTCTGTACCCTGAGGTTTTCAAAACACATTTATAGGGTTCCCAGATTAGGTCACCAGGATGGAAAAGGAAATGGAGGGAGCACAAAAACCAAGATACAATAGATAAATTCATGGTAGCAACTTGACCCCAAAGCAAAGTTGGGGGGCACTCATTATGTGGTCCACTGCATGGCTTGTGCCTTGGCATCCTAGCTAGACCTGTGGACTGACTGCTCTGTCTCCATCTTCCTATCTCTTTCTCTCCTACACACTTTCCTTTCTAGGAAAAGTGGGAAGGAGAATCCCATCACTTGTTTCAGAGACAAATACAATTGCTATTTAGTAAGTAAACATGCTATCAGCCAAAGTCTTAAGAACATGGGTATTCTGTGCAAGATACCCATGTGTGTGCAGGGAGGGAGGGGGTTGGCATGGATAGAAGCAGAGTTGTTGCTCCTCGAAGCCTGGACCTTCCCTGAACACCTATTTAGCTTTTGCTCTGGTGGAGTGGAGAAGTTTGGCTATCTTCTGAGAGGGTCGGAAGATCCTGTGGTATTTTTCAAATATCCAAATCTCCAGATGTTCTTTGAGTATTGATTCCCCTCAATTCGCCTCCCAGTGGCCTCTTATGTCTCTCTGGCCTTGCACTGCTCTTGAAAGTGGCCAAAGAAAACTCTTAGGTGTCAGCCAGTCAGCATGGAGAGGTTCTCTTTCATCCCCTGAGTGTCTGGAGATGTGAGTTTAATGAGAGGCATCGACCTTTAAATTATACAAATGGACCTCTTTAGCAATCACTTCCCTCCCCGGTCCATACCCACCCTCAGCTTTTAATCTTCTCAATTATATTTCCTTTTCATTGATTACTACTTTGCCAACTTTCAGACTGAGCGTGCAGTAAAACCTCAGCTGCCCAGGTAATGCAATTTCTTTCAGAGCCTGACGCCTGCATATCACCTCCTGAGGGGCCCAGGGGGCACCCCCCGCCAACTCTTCAGGGTCTTGGCAGGTCCATTGTCCTTCAATTGATTTTGCAAGATGGCTCCTTCCTCGCAAGCAAACATTGGAGCTCATGTTTAGGAAGCCATGGGAGTGGCAAGCCTCAACACTGAAGTGGATTTGCAGGCTTGCAGGTGCGGGGCGGGGCACTCAAGACCTCTGGCTGCTGACAGCCAGGCCTGAGAGTGGGCAGGTGCTGCTCCTGGGAGCAGGGAGCCCTTGGTTCCTTTCTCAAATCTGCTCTGACATTTCCAGCGACCTTCATTAAGCCACTTAACTTTCTGTGCTTTTCTTTGGTGCCATCTGTAAGGGCAAAGACAATGGCACTTGTCTGTGAAAACGCTTTGAGGGATAGTGCATAAAAGACGCAATGTAAAAGCAAGAGATGAGCGCAGCTTCCCATAAAGAGCCCCTTGTTTTCATCTGCAAGAGGCCGTATTTGAAAGCAAAGACAAGAAATTGAGAAATTTCCTTGATATCTGAGGCCAGGCAGAGGACGTGGCTCAGGACCAGTGAGAAATCCTTTCTGTGGCTGGGGGCTCCTGAGAGGCTGCCGGGATGTGAGTTCAGCAAGGGGCATGCTGGGAATTGGCTGGCAGAACAAACAGTTCTGGGGTCTCTGCACCCAGGAGCACCAAGGGCCATATCTGGAATAGCCAAGCAGTCTGACAAGAAGCAAGGGCCTGTGGGAGCGGTTATAGGGGGATGGAACTGTAGGGGGGGGGGTGTGGGCGCCTCCCTGTGATTTACCGGCATTGACGTGGGGACTCGGGAGGAGGAGGGAGAGCCAGAGAAGTTTGGGGACATTTTCAAAACTGGAGGTCGTTCAGAGGAAATTACTCAATAAAAACCAGGTTTCTTTAACTGAATAGATCAATTTACAGCTCATAAGGTGGAAAAAGTCTGAGACTTCAAGATTCTGGCTGGGTGGGTCTCCTATGGTTTCCTCCCTTGGCAAAGGCACTGTGGCTTTGGCTCTCCCACCCTGGGTACCCCTTCTGCAGCCTTTGGGGCCAGCATTTTTCTCTCATCTTGTTTCCTTCTCGCTCTGCTACTTACTTTTTTTTTTTTTTTTTTTTTTTTTTTTTTCTGGTTAAGATTCTTTCCCTCCTCTCTTCCCACCACTTGCTTCTCCCACCTCCCCGCAGCCCACTCAGAGAGGCCCTGTCAGCTCTGCTGTCCCGATGACATGGATTCTTCTGATTCCTCTTCAGCTGCCTCCCTCACCTCTGCTGAGCTCAGCCTTCCTCTCCCCTCTGGTTTCCCTCCAGGTCCCTAAAGCGCCCCCCACCCTCGCCAGCGATGGTTCTCCCCCGGTACTCCTGCATCTCGTTTCTCCCTCTCTGTCTTGTGCCCTCTGGACTTGCTCCTGGGCTGTTGCAGACAGTCTCATCAGTTCCTGCTCTGATTCAAGTCTTCAGAAGCCTTCCCTAACACCAACCCCAGGAGACTGAACTTCTTTAGGTTGGATGCTAACCATGTAGATGTTGAGAGGCAAGACCAGGGGAAGATGGATAGGCCAAAGTGGACCATTCATCCATTCATGTATCCTTCATCTATTCCTCTATCCTTTTATCTCTCCTTTTACCTACCCATCCATCCACCTCTACAGCCACACAATCATGTAGCCATTCACTGGTAGCAGTCAACCCAGGCATAGTTTTGATCTACAGAGTTCAGTGGGAGAGGCAGAGCATAAATGCTCACACATTAAAATGCAGCAGCTGAGGAGAAGTATATGGTACCAAGAGAGATCATTCCATTTGGGATTTGGCTGATTTAGGACTAGGGAATTAAATCGAGACCTGAAGGCTTTGAGGGAATTCTGTACAGAGACTCCTTGGTAAAAATTGCCCTCAGCACACCTAACAAATCTCCCAGTTGCAGGCCAAAGATTCTTACTCTTTCAGTTCAAGTCAGGGCTATTAGGTCACAAATTTAAAACAATAACACATCTTATGAAAAAGTAAGAGTGGCTTAAAATATTTAGACTCTGGCGTTACAAGGCATCAACCCTTCTCCGGGTACAGACTTTACAGAGCGGTGGTTCTCAACTTCCCAATGCCGTGGCCCTTTAATGCCATCCCTCATGCTGTGGTGACCCCCAACCATAAGATTATTTCATTGCTACTACATAACTACAATTTTGCTTCTGTTATGAACCATTCTGTAAATATCTGATATACACGCTATCCAATATATGATCACTGAAGGGGTTATGACCCACAGGGTGAGAACATTAATATAGAGGATAGACGGAGCACTTAGCATCTGGAAGGGAAGGTGTGAGGAGTCTCATCTTCAGGAAGATCAGCATCCTGTACACTTCCGGGAGGTCTCTGCGGGCTTGGGAACACAGTGCATCCCCTGACTGGCCCGGAAAACTGCCCCTTCTTCCCTGTGAGTAAGTGCTTCTATAAACTCAGGAGACCAGACAGCTGTAGAAAGCTATCACCTCTCTTTCCCCTTTCCCTGGCATCAGTCACAGATCCAAGGCAGTCACTGGGTTTCATGGTTTGATGGCCTCGTAATTGTTATTGGAACTTGCCTTGGATGGATTTACGGTAATGAACTCACCTAACAGCAAAGCTGCCTCAGGAGTCTCCACGGCAGGATCTTTCTTGAGTGAAGATATTAGAAAACCACTCTGTTAAAGGAAAAGCAATACCCACTTGTGACTTTAAGTTTAAGACAAACACTGTTTGGGATTTGCTGTTGGCCTCTGACTTTAAATGCTACATTGGCCTGTTGCAGGCCTACAAGGGTTTTGGCCAAGGCTTTGTTTATTTTGGCATCAAATGTATGTATCACAAGCAGTTTGTGTATCTCTGGGCATGTGTGTATGAGCCTGTATATGTTATAAACTCCAAAACTTTTGAACACAAGGCTTCATGCTCTTTTAACAGATTCTTCTGGCCCAGAATACTGGCAACTGGCAGGCAGGGCGGCCATGTGCATTAACGAATTGCTTTCAGGCCACTCCACCCATTACAGCCACTCTTTGGCTTGGTCAAACTTGGCATTGAGTTCTCTGGCCTCCCTGGATTCCTGTCCTATTGAGTTATGGGTGAGGGAGGTGGCTCCTGCCTGGGATAAGGGGCTCTGGGGACAGTGGGTGCTTTCTGTAGTACCTCCATCTGTAGGCAAATCCTCAAGAATGCTTAGGGTAGGGAGTTTGCTTCTAGAAGGGCAGGAAGGCTCCATGTTTTTTTGTGGCTTGGCATTAAGCAAACAACTGCTTTTTTGTTAGCTCCCCAAATGATTTGCCCAAACAAAAGGCAGCTGTCATGGGGAGAAAAGTATAATTTTTCCAGAGTTTGCCCCTTTCAGAGCCCATGCTTTCTGACTGTGCATTTTCACAACTCAGGGTCAGATTTCTTGCCTAGCAGGCAGGGCTTGCTGTTTTGGGATGTAAAGCCAGTGTCATTAACAAGGCACCATCAGAGTTAAAGGAAAGTTTACAGGCTAGTACCTGGCCGCTCCCAAATCCTGAAGGATCTTTCACCCTGTGTGCCATGAGCCCAGCAACTGTGCTGGCTCAGATGCTGAACTCTGAAGTTTGCCGCCCCCAAACTTCCATCTCTTTAGAAAGTTTAGAGGTCAGAATTTCTGTGTAACAAAGGATTGTTACTGAATTGGATGTCATTTTTTTAGGAAAGACATGGCTTTTCTATTTGTATCTTATTAAAATATGGTAAAATATGCTAAACAATAAAATTAAATGATATGGAATTTAATTCTCCTTGGAGGCTTGTCAGGATTAGGCCATGTCCTTATCTAAGGAGCACACTTGCCACAATCTGCAGGCTTGGGCCAAATGTCAGCTTCCGGGTTAGGCATGGCGTGCCACCTGGCCTGGGCTGCAGTACCCAGCCTTGCAATTCTGGGGCTGCCTCCCTGCCCTCTCCAAGTCTCCTCATCACTCTGGATTCTGAATGCATTTCAGAATTTCAGAAAAGTTGCAACAAGGATACAGCGGCCTCATGTATACCAGAGGTTCTCAACATTTCCAGGCATGTGTAGGCATTTTTGTTTATAATTGTCTTCTGTCATGAAATTTTAGCATCAGACATACTGAATACCTGCTATAAACTCTAGATATAATTGAACTTCATAAGCAAACTGGGAAAGAATTTTCCATCTCTAGAGCAGTTTTTAGTTCCTGGAGTGTAGCAGCATTCTAGAGAATGCTGTGCTTTATACACACTTTCCAGTTTACCACACTGCTTGATTTCCCTCTCTCAATATATATGTGTATAGAACTCACACATATTAATGTATACTCATAAATATGCATATATGTGTATATCATAATATACACACATATCTATAATGATTCTGTACCATTTGAGAAGGAAGGAAAATAAGGTGACTTTTACCCTTTAATACTTAAAAAATATTTCCTGTAAATAACAACTGTCTTTACAAAAATATTTTAAAGTTTCAAATACTACATGGTTGTAGGTTTCTCAGAAACTTATGTCTTAAGCATCTTTGAAGACTGAGTACCAGGGCCCAGCACATAATATGACCTATTATCAAAGAAAAAATTTTAAAATAGCATTGCATATGTCATGCACTTATTATGTGTTATTTTCACATGATATATGTGTATACACACATATGCATAGAGTGCACTATGTATAATAATACAAAATAAGTTGTCATTGGCAAGTTAACAAAAATGTTCAGGTTGGCTATATGTTACTCAATCAAAAATGGTTCTCATTTTCAATAGACTAAAAAAATTGGCAGAAAATGTTGCTTTGAACTTTGAATGTTGCTTCAAAAACAATTAAAAACAAACAAACAACAACAACAAAACCCCCAAATGACTGCCCTCTTGATGACATTTTTGGGAACAGGAAGTATCTTTGCTCATCTTTCTGGTGTGTTTGTCACAGTTTGTCATTCCGGTCTGCACTGTTTGCTAAGAGGCTGAAAGATGCTTTACCTCAAGCCTCCCCCACCCCCACTTTTTTCTTCTCTTAGGATTTGATCACAAATATTTATTGACCACCTTCCATTTGACAAGTAAACATTAGAACCTTGTGGTTTATATTCCTTTTTTTTAATGTGTTTAAAACTAAGTTAACTAACCCCTGGTTTTACTTGATTTTTTGACTGAAAAATGAGTGCCACATGCCCTCCTGAGAAGCTTCATAAGTCAAACATAATGTATATGTTTGAGACAGATTTTTTTTTTTTGTAGGTTGTAGAATGAGTGGATATAAATGAAGATTCCAGGAACTGGAATGACCCAAATTGGACCCCTCCAGGGATTTGAAATCATGTACATGAATATGCTCAATTTGAATAAATTCCTACTCCAAAAGATAGCTGATATGTATGTTTATGTTATAGGCTAATAGACTTGGTGATAAACAATTTTGCTGAAGTAATTCACCAACAATAGCAGAATGCCTTTTGATTGTTCTGGATACACAGGAAGGAAAACCATTTGTATTAGGCATTCTGAACATTATTTAAACCATTTCTTGACCTTCTTGTAGACCTTCAGACCCTGTCATATCCTATTAAGACTCTTATCTCCACACCGGCTTTGGAAGCAGCCCCTCACCAGGTTATCCGAGGCTTCATGGTCCATGGGAGGCTGCTGGAGCATGGAGGGGACCTGGAAGAGGACTGTGAGATTTGGTAACTATAGTGGAAAATATTGTTAGCAATTAATTTTGTCTAGATCACAATGTGCAAAATTTGTTTTCCATTCTTTGTGCTGAAAAGGTACAATTCACCAGGTATGAGTGATAGTTACAAGGCCTGGCCCCACTGAATTCAAGGCTGTGAGCTCAGGACACCAATGTAATGCTTCAGCCTGTGGTTGCACACATGCTTAAAGATGCTGGCAAGGAAGGGGCTATGTTAGAGTCTCAGAGCAAGCTAGAGGCACAGCTAAGAGTTCCATGCTCAGTGAGAAGTAGGATCCTTCTTCTTCTTCTTCTTCTTCTTCTTCTTCTTCTTCTTCTTCTTCTTTCTTTCTTTCTTTCTTTCTTTCTTTCTTTCTTTTTTTGTTTAATGCATTATTGGAAAGTTTGAGGATTAATGGGACAAGACTATGTTTTGTTTCTCTGTCTATTTCTTCAAAAGAATAGTTTGCATACATTTAAATATTTTACATGCCATTATTTGAGATGATCAAAGAGTCCAATTAAGAATCGCATTAATCTCTCGAGACTAAGACACATAATAGGTGTCTTCTCCCATTTCTCATTTTCATACTTTTCAGATGGGAAACACAGGGCCTGGGTAAAGGTGATATTGTCACTGCGTGCTCTCCTGGAGGCTCTGCAGAGCTACGACAAGAACTGCTTTCCTAAGCTGGACACTCAAGGAACTTCTGATAGTTTGAACTGCTCCTCAATGGTGAGCAGGAAGCCTGGGCATGGAAGCTTGGAAGCCTCTCAGGCTTCCAAGGTCTGCTACTACAAGTAGGGTAGCAGTAATGTTCCCCGTCTCAGGCTTTTTGAATCATCTCCATTGAGATATTTCTGTCCCTTTGTCCAACTCCACAGCAGTCCCATTCCTCTGCTTTGGCAACATGGCTTCCCATAGATTCAGTATAAAAGTCTATACCAATGAGAGATGTGTTAATCTCTTAATACAGTACTGTAACTAACTTATGTAAAACACACATAGCTTTAAAATTGACCCCTTCTTTGTGACATGATTACATTTCTTAAATTTAAGCAGATATAGAGGATACAACAAAAAAGATAAGATCCAGAGTACCCAGATTAACAACAACAACAATAATAATTATGTTTTGGGGTTTGTTTTTCATCTTGGGGTAGACACAGCAGTCATTTGTGGGTAGATACAATTAGCTGGAGAGAGAGAGAGTCTGAACTGTGAGTCTCTGGTCAGTGTTAGGGGTGGTTTGCCTGGAGTCGGTAACAATAGCCAGCAGATTGAGAGGCCAAAACGCTAGGCAAAAGTGATCATGGTTCTAGCTTGGGCAATTTCTTAGCACAATCAGCTGTAAACCAGCAGAGTTCTAGGGCTGAGAAGCAAATGCTGTGGAGGCAGGGGCTGGGTGAGTTCTTGCTTCTCAGCTTTGACCAGCAATAGGTATTCTCTAGCCATGTAAGGAACAATGCTAACTACAAAAACTTGTTCACAGTGATACTGCTTCCTGTGAGACTCACCAGGGTTAAGCCTCCAGGATTGGCTGGCTTTTTTACATGGGTGCTAAGAGTCTGAACTCTGACCTTCATGTTGTTTACTCACTGAGCTATTTACCTAACCTTGAAGCCAATGGTTTTGTTTTTTTTTAAATATATTTTTATTTTGGTGATATTATAACATAGTTACATAATTCTCCCCTTCTTTTTCCTCCCTCCAATCCCTCATGTGCACCCTGCTCCCTTTCAAATTCATAGTCTCCTTTCCTTTCACTGTTGTTACATGTACATACATACATACATGTATGTACATACATACAATATATATTCCTAAATACATGAACACATTCCTCATCAATGAACCCATTTTTAAGTGATAAATTGTAAGTATTTCAAGACACTTCATCTCATTAGACCTAGAATCTCTGATAAAAATACATTCAAGACAATCAGAAATGATGCCATCTCCTTTAATGGCTCACATAATACTCCCTCAGCACAGGTATTTTCTTTAATATAAATCAGAAAAATGAGACTATGACGTTTCTGTCTAGAAGCCTTCTTCTGAGTTTTTGTGTTTGGAAGGTTGGGTCATGGCTGAGCTCCAGCTCCATTCCAGGTCTGGAGTATATGAGGTTAACTATGGTGAACAGAAAGAATGAGCCTCTGCTGGAGGGAATTGCCTTAGATGGGTTTCCAAGGGCTTGTCTCAGCAGATGGCAGGTGTCGCTTTTGCCAGGATCTTCTCAAATGGGAACATGTTTAAGGCCCCTCCTTTCCAGATGGACACTCCAGGTTTCAGGTAAGAAACAGATGAGCGGGAATTAAAGCTATTTTGTTATTTAGCGGGATCAGGTCCTGATTCTGACTTTTAGCTACTTCAGCTGAAAAGGATAAGATTCCTCAAGAGATAAGATGTTCTTTTGGAGACTCTGGACAGTCTCTCACCTCTGAACAGGCCCTGAGCCAGGAATTTAAAGCTCGGCACACTTCTTTCTCTTTTAACTCCCCATAAAACTGGGACTTAACATTGTGACCTTTGTTTTTGAAAAGCAGGGAAGTGAACACCTCCCTGAGCATGTTTGCCAGAGGGGGCCCACAGAGACAACAGAACAACAGCCAAACCTCCTGGGCATGCATCTGCTGGAGGAGCAGAGAGCCCTGTGGACCAGAGCTATGAGTGGGCATCATATCCCTAATGTCTCACACAGCAAGGCCCTCTATGGACAGTTGCAATGGGACTGAATGAGCTAATCTGCAAGATATGCATAAGCAGGACGTTCTTAAACATCAGGAGAACTCACATAAAATCTGATGTTTGCCCTTTATCTGAAAGTCTAATAATTTGAGCGGGCAGACCTAGGTAGGGATGATTGTAAAGTGCTGTGTGAAAATCACCCACTTAGTGTTCCTCTGCTTTCCAATCTGCCTCAATTGGGCATGCCTAATTGTTTTCCACTACCTTTGGGCTACCCACTGTTGGTCTTGAGTTCATGGCCCTTGCCATAATCCCTTACTCAACCTTTGTCAGAGACAAAGCAGGATAGAAAATGGGAATGACTGGAATAACTACCTTTCAAAGAGACACTTCCCAAAGTGATTTTTTCCAAGCTCTACAGCCAATAGGAAGGCTTACCTGGTTCTAGAATAAGTAAGAGATTCAACAATTAACAAGAGAACAAGGCAACCACTCTAGGACAAAAGCTTTGTAAGCCTTTAGGCTTGACTGGGCACCTGTCTTCCCAGAGAATGTGCCTCAGTCTGCAGTAAATCACTTTGTGATCCGGTAGCCTAGAGTCCTCTAGCTCATGCCTTACTGTGATTTCTTCTCATCCCCAAACTCATCTCTGTATTACCTTCTTTGATTTGACTCAAATAAACATCAAGGAAAAGGCCTAAATGTTGACTGCCAAGACAAAAAACAAAACAAAACAAAAAACATATTTGAGGTGACCAGTTGCTTCAGACGATAGCCTCCAGCTCGTTGGTAGTTCTTCCCTTAAAGGGGCACCCACTTCTCACCTCCTTTCTGAAACAGATTGTGGTGGGAGCAATAGTATGGGACCTTCAAGCCCAGGTCATTGGAGGATCTATGGCTCCATCTTTAGACTGATTACTTTAGTAGAAGTTACACGCTACGTTCTGAGGACACCCAAATCATGTATGAGGAAGAACCGAGGCCTCCTGCCAACATCCAGCTCCATGCCAGCAGTTTGTCTTGGGAGTATATTATCCGGTGCCAATAAAGCTTTAGCAGCCCTGGCGCAAGTGTAATATTAGCTGAAATTCATGAAAGACCCAAACAAAGCATTTCCAGATTCCCGATGCTCACAGATTCTGGGAGATCATACACGCTCATTGCTGTTTAATGCCCCTGAACCTAGGGCTAACTTACTATGCAGTTAGTTTACTGGAGTTGTTAGTGTCAAAACCCGGGTCCCGGGAGACTTAAAAGCCTAGGCTCAATCACCTGCTCTCATCTGCTAAGAGACAAATAAAAATGAGAAGCAGAGAAAGATTTATTTAGTGTAGCTACAATGTAAAAGGAATAATCATGAGGTGTAGTGATCCGTCTTCCTGGGGCTACATACAGTTTGGGTTCAAATCAAGCAAGAGGTGTGTATAATTTAGCAGTCCTAGTCGAGGGTAGTCCTGCCTACCACTGTCTCATTGTCTCACTCCAGTCTCTCCTACAAGGTGCCCTGACAACTTGTCAGAACCGTGTGGGGCCCCTCTTCTAGCTGGCGCAAGCCCCTCTTCTGGTTGGCACAGGATTCAGTTCCCACTCCCCACAGCACCCTGAGACTCATGGGAAGATTCCAACTCCTTGGGCTTCCTGTTGGCCAAAGGGAAGGTCTCTTAGTTCCTGTCAGGGAAGTTCCAATAACTAGGGCAGTGACCAGGTGACAATACTGCCTTTTACACAGCCCAAACTACTAATCAAACCAGTCAAGAGTGCTATGAGATGGAGGAGAGGCGGCAACCTGACTGAGTGGGGAGGATACTCTGGGACTTTGACGGCCCACGGTGCGATCCGGCTGTCCACCTTATTAGATTTATAAACATCAGGACTTATCAAGCAATCTCTTTACATTTTCTCCCCAGCAGTCTTACAGGACAACTAGAGAAGACATTGTCTCCTCCCAACTAGAAAAGGAACAATGCAGGGAATTCCAACCCCGTCTGTTAGGGTTAGAACTGTGAACCTCTGACTCCACGTCTGCATTGTAGCCACGTCACTGTAAAGTGGTGTCGTTTCCATAACAGGGTTCAGTTACACTCCACTCAGCATGTTTAACGGTAAGAGATAGCAGTTACAATGTCCTCGGCATGTGGTAAAGTACACACTAGCAGGGAGCTATTACTAGGGCTATGCTTACTGTATGCCAAGTCCCTTTCTTCCAGGGACTTAGCCTGTACAACAGAGCACATCTTGCTGAGAAATTTGCTTTAAGGACTTCCTCAAAAATCCAGCTGCTCTGATGAAAGAAAGGATGGAAGGAAGGAAGGAAGGAAGGGAGGGAGGAAGAAAAGAAGGAAATAGAAAGAAGGGAAAAGGAAAAAAAAGGAATGAGTGAAGGAAGGAAGGATTCCTGATTGAAACTGCAGAGGGATGCCATGGCTAAGGGTGAAAAGTACTGCACTCATTGTCCTGCTTCCTTGGATCTGATGTGTCTTAGAGGTTTGAGAATCCGTCATGGCATCTTGGGAGGAAAACACTCTGGAATGAGATGCTTCTGTGGAAATTACCTAGGAAAGGGGTCTATTAAAACCACTTCCCAGAGTTCACAGGCCAGAGAAATGGTTATCACTGAGTTAGAAGGAGACCTTCAAGTGAAGCTGTGGTCCAGAGAGGGAAGTTAAAGAGCTTGCTATTAACAAATGGCTTCTACAATGCCAGGTCCCCCTTGAGGGTACCCAGAGTAGTCCCTGAAAGGTTTGAGACTGTCTCCTCCTGGCAGGGTCCTGTATAAGCACTGATCCCATCTGATTCCTCCTGTTCCCCTCTCTCTCCCTCCCTCCCTCTCTCTCTCTCTCTCTCTCTCTCTTTCTCTCTGTTTTTCAAATCACCAAATTCCTGTTGGTTCTTTGTATGCAACACCCATGAAGCCTAGCTAATTCTCCAAGACAAAGAAAACACCATGGTAGGGGACACTGGCCAAAAAGAAGTCCGTGACCCTGTCTTGCTGGGAGCTGGTATGTGTAAGGCAACAAACACATACTATCAAGTGTCCTGGCTATGGCTCTCTAACAGTCATCCTGGAGAAGAAATAGACTGAGAAAATTTCCCCAAACAATTATGGAGTGCCCACAAAAACAGATAATCAAATTCCTTCCCCTAATCAGGAAGGAAGGGCTAGACAAAGGGGCACAGAAGGAAGGAAGGGAGGGAGGGAGGGAGGGAGGGAGGGAGGGAGGGAGGGAGATGAGTTACTTGGGGAGCAGGGAGCTCATGGTTATCTTCTGGGAGGCACAGAGAACCGGTAGGCCTTGGAAATATACACAGCAACACGATTTCTCTCCAAGAACACATTACCTCCTCCCTCAGGTCTTTCACTTAGGCAAAGACATGGATGCTTTGATCCCGAGACAAGCCTTCTGGTTGCTGACACAACCTTCAGAAGTGGGCCCACCTGTGCCACTCCTTGGACTCAGAAGGTGAATCGAGATGCCCTGCCTTGCAGCTACGCAGAGCCTACAGAGCCTATGTCCTCCCCCAGAGCTACATGGCGGGAACTTCTACAGAGCCACAGTCCCTCCTGAGTCTTTGTCTTCCAACAAGTGGAGGCAAAGACCGAGGAAAGGGAAATGTGATCTCTAGTGAATATTTTGTTTTCTCTAATCCCATTCAGGTGGTGACTGTAGCAAAATGGAAAAGCAGGCCAATGTGCAGGGTGGATTAAAAAACCCTAGTTATTACTCCCAAGAATTGAAGTTGTGGTCCAGGGATGCGTTATTAATGGGCCTCCTGTTCCGCTCAGGCTTGAAGATGGGGCCTATGTGAAGTTCGAAGGGTGGCCAGGAGAGGGTCAGTCCCTGGAGTGGCTGGGTCCAGGGAGCTGCTGCCTCCCAGCCTGGCCCCATCACAGCTGGGCTGGAGCCGGGTGGGCCCTCGAGGACTGCCCACTCTGCACCTGTGACGTGGTTCCCTGGCTCCCAGGCCTGTGCTACAGGTGATTTATTCTCCATCAGAGCCTCCCTAAGGCTGGATGTGGGGAGAGAGTGTGCTGAGAGGGTGTGGGGGGACCACGCTCTACCTTCCCCGGGGAGGAGGTAGGAAACATTGTCTTGCATGAATAATATGCCTTCTCCTCTGCTCTTCTGAGGAACTTGGAGTACCTAGCAGACAGGATGTTCTTCACCCCCCAAAAAACCCCCGAGGTTGAATCTGGTTTTGATCCCCCTCCCATTTTTTATTAATAGACAAGGAAATGACAGCCCAGAGCAATGAGTCTGAGGAAGCTGGCTGCAGCCAGAGCTGCATTGTTGTTCAGCAGGAAGCAGGCAGAGAAGAGCTGGATTGGAAAGGGTCCTTCATGGAGGTAGGCCTCTTGGGCTGACTCCATGCTCACTGACTGACACAAGCTCAGGAAAGAGGCCCCAACAGTTAAAAAAAAATGGCCACATAAGCAATGCCTTGTCCCGGAGGCTAGACACCTCTGTGTTTCAAGCAACAGGGGTTCTCTTCTAAGTTGATGCCACAGGAGCTTGGGGAAGTGTCACTGCCAGGCTTCCTGTGCAGTTTCAGGGCAGAGAATGTTTTCTCCTTTCAGATTGCAGTCCTGCCAACCCCTAAAGAAGGCTCAGCAGCAATCTCCCAACTTCTTACCGGATGGAGGCAGTGGGAAGAGAGATCCAGGCCTTGGAGTTCTGCGTTTCCCATGTGGTGGGAGGCTTGCCACCCAGGGACAGGCGAAGCCCTAGGACTCTCTTACCTTTGTCTTTCCAGAGACTCTTGTTAACCTGTCGTTCATCTTCCTCAACCATACAGAAGCATGGCCTTTTTGTAGAAGCATGATCTGGGGTTGAGTGTGGAAGTCAATGGTAGAGGGCCTGCTTAGCAAATTCAAAGTTCTGTGTTTGCTCCATAAGACCAAAATAAAACAAACAAACAATAAACAAAACCAACCCCCCAAAAAAACAAGAAAACAAAAAAATAAACACACACACACCACCACCACCACCACTACCACCACCACCACCACCACCACCAGACAAGCAACCACCAACATCTGACCATGCTAGATCTGTGCTGAAAACACACAATGGCTTCTGGCTTTGTCAGAGTCAAGGGCTGTAGCCAGTATGGCAGGCCCTGCTGCCTTTCATCTCATGCTCACAGTTCAGAGAGGAAGCTGGATTTATTAAGTACTTTTTATTTCCTAGCTTTTAAAAAACACTTTTTAAGATTTCAATATAATTGTATCATTTCCCCTTTCTCTTCCCTCCCTTCAACCCCCAACTCATCCCAATAAACCCTCCTTGCTCTCTTTCAAATACATGGGCTCTGTTTTCATTAATTGTAACTGCATTGTTGTATATACATATGTATACATATATATTCCTATTTTACCTGGTCAGTACATGTAATGTTACTTATATGAATATTTTTCAGGGCTGACCACTTAGTAGTAGACAACTGATTGGTATGCTTTCCCCCCAGGGAAGACTATTTCCCTGGGAATACCAGCTTTCCTCAGTTGCCCGTGTTCCTTGTGTAGGCTTGAGGCCTTATGGACTTTCACCCATTCACTTTGGGGTGTCCATTGGTGTTGTCTTTGGCTCACGTCTGGCAGTCATGTTGGTGAGAGCCTATGGATGTAGCTTCTGACATTACTAGGAGATACAGTCTCACAGAAAAATCCCGATCCTCTGCCTCTTCCACAACCTTCCCAGATCCTTAGGTTCCCAGCTAATTTGACAAAGTCTTAGAAGTTATTATAGCAACAGTGCCAAAAACAGAAGCTGACCAGGACTCATGGAATCTTCTACACTTAGAATTCTTCTCTAGCAGTCTGTCCTTGCCCTTTGACCAGCTCCTATCACTCCTTCATCTCTCTTCCTCAATGCCATTCTTGAGTGTCCTAAGAGTAGACAGTGCAGTAGTTGAATATAAATGTGGCTTTATGGCAGATGTGCAATTTCTATGTTTACTCCTAGCACCTAACATAGGACTCAGCTATGATGCACGGCCACTAAAAGTGTTATGTTGACTTTGGCCAATGAGATCTGAGAAAATGTTTGGGGCTTCGAGGAGCGAACTCTCTAGAAGGAGCCATGCCCATTTTCTTGGGGTGATCTATCTGAAAGCAATAGCTGGACCTGCTGCAGTCATCTCTGTGTACGACAATGCAGCATTAGAGAGGAGCCAGTAGCAGACCTTCAGGGCAGAGGGAAGGTAGAAACCCCAGGGAGCACCCTCCCTCTGCCCTTGAAGTGATGTGCCTGGTGAATTTCTCAGGGCTTCAGACAGTCTGATTCAAGCTCTTCTCTTTTCTCCCTTTTCTCTCTTCAAATCTTCCTAGTGGATTAGGAGCTCAGAACATTTTTGTTGGACTGATGGACTGGGGCCCGCACCTGGCTCCCATCAGCAGCATCTGGTATTAATTGTCTTATCTGTCGTCATAAAGTATGGGCTTTGTAAGGGTAGGGAAATCTGTTTTGTTCAAAATTGTCAGTTTGCTCCCCTCTCCCCAGAGAGTCCTTGATCCCTGTTACAAAGTAATGCACCCCACAAATATTTGGAGGACTGAACTGAAGTCATCAACTGCTCTGTCTACTTGTGTTATCCCCAATTTGTCACCTTTCTTTCTTTGTACCACCAGTTTTATTCTGTTTTGTTCTTCTCACGCTGTTTCCCACTGGAAATAGCGCTTTGCCTAATCTGAGTCATAGCTCCTGGGCCTTCCCCATGTCCCTGAAATCCCACACAGCACTCAGCAGATTTGGGTCTCATGGGAGCCTCTGATAACTTCCCAATGCAGCAGCCTGCTGAGACCTCGAATAGCGCTGGTGCATCCCTAAGTCCATTCATTTACACTTTCTGCTCATGCTGACCACTGTTGCTTGCCCCAGCTCCTGGGGGGGGGTAGTTCTCAACTCCCTCCTATTCTGTGCTGTGACTATTGTATGGACAGTCTTAGTAGTTAATATGTGAGAATATTAAGGTGTTCTCTCTCTACAAATCACAACCCCACAGATTACTTTGATAAAGTCAAGCCGCTCAAGGGCTATTTTTTTGATGTGGGTGGAACTAACATTTTAAAAATCTTGGGGTGTGGGAGTGGGTTTTAGAAGTGACCCCCCACACTGATGTTGTGTAGTCATTAGGTGCTTTGATGTTATCAGTGGGTAGTAATAGAGTGCAGCTTCCTTTCTTGGTCTATCAGACATTACTATGTTTGAACTTCTGCTTTTAGGTGTGTCTGCAAAGAACGGAGAGCACACAGCTGTTGTTTGCAGAGAGCGCCCTTGACATCCTGTATTCTGTCCTTTAGAAGGGCAAAAGGATCTACTGGCTGTGCTTTCCAGCCAGCAGTGGAACTGATACTCAAGCACATGGGTCAGCACTTTAAATGATTCACACCAAGTCCAACAAACAGCCGACGAGGGAGAGGTAAATACCAGGCCCATGCAGCCACCTTTCTACACACTCTCTTTCAGCAGAGCGACTCTTGTCTCAGTGATAGATTTCGACCCTGGTTATAACACAGTGTCTCCCAGAGACAACATTTGAAAACCTTAAAGCCAGGGGAAAGTGACAGTTGGCTGAGAGTCAGCAGATTGGTCCTCAAGTGTTTCTGTGCGTTTTGCATCCCAGTGGCCCAGTGCCTCCTTGAGAGCCTGATGATGTCTTAAAAGCAAAGAACCACTGTGCACATGTTGATTTGTTCAGTTTCCATGGGCGTCTGAAGCTGGGGCTGTTCAGGGAGTGGTGAGGCAGCCGTGTGTGTCTGTGTCAAGAGCATCTACAACCTGCAGAAGGTATGGCTTCTGTTTTAGTTTCTCATTGATGTCTAGTTGGTGTGCACAGGGCTCTGTTTCACAAAAGCTGTTTCAAGTGTGCGTGGACCATATTTGTGCTCTCATCCTCTCCTCCACCTTCTCCATTCCTCTTTCCTAGTAGCCACCCCACTCCCCTTGTCTCCCTTCTGCTTTCATACCGGGTGTATATAAATGGTTTTATTTAGCCATATAAAACCTTAAGACCCACAGACAAAGGAAAATGTATTATCTTTGCATGTCTGACTTATTTCTCTTAATATGTTGATCTCTAGTTGTATCCATTTTCCAGAAAACTACATAATTCCTTCCATCTTGGCTGGATAAAACTCCCTTGAATGCATGTACTACCTTTTTCTTTATCCATTCATCTGTTGGTAGACACCTAGGTTGACACTAGGCTATTGGCAACAGTGCTATAACCAACAGGTATGCAGGATGAGCAGGTGTCTGTGTTGTATGCTGACTTAGTATCCTTAGGGTGTATACCTAGAAATGCCATACTGCGTCACATGATAGCTCTATTTAAATCTTGTTTTGTAGGAACCTTTGCAGGAACCATAATGGCTGGATTAATTTATATTCCCATCAGCAATGCATAACAGCTCCCTTTCCCTGACATCTTTGCCATCATTTGCTGTTATTTGTTTTCTTGATGGTAACCATTCTGATTGGTATGAACTAGAATCTCAATGTTTTAATTTGCATGTCCCTGTTGGCTAGTGATGTTGAACACTTTTTCATGTATATCTGCCATTTGTACTTCATCTTTTGAGGATTGTTTCATTAGCCCATTTATGATTCAATTAGCAGTTTCCTATTTTTGGAAGTGCTAGGGATTGGACCTGGGTCTTGTGCCTTTGAGGCAAGAATCTTGTCCCTGAGCAGTAACTCCACCTACTCTAGATACAAATCCCTCGTCAGACTGACAGCAAAGATTCTGACACACTCTGTAGGCTGTCTCTTCATTCCATTAGTTATTTCCTTTCCTATGTAAAGCTTTCATGTGACCACAGCAGTTAATTCCTGATATTAGAGTTCATTTCTGAAAGTGTTTGTCCATGTCAAGAATTGTGGTATTCTTTGTTTTTGACACTTTCAGAGGTTTTATACTTACATTAAGGTTTCTGGTTCATTTTCGATTGATTTTTGACTTCCTACATCAGTGCTCTATGACCTATGGACACACCCCGTATAAGATAAGACAACTTTTAATTGGTGAAGGGTATGCTGCTTGACCTGGAGAAAGGTATGTCAGATACACTTGGAGAAAATCCTTTATTTGTTTTAAAATAGAAATGTTTTTAGTCACAAAAGCAGTTCATGGTCATAAAAATGTATATTAAAGGAGTAAAAATATTTCAATTTCTGACCTCCAGTTCAGAGACCTGAATGATTAAGAATTCTTGTAGACTTCCAGCTATAATATGCATATAGAAACTTGCATTCTTTCATTTGTTTTGTTTTGTTTTCAAGACCTGGTCTTACTATATAACTCTGGCTGACCTGGAACTCACTATGTAGACTAGGCTGGCATCAAAATCACATGCCTCCCAAGTGCTGGGATTAAAGGCATGCCCAGCTGAAACTTGCATTTTTATGTGGCGGGATCAGGTTATGCATACTCTGTCTCTTGTCATTACACACCAGTCTGTCTTGCTCTGCTCTTTCTTGGCTGCATAATATCACATTGTACCTCTGTCTTGAAATTTATTCTGCTGGGGGAGTATTTCAGCTTTCCAAGTGTTCTGTTTCTACTAGAATCGGGATTACATGAACATTTTCACTCATTCTTTTGTGCACTTCTTGAATCCAGTGATGTTTAGGGAACTCAGAAAAGATTTTAGGGAAAAGGTAAGGTCATGGTAAGTCTTTTGGGTGGGGGGAGCTAGCCTGGGAAGCAATAAAGCTCCAAGTGTATCCAGAGTTTTGTCACTGGGCTCAGTACATGTGTTAGCATTCAGGCATCTGGAATGGCCTGTCCTTGGGGTCCTGACAGGATACCTCCTCAGCCACTAAGAGCACCTCCTGTGCACATCACTCACTACTTGCCCTTTTAGAGGGTCCTGCCCACCTTCTGTCTCCTTTTCTCTCTGTCTATCCCCCATCTTTCTCTCTCTCTCTCCCTCTTTCTCTTCTGCCACTCTTATCTCCAGCTACTGGTCTCTGCCCCCTTCTCTGCTCCTTCTCTCTCCTCTTCTAATAAACCTCCTATGTGAGGCGAGATTCTCTTTGAGGTGTTTTTAAAATTACAACAACATGTGTGTAAGCTGTGTGGGCTCATCTTGAGTAACTGCCTCAAGTGAAGGAGTGGGATCACAACAGTTTATATGTGAACATAAGACCAAAGTTAGAGATTCAACTAGGCAATGGTGTCAAGATGCCCCATGTATTAAGTTTCTTGTTTGTGAAGGTTTATCTTGGTTCAGGGTTCAGGGGATACACTTCATCATGGCAGGAGGCATAATGGTAGGCATGGCATGCAGCTGCAATGATGAGAACGTCTCATATATAAAGAAACTTCTCATATATAAAGGAAGCAATGAGAGGAGGGCCTGTGCTCACCAGCCCCCTTTCCATACTCAGTGGGACCCAGAGATAAACCCAGAAGCATGTCTCCTGGATGACTCAAAATTGACAGTGAAGATGAACCATCATGCTGCGTCTATCTAGGAATGAAAGACCTGGATAAGATGGGAGCCACCAAAGCATGGAGGGCATCAGACTCTCCAGGAAGCTTAAGGGACACTCAGGAATACGAAACACATGTGGAAAGATGGCTTAACAGGGCTTCTAACTGACTTGTTGGGAAGGAAGTCAGAGGGGGACACAGACACTCAGCCATAAAATAAGGTCTAATGTCATACCTCAGGGTCCTCACAAATATATGCAGTCTATTAACAGCCATCTGTAGTTATCATTTAATGTGTGGATGAACTATCTCTATGGTTTCCTATGCCATGCTAACATGGCTTTTTGAATTGCTAGCTTGTGGTGTGAAGAGGGTGGATCATAGTGACCTTTTCACATAGCAACCACAAGTTCACTGGAGAGGATTGGCTATGTTTTCTTGGTGATTCACTGGAAACTTTGAGATACCACCAAAGATGTGTGTCAGAACTCAAGACTTCAGGACACTGTCCTGTGTGTGGTCACCAAGTTAGAGCTTCTCTTTCATCCAAGTCAATTCCTTCACCAAATTACAGAGACTTGTTTTTGCTTTTAGAGTAGAAAGAAAGGATGGGAAGACACAGTCCAAATATTTAGTTAGTCTCAAAAATATGTATTCTTCAAAGTACCTTGAAGTGTGAGGTTTCTTGAAATAAGAAACTGTCATCATGGTCTGCCGTGTTCCCTCTGCATGGGGCCTCAGACATGAACCATTCACTTCAGCAGCACGTAGAGATTTAAAGGAAAGAATAAGAGCTGGTTCAGCTCCCCCCTTGTCCAGAATGACTTCCCTGGGCCTCACTTCCCAGTGAAATACGAAGGTTAAATATGATGTCCCTAGACTCCTTACTCAAAAGACTGTCCAAGGCTCTCCACTTGACTTATAAGAAACTCATGAGATATGGCTATGGAAACCCACAGGTGGGGGACTTGGTTAAATTTGTTGGCCCTTTTCATAGGTGTAACCATGACCAATGTGGGTAACAGGTGACGGTGCCCTTTGGAGGGTTCTAGGTGAACTAGACCAGGGAACACAGGGAAAATGGGGTGGGGGTGGCTGACCTTATGTGGACAAATCCCTTCCACCCTTTGGCAGCCCCAGCTCCTGGGAGGTCACAGAAGTTCTTAGTCCCATTCTTCTTTCACATTGCTTGTGCATATTCTCCAACTACCTTCCTGCTTGTCCCCTGGTCTTTGTCTAAACTGAGTTTGTTTGGTGGGCCCAGGGGTCATCCTTTGCTAGTATTTCCTCTGCATAACTTACCACTCCTCTTACACTTTGCCACTTTCCCCTGAGCTCTCCTGGTTGGGTTGGAAGAAACAGCTCTAGAACCCACAGAACTCTGAAATTTCCCAATTTTGTTAGCAATATTATCTGCTTGCACAGTAGGTGATGGCTTACTCAAGTTGCAGTAAACAAGGTACTGTCAATCTCCAAATTACAATGACTTAAGATACAGGTTGAATTTCTTTCATGTAATCTGATGCTTAGAGATGGAATTTCCAGAGCTAGAATGGGTATCTTTATGGTCAACAGGAACCTTGGTTTTTGGAACTCCCCACTCAGCCTTAGGGTTACCTAAGTGGCAAAATGACAGTATGCCATCATGTCCATGAAAGGAAGGAATTGTTTCCCAGTTGAGTCAGCTTCTTTTAAGAGGGATTCCTGTAAATTCTATCAAAAGGTATCTGCTTGATTGTCTTTAGCTGGTAAATGTAGGTTTTTAGCACCCTGAAAGGTACTGCCTTCCCTTTATAAGGTAGGAGGAGAGAGTGTCTCCTGAGTCAGCTTTGTCATCTAACACTTAAGTTCACATTTGTCTGTGGGCAGATAAATGTAGAATTTTATTCTGGGGGAGGCCCAGTGGCTAATGTGCTTGCTGTGTGAACATGATCACTGGAGTTTTGATCCCCCCAAACCCACTTAAATACAGAGTAGGTGTGGCTGCTTCCCTGCAACTGCACCCTTATCTTGCTAGTGTATCCACAGTCTCCATTGCTGACCACCACACGTTATGGTTTACAGCATAGTCAAATGCAGAACACAATTCTACCTACATCTTTTCATGATTATTAATTACTTCATGGAAATGACTGACCCAGCTTCTCAGGTTGTCCTCAGATTGCCTTATAATCAGTAGCTCCAGAAAAGACAGTTTTACTTCCGAGAGCAGTGTTACCTAGGACTGGGTATGTGAATCTTGGGATAGCTAGCACCAGATTTCCTTTCTTTTCTCATTGTCCATCTGCTCTTAGCCCCTCTTTGCTGATGACGCCTTTTCCATGAACACTCCTTCTCAGCAGCATGTATCCACACATGTGTCCCCCATGTGAACATGCTGTCTGCTATTTTTTCTCCTTTCCCATCAAACCCAGAATTCTGTGAGCACCTGGACACAAGACAGCATTTTCCTTTTGGTCCCCAACATGCAACAGAGGGCTTGCCTCTTGATATGCAGGTCTTTGACACCTCCTGTTTCTTTTTCTACATTCTTTCCACTTCGTTTCCCAGATTTTCTCTGGTTTCATCCTGCTTCCTCAAGAGGAAGACCCTTACAGGTGCCTGGGAGAAGAGGAGCCCTTATCTGTCACAACCACAGGGACTTTGCACATCCCAGAGTACAAGGCACCCTTCAACGTGATTAGAGTTCATATTCTTGCTGACTACGTCATCATCCACAGTTATTCTCTGGCATGCATGTTCAACCCCAGGGCATTTCAGGAGCATGCCTCTTATAGATGCATTGGAAGCCTCATTTGGAGGTAGCAGAACACTGAGCAAAATGGTATTGACATAGTAAAGAAAATGCACCTGCTGGTGAACCTTCAAGGAGACCAGTCCCCATGGGCTACTGTACTTTTAGTTTCTACTTTAACAAAATATTTGTAATCTTGTACTGCCAGAAACAGGACTTTGGGGATTGTTTTTAGGGAGTTTGCTCTCAATTCCAACTGTTCCTTTTTCTCTTCTTCTGACACATTAAAGGAAGTGTCACTGGCATGGCTAGGGGTTTCTTCTGTGGGCTGCATTGTAAAGATGGCTCCTGCTTGGCAGGGGGAACTACCAAGGCAGCCTCCCAGGGGCTGAGGACTCTGTACTGTTTGTTACCGTAACCTCTGACCCTCCCCTGGTATGTAACAGTGTATCTCTGTGTACCATTGTCCTGATAATGATGCATGAGTAAGCCAAGGGACAACTCCACATCCAGAAAGTGCTGTCTGGGTTAAATTCCCTACTTTCCCCACTGGGCTACAGTGTCCAGATGTGAGCTGTGCTTTAGGGCGGCCATAGACATCGCCTCCTTCACGAAGATTCCATTGCCAGAACGGTTCATGGATTACATGTACCCCATCTAGGACAGAAAGTCTGCTCCTTCCTCAAAGACACACAAGCAGCTGGGACTTCATGCCAAGGCTCTCAAGAAAGCTGCTGAGGTCACAGACAGGGCCACCAGAGGAGAGCAGCCCCGGCCTCCCTCTCCTGCACACTTTCCCCTCCTCCCTTTCTCTCAGTACCAGCCCTCCTCCCAATCTTGCCCTCTGACTGACCAAAGCCCATTAATATCTGTTGTCTTGGTCAAAAATATTGTGCAGTTACTCTCCTGTCCCAACCTGGACTGAAAAAGACCCTGGTTAATTAACATTGATTACAATCCACCAACTGCAAGTAAAAATCGATTGCTGGGGTCCCTAATTTGAATGCTCCTCTCTCTCCTTATCTCTGGTAAGAAAGAAAAGCAGGACAGTGGGAAAGAGGGAAGAGCGGAGGGGACGGAGGATATTTTTTTTAAGCCTGGCAATTTTCAGAGTCTCTAGTGGGGGACATTAGTGATGTGCCAGTCCTTAGATCGTGTGCACTCTCCTTCAGAGTGGTCATTTTTCAGAGTGACGTCTAATTGCCGCAAATAGTCATTGTGCACATTTGGGCCTTGTTCACAGCTCCCTTCTTTATTGAGAGAGGGAAAGATGGTATTGATTCAGGATGGCCAGGGAGAATGCGGGCAAATATTAGTGAGGAGCGGAGAGAACACAGTACATAAACTTTTATGACACAGTGTCAAGCTGGATTGTGAAGACATAAATGAAAAGGACAACACGGTCTGTAATTACCACAAGCCCCCACCTTCCTTCTGCTGGGCAGGCAGTGGAACAGGCCAGGGCAAATGGCAGAGGGGGATGAATTGCTCAACTCTCAGGAATGGTGGACTGTAGTTGTTGCTCCTCATAGTTAAAAAGGAATATATGGAGCATTTAAAAGCCCTGTGGGTCACAGAGTGGCTCTGTGAGGAGCTCAGGAGTTCCAGTGCTGGTTCTGACACTTACTTCCAGCCAGGCAGCATCAGGGACAGTCACTGGAGTTTCCTGATCTTTAACTTCTCCTTCAGAACAGGGGACAATAACTAGTTTGAGGGGATGATGTTAGGACTAAGAGAGTAAGGGCAAACTCTTATTCCTTTAAAATTGCTGAGCTCTTAATAATACTTTAATAATAATCTTAACAGCAAATACCATAATTATGTGTTGCTGGGTTTTTTTTTTTGAGGGGGGAGAGTTGTGGTTGTTGTTTTTGTCAGATTGACACAAACTAGAGAAATCAGAGAGAGGGAGCCTCAGTTGAGATCAGGCTGTAGGCAAGCAAGCCTGCAGTGCATTTTCTTAATTAGTGATTAATGGGGGAGGGCCCAGTCCATTGTGGGTGGTACCCTGAGCTGGTGGTCCTGGATTCTGTAACAAAGCAGGCTGAGAAAGCTATGGGAAGCAAGCCCACAAGTAGAAGGCCTCCATGGCCTCTATATCAGCTCCTGCCTCCAGGTTCCTGCTCTGTTAGAATTCCCATCCTGACTTCCTTTGGTGATGAACAGTGATGTGGAAATGTAAGCCAAACAAACACTTTCCCTCCTAACCTGTTTTTGATCATGGTGTAGAAGTCATTATTCCTGCTCCCATGAACATTAATGAAATGCTTGCTATGCGGCAGCACAGTTGTAGGGACCAGACTTCTGCAGAGCCCCGGTCCTGAGAGGCTTAGAACTCAGTGGAGGGTGCACACTGCTGGGTAAAATGGAGCTTCTGGAAATGGTGGGCCAATGCTATCTGAGCAAGTCCTGTGGGAGTTTCCGCTCCTGCTGTTCCAACACTCACCATGCCTGCGCCTTTTATATAGTGTGGTTTAAATCTGAACCGTCCCACTGAAGCTCGTGGCCTAGGGTTTGGTTGCCAGCTGAGGGCTCTGTGGAAATACCTGACTTTTAATAGATTACAGTCAAGTGGGGTGCAGAAAAAATACACAGCATTTAATACTTTATAAAAATTGGGCCTGGAGACATATATATATATATATATATATATATATATATATGTGTATGTATATATACCTGGAGTCCAGATCCCGAGGGCTCCGTCTGCCTCAGTAGATTAATCCCTCCATGGATTCAGAGTATGACAGCATCACCAGGAGGCTGTAAAAAGTCAGAGACTGGAAGTAGGTCACTGAGGCGTTTTCCTGGCAGCATGTTCCTAATTCTAGTGTCTTCTCTACCTGCTTCCTGACTGCCCTGGGGTGAGCAACTTCTGATGCATGCTTCTGATACCAAGAATGGGGCCTCTCCTCAGGCCCAAAGCAGCAGATGCAGCCAACAAAGGAATGAAATCCCTAAAACCATGAGCCCAACAATAGTCACTGTTCTCATGTATTTGTCACAGCACAAGTCTAAAACTACAGACTTTCTGAGGATAGTCCTGCTCTTCCTGTGTCACTGTCCTATCTCTAGCACCTAGAATAATGAGTGGCCTATAGTAGATGCTCAGCAAATACTTATTAAATCAACAAGCACTAAAACTAAGGGCATAGAGCAAAAATTAGTACCCGACTTGGAGGAGCTTATCCCCAAACAGGGACCCGAAGAATATATAAAGCTAATGGAAGGAAGCTGGTCATGACAGACGTCTCTAAGAAGGCTGAGATAGGAAGAAACACAGCTCAGAGTATGCCTGGACTGCATAGTGAGAGCCTGCTCAGAGCAATAAACCAAAAACCTTCGGACTCATTGGCATGTGAAGCTATAGAGTCAGTTAACCGTTTGCCTTGAATACCGGAACTAGACACTACTCTTAACTTGTAGTGAGACAGAGACCTAGCTGCTACCTTATGGCACTCAAAGAAAGGCCATGGAAGGACAAGAGACTAGTCACCATTTGGCGAGTTGAGTTGCTTTGGTTCACACAGTATGATAAATGAATTCCCCGGGCCCAAATCTCAGCAGAGAGGCAGCAGAGGGTTCCTTTCCATATGACATTCAGGATACAATGTGCAAGGTACCCGCCTTGAAAATTCAGAGTCAAGTGGCAGGTGATGGAAGGAAGAAAGATCCAGAATGTGGGAAGGTCTTCTCACTTGACTGCTTCAGCTGTTAAGTGGTCTTATCCTGTTGCCCATGGCCTCACCCTTATGCTGATGAGCTGGGGAGCTGCAGCTTGCAGATAACTAGTGTGCCTGAATGGAGAAGTTGGTGGGCATGACTTGTTTTCAACATAAAGAATTCAGTAAACACTCCTGTAGGTGCCAAACCTCAGGATCCAAGATAACCAGAGCACAGAGACCTCTGAGATCGTGCCATATAATAGACATATGCTCAGCACATAAATAATTCTTCTAAGTTGTGAAGCGAACCACAACAGGATGGGGTATGGAGAAAGGAGGAATTCATTTCACATGGACCACAGACATGGACATTGTGCCAATGGCATAGTTTCTGCAGTAGATGGAGATGATTGTAACACCTGATGAGGTTGGGGTGCTTATGTACCCAGAAGACTAGTACTTTCCTTCCATCCTCTCTCTGATGGCTGGTATGCAGCTGTCAAGCTGGCCACTAAACCGATCAGTTTTGCTTAGCTCCAAGTGATCAGTTTCAATTATAAAATGTTGGCTGAGGGGATGGTGGCCACCTCTTGGCCATCCTTACAACAAAAGGTGTTTTTTCTTTCACTCCTCTGGACACTCAACTTCAGTTGAGTTTGAGGTATGGTGTATCTTTTGTGATTTGTTTTGGACATTATGCACCTTGGTAGAGATGGCTTATGAGATAAGAGGTAGGTGGCAGCCAGGGGTCTTTCCAAGTGTGGAAAACATTGTATGTTCAATTTCCTATACTGTGGGTGGGGTCTCAGATGGCAACACCCAATCTGGAAAATAATTTGACAACGTCTTAGAAAGTTCCATACTTATCCTATGTTCCAGGAAGTCTACTCCCAGCTATTATTTACCTAAGAAGAGTGAAAATATGCCATTATAAATCTTTGTGTTAGATTGTCCACAACAGCATTATTAAAATTTCAAAAAGATCAAGTATGTAGCAACTAAAACCAGCATGGCATATTCACACTATGGAATGCTACTTATCAAAGAAAAAGAATGAAGTACCAATATATGTGAAAACTTGCATAAACACCAAAACACTGTTATATGAAAGGAGACAGACACCAAAGAGTGTCTTTTTCCATGGTGATATGAGACTAGTGGTTGCTTATGGGTGAAGGGAGAAACTACAGGGAACGTTTGGAGATATAGTTACATATGTGTCAAAACATATGTACCAGCTTTTAAATTTGATGCCTAGGCACTTAGTTGCATGTTATTTGTGTGTGTGTGTGTGTGTGTGTGTGTGTGTGTGTGTGTGTGTGTCTGTATTTTATTAGTCAGGGCTCTCTAGAGAACAGAACTGATAGAATATAAATATGGGTTTTATTAGAGTGGCTTCCTGGATGTGGTCCAGCTAGTCCAACAAATGGCGATCTCCCTGTGGAAAGTCCCAGAATCCAGTAGTTGTTTAGTCCACAAGGCCATGTGTCTCATTTGGTGTTCAGTGTGTGTGGGAACCCCAAAGAATGGCTCTAATGCCAATGAACCAGAGTGAGGTAAGCAGGGAAAGAGTGAAGGCTTCTTTTTAGCTTGCCCTTTACATAGGTTGCCATAAGAAAGTTTCAGCTGCCAAGATTTAGGGTGAGTCCACCTCAAATGATCCAATTAACTAAAAATCCCCCACAGTCAAGCTCAGCAAAAGGAAATTTTATTTAATTCCAGATGTAGTCAGGTTGACAACTGAGATTAGCCATCACAGTGTGGTACACACACGTGCATGCATGGGTGCAGAAGCCAGATGACAACCTCCGGTATTGTTCCTGAGGAGCCACGTTACTTCTTGAGACTCTCTCTCATTGGCAAAGAGTTCACCTCAGAGACTAGGCTGGATGGACAGTGAACTGCAGGGAAGCTGTGTTCTATCTCCCTAGTGCTGGGATTGCAAGCACTTGCCACTATGCCTGAATTTTTCAAATGGGGTCTGGGGATTGGACTCAGGTCCTCATGCTTGCAAGCACCTTACCAATTGAGCCAGGAGTTTACATTTTATTACCTAAAGGCATATCTAACCATCAATATTAAAACAAACATAACATTTTTATTTGCAAAATGTTATAATCAAGAATAGCATAAAACAAACAAAAAAAAAAACTTAATGAGGTTTTAAGTAAGTTTACTATTCATAGCTCTAGCCTCAGGGCTCAGACGGCCTAGGCCTTGGGCTGGACATGCTCCAACAGTCCTGAGACAAAAGAAGCAAGCTCAGATGCAGGTTTGGGACAGAATGATGGCAAGACAGAGGAGGGGGAAGAGTAAGATGGTGAATTCCACAGGGGAGGGGCCCAGTGAGTGATGCAAAGACCGCAATTTCCCTGTCTCCACCTGCACAGGCCAGCCCAGGGAGGGCTGGGGATTGGTAGCCATGTTTGCCAAAGGTCGAGTCATGAAACAAGCCGTTTCTTTCATACAGAGTATTTTAATTCCTCTGACTCTATAGTAGGATGAGAGTCCTGTGTTATTATTGGAAATGATGTCTATTATTAGTTACCATTCCTCCCCTTGGATGGTGGGATGCCAAGGCTTGGGAGGAGCTGGGCAGGACCCAGAGAGAAATGGTCTGTGAAGCCTGTATTTTCCAGAGCTCAGCAGACAGGCTCTCAGCCTTGCAGCTACTTATTTTATGTCCATCGACTCACACCTCGGCTGTGCTCTCCAGTCTACGTCAGAACCTCTGGGAGCCTGAAGTAGCTGTGAACAGTGGTGATCTACCGGGTGGGTAGTGGGTGGGAAATACTCTTGCCAAGGAGGCCAGGGACAAAGCCAAGGTTCTGTTCCTCTAGAGGGTCAGAATGAGAGACATGGGGCACAGGCTCAGAGGGTTGCCACCCAGGTCTATGACTGAGCAGCAAATCTGTATCTCAAACATTCCAGAAGACTTCAGGGGACGTTGCCTACTTAACCCTGGCGCAGTGCTCTAGTACTCAGGATAGTCGGCTTTCATTCTTTGCATCTTTTTGTTTGTTTGTTTGTTTGTTTTTCATATAGCTCAGTTTGGCCTCAAACTCACCAGCCTCCTGCCTCAGTCTCCTGAGCCCCAGGATTATAAACATGGGCCACCATTGCCTGGTAATGAACCTAACCTCATCGGGTTCTTTTCCAAAGCAGTGAGAATTGCTGGGGCTACTCTGAGAGACCTTGTCAGTAAAGTCAGACACTTCACAGCTACTTCCTGCCTGACTTCCATCAGTGCCAGGACAGGCAGCATCTAACTGAGCAGGCAGCCACTCCCTGCCCTCCTCCCCCCCCCTCCCCCTGGCCCACCCCACCACTGCCTTGAGATTCATTTTATCACCCTGCTGAGTTTCCATGGTTGGTGTTTTTCAAGACAGTCCCAAATTCATGTACTTTTTCCCCCCCTTTTCAACACGGGTGATTCATTAAATGTCAAACCAAATGTGGCCTTGTTCAAATACTTTCGTCAGATATTTCTTTTAAACATATCCAGAAATCAGAACAACAAATCCTTTGTCAGTCTCTAAGACAGTCTTGTGAGCGGTAGCAACCACAGCTGTATGTCAGCAGCAGGTGCAAAACAAATGCTTGAAAGGTGACATCTATAAGCTACCTGGGACCTGCAGGCAGTCAAAGCCAGGCAGCTGCTTCCTGGGGTCCCTTCTGGGCTCTGCACCCTGGCAGCTCCCATCTAACTAGGGTGATGCTGCTGCAGCAAACTGTCACAAACATTGCAGCCCCTGGTAGTGAGTGTTTCATAGCCATTGGGGTCTCACTTAGTCTACCTGCATGCAAAGTCTTTGTCAGGATAGGAGTTCTTCAGTGGAAGAGTACCCATGCTCTGCCCTCAACTGTAGTGCCTTGTACACAACGAACCCATCTTCCTGGGACCTTCAGATGGCCAAACTTCCTCCCAGACTTCCCTGAAAATGCGGCAGACACCACAGAACAGGCCTGATGTGGCAGGGAGACTGTTTTCCTTTTCTGGGAAGCTTGCAGCCCTCAGAACCCTTGCCACACACACTGGCCTCCCTCATGGAAAGCCAGCAAAGCCTAGAGACAGGCTTTGGAGACTTACGGGGCTGGATAGAGATTTTGGCTCTTCCACTTACAAGCCGTGGTACCTAATCCATGAACCTGCAAACCTCAACTTCCTTATCTCTAAGTGCAGACAGTTGTGGTGACTGCATATATTACTTAGGGTAACCAGCACCAACAAACTTAAGTTTTGTCGTCCCATGGTGAGGATAGCTTATTTCTCCTCCACACAGAGTTGAATACAGGGAGTTTGATCAGCAGCTTTCCTGGGGAAGTCCCCACGAGGAGTGATCCCTCCTACTGTGATTACCCCACATCTTCTGTGGACCTGGACTCTATATTTTCTGCTTTGAATGTGGGGGTGGGAGGCTTTGAAAAATAATCCAGAACAGTAGCTGTCAGTCCGTCTGCTCACAAGATGTAAATAAATCTAACTAGCTAAGAAAAAATTGTCCCCAAATACTAGTCAGCCTAAAACTGGCCCCATGAGAGTATTTATACTACAAGTCACCCTCACCCTAAAGAACTGCTTCTTTAACAGTTTCAAAACCGTCACTGGGGATTCCCAGTTCCTGCAGTTGCATTGGCTGCTTAGAACCCTGTGGGAGATGGGCGAGGGGAGACAGAGTATCCCTGACCCTCTGCACAGAAGCCGTCAGTGGAAGTTGCATGAGTACTGCTGACATTCACTTTCAGCTCTGCCAGCCTTAGAGGCAGGCCGGGCAAGTTGAGCGCTAAGTCTCCTTGTCCCTGGTGGGAGGCAAGGGTCCCACATTCTCAACACCACAGTGACGCAGTGACGTCTGGGTAGTGAGAGGCACTCTTGTCTGGTTCTTCTTATCTGCCTTGAGCTTTCCTACACTACTGATCCCCTTCCTAGCTGTCCTTTTGACACAGAATGGGAGAGCTTTTGTGGAGCTGTGCGAGCCGGGCTCAAAGAGGCTCTCCTCACAGGAGTTCCATGTAGAAGAGCTGGCACCTGAAGCCATTAATCCTCACACGCAGAGTGCTCCCACCCACGTACATGCCCAGTTTCCTAATATTTACGCATTTGACTTCTGCCATTTCCTTTTCTGGGGCCTCTGGGAACTGTTAACAAGGTTTTCCTGCAATGTGGAATTTGCAGGGAAAGGCACATGGGCCCAGAGTGGCCCAGGCTCAAGTGACATTTGGAAGGATGTGACAGAATTTGCTACTGGAACCTCTGCTTTTTCTTACCTGCAGCAAACATTTGTCATCATTTCTCCCAATCTTAGAACCAGAACAAAGGCTCTGCCACTCTAGTCTTGGCTGGGTCCCTGTACACTAAAGGAGTGGGCTGATAGTGGGCGGAGTTCACCTCGCCCGTCATTCCAGTGGAGGAAGGACATGGTTCAGTGCATCTTTGTTTGTTTTTACAAACTCAGTGGGACCACCTCCACACCACCACCACCATCCAATTTGCAATCAGACCTTCCCCAGACTCTGGAACCTAGCCGCACATGGCCCACAAGCTCCAAACAGCAGAGCATGAATGGTGAAGTCTGAAACGATGTCAACAGCTTGTGCAGGAGCCAAGGAAAATATGTGGGGGCCCTCGGTGGCTTCACCCCACACTTGTAGCCCTGCAGCTGTGAGTCTTAAGTTTTCCTTCTGAAGAGACCACAGGGCATCTGGAAGGATTCAGAACCCAGCTCTGCCTGTCACACCTCTAGATGTCCTCCCCTGCCCTCCACCCTCCTTGAAGCACCGAGGTTTTAAAGCAGGTCCAAGAGACATGGGCCACAAAATGTGGCTAGAACCAGCAGTGTTTGACAGCTATTTGAGTAAGAGCTTAACTCCCATGGTGGTAGGCGTGGGGAGGAAAGATCAGTTAGACAGAAAATCAGGGGTGTCAGAGAGGGAATTACACAGCCACAGTGGCACTGGGAGCAGAAAGCTTCTGCCGCTCAAGTCGCAGGCTTACTGTCTCCTGACCCACAGAGGTGTGTCCATCCTGCTTTGTGCTTTCAAGAAGCCGTGGCTTAGTTGCCAACAATCATCCTTCCAAAATTCCACTCAACCCCAGCCATGGACATGCAGCTAGAGAGTCTCTCCACACTTCTGCCCATGGCTGCAGAGCTCAGGGGTTCTGAGGACCCAGCTCATCCGGCAGGCTCTTTGATGGCGGGGCCATCTCCATGGTCAGTAACTCTGCTTTGGAGTCTGAAGTGCACAGATGCTGCCCCAGGGGAGGTCTTAAGTGCCCCTGCAGTACATTTTATGGGTCAAATGACAAGTCAGTGGAAGGAGTATTACTTTTCTGAGTCTAGCGAGGCTGTGGAGCCTGGGAGAGGGAGCAGCTAAGCATAAGTCCCTAGCCACCACAGCTGCCTCTTCCTCCTCCTCCCCCTCCTCCCTGCTGCCTTTTCTTCCTTGACCCTTTCTAAATTGCTCCAGCCAAGGGAATCTGGGGGATGTAGGGTCTGTGCATCCTGACAACATGATGGGACACAGGGCCTCTCCTCCTCCACATTGACCCTTGGGCTGGGCTGGGTGCAACTGGCCATCACTGACACTTGGCTTTCATTTTACAATTGTGTTTATACAGAAAACATACTTTCGGAAAAGAACTCTCCCATGGCTGCCGGCCATACCACTCTGTGACTGTAGAAGCCAAGTGGGGCTGGGTGTGTTTGCTAGGGACAGCAGAGCCCACCCAGAGGATGGATGCTCTGAGAGCCCATCTAGCTGCTCTGAGAAAGTGTGCTGGTGACTTACATCCTGGCACTTCCTCTTTTGTGTGACCTTTGTGAGGAGATGGGGCACCAGCTCACCAGAGGAGAGGTAAAGTTGACCTTGAATTCCACGACAGAGTGTGGGCATTTGCACCCTTTTTCCTTCACTGGGAATAAAAACAAAATGCCCTCATAGCTACCAGCTTCCAAGCATGCACTCAAGGGCTGCTCCTCAGCCTGTGAGCACCTGTAACACTGTACTTCCAGGCACTGTGTTCATGCTCTGTTTCCCCCAATTAATAGACCAACCAAACAAGGAAGGTACCACCATCCTATCTTGTTAAGGTTTGGCTCAGAGAAGCAACTTGCTCTAGACCACAAAACAGAGCAATGTCACAATGCTCCAGGCTGTCTAACTTCAAAGTCCCCGATCTTCATCCCCATTCTTTCTCCCAATGGACCATGTCAGGACCAAAAACAATAGTGCTGAGTCCTCAGGTGCTCTGTGCCTTTGACCTCTTTTTCAAGATGCTTCTTTCTGCTTCTTCCTCCCCTCAGCTATTGGCTTTGTGACTCTGTAGAGAAGCCCTGATGTGACCTAGCCAAAGCCCAGTGCAGAACAATAGTAGCCCTTTGGCAGAGTGTCTTCCAAATGCTCCTTCTGGAATTGTTGAAATATCAGTCAGGGGTGGGGCTGGCTTCCACTACAGAATGTGGCCTCCTGGGAGTGGCCTTCCCACCCAGCTAACTACATCTTCCAGTCTCTCCCACCTACACTGGGTGGTAGGTCCCCAGGGCTCAGTAGGCTGAGTTCACACAGCTGTGGGGCTTGGGGAGGTCATGAACTCAGGTCTGAAAAGTGAGGCTAACAGGAGGATACATGAAGAATGGGTGCCCACCCAGAGAGGAAGAGAAGAATGAGGAAACAAAATGACTCTCTACGTGTGTGTGTGTACATACATACATACATACATACATACATACATACATACATACATTATTCAGTCTTAGAAAAGAAGAAAATCCTATCATTTGCAATAACACAGATGAACATAATAGACATGTTAAACAAAGCCAGGCACAGAAAGACTTTCAAGCTCATCCATGTAATGAAATTTATGAAACCATGAACTAAAATTAATAAATTTCTAAAAAATTTAAATTGTGTCAGGTATCCTGTCACAATGACAGAAGGTCTAAAACATAATTGTCCTACTTTTTGCTTCTAATAGTTTGACTTTAAAGTCTTGTCAATTTCAGTCCATTGTGCCTGGCTCTTATAGCTGCAAAGGCTTTGATGTGGCAGGAGCGTGTGGTGGAAGTTGTAGTGTGGGTAAGATAGGGAGAGGATATGACTTAAGTACGTTGTACTCGCATATGAAATTATCAATGAATAAGTTAAACATCTTTAAAGGGAATAAAGTTTATTGAGTTAATACTGTGACCAGAAGTGGGGTTACTCAGTATTTCTTATCTACTCCATTAGAGAAGCAGAACCAATGGGGTTTGGGAGGTAGATGGCGAAAAAACGGGATTCGTTTCAAGGAATTGGTTCACAAGATCACAAGAATGGCAAACCCTAAGTCTGCAGAGCAGGCTGGCAAGGTAGAGGCCTATGGAAATGTCTCTGGTGTGGTCTCAAGTCTCAAGGCAAGAGGACGCTGGATTCCTTTCTCACTGCGGAGCCACAGTGTTTTCTCCTAATGCCTTCAACTGACTAGATGTGGCCAGCTTATATTATAAAAGGTTATCTGCATTATTCAAATATACTGATCTAAATATGTATTCTATCTACAACATACTTTACAGTAATATCTGAATTGTTGATTAACCAAAAGAGCTGAGATCAATATCCAACCAAATGAGCACACAAAATCAGCTACCACACATACTTCACCCCTTTTAATCCTCACAACAGCCCTGTGAAGTAGTATAATACTTAAACTGGGGCTAGAGAACTGAGAATAAAGGGCATTAACAAGTTGCCAAAAATAACAGAGTCAGTTAACAGGCAGAGCTGGGCCTTGGATTTAAGATTGTTTGATTCTGGAGCCCAACCTCAGCATAGCACTCATGAGTCCCTGGCCTCAGGCTGGAGCCTCTGTTTAAAACACAGAGGCTTGGGATGAGCAGTGCATGGGGGTGGATCGTCGGCAAACCCTTTGCTCATGCCTCTCTGTTAGACCCTGGAGAGTCTGTAACAAGCTGTCAATGCTAGTGAAGTAGGGTGACCAAGCCTCTTGCAAAAACATTCCCTCCTGCCCCCTGGTCCAGGGGTTTTCAGCGCTTCCTATCGGGAGCACCACCTCTGACTGGTGTTAGTGGGCACACCCTGCATTAGGGGCAATGCCTCCACACTGTGGTTTCTCTACTCCCCTTACTGTACTCCGAAAGCACTTCCTTTCTCTATCTGAGGCCCCTTCCCAGAAGCCTACTCACTCAGAAGTCTCCAGGGGGCATCAAATTGAATTTGGGGTTTCTGCTTTCTCCAACGACTCGCAGCGGCTGTCTGCGAATCTGTTTCTCAACCACTGGCAGCCAGGGTACCTGTCCACTTCCAGAGGGCCATGCACCTGCTGTCACCATTGGCAGCAGGTAGGAATCTACCAGGGTCCACCTTGTGTTTACAAATGTACTGTCAAAGGTAAAGAGAGATAAGGAAGAGAGATGTGAATTCTCGTTAAGGAATTTGAGGGATGATGAGCTTGAATGGGAAAGTAGACATTTTCCTAACCTCAGGCTTCTGAGGGAAAGGTGGAGATGCAGGGAAGCAAAGTTCATGGGTTCCAGTGCCTTATGGCTATGGCCGCTCATGAGGCAACAGTCCTCCCCCAGATCTCTAGACTTCACTCTCCATTCCCCTTTCCCTCCCCTCCCCTGACCGTACTTTTGTGAGAAAGGTCAGGAACACAAGCCCTGTCTCTTATTCGCCAGCATCCCTCAGACTACACAACACAGGACACTGCAAACCATCACCCTGTCATGTTGTAGAGCAGAAGCTAAGTGTCCCACACTATCTCTGCTGTGCAGGGATGAATTTGTTCTCCACTCTGTGAGAGTGAAGGGCGGGGGGGGGGGTGTCATGTGTCGAGCTTGCCTGTGAAGCCCACATGCTGAGGGTCTGGTTTTGGCACCCTTGCTGGGTCGCTGTGACACAGGCAAAAGTGGCCAGCCTCAGCAATGGTTCCCTAGCAATGTCCCAACTGGAAGGGAGGGAGGTAAGGCAGGCTGATTTTGCTGCTCTGCTCATAAGAGTTCAAAGAATCTCAAGGACCAGGAAGTTCAACTATCACTGGTATTGCCTGAAGCCTAGATGGTCAAGTTACATGGGAGATAAAACCTTATCATATCCAAAAGAGAGACCAGAAGAGCTGTGTGGGGTTTTCCCAAGTTGTCACTTTGGTCTAAATAAGTCAGATGATCATCTCTCTCTCAGAATAGAAACCTGTAATTATTTTTCCATTTTATCAGAGAACTGATTAGCACAGCATTGCACCCCAATTATAATGCCCCCACATCTTTCCCTCTGATCTGTTTTCATTTACAGGATGATGTCACTACTCTAAAATATGCTGGTTTGCATTCTTTGTGTGTGAATTTAAAGCCAAAGTGATCATGGATCACTTGTCTATTCTAATCCCCCCTCTCTCTCTTATACACACACACACACACACACACACACACACACACACACACACACACACACACACATCAAACCTGCAGTTTTTCACATGCCAGGCAGCCACTATGACCTGAGCTACATTCCCAGCCCTTGGCTTTGTAAAGACAGAGTTTTACTATGTACCCCAGGCTGGCCTGGAACTCATTATCCTTTTGCCTTTGCCTCTTGAGCACTGGGATCAAAGACTTGGCTCCCCAAGCCAGACCCAATCTCTCTCTCTTTTAACAAATGAGAAAAACTCAAGTCAGAGAAGTATAGATTGTTTAAAACCATCATGTAGAGAAGGCAGATCCTAACTTCTTAACTTCTGAGCCTGGGAAAGTGGCACCAGCTGCAACTTAGGACTGGGGAGAGGTCACCACCATGTCCAGGGCCTCACTTGCTTTTATGATCAGTTCCTTTTATGTCTATCTCTTGGTCTTTCTCCTGTGGCCTCTCACTCTAAAGACAAAGCTCTTGGGGTATTCTGTAATTGACCAAAGACTCAAACATGTGTTTGCATTGGGAAAATTGTTCTACAAAGTTCTTAGTGGCTGAAGAAAAACTTTCACTGGAAGAGAGAGAAAGCCTTCATTAAAAAAAAAAAATATATCCTTCCTTTAAAAATAGCTTGGCACCAACCCAAAGTAGCAAGAGGCCAAAACACCCTAAAGCTCACCTTTGGTTAGTTCTCAAAAATAAAGATGCTGCAAAGGTCCTTTGTCATCATTTCCTAGAACATTTAAGGTAGAGACACTGGAGAATGATACTGCCATCCTACACCTCTCCTAAGAACCTATTCATGTTCCCAGCTGCTTCTGGAACCATCTTGGATGCTTTGGTTCTTGGATTTTGTTGTGGTGTTCCTCTGGTGAGGTTTTGAGACAAAAGGTAGTAACATAAAGGCAAGAATTGAGTACTCCACACCCCAGTACTTTTCATCAAAATCAAAGTCTGTCTATTATCTCAAGCATGAAGAATAAAGCTCATATAACCAAGTATAACTGGCTCTGGGAAGACACTATGTATTCCAAACTGGCCTGATTCTCCATCCTAAAGTGAAGATTTGTTCAAAAAATTTAATCCAGAATCCTCATGCTCAAAAATTTCCTATTGATTCCCTTCATTTTGAACAAAGTCCTCTCCATGAATGGTATCCAAGAACCTCATAACCTGGCCCCCACCTACCTTCACAATTTTAGCTCCCAACATTCTTCATATTTTATTTTACTCCAAACAGTCCTTGCCTCTTGGCCTTTGGACATTCTGTTTCATCTTTCTAGAATGCTGTCTATATAAATAGAGAACATGTCTAACTCTTGGTTCATTTAGATTTCTTCTAAAAGAGAAGATATCTGATGTTCCCACCCTTAACCTCCCATTTTCCTATGTTGTTTTCCTTTTTAGGATTACCCTACTTATTTGTTATTTATTTTATGTCTTCTACATTTAAATATAGATGCTATGAGCCTGATAGTTTTATATATAGCCCTAGACTAGTTAGTAACACATAGTAGGCACTCAATAAATTTATTTGGAAGAGTAAGTGCATTCATATTTAATATAAAAATCTTTATATTATACATAACTACTCCCACTTTATCTATTCAAGCACATCATAGTGTTAACAAAACTTTTAGTATATTGGGGTTAAGTTCATCAAATACAAGTTCATTAAGTATTAACTGAACACCTTTTTCATGTAGAGTCATCTCCCAGGCTCAGATACAAGAGACAAGTCCTAGAGAAAAGAATAATGGTTTGCATTTCTATCCTCTTTTGCATCAATTTTTAACTAAATATGTTTTCTGATTTATAATTTCAGCAAAAATTGTCAGAAATTATTTGTTTACATGTGTGTATGTTATGAAATCACATGGTGTTTAAGAATGCCATTTCTTTACATTTTTTATGTCATTGTATCTTTGGGACTATAATCATCCTTTTACACTGAATTACAATTTTGGAAATTTTTTTATGAGGAATAATCCCAGTACTGAGATCACACAATTAGCTCTTCAAAATAAGATTAAAAGCTGTGCATTCTGGAAGAGAGCCCCTGTCTGGTGGTTAGTTGCCTGGAAGAGCTTGCTACAAGCTGAAGAGAAGGAGCTGTCATTCTGTTGATGGTTTCCAGGGACCAAGGCTCCAGGACCTGCAGTAATTTCGTTTGTCATCATTGCAAAACCAGATGGTCACGTGAGCTGCCAAAGCCTGCATCCGAGGAGGTTCACTTGCCAACTGTCCTTCGCAATCAGAACACGAGGTAGACAAGGCAGCTGTTGGAAAGTAATTACTTCTAGCGGTTACATTATCATCATGAAAAAATAGTGGCAACACAATTGGTTATACTTGTACACAGCTCCAAACTCTAGGCAAAACCTGTAGTGATGAAGAAACTTCTAGATGAGATGATAACTATGTCTATGGCTATTGTGAAGGTGTGCCAAAAGATTTCGATCAGACAGGGTAGCAACACTGTGCCATGGGGAGAAAGAAGTGTAACTCTAAATGTCTTGTGTGAGCTGAGGGAAAGGCACCCAGCAAGGAGAGGCTGCTCCTCAGTTAGACACACTGTCCGAAAAGTGTCAAAACACACCTGATATTGAGTCAAGAAAGAGTGCCAGAAAATGTAGAAGAATCACGACCTAAAACAAAGAGGGTTGCTCTTAACTTTGCTCAGTCTGTTGCTCAATGGGCCAGGGAAATTTCTCAGCCAATAGCATCTAAAATACGTACCTGGGTACCAGCAAATAGCTCAGCTCTTCCGCGTCACTCAGGAACACAGGCAGATATGACAGTCACCATCTCAAATATTGCCAGCTTCCCTGTCTGAAAGAAGAGAACTTCCTAGGTCTTACTCCAGCAATTAAATGTTTTATTAACAAGTGACCCACATAAATTCCATTCACCACTCATTTCATAAGGGAGCTAGAAAGTATAATCTTACCAAGTGGGTAAGAAGGAAGGCTGGTGAGCTGGAAATGCATGGTGAATGGCATTCATGGCAGTAACCACACCTCTCTGCCCTACAGAGGATTCCTGGCTCTAACAAGAACATTACCCAAGCTAGAGCTGAGATCAAGGGTATTGAAGGAAATGATCAGGACAATGAGAATTTGGGAGCCACGAACAAAGCCCTACATTTAAGTCTCAGTCCTCAAAGTGAAGTAGAGGAGGCACGTCTGATGGAGAGCTAAGTTTCAGGTTAGTGTCTTTGCACAGCCACCCTTTAATAGTAGGCTACTTAATTGCTTAATTCCAGACACATCCTCCCCACCCCCAGGGGTCAGTGAGGCTACAAACTGACTGCTCCAGGCCCTCTGGGAGTTTTTCCATCAGAAAGCTAGCTATAAGAAACTGGGGCCTGGAATGCAAGGGTGAAGGGAGTGGGGTGCCTCACACCTGGCTCTCTTTTCCTCGGCTTTAGATGCATTCTGTTTTACTGTTAAGCAATGTTCTAGTTAGTCTCAAACATCCTCAGGAATAGATGGAACGCAGAATGTTGTGCTGAAATTCCTGGATGTGTTCCTTAGGGAGGTGAAGGACTTTTGTTTGCTCAAGATCCTGAAGCAGTTTCACAGAGTGTAGTTCAAGGCCACTTGTCTGTGAATCATGGGGGAGCTTGTCAAACATGTACTTCCTGGGCTTCTCCCCAGGTTTGTTAAATCAGAACTTCTGAGGTTGGAGCTCATAATTTTGCATATTTGACAAGTTTCCCTGGTGGAAATTAATGTTGGAGCACCATTGCCTTACAAGGCATACTGGCCATTGGCGTGACACAGTTTGACCCTCCCTAGAAAGAGAAAGGCAAGCCCTTCTGGTTTTGTGGTCTCATATTCCAGGGCAGCAATTTAAAGATGACAGTGGGTGGCATTAATTGGTCCTGTTTTTCGGATGGTTCATCGCCCCATTCTGCCTCCAACCTCTGATCTTTCCAGTTTTCGCTCGTGTTTGCTGGAGTCTGAGCTACCAGTTGCTGAGATGGGAAAGGCAGGTGGCTGGGCCACAGGGTAGACGGTCTGCTCTCCCCAGGAGACAATTACATGCTCAGAAAAGGACAACCATGGCTTGTCCTAGGCAACAGAGGGGAACTCTTGTCAACATTTTGAAAAGCTGGTGCCATGCTTGAAAGGGGCTGACAGGGGAACCACTGATGGGTCTGGCTGAAAAACAACTGTTTATCAGGAGGATCTGTGTGTGAACTTTTGAAGTGAGCCATGCTCGGATTAGCACCATTGTACTAACAAGCAGAATGAGCAGGGCTGGAATGACATATTTAGTCAGGAAGAGGCTGGTGTTTAAGGGAAGGACTCTCAGAAAGTTGTGCAGGGGACTTGGATGAGAAGTCATGGGCTCCTTGTTTCCCTGGCTTATTAAAAACTCACAGAAGTCGACGTTTAGTTGGGTAGTTCCTTTTCTGAGATGCTTGTGTGGTTTCCCTATTCCTGTAGGAGGTGGAACACGTTCTTTCTGGATTGCTACATTGCTTCTGTCATTCACTTGTGACTTGGGGGATATGCAGGCTTCATTCATATGTTCCCCCACTTCCAAAGGTGCACACCCCCACCCCTGTTGAACCACAGTTCGGTCCCTCAGGTCTCTAGGGATCATCTGCCTCCAGCATGTGTGCTGAGGGTGGTGGCAGCAGTGTGCCAGAGGGTGGTAGGAGCAGTTGAAGGAATGAATGTGCTACCTACTTCTACACTTTCCTACCCTACTCTGTTTAGCTCTGCCTGAGTCCAAATGATCTTCATGTGTTACATTGCTATACATTTCTGCAGTGTTAATGCCTTGATCAACATGGCTGCTCCTACCTCTTCTTAGAGGGGAAGCTTTTATACTGGGTGTGTGATGGAGTTGGGACCCTCCTGAGCCTGTATTTGCTTGTCTTCCTCATGTAGACACTGAGACTCCTTCCTCATGTAGACTCCTTTAAGGACAAAGTAGAATTTCTAAGAAAAAGCCCATCTCGGCACCCACCCCTCGCCCCAGATCATCAGCATGTAACATGGACTTCTGGAGTTTAATTGGAACTATTTTTACAAATATTGCAAATGATGCTATTATGATATTTGCCTCATATTTTGAAGCTGCATCGATTCAACGTCTGCATCAGTCACATTATAGACGCCACAAAATGCAGCATTTTTATTCTCCGTGGCATACAAAACAAGCAGCTACATACTTGTCTTAATTTAGGAGGGAAGTGTTTTTTGCATCTTTTCTCTTAAAAAGCATCCTTTAACAGAACCCAAAGCGTGTAGCTGGAATACGCTGTCCGGTCTGTAATTGGAAGTGGGGGCTGCTTCTAGCTTGCCCCATGAATATGTGCACTAGATGTGATCTCTTTCACCTTTGCCTCCCCACCCATGAAATGGGGACAGTGTCCATCTTCCATATGTTCTTTTGTGGCTGTGCTGTAAAGATGAAAGAGAGATCATCAAATGCTTCCAAGTCTTCAAAAGGAAACGGTTGCTACAGTAATCCAAAGATTTCAAGGAGAAAGATATGTGAAAATCATCCATTTAAGTAATGCTGGCTTGGAGCTTGCATAGAGAGCAGGAATCACTTCCAGAAGGCTATACAGGGTGTGGCTGAGAGGAAAAGCTGAGCACAGCTCCTCAAAGCCAGGCCATCTGGCTTCCCTCCTGCCTCACCATCCTTCTGCTGTCCACCTGGTGGAGGGCCTGCCTATGCACCATGGTAGGTGGGGGAGGGAGTGGGGGGTTGTTCTAATGCCACACTGGTGCTGCCCCAGCAATCCAGCCAAGAGACATGAGAGCCCATTAATTGGCTAATTTTGCTTATAATGTTTGGTCGCTGCTTGGCAGGACCAGCTGTCTGTCGGGCTACATTTGTTTGGGCTCATTTGGAGGTCTGACCTAACTTGAAATTATTCTTTTTGTTGAGTGGCCCAACAGCACCTTCTATCTGCTTCACGCTCAGATCAACTCTTGGTCTCATGTAAATCTGGACAAGCCTGAATATAAGAGGTCATTTGCGAGGCTGAAATTCTCTGCTTCTTCCTGACTGTTGGTTTTTCCCTTTTAGGTGGAAGAAGATGGCTGCAACACTTGATGTCACAGGATACCTGGAGAATTTCCTGGAAGCCAGACCCTTCAGCCAAGTATGACCCTACCTGATAAACATCTCTTTGTCCAAAGTCAATAGGTCTCCAGTGAAAAAGGAAATAAAGTACTCAAAGTTTACTATAATCTGAACATCAACAGTTCCCCTTGAGCTACATATGTGTTCCTAAATTATTTTGGTTCTTAGTGGAAATTTACTAGAAATTGGAGAGTTAATGCACTACTCTACATTTCTGCTCTTTGCCTATGTTTTTAGTTCAATGACAACTTCTTATAGATGTTTTTCTTTTGTTGCAATGTCTCCTTTGAACATCACACGGGTCCAGGACACCATTTTCACAGTCCTCTTTTGGACTCAGAGACAGATCAATTTACTATCAACATCACAATCATTAATGGCTTTGTATTCTTGTATTTCCTTATGTTCCCCCTGAAGAAAATTGTGTTACCCCAATCATGTGTCCCAAACAGCCTTGAATCCCTCGGTTTGCCTAGTTCTCACCTGTAATTGTCAATGTTTTTCAGAAGCCATGTCCTACCAAAGACATTCTGCCAATCCAAAGAGTGCTGCTTGCTTGGTGTCCACACAGGTAAGTTCTCCCATCTTTCTGCATGCCCAGTACTTGGTTGTAGCGTTTTGTGACATCTCTTCCTCCTGGATCTCTGGGGAGTATGCACCTCAACATCAGATGTTTTCTTTACAACTGCATTGGATCATGACTATGGCTGTAGGTACTTGGAGTAATTTAATTTTCTTGCCTGGTGATGAGAACTCTGGCTTGCAAAAGGGAAAATGAGGTGCAGATAGATTCCTCAAAACAGATTAGCAGCTTGATTGGACATGGAGTTCATCTTGCTGTGCATGAGCCATTTGGCCACATCCTCTAGAGTTCTCATTTCTTTCAGATCCCACATGTGTGCAAGGGAGAGAGGCCATTCTTCAGTCTATGCTCCATTTCTCCTAGACTTTTGAGGACATTTTACAAATGATGCTTGATAAAAATGAAAAACATTGTATTTCAAAGAGCAACAACCTTTATCTTATTTTTCAGTTTCTAATAAGGTCTCAGAATGTGGCCTGTTTTTCTTGGGAAAATAATTCAGTCAACAGTTACGGTTCTTCTAAAGGATAAGATAGAGCTGGTGAAACCCAACTCCTGTTGACTTTAATAAAAGAATTGTGACTCAGGGGCTGGTGTGTGTGTGTGTGTGTGTGTGTGTGTGTGTGTGTGCGTGTGTGTGCATGCATGTGTGTGTGTGTGTGTGTGTGTGTGTGTGTGTGTGTGTGCCCTTGGGATTCTAGTAAAGAGAGCAAAACTTCGAGCATCTTGGAGCAATGTCCACAGCGAAACTTGAGGTTAAGAGCAACTTGCAGGAGCTCAAGTTTCACTGCACACCCTGAGCCTGGGCCAAATTCAGTAACAGGCTGATTTGCGGTTCTGACCCTTGAGGACTGGCAAATTTGATAGTTCATCTGGATTGGTTTCTTAGGGACCCCAGCTAGTTTGTGGGAGAGAATCTGTGTCCAATTTGGATGTGGTACACAAGGAGGTCTTACGTTTGCACTCAAGAGAAATCTAGGGTTCGTCTGAAGGAAGCCATACATGGACTCATGTGTAGGATAGACCCACACATTCATGTGCCTTATCTGGGCTTTAGAAGGGTAGAGTAGAGAGACTCTTTAAACTGTTCTATACTTTAGTTTGATGTCTTCATTGTGCATTGATTTGTGCTTAACAAAAAGGAGGGTATAGTTTGTAGAAAGAAGCTTAAAATCCCCAAAAAATGGAGAGAGTGCTCTGAGCCCTCTGTAGTGGGCCACAGCCCACCTTCAATTCGCCTTTTCACCAGTGGGTCCCCCACCTCCCAAGGGACATCGCTGACCACCAGCTCTCCCTCTGGACCTGAACTTGAAAGGATCATTTCTGACATGTAATTGATTTGCAAACACCAGACCTGGAAAAGCTGGGGTAGCTTCCCACTTACTTCCGCTGCTTTCTTCCCTGGGGATCTTTGCACATAAAATAATCATATCTGCCTATGTATCTTGTCACCAATCAAGTCATCGCTCTCTGTTAAAGCAAGACAAATACAAGCTTATGTTTCTTGTGGAGGGAAACAGCATAAGTGAATTATTTTGAAAATTGGATTGTGAGATATGACTGTTTTGTGTAGGAGGAAGGTACACGAAAGGAAAACCTTGTCCTATGCAACCCCAGCTGCAGTGAAATATGCTTTTCATGTTTGCTTACACAATGGTAGAAGAGAATTAGGCAACTGCTGCTTTAAAAAAAAAAAAAAGTTTGCTGTGAAAAATAAGGCCCAAACAAAACAAGTCAGTAGGAGAAAAGAACAGAATTGCTTTCAGATAGTACTTGGGGAAGGAATGCAAAGCGCTTCCTCTTTCTCCCTGGTGTCCACTGGGTTTTCCTCTTTGTGTTTGCTCCAACCTTAGTTTCTCTGCCGCTGGTCTGGCAGCAAGGGAAGAGTCCATCACAGTGCTGACATCATGTACACAGTGTGAGTTCAGAGGGCCTTTCTGCTTATGCCAGAGGCATGGTAAGGAGGGACAGAGCAAACGTTTTGTGTGTTTGTTTACTTATCACAAATTTTTACTTAAAAACAAAAGTCCTGTATGTCTGGAAACAATTGAAACCCCCACATAGTATTTAAATCAATGAAAGAATAACGCACAAACAACCCAAAGAGCAACCAAGACACACATTAACATAAGATAGCATAATCAGTGACATATTGACTTCTGCTTTCTTTCCAGGTAGGGAAGACATGTGTATAGTGTGGTTTCCAGGACTGTTCCTTTATAATGTTTTCAAAAACATTATCTTATCTCTGGCACACTCCAGCCTCTACCCTCTGTCCCATGTCTCTAGGATAAGAACAGTGAATGTGTCTGAGCCCTAGAATGCAATATGTTAACTGCTGGGTGTTCAGAGCTGCTGGTTGGATGGAGACACGGGGGAGCATGTACTCTGCATCAGAGCTGCTGAGCGGCAGGATGGATGGGTGCCTTTATGTTGTCTGATAATGCGGCTCTTTGAAATGTTGCTGGCGGACTCTCTTCACATCCTGTCACACAGGACAAGAAATGGGACAGGCCCTTCTGCTTCTCGATTCATCGACCTGCCATACAATACAACAAACTAGCTTTTTCAAGACCCTTGAATGAAGGCCTGTGCCTGCAAGGGGAATTTAATTGGATTTCTTTATGGGTTGCAACAATCCAATGAAACATTATGTAAGAATGGCATGATTCCGTTTCAGCATGCACTTGAATAATAATATTTTTTATTTATAACAAGAATTCTTTAAAAATAATAGGAAACTTGTTTTTTTAATGAAAACACCCTGTAACAGCACTTTTCAGTTCAACTCGACCAGGAAGCTCAACCTTATCCACAGCAGCTTGTGTTCTATGGATGTTTGTGTCATTGTCCCAGCTTAGAAAATGATTTTAAATGCATAAATTGCAAAATGTTCAGGATGAAGCCAGAGGCTTTCAAAAGCACTTCCTTTGATTTCTGGAAGAATGATGCTGTATTTAACAATGTTCCTTGCTTTGAACCAGAGTGCATTTGTGAGAGTAGGAAGATGGCAGCCATAAACCCTCTCTGCTCTTTCAGACTTCTTTGTCGTGGAGGACGATTAAGTCCTCTGTGGTGTTTTGACATTTCTGACTTGGTTGGGACAACACTGGAAACAGTTTATTATCGTCCTCTTGGAACTTCACAAGTGGCTAGAATGTGCTTGAAATGTCTTCCTTGGTCCCTGCTTGCTAAGAGTGTTCCTCTGTTGCTGTGGTTGCAGGTATTCTTTCTGACTTCCTGGGCAGCTGATGGACTTGGACATGGCCCAGGACAGCCACCTCCACCCAGGATTATCCATATGCCTGTAACCCAAGGTGGCACACACTTAAACGTTCAGTCCTCCGTGACCTCAGCTACCCCGTCACCACTCATTTTCCTTCTTAAGACCTGAATGTATCTTTTTCACCAGGTTCAGCTCAAAAGTTCACATTTACCCATCATGGGCTCAACTGTCATGGGCTCTGGAAGGCTTCCTGCAGCACTGACCCCCACTCAAAGTGAGAGGCGAGAGCGTCCTCTCTAGGTTTGTATTGCCTCTGCCATGTGTGCCTCTTTGTTATTGCCCATGTGATGTTGTCATAGCTGCTTCCTAAATAGATGGGTAGAGGAAAACAAGATCACTAACCCTGCTTTATCCTTGCGCCCTCCACCTCCTTGACAGTGCCTGACACAAATAGGAATTTAATTAAAAGTTCATAAATGTGTGAATAAATTGACAGGTGAAGACACAGTGTAGGCATCTCTCATATACATAGGCCTAATTTTTTTTTAAAGATTTCTCTTTTTTCCCCAAATAAGCAATTCTACAGAATTTTGAAGGTATTTTTCAATTGTTTATTTATGGGATGGGGCAAGTGCACACAAGTGCAGGTAACTTCAGATATCAGAAACCCTGTCTGGTGTGGGTTTGGGGAAGTGAACTCAGGTCTCATGGGAGAGTACCAACTGTGAACAACTGAGACATATCCCCAACCCCCAATGCAGAATTTTAAACTTCTGGGTCAGGATTCTGTGATGAATTTTCATATTTCATGGGCTAAAACCATAATTCCCACTCTTAGGAAGTAATATGCCTCCTGCCCTATCTGCACAAGGCAAATCTCTTAAATACATAATTAAGTTGGTGGAACATGACACCCCAGTAATCCAGTCCTTTGGTGTTTGCATGCTGTCTTAGAACATTAGGAACTAACACTGATATATGCTTTGCAGTTTTCAACTTACTCTCTAACTCCTGTTTTGTATTCACTCATCAAACCTTACTCTGCACAAAATAGTCAGTCTAGTGGAGGAGGCAAATTCTAGGCAGATTACCATACAGATAATTATAACCACAAACACAAGTGCTGTACATGGAAGGGGCAGATGGCTAGGCAGGATTTTAGGTCATTTGATATTATTTAAGTTTCACAGCTTCGTGAAGGTTGCAGCATCCACGGCCACTTGTTTAAGCTTGGGCATCCATTCACAATGGCTAGTAAGAATGGACGGGAGACTAGGAGCCAGTTCTAAGTGAGAATGGCTCGGTGTTGAGTGGCTTGAGCTGTTGGCCTAAAAACGAGGACTTTTCTGCATTGAGACAGAGGTAAAAGGGTCAACCTTGTGATTGAGGAGGACTTGAAAGCAAGACAGTGGGCTTTTATCAGAGTGTATCATACCTCAGAGTCTTGATGGTTCTATCCAGAGTGTCTGTGTATGTGAGTGTGTAGAGAAGGGTGCCAAGTGTAATGATGGCAAGGGCAAGTCACACAACGTCCTCCAGCCTCTTGTTCCTGCCATTACAAGTGCTGCTACTGGAGCATCTGCGGTTTCTCAGACACAATGTAGTTATTGCTACAGATGGCAAAAGGTGAGGAATCTTGACTGCCAGTGCTTAGATTGTTTAAGAAGTTGTCCAAGAGCATGGAGCTAGGAAGCAGCAAGGCTTGTATTCAAATACAATTTTGCTTTGCTTGCCTCAAAACTTGTACATTAATGTCATGTCTCCTACTATGCTTTCTGCCACCTGACCCATAGTTCTCATGTTTTTATAAACTTGATGTTTGTTTCTGTGCACTCCCCTGTTTCCTTCATTCACATTTGAGCACGGCCATCGGAGGGTTCAAAGAGCAATCAAACCATCTGTGTTTATGCCATGTAGCCTCAAAAATAGACTTTAAGTGCCTTCAGTAAGTGCCTTCCGCCACCACCACTATCACACACACACACACACACACACACACACACACACACACACACACACCATACTCGTGTGTGCAGTGGTTCTCAACCTCTGGGTCATGACCCCTTGGGGTCATGTATAGATATTTACATTATGATTTATAACAGTAGCAATAAAAATAACTTTATGGTGGGGGGTCACCACAACATCAGGAACTGTAAAGGGTCATAGCATTAAGAAGGATGAGGCCCACTGCTCTAGAGCTTGACTTAACTCTACTTTCTTGCCAACAAAAGAGACTTCAAATGTGTCCAAGTCTCTCTGACTTCAATGGATCCCACATATGTACATCTGGAGACAGCATTTAACTGGTGGAGAAGAAATGAATTGTCATTTTTTTCATTGACCATAAGAGAAAACTTGATAGAACAACCCGCTTTATCATGGGAGTAGCTTCGTTGGTAACAATAATAATGTCCCTTTGCATCGGGTGAACGGGATAATGATGCTGTTTGGGGGATAACTGAACATTCAAGGGAGGAAATATAATTACAGAGTTGTAAAACTGCTGCCATTCAACCCCGCTCCCGACAGCTCCAACCCCTTACATTTAAGCCACTCATAACTTTACGACACCTTCCCCTTTTGGGATAAAACTTTCCAAGTTCAGTGTCTGCTCCCCAGAGGCCAGCTCTTTATGGGAAATTTGTGCTAAATCAGCAAAGCTGTATTCAAGTTGGAGAAATACAAGACACTTTCTCTCCGCCTGCTTGAAAGAGACAACGAGCGGGAGCCTCCCCCGAGATTGCTGTCTCGGGTTGACTCTTGTTTCTCAGCGTTCCAGGCTTGGATGTGATCAGAGTGAAGATGAGAAATGGTTTCAGAGCTGTCTGGATCAATGACAGAGCCAATAACTGGATATTGCCAGTGAACAGAGACAAACGTGAGAGGGCTGAGAGGAGGAAGCAATGGACAGACAGAGATATTATGACAGGAAAATAATTCTTTGATTCTGCAGAAAACCAAAATAATTTCCAGATTTAAATAGAAAAGTGTCCTTCTAGAATTCAACTTGCTGTGCCCAGGAAATCTTGAGGCAATCTCCCAAACTGTGTTGCTAACATTTATGGGTTATCCACCAAGAGACAGCTATCACACAAAGCCATTGGTGTCTTTTTCTCCTTATCCTCACTCAAGAGGACTGGTAGAAACTGTCCCATTTTACAGATGTGCAAGAGAAGAGTGTTTATTCACTCAGCCAATTGTTTTTTCAGAAAGTAATATGTGCTTAAGATGGAGAACAAGACCACAGTGCCCCTTCCCGAGGGATATCAGATCCTTGAGGGTCAGGGAGAGGGCAGACGGCAAACAAATCAACAACGACCCATTAGCAAGGAAGGGAGGAAGTTTTCCCTTCACTCAGTGCAAGATCAGGATACTGTACATATTACTCCTGTTTGTAACCCATATTCCCTAAGCCAGTTTTGTCCACACCAAGTGAAAAAGGGCTTGGAAAGCAGAGTCAGTTATTAGCTATTAACCAGATAAAAGCTTGGAGTCTTGCATTAATAGAAGGGAGAATGATAGACACTGGGGAATGACTGGGCATCTGCTTCAGAAGCCCTCGAATGGAGGAGTGACACTACTTGATGTAAGTTTTAAGGCATCAGAGGAAGAAGATGCCAGGAAAACCACACATAGAAGACACCAGTGCTTTCACTAACCCCGGTGATGGGACAGGTTAAGGCGGTGATGGGACAGGTTAAGGTGAGGGGAACCGGGATGATGAGAAGTATGAAAATTGAGATGTGTTTAAAGATAAAGTTGGAGGGATTTGCTTATAGATAAAAAAAACAAAACAAACAAACAAAAAAAAATGAGAAGTGTGAGAGAGAAACAGATATCAGGCATGGCTTTTCAAGTAATGAAAAGAATGTACTTGCCATCTAACTGAGATAGGGAAAATTGGAGAAAGGCAGACAGAAATTTCTAGAAGGAAGCTGGAATTGGACCCTTCTCCATAGAAGTAGGGTTCCAGAGCTGTAACAACTGGAAATTGCTGGTGTTGGGATGAAATTTACAATTACACAGCAGCTTGATGAACTTGGGTCAGTTCTGGTGTTCACCTGTAACAAAGCCAGTGCTTTGTTTTCTGCACAATCTACAGGCCAGTGGCTTTCTTTCACTCAGGAGCAGCTGGTCTGACTTTGCAAATCTATAGGGAGTTAATCTCCTCTTCTTCTCCCTATGTACCATTTCCTGTCACTTTAGTTGATGTGGACCACCCTAAGTCACCCTAGATTGTAAAAAACAGCGCTCTGTCAGGCCATGCCCTGGCTCCAAAACTCTCCATTTTATAAACATGTCTCATTTGACTCCATTTTGAGAATGGAGGATGACTCTACACCTTGCTTGAACAGTGGTAACACCATCTGTTGACACCACCCATTAGGCACAGACTGATAACTAATTGATTCATAAAAATAGAAAGCTAACATCAAAGCAAATGTCAAGGTAAATTGAGAATATAGGAATGTGGGATGTATTAATATTGAATCAGGAAAATCAGGCTGAATAAATCAGACAACCCAAACTAAGGAAAAGGTTCTGCTCCTTCACCTGGGCACTGAAGGGGAGGACACCTAACACTGTTACCGTGGTGATGGTCACATTGTCCCATCACTTTTATCACTCAGTATGTACAGCAAGGGATCAATAGGCCGGGAACTCCCAAGTGCCTCTGGGCTTGGGCTTGGGCTTGGTTCAGTCCCAGGTTTGACTTAGTGTGCTGGTGTTTCCATCCCTCTATCTGCCTGTTTAACTATCTAGAGCTGGCACCATCCACCGACCATTCATTTTTCTAGACTTGGGCCTGCCCTTCATCCCTCAGCCTTCACCACACCTCCCTTCTGCAAGTTAGCTCAGCAGCAGTGGCAACAGCATCTCCATCCCATCTCCAACCTGGCTTTGGCATCGAACTCCTGCAGAGACTCTCTGGGTATTTGTTATTCAGCTTCTTTACCTCTTAGGCTTCTTTGGAACTCTGTGGACTCTGCTGTGGCCTCTTTACCTTTGTATCTATCCTACATGTGTACATGCATAGAGATTTATTTACTATGTTATGTGTAATGTGCTATCTGAAAGTCGATATTAGTGATTAAGATTGGAATAAGAAAACTTACTTACGCTTGCCTCAGCCAGCCTATCGAGAAAAGCGGAACTACTTGGCAAATAGCTGTGCATGAAACTGCCATACTTTGTGAATTTATTGTTATTCAATAAAGCCTGACGTCATGGAAAGAAACACATGTTTATCTGTGCTTCTAGCATTGCACACTCACGACACCAGAGAAAGGAAACAAAATAGATTTTAATCTGGGCCAGAGGCTGTACACAAAAGGGATGTCCTACGGGCCAGATACCCTAGAGACACCCTTAAGAATATGAGATGGGAAGGGATGGGATGGCAGCTGTGTGTCACAGAGCAGCGGGAGAAGGTGGCTGAGGGAATTGGGAAAAATGGAAACAACGATGCTGTAACAATCCTGAGGATCCTGAGCATGGCCAGGAAGCTTTGGGACCGAACCTTTGAATGCAGGTCACAGGGGACATGGCCTTTGTTTCATGACTCTGGCTGCATGAAGGGGTCATTTACAGTGCAGCCAATTTAGAACAACTCTTTACAAAGATGGGAGAAGCATCATGTGACTTTCACTATTTTTTTTTTTCAACATTAGAACCTGTTTGTTTTTTACCATGTCTGCTTTACCAGAAAAAGAACAACATTCTAGAGTGAGGAGAGCTGAGAACGTCCCTATAGGCTACCTTCACTGATTCACATTCCCAGCCATCTATTTCTGATTGACTCGTGGAGACAAGAGATTCTTGTAAACCCCCACACCAGAGGACTAGGTGAAGTTTGAATTATGTCTTTCTCAAGACTCATGTGATATAGCCTCAACTCTCTACCTCAGAATGTGATCTTATTTGATGATCAGTGTTGGGAAACAGCAGTCTGCTAACCCCGCCCCCGATGGTGGGCGGGACGCTCATGACCATGTCATTGCTATGTCAGGCTTTACCTGGCTGCTCAAACTTTACCTGACTGCTCAGGGGACTCAGTTATGCATGCACAAGCCCCCTTTTAAAGCAAGCCCGCCAAGCGCGCCCCTTCTCTCTCTTGCCCTCTCTCTCTCTCCGCTCTTTCTGTCTTTCTCTTTCTCTCTCCCCTGCTTTTGGTTGGCCACCAGCTGGCCCCCTTTCTCTCCCCTCTCTCAATAAACTCCACGTGGGCACTGAGTCTCATGTTTGTGTTTCTTAGGCAATAATTATAGCAAAAGAACAACAATCAGAGCACTGCAACTGTAATTAGTTAAGATGAAGGCATCATGGTGGCCCCTAATTGTACATTATCAGTATACTATACAAAGGAGAAATCTGGACACAGAGATGCCCCCGAGAAAGGAGGTGATGTGAAGAGACACAGGGAGTAGATGGCTTCTCTAAGACATGGAGAGAGATGCCTGGGACATATCGTTCCCTCACAGCCTTGAGAAGGAACCAGCACAGTTGATACCTAGATTTAGAACCTGGAGCCTCCAAAAGTGTGAGACAATAAATATCTGCTGTCTCATTCACCCAGTGTGTGGTACTTTGTTATCATAGCTTTGACAAACTGGTATAAGCTTTTATATATGTAACTTTAACAAGTGTGCACAATAGGACACTATACTTACTTGGGGATCATCTAAGCCAAAGATGTTTACTCATCCATCTCAATTTGTTGTGAAGTCCTGTGCTTGGTCCCCTGGATTTGTCTTTGTGCTGCTCTTTAGAACCCAAGAGACATTTTTCTGGCTGCACCAGTTGCCATAGTTCTAATGGATACCACACATACTCCTTAAAGAAAGTCAGTAATGCCCATGTAAGTGGGGGTGGCAACAGAAGAGCCTTTTGCTTATGCCAGCAGGTGGCCCCCATCTTATTCAGGATTGTCATGCTTCAGAATTTGCCTGAGCTGAGAGGCAGGAAGCAGTTGTCCCCGTTTACTGTGTCCTTTTAGTCTCTGTTCCCTTGTGTCTTCAGTTGGGGCATCTTTTCCAAGGCAAGGGCAGGTTCTAGCCATAAAGATGCATATGTCCAGGGAAATTGAAGGCAGGATTATCTTTCCTCATAAGACAGCTCTAACTTTCATTCTCACGGAAAACTAGTGAAGGACATTTGTGGCAAGAGCCGTGGCATTATTGGTGGTGACCCTCACATAGGCATCACACTCTGTGGCCTGGGTAGCAATGAGCAAAGCAGACAAAGCATAAAGCACAGACTACTTATAAACATTCTACATCTTTCATTCAAATCAACTAGGAAACTGCAATGGTTGGAATGAGATGAAAGATCAATTAAGGTTAGTTTTCTTTTTCTTTTTTTTCTTTTCTAAGCAGCAGAGAGTTTTATTCAATTCAGTGCAAGCAGAAAACAGATGCAGCTCCCTGCAGTCTTGAGCCAAGTAGTCAGATCCCTGGGGGTTGGCAGGTCAATTATTAAGTAAAGTGGGACAAGTCTGGCCTGGTAACTTAAGGGGAAGAATGAGTCCGGTAAAGAAGAGAAAGCCATTAAATGGCTTCATGTTTGCAGGGGCAGGTCCCACGTTCCTGTCATCCTCACATTCCCAGTGTGATCCCAGACAGAAACTGTTAAGAAAAAAAAATGACACAGGCCAAGAGAAAAGGTCTTCAAAAATATATTTAATACAAAATTCAAGAATAACACGCATAAATAACAACAATAAGAAAACAAACACAAACAAATGAGAAATAGTCAAAATATCTGGACAGACACCTCATTAAAGAAGACACTGTGATGAGTGATATGACTGAGAAGGAGGTATGGTTTGAGTAATGTCCCCCATAGGCTTGCGTGCTTGAATACTAGGTCCCCAGCTCATGGCTCTGTTTGAGACGGTTATGGAACCTTTAGGAGGTGGAGCCTTGGTGGAGGAGGTGCATTGCCAGGATAGGCTCTGATGTATTACAGCTTGCTGTTTTGTTTTCCTGTGTGTGCACTCAGGGTGATCAGCTGTCTTCCTGCTCCTGCATCCATGCCCTCCCTGCCTGTTGCCATGTCTTCCTCACAATGGTGGACTCTGTCCATTTGGAACTGTGAGACAAAACAAGCTCCTTTCTCCAAAGTTTCTCTTTGCCAGAATAATTTATTTTAGCAACAGAAAATAAATAAACGAATCCAAGAGGCTCAGTGTGATGGAACTCTTGACAGCTGCCAATCAAATTTCTGTAGATAGAAATACCTTGCCCACAGATATTCATAGCAGCTCTATTTACAATTGACAACATTTGTAAGAGCTGGGATGTCCTTCAGTAGGTGAGTAGATAGATAAAAATGTTATTCAGCAAACACATACACCCATCAGGAAAGACTGGAGGAAACTTAAATGCCTGTTTCTAAGTAAATATGAAGATGCTTCATACTTATTACTTCAACTACGTGACATCCTGGAAGAGGCAAAAGTGCAAATACAGCAAAAAGCCCTTGGCTTCCAGGGCTTAATAGATAGCAGAGCACACAAGGCTCATTTAAGACACTAAGGTTTTCTGTATGGTATGGCAAGGGTAGGCACTTGGTGCTGTTTGCAAAACCTATAGGATGTCCAACAGAATGAACCCTTATGTAAAGCGTGGACTTCAGTTGTAATAATGAGCTAACATGTGCTCACTGATTATAATAAGATAGCACACCAATGTAAGATGCTATGTAAGATGCTAATGAGAAAAGAGGAGAGATGAGAGAGAAGCTGAAAGGAAGCACCCAGGAGTTCTCTGCTGTCTTCTGAATTCCACATAGAACCTAAAGTAACTATAGAGATAAAATCTAAATTTTGGGGGTGGTGCTGGATATTGAACTCAGGCCCTACATACAAGGCAAACACCCAACCTTTGAGCTATATCTCCAGCTCTATAAAAATTGAGTCTATTAGTTAAAATACCCCACTTTGAAATTTTAGCTATCTCTTTATTTCAGGAAGATAAAACTACTTTATACACCAACAAAAACCTCTCAGTAGGACGACCATGAGGTATTTGGTTTTTCTTCTCTCCCAGTCCAGGGTGCCTGCAAACACATTGCTGTGGCCACTAGCCTTAGAAGAACACATTATGAAGACCACAATTCTGCCTCAGTCTCCCCTTTTGAGAGAGAGGGACTTGCTGCTCAGCGAGGTAGAGACACTTGGCCCAGGGTGACCCAGTTCAATGAGGACTGAAATCAGGTCGAAGTTTCAGACTTCAGTTCTGTGCTTTGGATTTCCTCCCGAAGATGCTTTCCCAAGGAGTTGGTGGCTTGACTTTGCTTCCCTCCACTCCTTGGTAGAAGTGAAAGGGCCAGCTGGGATTACTTTGGTAGGTGCACACCCTAAACTGTTGGTGATTAGTCTTGAAAAGAGAACAGGGAGAAAGATGGAGTGAAAAACCAGCTAACCAATGAGAGCTACCACTAGAAAAGTGCCAAGACTATCATCAAACTAGTTTATCTCAGGGCATGATGACCCTTAGGGACCCCCACAGTCACCACATCAGGCTGGCACTCAGGTTGGCTACCTGTGCCCTCCCCTCCCCCCATTCTGGTCTCCCTAGGATACTCCTATATCTGCTACTGCTGCCTTCCAGCCAGTCCTGCCAGCCCATCGTTATCCCTCTGGGACTCAGCTGCTGCTCCTGGTACAAAGCCAGGGCTCTCTATTTCTTCCTCTACCACCCTCCTCAGCCATTCTTCCTGGTCTATCTCCTTCCCCCTTGTGAGTCTTCATTGACCCCAGGTCTGCCCTCTTCCAGGAACCCCACAGCCATGTAGCTTGATGGAGACCAGGGCAGGCTACCTAGTCCCTCCTTCCCCTCTCTAGAGTATCCCTAGTTCTACCTCTGCTGCCCTCTGTGAACCCAGAGTCTGAACCCACCTGAGAGAACCTCAGGATCAGTCCCTTACCGGGCCTGATAGACTATCACCCACCCCGCCACTACACTGATCTAGGACTGCTTGGAGTCTGAACCAAGAGATCCAGCCAGAACTTCATGTCTGGGATCAGTTGGAGTCTGAACCCAGAATGACCCCAAGACTGAAAATCAAGCATCATCCTGCCTTTATTGAGCATTGACTGTGTTAGCCACTTGTCTAAGCACTGTGCTATGAGCTATTTTAGCTTCATTGTCACCTTACACGGTGGGCCCCGTGCATGTCACCACTTTACCATGAAGCAGCTGAAGTACATGTCATTGGTCCACGGGCATATAGACGCTAAGGACAAACCGGGAATTTAAGGCAAGGGGAATGCTTGCCAACCCTCTTCTATAATGCCTTCTTGGCAGCTGGCAGAAGTCTGGGTTGGTATTTCCCTGATTTGATGAACCCTGGGGTCCCTACTCAACCCTGTAGTGCAAGCCCTATTGGACATTAACATTTGTAGACAGTTACATGGCTTCATCAAGTGACAATTTACTGTTTTTTTGGCAAGTTTCTTGGCCATTCAGTGCCTGTTCCCCTCCTATGGAACAGGCTTGCTAACAGTCCTAAGCATGTGGGGCTACTGTGAAGGTTAAAGGAAGTAATACGTATAAGGCACCTAGAGCCTCTTCCAATTTGATAAACGAGAAGAGGAGTTTCAGAGAGATTAAGTCACTTGCCAAAGATCACACAGCTGGTGGCTATATTGCTTTCTTGGACAGCAGAGGGAAGGGAGTTGGGGGCTGTTTCTGAAATGAATGTAATTCACTATAAAATGAGTGCAATTTGGACACCAAATACAGTGGAGAGCATCAGCCGCTAATAGAGAAAATATGATTTAGTGGTTGGTTTTTAAACTAAACAAATTTACTGTGGTCTCTAAATGAGTCTCATGACAAGACCAAAACATGTCTTTTGCCCCAGATTACCAATATCATATGTTAAGAAGAGAAACCAGATGGCTCTCTAGCTGGTGTCTGTGGAAATATATATAGGTAGACTGTTTCTTTATAGCTGTTGGCATATAAAATAAGTCATTATTCTAAATAGAAAAATATTGATGATGTCATAGAGGCCATCGAAAGACACATCAACCTGATCTGATGAGCTGGAAAATCAATAGATGCTTTCCAAACAAGATGACATGCCCTTTTAATTGGTTGTGTGAGTGTGATATACTGTGCATTGCGAAGGTACAAAGTTAATTCTTCTTGGTTTGGGGTTTTGATTGTTGTTTCTGCTTGCAGTCACTTCTGCATTTACTTAATGTATTGTTAATAGCAATAATAGTACCTTCTGGGTGTGCATTTTGAGAGAGGACAGATACATTGGTTTTGCACACCTGCATCATAAGAGGACTGGTGGCCAAGGGATTACTGATGTGGGTTTGGTCCACAAGCTATCAGACAAAGACTACACTTCTCTTGAGATATGAACTCAAAGATAGGTGACTCATTGATAAAAACCAATCAATTCTGGTTGTGGGACAATGCCCTGAGGGACAAGAATCAGAAGTCACCTGGAAATGCCTCAGATACACAACAGGATCTGCAACACTAGCTGGCTGTTGCTCTGTCTCCAAATGATCCTCCCTGGCCTTTTGTAATGTACAATCATGCCCTTGCTGAAATCCTTATTGAAAAGTCCTTGAGTCATTTGAGAACAAGGAGGTGGCTCCTGGATGTCTGTCTTTGTGGCTTCCGCCTCCCCAAAAGCAGGCTCAGGTAAACATTAAAGGGCTTGTTTCCAAAGGACTTGACATCCTTTATGTGTTTCTTGGTACCTTTCCTTGATTTCGTGCTTTTGGGTGTAGATTTTCCCCCTCAGAAATTGACTGCAAGTCTAGAAAGGCCATGTGTGGGGACAGGAGTGAGCAGGGAAAGGCAGAATTGAAGATGACTTAAGACTCATTTAACCAACAGATACTTTGGCTGACAGCTGATATTCACTTTCTTATTAGTTAGCATGGGATGGCGTGGATGACAACAACAGATAAAATAAAGAACCGAGCTTTCCTTGACACTCCTTTCTTCAAGAGCCATGGTTTTGGAGGAAATGGTGTGTAAGGAAAGGCATGTCAGAGGGATGAGTGGAGTGAAGGAAGAGGTCAAGGACAGCGGTGAGAGTGACAGGGAACACCCACACTGCCCTCTTAGCCTCACACCAACTGCCTCCAGATGCTGCACAGCTCTGCTTTGGCCCTGGAAAGCCCCCACTGCACTAGCAGCTGTGTGGACACCTTCAGCCCAAATAAAGAAATAGCTGGAGTTTCAGGGACAGCCACATACCCTTGGCTTCTATGTGTGATCAGGAAGTTGAAATGTTAGTACCCAGTTGTTGTTAAGAAAGGAGAGCCAATAGATGTTTAACAGTCAGGATGTAGGAAGAAAGCAAGGAATATGGCTGATGCCTGGGCTAGGAAACAGATGTTGATGCTCACACATTTGCTTAAAAGGGTTCTAAGCTGACTGGTGATACAAGTCATGATGTTCCAGCACTTGGGAGGCTGAGATAGGAGACTCAGGAAAGAGTTCCATAGGGTCCTGATTCAAAAAAAAAAAATCAAATGAGAGAGAGGGAGGGAGGGAGAAAGGGAGAGAGAGACAGAGAGAGAAGCTGAGTCCTTTAGCCTTTGCAGAGGACCCTTGTACATAGATAACCCCAATCTATGCAATACATGTCTTGCTCTAGAATACTCATATAGTTACAGTGCCTGTCCTCGTTCTGTTTCTAATGCTACAATAGACATCAGGACCAAGAGCAACTTGGGAACTTGGGGAGGAAGGGTTTATTTCAGCTTACTGTCTGGAGTCCATCACAAGGGAAGTCACTGCAGGAGCTCCAAGCAACAAGAAACCTGGAGGCAGAAACTGAAACAGAGGCCATTGAAGAACACTGCTTACTAGCTTGCTTGGCTTGCTTTCTTACACAACTCAGAACCATCTGTCCGGGGATAGCACCGTTTATCGTGGGCCAGGCCCTCCCACATCAATTGTTAATCAGGAAAATGCTCCACAAATTTGCCTACAACCAAATGGAGGTGTTTTCTCAACTGAGTTTCCATCGTCTCAGATAGAATCCAACTTTTATCAAGTCAACAAAAAAAACAAAAAAAACAAAAAAAAAAAAAACAAAAAACAAAAAAAAAACAAAAACAACACCAAAAACTCCCAAGAAAACAACAAAAACCATAACTAGTACAATGACCAATGCCTGTGAGGGAGGCCCCAAGAACAGACGCCAGGTCTGAAGCTGAGTCGGCTCAGCATGTTACATGGCATCATCTTTTTGCCACCAGAATGACAGGTTTATAGTTGTCTTCCCAGCACAGAGCCACAAACGGGAAAGCTGGGCAGTTCTTGTTTTAGTTTCTTTGAGTATTTTTCCCCTCTGGGTCATAGCTGGGGTACCAACCCACAAGTGGGGTACTGTGGCGGGGTCTTATTCTATTCCAACCAATTCAGTTTTTAACCAGGTGCCCGCTCCCTGCTGAAGGCATTGTCAATGCTGGTCCTGGTGGCACGGGCCCACATGCTAAGATAAAGGATCACACTATTGGAAGAGCATTTAAAGGCAACATCTTCAATGCATGACACTCCTTTCTCTACAGAATTGTGATCTGGAATCTTCCTGTGATCTGGTTCCCTTACCTCAGATAACAGTTCAATGACAATGCTAACATCTAATGTGTTCTTAGTATGACAGCCATTCTTGTCTCCCCAGTGCTGTGTGAATCAGTTCATCATCATCTCTCCAGAACCTGCTTTGCAGTTGTCCTTATTGTCCCTCTTGACATTTGAGGAAGTTGAGAGGAAGGGAGCTTGTTAACTTGACATCAGCCAGTTTCCTCCACGACGTTGGGAGGGTGCTCACCTAAGAGCACTCACAGGATTAGTTGAACAGCTGAATTCTGGAGCCAATCAGAGTGGCTTTTAGTTGGAGGCCAGTTTTGGAAAACTTGCACAGAAGCCATTTCAGTGGGAAATAAAGACAATGATCATTCCCAGTTTCTTGTATTTGTTAAAACAAAAACAAAAACAAAACAAAATAATATTTTATATGTGTCTAGGTATTTTGCCTGTGTGTATGAGTACACATTGCCCAAGGAGGTCAAAAGAAGGCCATGGATGTCTGAGAATGGCAGTTAGAGATGGTTGTGAGACACCATGTAGGTGCTAAGAATTGAACCTGGGTCCTCCTGAAGAGTAGCCAGTACCTTTAATCACCGAGCCATCCCTGCAGTTATGCAGCTATGAGCCTCTGTGTGACCACTTCAACCCAGTGAGTTCTCAGTTTCCTTTTTTCTGTCTCCTCTGACCACAAGTGCCTGCCCCCTTTTCTTTATAAGCAGCAGTTAGAACACAGAGATGAGTTTCTTCTCACTGAGCCCAACCAAACTATACTCAATAAAACTTGGCTCATATTTCCCAGCTTAAGGGAAGAAGACTCTTGGTCTGGTTCTTTCTTTCTTTCTTTTTTTTTTTTTCTTAATCATTACTCTTTAATAAAGATTTAATATTTACTCAGAATTGCTTCAACTGAAAAAGATTAGTTTAGGAAACCATGAAGGGACACCAGATCTCCTTTTATTCATTACCTCACCATTTATGAGACATACATATTTATGGAGCACGCATCTTGTAATTTTGGAATCTCCTTATTAGTTTGCATACTGGGTTTAATTTGGTCAGATTTACCAAAAATCCAGTTGCTAAAGCGAGCCTAAATCTATTACATATTGACTTGGGCTTTGCCAGGTAGGAGCCTTGTTAATATCGAAGCTTCATAAGGCACTCTGACATGGGAGGTGACTTAACTCCTCAGCTTGAGTGGCTCTGTTTACTCTCAGACAGGAGGACAGAGAGGGGTTTTTGGACTTGACATTAACCAGTTTCTTGTACCATGGGGATGTTCATGAAAGGAAAAATGGGCCAAATTAAAGTTGGCCTGTGGGTTTTATTTTTTATTTCCTGTAGCTAAAGGGGTATAAGTTGAACTGCACTAAATAAAACACAATAATTTGTTCTTGAAATTAGCAAGCACACGTTCCACCCATAAAGCCGCTGTTCTGTGATGTGAGACTGGATTTCATCTCAGTGGTCTTGATTTATTGTTTGGTGTTGTTTTATTTTGAGGGGGTGAGGATAAGACTGCTGCAGGACAGATCTATTAAAATGGCGGACAAGAAGAGATTTGCAAAGGTTTATTAATCCTTAATAAGTCTGAGTCAGTGAGTTGAAAACATTTAAATGTTAGGGAAAAAAATTAGCGGTCTTAAAAATGTGTATGTGTGGCTTGAACCAAAATGTTTGCTAAGAGCTCGGAAAGGTCCTCCACCTTCCCCTATCTCTTTTACTGTATACTGAAAAGTTATTCACCAGGGTTTTATCTCCCAAGATAGGGGCATGGTGAATTAGGAAACATGAGCTGGCCTTGGAAGAGCCGAGGCACAGCTCTCATTCACCAGGCTCCTCTGCACACAGGTATGCAAAACTCTGACAGGAATGGGCACACTTGGAAAAAGTGGTGAGCAGTTTGGTTGGAAGGAGGAGCTGGGGCCTTTTGGGGGAAATTTTAAATTCTTTGGACAAAAGCTGTCAGAACAGCTCAAAAGAAACTTGGTGACTATGGAAACAAAGGTATCTGACTAGTGGCGATTCCATTCCATTTGGGTAAACACAGAGGAGAGATTTCTGAGTCATGTGGCAGATGAAATATGAATGACCACCCATGACTGAGGAAACTGTCAGAGAGGGGGGAGAGAGGGATAGAGGGGGAGCTGGTATGTTGGTAGACATGAGCTTCAAATGGCTTTCAGACCCAGACTTCACTTCACTGCTCTGCCAATCAAACAACTCTGTTCTTTGTTGTAGTGAGAACTTGACAGATGTCAAGACTGAAAGGCTGAAGAGTAGACCCATTTCAAGCTGTAAGATTGTTGCAGGAATCCCTCTGATATCACAGTCACCATCCCTGGGATCCATTCTTCATGACTCCTTTATACATGGCATCAATAAGGCTGCCAGCAACTCAAGCCCAGTGGAAAGAATGCTAACTTCCCCCAGGGGGCTCAACAAAAATACCACTGTATCTTGTCCTTGTTGGGATCACTTTACTCTCTTGAACTAATCAAATGGCCCCAGAGATGAATGCACTGATGGCTCAGGCTTAGGTCCTAGAAGCATCAGATCTTCCCAAGTGTGTGGTTTGGGAGGAAAAGATCCCCTGGAGAAGAAGGCAATGGAAACTGCCTGGAAGAAATGAGAAGCTGGGTGTTCTCTACAAAGCAAGATAGCAAATAGAAGAGCAAAGAGTCACAGGGCCACCTCTATGAGTCACAGTTGCTGCTATAGGTTGAGTCACAGAAGTCAAGCTTTTGAAGAATTCCCAGAAGCATCCAAAGAAATGGGAAATTTAAACTGTTGGCATTTATGTATAAAAAAGGTATGTTGATTTGCCTCCCCAAGCAAGTCCTACTGGGGCATTTGATTATGCGTAAAGCTCTCTAGAAGACACATGCCCCTTATGACAGAGTTTTATAAACGTATGTAATAAACTCCCCCCATTGCTCTATTTAACCTTGCTGTGGTTTGATCTAGTGAAGTGTAAAAGATTTCATTCTGGAGGAAGCACAAATTCACTTATAGACTTACTCTGAGGATGGGGAAGTCTTTAGGACAGTTAACTTGACATTTCCCAAGACTGTAGCAGTAGCTGAGATCTGATTGCATCCATCTTTCCCAGCAGAGTCCTCAGCATCTGCCACTTCCCTTCTCCCATATTCCTCCTGGGCAGAGCATGGCTTGGTCCTGTCTCTGCTCTTAAAACTGCCACATAAATAGAACTGACCAGTTCTATTTATATTTTTAAAAACCAACTTTGGTTTTATAAGTCATTTGTAGTCTCATTTAAATTTGTAAGATCAATCAATTTCAGGTTTGTTTTTCATGTAATTTTCCTATTTCTTTAAGCTGTATATTTTAAGAGCATTGGAATTTATTGTAATGAACTAATATGGAACAATTCAAATATTTACAGTATTTTCTCCCTAATAAAAATTTATATTTGTACCTTCTCTAAATATGCATGTGTATTTTAATAGTGGTCCTATTCTAATTTTTTTATATATTTTTTTATTTAAATTTGAAACAAGCTTGTTTTACATGTCAATTCCAGTTGCCTCACCCTCCCCTCCTCCTCTGTTCCCCCCAACACCCATCCTATTCCCTTTATGCTCCCCAGGGAGGGTGAGACCTTCCATGGGGGATCTTCAAAGTCTGTCATATGTGTCTTGGCTGAAAGAGTATCCAGCTACATGGAGGCCCCATAGACTGCCCACTCCTCCTAAATAACACCCACATTCAGAAGATCTGGGCCGGTCCTGTGCTGCTTTACCAGCTATCAGTCTGGAGTCCATGAGCTCCCCCTTGTTCAGGTCAGCAGTTTCTGTGGGTTTCTCCAGCATGGTCTTGACCCCTTTGCTCATCACTCTTCCCTGTCAACAACTGGATTCCAAGAATTCAGCTCAGTGCTTAGCTGTGGGTGTCTGCTTCTGCTTCCATCAGATACTGGATGAAGGCTCTAGGATGGCATATAAGGAAGTCATCAATTTCATTATTGGGGAAGGGCATTTAAGGTAGTTTCTCTACTATTATTAAGCTGTATATTTAACTTCCTTCTTTTCTTCTAAAAATATTTTTTCTCATTAGTTTTGTTTATGTTTGTAAGTCTCTCTCTCTCTCTCTCTCTCTCTCTGTGTGTGTGTGTGTGTGTGTGTGTGTGTGTGTGAGATCAGAGTATGACCTACAGGAGTGAGTTCTATCCTCTCACTATGTGGATCCTCTGGAAATCAAACTCGTGCTCATCAGTCTTGGCGGCAGGCACCTTTACTTGCTGAGCCATCACACTACCTAGCTCACTTATGTTCATGGAGTATATGGGGTATATGGGGATGCTCGGGTCTGGGGTACACATGTCATGGCAGCACATTCAAGTGGAGGTTAGGAGACTTGCAGGAGTCAATTCTCTCCTTTTAACTTGTGGGTCTCAGGGATCAAACTCAGATCTTTAGGTATGACAGCAGGCAACTTACCTGGTTGGAGGTTTCTGGTCCCTGCTCCCCCCCACACACACCTCCTGCCAGTTCCCGCATGACCACTCTAAGGTTTCATATTAATTATAATTGTTTGGGCAATGGCTCAGGCTTCTTACTGGCTAGCTGTACATATAAATTAACCAATTTCTAATATTCTGTTTTACCATGAGGCTCATGGCTTGTTACCTCACATCTTGTTTCTCTATTACCTACATGGCATCTCCTGACTCTTCTTTCTTTCTTTCTTTCTTTCTTTCTTTCTTTCTTTCTTCCTTCCTTCCTTTCTTTCTTTCTTTCTCTTTCTCTTCCTTCCTTCCTTCCTTCCTTCCTTCTTTCCTTCATTTCTTTCTTTCTATATCTGTTTTTGGATTTCCTGCCCTGCTACATTCTGCCCTGTCATAGTCCAAAACAACTTTATTCATCAACCAATAAAAGCAACACATATTCGCAGCATACAGGACATCCTCCATCACAGTTAATGAATATATATAGTTTCCTGATTAAACTATATATATTCATTTGAACATTATTCATAAATGTTTGTCTTCAGGAGTCACTTTCTGCTCATTTTGAAATTATTCATTCAATTTTATTATTTCCTTGTTGGAAGTAATGGGAAACATGCTTGATATATTTCATTTGCATTACCAAACAGTAACTTTTATTCTTTATATTTTTGTTTATAGCCTTTTGTTCCACTATTCTAAAAGACTATAACACACCTGGGTTGACACTGCATTTTTGCACTTGTATTTTGGCCAAAACCACTATTTATCCTAGATGTATCTTTTATAAGTAGTACCCAACATGGTTCTCAGATTTAGTTTTAGATTGTTTTTCCGACCGTAACTGGTCTTGGTGTGTGTCCTTTATATTTTTATTTTTAATTTTAAAAGTTTATTTTATTTGCCTTTTAATGAAAAAAAGTATTTCATACAATATGTTCTGATCATACTTTTCTGCTCCCCTAATTTTTCCCAGATTACCCAACTCCATGCCCTTTTCAGTCTTTAAAATAGAAACACACACACACACACACACCACTTGGAAAAATAAATAGTAGCAAAAGACTAATAAGACAAAAATGCACAAAGTAATATGAGACAAAAAGTCTACAAACATACCATCGAGTTTGTTTTGTGTTGGTCATCCACTTCTGGGGATGGGGCCTACCCTGAAGTGTGGTTAAATCTCTACTGAGACTCCACTGGGGAAAACTAAGTTTCTCCCTTTGCAAGTGGATGCCAATCACAGATAGTTCCTTGGTTAGGGATGTGAGGCCATGTCCACTTCTGCTTCTCATGCTATGACCCCACCTGGCTTGAACCTGTGCAGGCTCTGTGCATGTTTCCACAGTCTCTGTGAGTTCATAATTGCCCTAGTCCTATTGTTTATGCAGGACACAGTTTCCTTGGAATCCTCCATAACCTTTGGCTCTTACAATATTTCTGCTTCCTTTTCCACATAGGTCCCTGAGTCTATTTAAAGAAGAATCATTTAGGACTGAGTACTCCAAAGTCTCTTGCTCTCTGCACATTTTCCAGTTGTATTTGTTAGTCCCCATACACTCCAAGAAGAAGTTTCTCTGATGATGGCTGAGCAAGATATTGATCTACGGGTAAAGCAGAATGTCATTAGTAGTCATTTTATTGCTATGTTAGTTTAGCAGAACAATAGTATTGGTTTTTCCCCTAGGCCCATGACCTATTTAGTCTCAGATTCTTAGCCACCAAAGAGCATTGTCAGGCATGGGTTCTATTTCCTGGAGTGGACCTTAAATCCAAATAGAGTGAGTGTTTGAATACTCTCACAATGTTTGTGCCACTATTGGATCAGCATATTTCTCAAACAGGTCCCTGGTTTTGGTCATAGGGTTTGTAGTTGAGATGATGGTATCTTTCTCCTCTGATAGCATGAAGAATACCTTCGAGTACTATGAATGCTAGCAAGTCAGTAAGGGTGGCCCTCTAGTAAGGCATTAACTTGACTTCTCTGTGCTCAGTAAAATATATAAGCAGTAGCCTGAGATGTTTGTGGTTTCCCATGGTGCCCCATTAGCCAATGAGTCAATAAGATGTCCCTCATTCTGACACTGGAGATTTTTCTTGGTGGCATAAGGTGTGTAGTTGGGGCTTTTTCTATCCCAATATTTGGTGACTTCACTTAGATTTCTTTCACATATGAATATATTTTAGGAAGATTCTTCAGGAGTGGGCTTCCATGTAGACCTTTAAATAGCCCTGAGTGTTAGTTGTTCCTCCCTATATTCCCTCATTGCCCCCTCTTTGTCTATTAATAAGAAAGTAATTCATATTAATTATGATTTCTGGTATGTTTGGCATGATGCGTTCTATAATTTTATAAATTCCCCCTTTTAAAATTCTTGCCTAAAATATTTTCTAGAGTTCAGTATTTTAGGTGCTTCTAAGTACCTCTTTCTATTTCTTCAATAGAAAATTCTCCTGTGTATCATATATACATGTATGTATGTATGTATGTATGTATGTATATATATATGTATGTATATACACATACTCTGGGTGTCACCCCTCCTCAGGAGTGGTCCACCTTGATTTTTGAGACAGATTCTTTCACCAGGACCTGGGGGTTCACAGATCAGGCAAGATTAGAAGCCTGTAGTCCTTGGGATCCTTCCATCACTGTCTTCCAAATGCTAGCCTTTGGATTACAACTGTGCCCCATCACATCTGGCTTTCTGAAGTGGATTCTGGGCATCAAACATGGGTGTGCATGCCATTTTCTACCTAAGTAAATCATTTTCACTACCAAAAAAACCTTGATTTCAGAAACTTTAGCCATGTGTGTTTAGGCATGTGTCTGTTCTCTGCTGAAGAGAGAAATCTCTTTATAACCTGCTAGGCACTTAGCCCTTCCAACCTCCAAATGCAAATGATTTTAAACCAGGTGGATTTCTTCCTGTATTTGTTCTCTCAGATTGTACCTCTGTTTCCCAGCCACCATTTCCCCATTAGGCTTCCTGGATTCATCATCCATGACATTTCCTTCTTTTACTAATTTTTTCATCTCTTCTTACATATGTTCTGTCTGTCACGGGATACATTTTGTCCATTTCATTTTCCACATCATTGACTGAGTGCTCATCATGCTCCAGACTACAACTCAGTTTTTTCTGTTCCATTTCAACATTTAGAAATTTTATTTTTAATCGCAAAATCATTTATGTCCTTTGATTATTCAATTTAATCATTTCATATCACTTATTCTTTTTTCATTTTAGTTTTCTGGGCTTTTATTGTCCTCCAGGAATATGTTGTCCCCAAGTCAATGTCTTGTTCATTTCAAGTTGTAGCTGTTCTAGGAGGCAGCCAGCACCTGTGGGAGGCTAAGCGTAGCAAACAGACCAGGGTTAAAGACACTCACTCAGTTGCAGATAGCCAGTCTTGCTCAAAGAGTCAAGGGAAGGATCCAGAAGACCAGCCATCTGAGCCTTGCCCTCACTATGGGTCTAGAATACCAATAGAAGGCCTCAGAAAAGCCATCCTTGTTTAGCCTTTCATTTGAACCACTTCTTTTTTTTTTATTTAATTTTATATAACAAAGTCCAATTAAATGAAAACAAACATTTATACACAATATTTGAGAATTTGGGCGTCGTTCTTTCCAAACTACTTCCTGCTGGTAAGGGGCGCTGTCTTGGGGGATTCGAAGAAGATTCAGATATCCTAGCTGTAGTCTGTAGGGCTGTTTTGTCCAGCTGTTTGGAATGTAGGATCAGCTTGTACTCTGTTTCAGGCGGTCTGGTGTGATCAAACCACATTAGTCTGGAAGGAATCCACATCTTTTCATTTTCTGTGGAAACAAAAATAGAAATACTTTTCCCCAGTAACTTGTTCTTCAACTTAAATTTTGGAGTCAAAGCGTTTTTTTTTTTTTTTTTAAATTTATTATTTTACATGTCGATCCCAGTTCCCTCTCCCTCCCTCCCTCCCCTCCAGACCTCCCTCCCTCCTTCCCTCCCTTTTGCCCTCTCTGCCCTCTCCCATGCACTCTAAACACCCTCCCCTCCCAACCCCCCACCACAATACCATATGTAGGGGAATGCCATCCAGTTGGGGTCATGTAGATCTGACAGGTCCTGTGAAGTAGGGACTAGGGCTTCTCTCCTATCTCTAGAATAAGGCATTGAACCACTTCTTAAGTCTCCATTGTCTATAGATTCCCTTTAGGCACTAGCATCAAGCCTCTCTCCCAGAGGGTGTATATAGAATCACAAAGCATGATCCTTTCGTATATGATTGGTTTGGAATCTTAGAAACTCCGGAGTCACTATTTAGTGCTAAGACACTTCTATTGGGAATGGAAATGTTTCCTTTTTTTCTACAAAGAAGAGTGTGATAGTATTCCTTTCTGATTTAAGAGTTGGTGGTGAGAGAATTCAGAGGAGACAGGGAAAGTAACACTTCCTATCTCGATGTTTGCAAACTGAATGTAGATGATATTCTTTTACTCTAGATAATCCCATATGCTCATTCCCCATGAGCCAGCTCCAGGAGATGAGTCATGATCAGTCTAAGCCGGGCATGGAAACTCCATTCCCCTCTGCCAGAATATGAATTCCAGCCACTCTGTGACTAGGGAGGGTCATAACAAATCCCGGCAGAAAGGATGAAATGTATATGTGTTGGATGAAATGTATGTGTGTTGGAGGGGTTCTCCCTTGCTGTTCATTGTTTTGGAGGAGATGATTATATGAGAGATGATGTCTGGAACTACGGAAGTCATTCTGTAATCATGAATCAAAGGATACCATCACAGAAAGCCAATATATTTAAGAAGGTGGATCAGTGTCAGGCAGGAAGAATCGGGTTCCTGGTGATAGGGATGAGCCGCTAACATATGTTAAGTAATAATGGAGGCACTGATGGCTTAATTCACTGTAGTCAAGCACTCTGCCCCATGCTTCAAAAGTCACTTCTAACTCAGATTATGAAAGGCGAAAGATAAATAATATTTCATTTCAAAATAAACACAAATATAAAGACTTTAAACTCTATGTACATTATAATTTTAAGTAGAACACCAATGCAAATTCCTATTTGCAGGAATTGCCATAGACCCAAGCTGATGGACAGTGACACAGGTATGCTCCTGGGAATGGGTCAGAAAAGAGTTCCAGAAAGGGGCTGGGAAGGCAAACTGATTCATACCCGTAATAAGGATCAATAGTCAAGCAGATTATTGCTGCTTCTATAGCTGCTGTTGGGTTATTATTTTTCCACCAGTAACTGCAAAGGAACATGTTGCTGACGAGTGTGAGGCATTTTCCTGCCCAATATACCATTCTGGGAAACCTCTGGTTTTTACCATTCAGATTCAGGGAGAATTGTAAATATATTTTTCAACTTAATTAAAGTTAAATGAAGCTGTGATTAATAACAGCTAGAGGTTTGTGTTATTTATTATATTTTGAATTTTACCTCTGAGATATGCTGCTCTTTAAGTATGTTTCCTTCCAAAAGGAAAAAAATGGGTAAAATAACAGCACATGCCGCATGCCTAGTAGTTAAAGTGTGCCTGAAATTGTGCTAAGCACATCACAGGTCTTGTCCAGCTAAATCCTTCTAAAAGTTTCAGAGTGAGTTGTCAAAATCAATGTTTTATATATAGACTAGCTGAGAGCTCTTAAATCACTGATAGAAGAAATATTTACTTTTATTTGAATTTATCTTATTTAGTGTATGTGAGTTGCCTGTGTGTAGTATGTGTACCACATACATACCTGGTGCCTTGAGCTCATAAGGGGGCATTGGACTTCCTGGAATTGGAGCTACCAATGGATATAAGCCACCATATGGGTACATCTCAGGCCCTCTGTAGTGGCAGCCAGTGTTCTTAACTACTAAGCCATCTCTTCAGCCCCCGCAACCAAATAACTATAAGAACCAAGGGAGGCTAGGAGTGGGAGGAAAAATCACCCTGGGAAAGATGATATTAATTGGTTATACACTATCAAGTATTCGGCCCTGAAAATATGAATATACAAGTAACATTATACAGAATGAACAGGTTGTATTTATATATTTAGGAACACACATACACACACCAACAAATAAAGAAAAAGAGGCTATGATAATTTGAACAAGAGAAAGGGGGTGTACATGAAGGGTTAACAGGAGGAAAGGAAATAGGGAAATGATGTACTTATAATCTTTAAAAATTTAAAGTTACATAAAATTATATACAGATGACTTTAGTATTATTTGTTTTAAATAACATTTCTATTAATATTTAAAAATTTTATTCAGTGTTTGTGATCCTATTCACTATACTTCCCCATCTTCTCTCAGATCCACTGTCATCTCCCTACCCTACTCAACTTTATGTTCTTAAAAACCATGGACTCCAACTTCTGTTGCCCAAACACTGCTGGGACTAGGTCTACCCTGAAGAGTGGCCAACCTACCAGGAACCACACCCTTAAAGAAAAAAATGACTCTCAGTCTCCCAGCAGCATCCATTGCCAATAGCTCCCCAGTTAAGGGTGGCACTTCACGCTCATCTCTCAATGAAGCACTATGCTGCCTCCTAACAATGTAGCTTTACATCATCTTTGCCCATCAACTCCACAATTCAACACGACACTCTTGGTCTTTTTGGCCAATGTACCTATTTCATAGTGGCATACTTTGAACTTTACATTTCATTTTCTAATATTTCCTATGACTTTGAAATGAAATTGGCAGAATTAAACCAATCGATGATCAACAGAATACAATGTAATTTATTTCTCCATTATCAACCAATTCAATGTTTATTAATGGTCACACGTACGCTTCAGTTCTATTAGATTCTTTAATCAAGGTCGACACAATACTGAAGGTTAAGTGGGAGAAAATTCAAGGGTGTAGTAGGGCACATCACAGATAATTTGGACATGAGACATTACGTGTAGCCTCTGGCTCCCACCATGTATTGACAAAATATGATTCCAATTTTCACACTGTCACAGTACAAATAGAAGTGTGACTTACGTCTCACAATTTGCATAGCTGATTTCCTTTGACCATTCCATCATCTGTCAGACAGTTATAAAATTGCTTTTCTTTGGGACATCATTTGTGTATGCTAAGGCTTCCAGGGGTTTCCAAATTAAAGCATGGCCCCTATCACCTGGCACATAAGGAGCACAATCCCAACTGGTGTGGTAGGCTCAGCAAATCAATGAATCAGGCTTCATTGGGTACCCTGTGGTTGGTCATGAATGTTGAAAACAACCCAGGAGCTTGGTGTTGCCCAGCACATTACTCACTGAAAAGCCAAATTTCTGATAGTTTAAAGAGCTTTTTTTTAAAAAAAAAAAAAAAATACTGATAATAAAGAGAATTTAAATGTCTCTGGATTGAGACCACCTGCCCTACCTTGTATAATGTCTAATTTTATGCCAACTTGACATAAACTAGAATCATCAGAGATGAGGAATCCTTGGCTGAGACAATGACTCTATATGCCTATAGGACATTTTCTTAATTAGTTTGATGAGGGAGGGCCAAGCCCATTGTTGGTGGGACCAGCTCTGGGCTAGTGGTCCTGGGTTCTATAAGAAAGCAGCTTAAGAAAGCAATGAGGAACAAGCCAGTAAGCAGCACTCTCCCATAGCCTCTGAGTCATCAGCTTCTGCCCCCAGGTTCCTGCCCTGACTTCCTTTGCTGATGAACTGTGATGCGGAAGTGTAAGCCAAATAAACCTTTCTTCCCCAAGTTACTTTGGTCACAGTGTTTTATCACAGCAGTAGTAACCCCGACTAAGACCCTTTGGTTACATTTAGGCAGCACTAAGACTACCCAACCTCTGTGCATTCCCTTTATTGAAGAAGTTCCTTTGCCTACCATTCCTGCTTGAAAGATAGTCTTAAATAGTATTTTATAAAATATCGTATGATTTGTCCCAGGCTGGCTGTCTGGACCCAGGATGTTCACTGATCTAAGGAAGCCAGAACACACAATATGACATGAGCCATAAAATATGGACTGAGTTAACCTAGAGCTCTAGGAGCCAAGAGAAAAGAATGGGCTATCACCAAGGAGAACTGAAGTGGGAGATAACGGACAGCCATATAGGGTCATATGAGAACCCAAGGAAGTAAATTGTGTTAGGTGAAGGAACAGAAGATACAGGAAGATAGGGGGAAATGTGGTGCTTGGGGTGACGAGAGATCGTTGGCAGAGAAGATGAAGGAGGATACGATATAGGGAGATAAGGGGAAAGATGTGGTACTTTGAGTGAGTGGAGGTCATTGATGAGGAGAGTGGAAGAGTGAAGAGGGAATTGGAGGGGAGGGGATGGGAGGGGAGGGGGATAGAAAGAGAGGAGAAAGGAGGACAGGAGGGGAGGAGAGGAGAGGAAAAACAAGGGGAGAAAAATTATGCTGTTTCTCATTTCTTGTGATGACCTTGTGAATATTTACAATAGATGCCCCCCCACTCTTCTGGGAAGATCCAAAGGTCCTCAATCACAACATGAAAAATGGGAGAGATCATCCAATACTTGTATCTTGAGAATGAATACAAGTGCACACAAACACTAAATGTTTCTGAACTATTTGCTTAGGGTCCAAGGCTTCATGCTACACTCTTGCCCTAGAAACTGCCATGCCCCAAACCTCATTCTCCATCGGGCCTAAGAGACTGTGCTCTTACAAAGCTCTCTTTGTATGTAACCCAGAAGTCTGGACATTGCAGCTGTCCCTTTTTGGTCCCTTCCACCTCGAGACTGTGCTCTAAAAATGGTTGCTGCCAGTAATTAACCATGAGACAGGAAAGGTTCTAACTGAAGAGGTGGACACTCTGTTCTGGATCTTTAAACATTCTAAAGGAGACTCACAGCTGACTTGATTGGGAATCCACAATATCTAGGAACAGAACCCAGAGACGATCCAATGTTTATGCCCAAGGGAAATCGGTATTCATTTCAAATAGGGCTTGTCACACTGGTGGGACAAAACTTTCACAAGTGGGAAGGGTCCAGTGTAACTATTTCAGTGACCCTATCTCTGTGTGTGTGAGAGAGGTAGAGGGGAGGGAGAGAGACAAATAGACAGAGAAAGACAGAGACAAATGGGGGAGGCTGTGTTTCCTGGAAAGAAGGAAATTGTTTTAACTTTAACTTGTTTTAACTTCCCGGCCAGTGTGAGTCTCAAGCCACATTTCCATATTTCTGGGTTTTGCCTGACAAAGCAGAATCATGTAGATAGGGACATGGGGAGCAAATGGGAGAGAACGTAGTGAGGACAAAATCAAGAAATTTCACCCATGGAGAGTCTGGAGAGGCAGGATCTTTCTATCTCAAATAGTCAACAAGAAGCGGTCTTATGGTTAAGCCACTCCCTCTACTTGTCTTTTTCATGTCAACAAAAGCTAAGGAGACCTGACCCTCTCTGTGACCTATCTGAAGGACTGGCTTCCTTCTTTCAAATCCCCTTCCCATTGCTGTCTAAAATTTCATAAGCTGAAAGTCTTTGTTCCAACTACAAATCTTCAGGAGTTCATTTCAGATCTTTATAAACTCGGACAAAAAACATTCTTTGTGGCAGTAAGAGGTTACTGAGCACATCTGAGATGTTGGGCATCTGTGTGAGCTGTAAGCAAAGCAAAACAAAACACCGATGTGTCCACAGCCACATACATCTATAGCTTGTGAAATTTTTCCTCTGTTGTTTCATGCCGCACAGTTACACAGAAGGTAGATATGTGTGTTTTCTCCTTTTGTTAGTTAAGAAACTCGAGGTTTTGAGACAGTCGATGATTTCCTGAGGTCAGGACACAGAGCAGAATCCAGATGTGAGCATATTCCTGGCTTGAGTGACCTCCTGTGCCCTATGCACTGGAGATAGTCACAGACTGCTTTAGGTTTAGTAGTCAAGTTATGGGGAACATCAGACAATGCCCATTCTACCCTCTAAAGAATAAGCCATCTCTGTGATAGGAGGCTCCAGGAGGGGATAAGCTAACCTACCCTACTGAAAGATGGTATGACCTTCCTGTCCCTCTAAATATCAAGTTTTAGAGGAAATCACCCAATATCCATTCTTATTCTCTGCTTTCTCTTCTTCTACCCATGCTATTTTTATATAGAAATCTGACCCAAGATACACCGTAATCATCATCTACCTAACAAACCACACCCCAAATAGTAGTTTAAGATCATAAGCATCAATTATCTCCATTTTAGTGGGTCAGAAAATTCAGGAGCAGCTTACCTGGTGGCTCGGGCTCAGGGTCTTGGAAAGGCCACCTTAGCTAATGCTGTGTTGGGCAGCAGGCAGGACTTGGTCACCTAGCGTGTAGTCGAGACTCCAGTTCCTTAAAGGCTGCTAGAAGGAAGTCTCAGTTCTTGGCCATGGGACCTCCTGTGGGGATCTTTCATGGTAGCAGATTTCTTTGGAGATCAGGGGCAGGGGCACTAGAGAGTGCAATGAAGAAACCATAACATCTGTTTGCATCCTGCTATCAGAGGAAGTCCCTACTGTCACTTTTGACCCCTTTCACTAACTAGAAACAAGTTCCTGCCCACTCAGGGGTGATAATCAGGTAAGTCTACTTCTGGAAGTCAAGAGTATTGTGCACTTTAAAGTATTTTAAAAGCATTCAGAGGGCCAACGGAGCACTGAGTGACTGCAATGATGTTCAAGAAATCTATGGCTCTGGAAGCTTTCAGTTCATGAAACTGGTGGGTAAAGGATTCTTATAGGGACATACCTACTGAGAGCCAGGTCATAGTGCTGCTCTCAAGGAAGCCTGAAAGGGATTCCCCAAAGTACACACATGCAATGGGCAGATACTTGCAGCGCGTTACACCCAGTGCCCAAGCCAACATAGCTAAGAGGTACTGAGCACACGCTGTATGCTCACAAGGCTCTGCTTTTATCTCACAGCCCTGGGAGGTAGTACACTGATCATATTAACTGCCCATTCTCCTCCCTGACTCCATCCAGAGTCAACTCTCAACCCTTCCACCCTGTCAACCTCATGTCTTCCCCCTACCCATAATCTCATCGGTGTTAGACCATATACTGGAACATGGTTGGCCCATCAAAGACCATACTCTTAAAGAAATATGGCTGCTCCTGCTCCAGAAGTCATCAACTGTCAGTAATTTGTCAGCCAGGGGTGGAGGCTTTTGAGGCCCTCTGTCTCCTCTACTGAAATGTTGACTGGCTTGATGGTGTGTAGGCACCCATAGCCGTTGTGACATCATGAGTACAATGTGCCATGTCCAGAAAACTCCATTTCACTTCAGTCCTCCCTCACCTCTGGCTCTTGCAATCTTAGAGGAGGAGGAAGTGTGACAGATGTTTTGTTTGTGGCTAAGTATTTCACAGACACTTACTCTCTGCACCTTGATCAGTTGTAAAGCATATATCCGAACAACAGGGGCTGTTCTATATGGAGTTTCCTCAGGGCCACAGCAAATCCCTATTTAGATTGTTGAGATTACATAAATTGGTAGTGGTTCACTGGGTATTTTAGTTAGCAGTTATTATGGAGGCAATACAGATGTTATAGTTTTCAAATAATTATAATCTAGTGAGAAAGAAATTGGTTCTAGAATAAATATGTGCTTGTGTTGATGTTTCCATGAAGACTTGGAAGTCATTGAAGGTTTCAGCAATGAGACAAGGTCTTAAGGTCCATAGTAAAAGTAGTTCAGAGGCATGAGGTGAAGGATGAAAACAAAAGAAAGAAGGTTTTTCTGTGGAAACCCCAGGCACACTCTGGGGGTGGGGGTGACGTCAATTTGCTAAGCTCTGTGTTTTCAAATAAATGTAGGTCTGGTTGGTTCCCAGATTTTGTTTCTAAATATTATGGTATGCAAACTCAGGGTGGAGCAGAATTGTCCAGAGACCAAGGAGAAGCCTGGTGTCTTTATTAGCCTACCTCTTCCTCTCCTACGTGCCTTTCAAGAATGTCGAGTAGACGGTTTAGAATATCCAAGCTGGAAAGATACTGTTGTTCGGCTTCCCAACCAGACTGCCATACATTGGCCTGGCTTCTCTCCTGATGCACTTGTTTCTTATAAATCACTGGCCAATTTAGCTCACCACATCATTTGACCTACTGACTTCCATTTCACTCTGGGGTTATCTCCACACAAAAAGGATTTTTTAACAAGCCAATTTACATTGGTCAAGAGTTTGACCTTTTTTTTACAATCCTAATTTTTAAATGAGGGGTGAAAATAAATAGGTTGAAAATGCTCTTTGAGATGAGAGTGAAATATTGCTTCTATATGACTCTAAGAATAACGTATACTAAATGAAATCTTGGAAATTGTGTAAGGGCTTTGCAGGTGAAACCTGTTATCCAAACCGACTTTCTAAATGCAAAGTATCTTACGAGTGTGACATCCAGCAAGCCATTGGGGGATTCCCTGTTTCACAAACTTCCCAGCTTTGTCTGGACAGAAGAAGACAGCGAGGGAGAGGCCTGGAGCAAGCCATCTGTGTGGGATTGTGTTAAGACATGCTGGTGTTTGGGATTCTGTAGCCATGTGTTCCTATGTGTTAAAAGTGTTCGTTCATTTATTTATGCTTTCATGGCCACTGTGTGTATGTGTGTACTGCCATGGCTTTCTAACATAGACAGAGGATGTGCAGATTAACTTCCAATGGGACCTGGTTTTTGCCTGCTGTGTATGTTTAAACCCTCCAATCCAAGAATTTAAAATCAACAATTTTCTTTTTGGGAGAGGGCCATTATTTGTTCAGAAGTGCACAGGCTGGCAAACTCACCAGGCGTTTCTGTTCTCTTAATGAAGTTGAAGCCCAGGCAGAGATCAGAGTTCCTTGGCATGTGGGCCCTCTAGGCCATGACCTCACCACCACAGGTGGCCAGGATGTCCCTAGATGGGAACCACAAAGCCCTAAAAGCAGGAGACTTCTCAGCCCTCGACTTCCGTTTCCTCAGCCCTTAAACTGTCAGGACCCATCAAATTCCGCCCTGTTGTCTGTCTGCAGGAATGCTTCATTCAGGGGCTTAATTTATCTGGCTCTTCAAGGGCACCTGCAGCTGTAGCCTACAGTACATCTATCAGCGTTTGTCTGTCTGCAGAAGTATCAGTCAAGGCTTCTCCCTGGAAAGCGATGTCTGGACTGATATTCTTAAGCAAGCAAAGAGCATAAGTGTGGAAAGAGGGTTCCGCCCAGAACAGCTTGGCATAAGCTTTTTCAGCCATGAGCTCCAAGGCTGGGAGGATGAACATGCCCAGCAGAGGGCGCCACCGGGCCGGCGCTCACCACACTGTGCAAGCCAGGCAGGGGATGCTAAAAACCATTGAAGAGAGATGGTTCCATACTATGCCTCCACTTGCTTCGACCTCCCTCTTCTCCCTCATCTGCTCCCAGCCCCCTTCCCTCTCCCTCCTTTCCTACCCTGTCTCAATCTTTCTTTCCATCCATCTCTAACTCCTAACCCCTCCCTAACTTGAGCAGGGCACTCCAGGGAGACTCAGGTCTAGTAACTGAGTGTTAATTATGTCTGAGTGGATTGTAGAGAAAAAGAAAACCATATACTGTATCAGCAGAGAAATGGTTTCACTATGAGGAAACTAATGATGCTTTTATCAGGAACAATATGAAGATTGCTTTTTTACTAGTGTGTGTCCCGTAGGGTTCAGGGCTATGAGATATTTCTGTATCTGGCTTGAGGTTCCTCTGAGCTTTTACATAATCAAATCAATATAGCCATGATTCACCCTCTGGCAACAACTGCTAGCTGCAAGTTTGCTGTTGCTCCTTTAGTGGCTAAAGGGAAAATAAATAAATATATAGAAGGAACTTATTATGAATCGGTAGCCATTGATTTGTTCAGTCTCCTGACTTCCTTTTTAATTGCACAGCACACACATGTTCTCACACACAGGCAGTATGATCCCGTAAGTTCACGGTCAGTCAGAAATGAGGTGGCCAGTATTGCCTGAGGGCTTGCCACTGTCTGTTTGGAAGAGTCAGCTTCCTTGTTCAGAGAGAATAAAGCAGAGGGGTTGGGGGCTGGCCCATTCACTGTCTGTTCTGTACATTGTCTGCACCCTCTTTCTCATCCCTGTGAATTCCCCACATTCCTGGCATGACTGTGACTCTTGCTTTTCTCTTTTGGTTATCTTGGTTTTGTATCAGGAATTTCCCTCCCCTCCCCTGGCAAAAACCATCTGCCTAGGACCAAGATCTGTCCCCAGGGCTCTCAACAAGATCCCAACTTTCTCCTCCCATCCTGAGGACAACTGGTCTGGACCTAAAGAGGAGAAAAGCATAATAGCAAGAAGTTAAGAGAGAGTACCGGAGGCATGGGGAGCAAGCCACCTAACCATCTACTAGGGACATGTGTCATTCCTTCTATGTTCCCAAGCAAGTCACAGGAGGAGCCTGAAACCTCCACAACACACCCAGTTTGCTGTTTCTTTAACCACTTTCTCCCTTAAAGTAAATAAACACAGCCCTTTTTCAAACTAACTTGAGTGAGAGAAGTCAGTACCATACAGCCGTGTCATCTGCTTTTCATCGGCAAACCAGGATGACCACAAAATACAGCTTTTCTAGTGCCTTGTGCAGCTTAGAATCAACAAAATCAACTGATGAAATAAGTGTGTTAGTCTGACTAGGGAGAAACCAAGATGGATCCTCCCAGGCAATCTGCTGGCCACCTAGTAGGGGAGGAGTGTTGTGTGTTTTATGCCCTGGTGTCTAACTTGGAGGTCTTGTTCGTGGGTATTCTTCCTTTTTCCCACCCCCATAAGAAGAAAAATGAGAAATAATAGCAGAAACAAGACAGGAAAGAAAACCCATTCTGTAATCAGGTGCACTAAGCCTCTGGGAAAATAATATAACGAAAATGAACAAGTTCCCTAATTATGAGGGAGTCTTGTAACAGAGCACAATTCCTTGATGCTAACACCGTACTCCCAAGAGATGGTGGAAGACAAATTCTGAAAAGCTCTTTCTGGTGAAGTAAAAAAAAAAATTGCCCCTGAAGAACATCATTTGCAGTTTCTCAGCAATGTTTACAGTTATCAGGATGGACAGGATCCAGCTGGGGTGTGGGGGAAGGGAGGGACTTTCAGACAGACATATGGTGAGAACAGCCTGTGGCTTATTAACATACCAAGATCCCCACTGGTGGCCATTTAGTAAGCATCTACTATGCACCAAAGACTGTGAGGTGCTTTGTTTATATTATTGCAGTAACTTTAACCCTCAAGATAGTGCTGTATTTTTTCCAGTAGGTGGTGATTAATAGAAATCAACAACTGGTCAACCCAAAGAGAACAGGAGACTGTAGAGTTTTCAGTCCTAAATGAGATTTCTATATCACACCCAACCTTCCAAGGCTCAGGGATGATTGAAGAAGAGGGATAGATAGATTGTAAGGGCCAGAGGTGATGGAAGGCTACAGTACAACTGTGTTGTGACAGCATGCACAAGACCTGTGCAAGATCAAGTCATACACAACCCCAGCATGGAGCAGGAAGATGGTCATGAAGCCCCACCCCATCCCAGCTACTAGGAGAAGAAGGGTATTTAAGTATGGGGTCCCTGGTAGGTCAATTACATTCCAGTGAAGTATTTGAACAGCATAAATTCATTTCAGTGTTTGTCTTTTGTCTTTTGTTTTTGTTTATAAAGATACAAAATTGGGTGGGTAGGGAGGTGGGAGCTTACCTGAGAGGAATAGGAGTAAATATGAATTCTGTAATATTTCCAAAAATTAATAATAAATAATTTAAAAATTATATTGGAAAAAATCTTCCTTAGTCCCATTTTATGAAATTCAAGAAGTTTGCATAATTTATCCAAGGACCTAGACCTGGCATAAAATCCAGCAAGGGTTCAGCCAAGACTCTTTAATCTCCAAATCTATGTTTTTCTGCCATGCCCATCACACAGAAATCTTAGAAAACTTGCCAGAATGACCGTGAGGGGCTCCTAGACAAACACATATTGTATCATTGCATGCATTTTTCTAGAACCAGCGCTCAAAATCTTATTGTTGCCAAATTAAAACCACTATTTTATGGATACTCCTCTCACAAAGGGGCCAAACCTTAGCTCAATGAAAAGGAATTAGTATAAATCAATTACATAGAATAGATTGAGGTGGAGGAGACATCAGATGTGGTAAACACCATCAAGGATGCAAAGGACATGCCATGGTCAAGTCAACTATGCTGCATTATAGACCAGGACAGTGAGAGTGTTTGATATTAAGAGTTGCCTGGAATAGGGACTTGAAAAGAATTCTGTGGCCCACGTGTTATCTACTAGTGATGTCTGCGACAGGTCACTAGGCACAGTTGGAAAGATGGGAGAGGAATACCAACCTGTGGAGTCACTTTGTTCTTCTTAAGAAAGCCCAACATGCTCCTTTCCCACAGGAGGAGGAACCTGAGAGATCAACAGCTATTCTAATGCTTGAGTCAACAACTTTCCCACTATTGCCTCTTTCCAACAGATCAAAGCATATTCTCAGGAGTCTCCATGAATATATTTGTCTTTCAGGGAGAGGTTCAAGATTATGTATATCTTCTCGCCATTTAGATTATTTCCAATAGGGAAGAGTTACTGGAATAGAACCCTGCCCTAGCCTGAGAATGTCAGAGGCACTGTACTCTTTGAACAATGCTTTCCTAGTCATCTCTGTTGTGAGTACCTAAGGAAATGAATGGTAGAAAGAGCCATTTTAATGCATACAGATGCCAATGATGGTGTCTGGTGGTCCATTCAATCCCATCACTCCTCTAGTCATATAACAGACACCCTCAATGCCTGGGAAACACAGCAACTTTCTACAATGTTTTCCCTACAACAGCGATGGGTAATTCCCTGCTCAGCACACTAGAAATGCTTAGCGACTCTTCCCCGGCCTTTGTGGACACCATGGTTCTGGCACGCTGTCCTCCATCCCACCAACACACAGACACACAGACTTTGACCACACACTCTCACACCAGAAGAGTCAGAAAATATACGAAGAAAAATCTAATAATACTTACTTGAGGTTTTTTAAACTCCTTGGGGGTAGATAGATACATGGCAGTAAACCAGCATAAGGAAAGAAAAACAGTTTTTAAAAAAACTAATAAAAAAAAAATCCCATAGGAAGGAAATGGAAACCCCCATCCCCAAAATGGAGCTAAATTGTGTGGTTGCCTTTACCGCCTTCCTGGAAGGGGGCAGAAGCTGAGGGCACCCAGCACTTACACTGGAATTGTTTTCTAAACAGATTTTCTTAGCGTGTATTTTTTCACATATTTTAACCTTTCTCAAAACACCCTGGCCAAAAGCAGTAAAAAATGCTGTGCTATTAAACTTAAATTAGGGGCTTGTGTAGGCTGAGGGACCCAGCTGGGTTTCCTCTGGCAATAGGGAAAAAGGGGGGCGGGGGAGGGAAAAGCCACCAGGCTGTATTGCCCTCAGGTATTTTCCTGGTGCCCCTTGGGGAAGGCCCAGCTGAACCTGGCCCCTGGCTAATAATGTAGAGGTAGGGGGATGGAAAGCAGAAATAGAACATTCTTAAAAATAATGAATTAAAAATTTTATTGTTAGTCTTAATTTTTTTTAAATGCATATGAAGTAGGAAAATAATTACATCTACGTGTTTCCAAACCCAGGGACTGATGATGGAATCAGTTTTGTTCTGTGTTTCAGTGTCAAAGGGTGGGTGGGGGGACTGTGTGGATTTGGCAAAGGGTGCTCAGAGGTAGGGCATGGGAATTTGGAGAGAGGCCCATGCTTTATTCAAAACAGTAGGTTTTTAGTTTAAGCCATGCTGTGAACAACAGACGTGTTCACAAGTCATCACCAGTTATGGCCAAAGAAAAGCCATTTGCCATCTCGCCCTTTTTCTTGGTCTTTGGGGACCAAATGAAAAGTGTTGCCTTTGTTTCTGGGAGCACGAACACTGGGTGCATGTGAGGCCTGGGGGACACATGAAGTCACCTCCTGTTATGACTGCCCATACAGCCAGACGAGGCCAGCCAGAGGGTACCCCAGGAAAGCTGTCTGAGTGGAAAGTGCCTGAGTGGGTTTATTGATCTCATTGGGAAATGGGCATTTCAACTTCTCTCCAAGGAGTCGGCCGAGACGTGTCAGCAAGGCGTCCCTTTGGACCCATCGACCCGAGCACAAAAATGAACCACAGATTTTGCCACTTCTGCCTCCATTGTGTCTGATGGTCCATCCTGGAAGAAAGGGAGGAAGAGTGGTAGCAGTAGCATCCCTCTGCGAATAGCTCCGTGTGCACTGGGTGCCCACACTGGGGGCTCACACACCCCGGTCTGCCTTCTGGTGAGGGAAGCTGACAAGGGCCATGGATCATTGGAACAGAGACAGCTGCAGTTGGCAAGGGCCTTTAGCTCCCAGATATTTTGCAGCAATGGACAGAACATAAAAACAGCCTGCTACAGCCACCCAGCCTTGTGGCTCAAATCTGAGCTTTGACTGTGAGTACATGACCAAAGGAAACAAATGTTTGACCAGACATCTGAGAACATCTGTTTACTTTTCTTGTGTGAAGGCAGCCTGACTTGCCTGAGGTGTCTGCTTTTGGCTGAAATGCAAGATGGAGGCCCCTTGTAAACACAGGCAAAGCCTACTTAGGTGATTGCCCTCTTCCTTATTTCTCAGGGTGAAGGGTTTCTCCCTGTTCTCAGCAAATCTAAATTTGCACTAGATGAAGAGGTGGACACAAATAGAGCAGAGGTTTGGATTTGTTCAGCACCCCCCCCACCCCGTCCTGTTTCTTAGTTCAGGAAACCAAAGGGTCTCAACTAAGTACACAGTCCTTTTCCCTGGCCAGGCCACAAATGGTGATGCTTCGAGAAGGGTGACTAATGGACTTGTCCTGGAACAGCCTGGAAGCTAAACATATGAAAGGAAGAAAGATGGGGATGGCTGGAGGGTGGGGGGGGGAGAGAAGAAGGAGAGGGAAGAGGAGGTTGGAATGGGGAGGGGAGACGGGGATATTTCCACCCGCTCTTTATGAATGTCCAAGCTCTGGCCCAGAAGTGGCTGCTGTCTGTCGGTGGCAAATGATGCCTGGGTTATTCTTAGCAAAGTGCTTAGGGAATCTGAGCCTGCGGGGCTCTGGAATGGAAAAACAACAACAAAACAAAACAAAGCTTGTTCTGCCTGTCTTCTGGAGATATTCAAAGCTAGGTGAAGGAGGTAGATCAGATGGGGCAGAAAGATTGTTACATGGCAAATGCCCCAACCCCCCAAATCATGATTGTTTTATGTGGTTCTTTTCCCTTTGGTGAGGAAAATGGGATGTGGTGTCAATTACTGGGAAAAATATACAAAGTCCTAATGGCTAATCTATTCTTCTAAGTATGAGGAGGGCTACTACACCTAAGAGAGTTGATCTAATTGTATAATAAAACTCGAGTCATTTCCAGCCAGCTCGGACATGCCAGTTCTGTTGGAGAACGCTCTGGCTGCTGCTTCTGCTGCTGCTGCCCTAGGCAAGGAGTAGTGAGCTGACCCAGGCAATTGCTTGTGGGTAAAATCCAACAAGGATCTGAAGGGAGTGGGGAATATGGCTGCAGGGAGCAATGAGGACCGTGAAGATGCCAGGCAGTAAATAGTACCTTCTTGTTTTATGCGTCCCCGTGGTGGCAGTTTTCTCAGCTAGAAACATCTATGTCAAGGCCCTAGCCATGGAAGGTGCCCCGCAAAGCTGTGCCGTGATGTCCCCTCCTTTCTTTCCCCTTTTCTTTGTGTGTAGATCAGATGGTCACTAAAAGAACTCAGGGTATCAAGCAGTTTCAGATCATCTGTTTTAACAGAGGAAAATCCGATGGTCAGTTTATAGACGATGTTCTGAGGCAGGGTACGTTGTTCAAAGTTCCTTGGCTAAGAAACGATGGCAGGGTGCACACTTGAATATCTTACCCTTGCTGTCTCCCATCTGCTCTTCAATCTCCACTGCTGACTGAGGCAGGAGGTCCCCCTGAACAGTGACCCCTGAGTCCAGGGCATGGTGCAGACCTGGGGTGTAGAAGGGGCTCAGGTGCTGTGAAAAGTTGGTGGTGGCAATAGGCATCCTAAAATTTGCTCTCTCCTTTCAAGTCTGTCTGAGTTGATCTAAAAACATGAAAGGGTTTGAAACCCCCTTGCATGTAAATCCACCGACAGCTTCTAACACCATCACAAACGGCAAAGTCTCTGTTTATTCAAGCATTGGGATTTTTTTTTTAAGAAAAATACAACTGGGAGTAGAAGTCACTGGGTTATAAATGAGCTCTCACCCCACCAAAGAAAAAAATAATAATTATAATAAAAATAATGGCACCATATTCTCTGATAAACCAGTGCCAGAAAAGCTCTTGGGGATCAAGTTTTGTCAGTCCCCAGCTTTTACCAATTTAAATTCTTGGCAGAGTATTAAAAAAAAAAAGTATAAGGTATTTGAAACTCCAGTCCCTCAGGTACTAAATCTAGGGTTTCCTGGCAAAAGATGAATGTTGCCAGAGTGAAAGTCTCGCGCCACAGGCCCGTATCTCCATGGCTGTTCGTATTTATACTTCATAGACAAATATGTCATTCTTTCAGGATCCCTTTACAGGGCCAATTTTTCCCCCTCATATGTTACCCACCCCCTTTCGATAAAAATGAAGGCTGTCAAGCTCAGGATACAGGCTTTGAGGTAGAAATGCCCTTTGGTGCCAGAAGACTTGCCTCCACAAAACTATCCCAATTATTAAATCACAAGGATGCTCAACAGATAGTAGTAACAGGACCCCTGTGGAGATGGCCAGGAAATACAGGGTCCATGTCGCCTGGACCTGTTCACTCCTTGGTCATTCACAGTTTTCTAGTTCCTGTGAAGAGGGCTAGGAAGCATGAGAATGTTCAGACTTACAGATAACACCGCAGGAACTTAGTGTGGGGAAGCTCCCATTCTTTGTGAACAGTTAGAGAGGAGATCCCTGTTAGTAATGTCTACACCCAAGTCACGAACTGTGGGCATGCTCTCCATTCTTGCCTCCTGGAACTTTAGACCAACATGGAGATTTTTCCAATCTCCTTTCTGAATCTCTTTGAGACTCTGCTGCTTTTCCTTCTATTTCTTTTCTCTCCTCTCTCTTAGCCTGTTAGTGGAGTTTAACCTAGCCTATAAATATCTCAGATCACTTGCCTTCTGTGTCTGTGGGCCTCATTTTGACCATTATCATATAAGGGGAAATGGCATATATATTGAACATCTAGTATGTTTGGGGTATTATTGTCAGTCCTTGCCCAATTTTAGAGATGGAAGATAAACCTTCCTTGGAGATGGGAAATTCTATTAATACTGAAGTATTTTTTTTTAACCCTGAGAGGCACTGTATAATATATTGCAATTTGACAGTCCCATTCTTTGTCCAGTTTAGCATGTCATATTTTCAAAAGTAGAAAACACAATCTTCACCTTTATAAAAATTAGTTTCCAGTTTCCAGTTGTGATATATCAACCCTCTATACTCATACAATATTTATGTCATAACCTGAGGTACACAGGGATATCACAGTAGGTTGGACAATAACTGGGTTAAAGACTTCCAGTGAATCATCACAGGAGCATTCCACATTCCATGTGAGTACCATGTAACCCACATTACAGTTTTCTCTTAGGCTATTACGGTCTCACAAGACTGGCAACCTAAGAATCCCAGCATCCTATTGCAATAGCAGAGCTGTCTTGTTTTGTCCTTGACCAGAAATCAAGCAGCTGCCCAATGGGCATCTTATTCTTTGTCTTTTCTTCTGACTCTATTTCTAAAATCTACAATCTAGTTTCACAGTCTCAGACATGAGTTCTCTGTGCCCCATCTTGGCCTGATCTTGGGTCTTTAATCTCATGTGTCCAGTTCTTGCATGTGATACATTTAAATATGGTGGCTTCACCCAAAATTCAACAGACTTCCAAACAAACCCTTCCATCCCCCACGTGTGCAGTGTTAGAGCTATTGTGGAGCTCCCATCTTCCTTAATGCCAACAGCAGTAGCCTTGCACTAATCATAATACTGCAGTTAGCCAAACTTCATACACGCCATGCGCTTTGCTTCACTTGGGTTCATAGTCAATGGAGTCTTCATCACAAATTTATGAAGTATAAGTAATTATTAACAGTCCTATTTTATAGACCAAAGACGAGCTCAGAAATAAAGAGAAGCAACTAGCCCAAGGAGGCTCTCTGAGTGTCAAGCTATGGAGGAACTTCATCTGTTCTTTTCTGTAGCCCTCACCATAAGCTCGCCATTCTATGTGACATTTGGTTCTAAGAAATGCCTCTTAAAGTCATCATCCTAGTTCTCATGATTTCATGCAGGCAGATCTCTTTTTCTGTAGCACTTTAGACTTATTACAGAAAAGAGTGTCTATGGCAAATTGAGGCTACAGTGAGGACTTCTGACATCAGGAACAGCATTTCTACATGCCTCCCACATGAGCCTTCTCTGATGCCACCCACAAACCAGATTGATGTCCCTTGAGTCCCCATGGTCCTTGGTACTTTTTGGGGGGATACCCCAGACTACTAGTTTATCTGGTGTTGATGTGCTTAGAGATAGTCAAGTGTGCCTTGTCTACCACTGCCTGCTACACAATTGAGTCTAATAAGGATTTGTTCAAAGAATAAGTGTGTAAACAATATGCCACTATGGGTAAAATTCATGTAGAGAAAATCCCACCTATGATATTTATTAAAATTTCCTTGTGTTTATGCATTTGCATCTTCTTAGAGGGAAATTATCTTATGGTATTTTTTTCTCTAAATCCTTGGACCTTTACTTCAGGCCAAAAGTTTCAGGAGCTCTGGAACTAAGAACAACTTCACTTATTAGTGTGTGACCTTGGACGTTTAATTTAATTTCTCCAATCTCATTTTCTGTCTATAGAATTTTGGGCAATTGAGAGGAATATTCTAATTCACATAAACTTTCAGCATAGAGCCTGGCCATAGTGATCCCATAAACAGTGGTGTTGCTGCTGTTACTGAGTACATTTTCTTCATTCTCTAAGAGCTTGCCGCCAGTAGAGGAGACACAGAGCAGCTTTGTACTTTCTACCATATCTCACGTTCAAGTATAACCACCCCAGCAATGTGGACTTACCAAAGACCCTTCCACAGCTCTGTTTATGATCACTCACAGAAAGGAAGTGGTATTATTTCACTCAACACTCACCCTTCAGAGCCCACTCAGAATTATAGCTCCAACTTGCAAGTCAGATGAAGTCAACTCTCTGCTTGCAGCTTCCATACTTCTGAAGTGGTCTAGATCATGCATGTGTCATAGGGATATAGTAAAAATGAAGTTAAATTCGCTGTTATTCATTAAAAAAAGGCCTTTTCAAAAGTGGGCATATAGTAAACATTAGCTGCCTCCATGTCTTGGTATACTTTCTCCTCCTGTACATTCATTCTGTACCTTCTGTCAGCTTCTACACACCTGAGGCAGTAGACCTTAGACTCAGAGGCAATTCACTCCAGCCTGGAGCTCCACTCTTCCCCAATATACACTGTCAAAATACCCTTCTCAGTGAGTTAGAGAAAAGATATAATAATTCTTCCTATACAGACTCTCTCAACTTTCTGGGCACCAGCAAGGGGACCACACTTGAACTCCTTGTACCTTAAGTTCTGATCCCATCTCTTATCTTGATAATCCTGCATCTCAGTCACCCAGCTCATCATGAACCAACGTGGCCCCCCTTTCTCTTCCTAAACCCACCTCTGTCTCTCAGAGCCAGAAATACCAACCCTCTAAGATTTCCTATCAAACTGGTGCACATTACCCATGCTCAGGGACTTCTAAATGTTGAATTCCAACTCTTCCCCAGAGCCCTTCCCCACCCCCTCAATGCCTGTCACTTAGAGAAAAGGTAGAATTATATTTTTTCTTTCAGTCTTTTTGTTTCCTGTTTTGTGCGGTGGCTTTTTGCCATTTCTTATTGTGTGTCCTAAGGACTATCAAGTACACACACACACACAAAATGGATGGTTAGGAAGAAGGTGTAGGCAACTAACTATAATGTAGCTTCCTTCTATTCTCTTAGTCATTTGTCTTGAGGGTGGATGATTGCAGTGCTGTGGAACAGGCAAGGCAGATGATAACTTGAGGCAATAACCAGAACAACGTGCTCCAAGTAGAGGCCATTTGGGGGAGCAGTGGGAGAAACTCCAGTTTCCCAAGATGAGATAGCAGGAGAGAGATGAGAACTATCCAGGCAGAGTCTGACTAGGTCCCTCACCAAATCTCCTGTGATGTCTGCTTGTATACTAAAGTTCTGTGTAAATGGGTTCTTTCTCAAGATTTCCTACAGGGCATGAATTCTGCAAGCAGGTTGAAACAGGGCAACAGTAAAGAGAGCTGGAGACATCACAGAGCTGGAGGACAAAGCAACCACCTGGTTTACAATGACAATATCTTCAGTAATAAGGGGAGAGGCCAGATATGCAGCAATTCCCCTATGAACAACCTCCTAAGGTCTGTTGTCAGAGATCAGCTAGTCTCACGATGAAGCAATTATGTAGACATCCATCTTGTAAACAGACACAAACCTCAGCCCGACACTTTGTGGTATCATCAGCTCTTACCCAGGGAATTAGAGACAGCTTCAGGGACCCTAAGTAACGAAGGAAGGGAAGGCTATTATGAAGTTTTAAAGAGCACACTGCTGCTTAAGGAAGAGAGCTCAAATAATATCATAAGTTTTGTGGGGCCATACCATGGGAAGTCTTGCAAATACAAAGCATAGTTTGGATTTTGTTACCCAGGATGACACTGACAGTCTTTGAGGACACCTGTGACATAATCTGACAGCCAATAGGGTATAGAATTTTGGAGATACTCTTGAGTTCAGGTGCCAGTTAGAAAGTCACAGATGCAGTAGAAGGGAAGAGGACAAAGCATTGCTGTATAGTGATTTCTTCTGGACATAGCATGATGCTCTCTGTCTTGGACTTTGCTTGAGTAGCCATGGCAACGGAAGCAGAATGACACTGTGGTAGGTCTATGGTAATGGTAATGGGGATGTTGACATTCCCTATCAATTTCCAAGACAGCCCTGACCAGAAGCCTTCCTTCCTCAGCTTCAGGTGATTTGGAGAACTACTATTATCTATAAGAAATAAAGGATTAATTGAAAGTGGGACTCCATAATACAGCTTTCGTAAGATTTGCCATCCATGATGGGATGTGACTTGGTGTGATGCAGCTGTTTTGGGGTCATCCATGTTCCTGTAAATAATCCATCCCCTGTGTTCTGTAAGAAAGCCCAATAAACCTCTGGATTTCACCAAGTTGGACTTCGGTAAAATCGTGTGTTGATCTGTCCTAAGTGTCTGTCTTGCGTGACTAGGCAGGCAGTTGTATCTCCTAAGGAAAAGACAACACAACAGACACAGAGGAGAGCACTTCATAAGGCTCCTTCTCACGAAGACAGAATAAGGGGAACAGTTGTCTTAGTTGCACATGGGGAGGAAGTCTTGATTCCAGGTGGTGTATCAGAAGGGCTCAGCTTGTATACCCAGTAATAAATTTGCCTTTGATTGCTCCCCAAACCCTACTTTCTCCATTCCCAATATACTTATCAAGGAAATGAACAGAGCAAGCTCCAATAGAGTAGATGGTTGGTGGGTTGGAAAAGACTCTGGAAGAGGGCATGTGGGCCTACTGGTGGGGGCTGGGTGTTGTTGTGGTGGGGGATGTTGTGAAGGCACCTATGTGATTATGCTGCATATTGATCAAGCCCCATTTGCCCGTGAACCTCATAATCAGCTCCTGCTTAAGCCCTCACTTCCCCAGTAATTGACTCTCGCATATTGATTAAGATGTTGATGTGTCCCAGGATTTCTTGGTGGTGATGCAGGCACGCCTCCCGGCAGGCTGGGTTGGCAAGGCTCTCACTGCAAGGCTGTCACCGCTTGCTCCTTAATGGATAAAGCTGTCATCTGAGAGCTGGAATGTCTTGCAGGCACAAAGACGAAATTAACTGTTCAATAATGTATGGGACATGGAAAAAACTTTACCCAACAACTCGAATTGATTGCTGTAAGTGTTTTGACTGCCTTCGCCTGCTTTGCATAAAGTCAGCGACTTTGGCTAGCCTGATGTTCACATACAGCCATTTCTCAGCCTCCTTTAGAGTGAGAATCAAGAGACTGCTGGCTCTGCCAGGAAGCAGCTGTCTGGGGGGACAGAGGGTGGTGGGGTGGGGAGCAGGTGGGCACCACTGACACCTCTCTGGGGATCCTAGAGTGATCCTTGGTCTTTAAAACTAGGGTTCCTGGCAGCTCGATGGGATCTTGTTAGAATGGCATCTTGGGTGAGTTTGGGGAATCACTGGATGTGGAATTCCTGGAGCTCTGTGACCTCACTTGCTTCAGGCCCTCCTTTCCCCTGACTCTGAGCAGCCAGGCTGAGGCTGACATCTTACAGAGAAGCTATCAGTCAGAGCTATGGGAGGAGGGCCCTTGGGTCACACCATCCACACCAGCTTGGTAAACAGCCCCCTCTCACTTCAACCAAACCTTGCTGATTATTTGGGACTTGGTTAAATGTGTGCTGAGGATCATACAGGTTCTAGAAACTGCTGAATGTTTCTCTCAGTCCTCTCCCTTTCTGACCTGGAAGACTAGGAATATATCAAGTCAGCCTGCCTGTATGCTACATCTTTTCTGCCAAGCTCAGCCTTTTAAAAACATAACAAGATCCTTTGAACACAGCTCTGTTTTATCACAGGCTCTTTATTGAACTTCTAATCAACACGAGCAGCTGACAAAATAGGAGATTGCAGATTCGGCTGTGCATTATGTATCCTCCTCCTTGTGAGTCTAAAAAAAAATCATAACATTAAAGGGAGAGAAAATAAACAGGCTCCTTTAAAAAACAAACGAATCCCACCAAACCAAGGAAATCCTCTCACACCCAGAGGAAAGCCTGCCGCGTGCCTTGCAGACGCAGCTTGGTCTTGGAACCTTGTGGAGGCCGTTTCCATAAAACAAATAACCACCTTATTTTTGTCACCCACTAGGAGTGAGGTCTAAGCTGCAGGCCCATGTCCAAGGATTCCTTCTCCATAGGCCCAGCAAATGACAGATACGCTTGGCCTCTTGCCTAAAGGGAAGTGGGGCACAGTCCCTGTCCGGACCCTTTCTCCCTCGCCTTGCTCCTGGTCCTAGGTGATAATGCATTGTCCTCACCTGAGGCTTCCTCCCCCTCCATGCCTCCATCTTCCTTATTTACTTCTTTTACTCTTTAGCCAACAATGGGAAGTGTATGTATGAAGTGCTCTTCTTAATTCTCAAATCCTATAAGAGGAAAGAGGCACACACGTTCCCTTCTCTCTGGCCTGAAATTCCATCTCTAGAGACTGTCAAGGATCAGGGCTCTGAGGCAGCAGATGGATATGACTCCTGCCTATCTGATCAAAACCACTTCTCTCTTCATGGAGTTTTAGAGCAGATACTTGAGCCATGGGGTGCAACTCTTGTCTGCAGGTGGGGCAGGGCCTGAGTTGTGACTAAGAACCTTGGTCACAGCATAGGATGTGGGTCAAATTTTTAGTAATGAGCACTAAAAATGCATCGGTAGGGCAGATAGAATGGATGGAGGTTAAGATATGGTGAGGATATAGTCTAAATAACACAGACCAGGAAGGAAGGGAAGAGAAAACCCTTGAAACAATGTTTTAACTGTCCCTGTAGTTGTGGTTGAATATCTGCCAGCACGAACATGATGGAAGACCAGGCCACACTAAGCAAGATGCTGCAATAAGGTGATGGCCCAAAGGTCTCAAAGTCTGGAAGTCTGGAGAGTTACATGGACCACAGGCAGGGGTAGGGAGCCTTGAAAGTCAATGCATCCTAGCAGGGCATGTCTAATAGTATCAAACAGCATGATGAGCTCTGTCCTTTGGGATTGTTCATTTGTCATCATGGAATGATGGTGGATGGGCCAGGGAAGCCTGGACATACTATCAGGAAGGCCACCTGGTGAAAGGTAACAAGAGTCAAATTGAAGACCGAGTTTGGGAGTATAGAGCAGTCATATGACACCATCTCCAAAGGTTTTGCCTGCACTCTGATATGATATCGATGTAGAGGTGGAAGGTGCTGACTCCCTTTGGAGGAAGAAAATGGGATACAAATACATCACCAAAGACTGATGATGATGATAACAAGGGGAGCTTGTTATTCAAGTGAGCTCAAAAGATAGAGAGACTCCCAAATGGCTCAACGCAGAGAGGAGCTTGTCATCTCCAGAAATGCAAGAGTGACTTTAAGCCATATTTGTTGCACAAGGATGAGAGAAAGATTGAGAAAATGTAGAAGAAATTCACAAATAACACAGTCAATTTAGAACCTGAGGACAAAATAGTTTAGGCTTTGTAATTTAAAAATAGTAGGAGTTTATTTGTGTAGTTCTAGAAGTTGAGAGGTCCAAGTCAAGGCACAAGTGTTGGTACCAAGTGAGACCTGGCTCTCCTTAGATGATGGTACCTTTAGTCAGTCATGACCATGGTAGAGGGGAGGGAAGGGAAGGAGATGTGAACTCACTTCCCCAAACCCTGTAATAATATTAATTCTACCAGTGGAAGCCTTCATAGCTAATCACCAGTATTCTACCCCTAGTATTGCAGTGAAATTAAGTTTCAACATGAGTTTTGGAGGCACACAAATATTAGAACCATAGCAGCTTTGACCAACTGTTTGGCTTGGTGGAAAAGCCAGGGGTGAGACCAACATCAGCAACATACTTGAGCACCTGGAGTTGCAAGAGGCCACTGCCAAGTCAAAGCCAAGGATTAAGGTAGAAAATTCTGGGAAGACTTTCTAAGTATACTAGTAGAGTTTACCATATAGACTCCTCAGGGGTGTGGTGATAGTTGTCCCTCGGCCTTAAAGAAGAGTCATAATAAGTCAGAACTACAATTTGTTCTCAAGAGTAACTAAGGGAATTGTCCTAGGCCTTGGGTGACCAATAGTCAACTCCCCATCAGGCTCAGGGCAATTACATTAAGTGACTTGAAATAAGAATAGAAATGATTTCTTTTGAGGACCCTGTTAGTACTGCTGTAAAAGTCATTTGTATCTCATTATGGGGCACCAGTGTGCTAGACAGTCCCCAATTAACAACCTTTGCTGTTTGCACAACTGGTTATTTCAGGTAACAATTAACAGGAAATGATTGTAACTGCCTGGGTGGTCACTTTTCTAGGGGATGCTGGGCACTGAGTTTCAGTCCCCTACAGTCTCTCATCTACAGCTGGAAAAGGAAATGGACCACTTTTGTACCTGTCATAACAAACTCTTCAGCTCTTTCTCCTTCCTGCTCTCCATTTTGCCCACTGAGTTTTAGAAAGTGAATGTATTTCAGAGTTGTACTTTGGGGTCTCATTTACAATAGGCATATGGATGGCCTCTACAATCCAAACCCAGAAGGAGAGTGTTAGAAATGGAAAGAAAAAGAAAGAAAAGCAATGAAAGCCAAATGACATAGCATAGCTTTTGTATGCCTTTTCCTTTTTGTGATTCTATGCTTTTTTTTTTTTTTTTTTTTTTTTTTTTTTTTTTTGTCCAGTGCAAACACAATCCCCAAGCCTACAAATTATGCAGTTGAGTTTCCTGAATTTGGGGAAATCGCAGGTGTCAGCATATCCACAGGGTAGTGTATAAGCCTCACTCTTACCACCTTCGTGGTTATGGTATCTCCCTTGTGAGGTTAAATATTCTATGCTATGTTTTTCACAATGCTCCAGACAGGGTCCCCAGGTTATTCACAGTGTTCCCCAGCTCTGTCTGCACCAAAGTCTACATCACTCTTTCTTGGGGAATAAAACTCTGCTTTGGGTCCACAGAGTGGACACGTTGGTGAGCTTGAGGTAACAAGCAGGGTGCAGCCTAGGCAAGCCGGAGGAGAAGCGGTTTCTGTTGACTGTTGCTGTGTGCCTCTCTGCCGCTTCGGCTGAGACAGTAAGCAGTGTCTGTTTGATGTCTGGTCTTTGGGAAGGAGACCCAAGAGAACATGAGCTGGGCTTGTCTGGATATCAAAGTCCAAATTAAAAATTTATTTCAGTTTTTGAAAACTCCTGGCCAAAACCTTCATATGAGAGAGAGAGAGAGAGAGAGAGAGAGAGAGAAAAGTACAAATTCTCTGGTTTCTTCGGTATCTCCAGTTGAGGACTAGAGGATTTATTTTTAAAAATAATCAACTAAAAGCAAAGGCAAATAGTTCCTGAGTGGACACAGGTCGGGTGGCTTTGCTACCCCTTCAAGGAAAGGAGTCTGTTTAACCACTTTGGGCAAGTGGGAAGTGTGTAGTTTAGTAATCACTTTTGATCCTCTTTTCCCTTGTGTGTTTGATTATCTGGTTCTTCCCTAGAGCTGAAGGACAAAGAAGAAAGGGCTTCCACTCTCCAGCCCCTCCCACTACCCAGCCCCTCCTACTCTCAGCCCCGCCCACTCCCCAGTCCTGCCCACTCCTCTGCCTAGCCCTGGCTGTATTCAGCAAAAAGGCATGGGATGGGGGGCCGTTTTGTTTTGTTTTGTTTAAGTTGTCAGTTTTGTGTGTGTGTGTGGGGGGGGGATAAAGATGGCAGACCAAGCCATCTAATAATAATGATGAAATTTAATCATAATGGAAATTGTATTATATAGCAATAGGTTACAGAAAGGAGTGAAAAATAATAAAGATCAATCAAGCCATTAAACAAATTTTCAGGAAAAAATAAATAGAACTAACCTAATAGGGGAGGCTTTTCAGTGAAATGTTGAAGTAGAAGTAGACAGGAGAAAGAAACTTTGAGAGCGAAGAAGGCTTGGGATCAAGATGTCTCGTTCACAATGAAAGTGGAGTGTAGAAAAGCAAAGAGTGGAAGGCCCATGGCAAGAGAGAGCTTTGCTAGCATATTTGTAAGTTTTACATTTTTAGGTTTAACTTGGGTACGATTTCCTAGCTAGTTTACAGTTTGATAGATCTTTAGTGTGAACCTACTCATGTCTCCACCATTCTGATCTGGCCATGAGAGAGTGCCCCCACCCCAATACTGTCTTCATTACCTCCGTTCTCCAGAACAAGCTATCTGTCATCATGGACTTGTTCTCTCTCTCTTTCTCTGTCTCTGTCTGTCTGTCTCTCCCTCTCTCTCTGTTTGGAAGGGTACATAAGGTCATAAAATATTTTTATTGCATCCTCCACTTATTTAATATTGTATTTATGATTCATATTTGCATTAGGCAGGAAGAGGAAATTTGTTTATTCTTACTGACTTATAACACTCTATGTTTCCATACATTGTTTATATAACTGTAGTGCAAATAGGCATTTATATGGCTTCCAGTCTTTTGCTAGTAAAGATGGCATCGCTATGAACATTCTTGTGTATATCTTTTGGTGTCCATGTGCATTTCTGTGGGTCTATTCCTAGGAGAATGGTTGAGTCATATGGTATACATATGTTAGCTTTAGTAGACACCACAGATTCTTTTCTCAAAAGCTGATGCTCTTGGCAACCTTCATGCTAACAGTGTGAGATCCCTGCTGCTTCACACCCTCAGTATCGTCAATTTACCTCCAATTTATAGCAAGTGGCTTGAACTGAATTGTGACTTAAGTTTAGACTGCTGAATTTGCATATTTTCCAGGTTGTTTTTTTAGTAAATTGAGGTATTATTGTTTTGTGAAGAAACTATTCGGTTATTTTGTCCATTATTAATTCACTATCTATTGTTGTTTTATATAAGAAATCTTAAATATTCCAGACATAAGAGGTGTTTGCATACTTATAAAAGAGTGTTGTATGTATGTGTGTGCAGGTGCAGTGTGCATGTGTGGGCAGTGTGGACGAGTGTGCAGTGTACATGTGTGTGCAGTGTGCACATGTGTGTGTGTGTGTGTAGTGTGTATGTGTGGGCAGTGTGCACGTGTGTGCAGTCTGCATGTGTGCGCATGTGTGTGCAATGTGCTTGTGTGTGCAGTGTGCATGTGTGTGCAGTGTGCATGTATGGGCAGTGTGCTTGTGTGGGCAGTGTGCATGTGTGCCTGTGCAGGCACAAGGTTTGTGTCAGGTGTCTTTCTCAATTTCTACCCACCTTATATATTGAGGCAGGTTCTCTCCTTTTGAAAATAGTATATATTTTCATCAATTCTTTGAGAATTTGTATTTGATCATACTTAACCCCACCCCCTCCACTGTTTCCAAGACTAATTCCCCTCTACCCACTCAACTGTGTACTTTTTTCTCTTTTGAACCCATTGATTCCAGTTCCTATTATGCAAATACTCCTTCATGGGCCCTGCCCTGAAGCATGATTCACCTACCAGGAGTCACACCCTTAAGGAAAACTTGCCCCTCCCCAGGAAGTGTCCATTGACAATACCTCCTCAACCAGGCACCGGGCTTTGTGCCACTATCCCCCTTCCATGCTGGGATTATGTTTGATCTTGCACAGGTCTTGTGCATGCTGTCACACCACTCACTGTGAGTTCGTGTATGCAGCTGGCCCCATGTATCCAGGAAATACTGTCCCATTACAGTCATTCTCAACCTCTGGCCCTTACAATCTTTCCACTCCTGCTTCTGGAATGACCTCTGAGACTTCAGGGCAGGGGTATGATATGGATGACCCATTAAGGACTGAGTGAACATTCCTCAGTCTCTTCTGGAGCCATGGCTTCTGTGCAAACTTGGAGTTCACCTGGAGTTTTACACCTTTTCTGGGGACCCAAACTCTAGTCTTCATACTTAGCAAACACCTTACCTGTTGAGCTATCATCCCAGCACTAGAATATATACATTATAAAACACCTCTCCTTCTTGCTTTTTATTTTTAAACATATTTTATGAATTCTTTGAGAATTTCAAACAATAAATTTTGATCATATTTACCTCTAGTCTCACCCACAGTTCCTCCTGAATCCACCCTCTCCTCCTAATCCCCATACTTAATGTCAAACCTCTCTCTCTCTCTCTCTCTCTCTCTCTCTCTCTCTCTCTCCACTCTCTCTCTCTCTGAGACTTCTTGGGATAGATATCCTTGTCCTCTTACTCTTGCAATCTTTCCACCCCTTCTTTGGTGATGTTTCCTAAATCTGACATATGGTGGTTGTGTTGTAAATGTATTAAATGGGGGAAGGCACCTTACAATCAACTGGTCTCTGCCTTTTGACCAGTTGTGGCTTTCACATTTTCCCTTATTTGTGAACCTGAATCTTTAGATGCTATTAACACTAAGTAATTGCAGATATTAGGAAAGTAAAAACAGGTCAGCATGAGTGGCATGGGGAGGTGCCGGAGCATCAGAGAGGATAATAGTAGAACACAGTTGCTATGAAAGGGAAATAAGAAAATGGGTGGTGGAGTCTTTCCTGGGGAGGGGGAGGTGGGGAGGAAGGGCAAACTAGAAGGAGGGGGTAAGTAACACTAAGGTTGTTTGAAAAAGCCATCAAGAATTATATTATTTTATGGTTACTTAAAATTAGTATAAGCATACATATACATATACACATATGCATACATATGTTAAATTTATAGCAGTAGGGGTGACAATCCTCCCCCCCAAAACCATAGATTTAGCTAACAAAACCCCCAGTGGCAGGCATGGGAAGTCTTCCTTCTAGTTGTTCGTCAGGGGACTGAAAGAGACTTCCCGAAACAATGTAGATGACTGCCATTGCTCTTGTTGTCTTCCAGAAAAAACATTAGACTGTTGCTAAGGATACCAGACACTCAGGACACAGGATTTTGGAGAACTGATCTGGACGTGACCTGGGGGACCCTTTACTAAGAACTACCTCTCAGAGTACTGGAAGGATCTTACAAGCTGCCAAGGGAGAGAAACCAATCAATACTTCTACCCAGGTGTGATGGGAGATGTCATTCTGTATATGTTTCTCATACTGGTTAATGAATAAAGCACTGTTGGCCAATAGGAAAGAAAGATAGGAGGGACTAGGAGACAAGGAGGAAATAGGAAGTAGGAAGGAGGGGTCAAGATGGAGAGTCTGGAGAAAGCAGAATGCCGGCGTGTTCCCCAGTAAGAGAAATACATAGATCAGCAGAAATGGGTTAATACTTAAGACAGAGCTAGCCAATAAGAAACTAGTACCTGGCCAACAGAATTATATCTAATACAGAGTCTCTGTACATTATTTGGGGCTGGTGTGGCAGCGGGACCAGACTGGCGGCAGGACCAGACTGGCGGTGGGAGGAAAACCCATACTCCCTACAAATGGCATCCATGTGGCTAATAAGAACTTCCACAAAAGCTTAAAAAAGGGTTTTAGAAACAAAAGAACAAAACCAAACAAGGTTTCTTGGTAGCAGCATTTTTCTCAGTTGGACTCTGCTTTGCGAGAGAGAAGCAGATATTTGCACGGCTCCTTTAAGGGAATTTTCCTGACTCAGCATAAGCTGCAAAAAACTGTACGGCTTTTAAATAACTCTGCTAACAATTTATTGGTGTGCATGAAAGATGGCGATGACAGTGACCACATCTCCAAGCCAGTAGCATGCCTGTTGGATGGCAGCATTGACCAGGGCAGTGACCATTGCTTTCATTGCTGGCGGTAAAGGTACCCGCCGCCATCTTTGATAACCTCAGCAGAAACAACAAAGACTTTCATTTTAACAATGTTGTTGTTTACCAGATAAAAGACTCGTGGCCAAAAAAAGATAAAGATTTACAATAAAGACAGATTCATATTAAGAAAAACCTCTAAAGATGTATAGTATGTTCTAAAATGTATGTAGGCTTGGGAGAGAAAACAAAATAAAAAAAAATAGTTTTAAAAAGATAGAGAACAGCTTTTCTTTAGTCCCAGCACTCGGGAGACAGAGGCAAGCAGATCTCTGTGATTCCAAGTAAACTTGGTATGCAGAGTGAATTCCAGGACAGATAAGAGTTACATAGTGAAACCCTGTCTCAAAAAATGAAAAAATAGAAGAAAGAAAGTAGTAATAAAGCCACTTAAAAATGAAAAGCTCAGAGAGAATCTGTGTACTGTATGGCATTATATTGTCTTTATATTGTTTGACTGCTGAGGAAACAACTGTTAAAGGAAATACTACTACTGGATTAATTCAATTTATATATTTTAAAAATGCTTTGACTCAAAAATTTAAGTTTAAGGACAAGTTACTGGGGGAAAAGGATTTCTATTTTTGTTTCCACAGAAAATAAAAAGCTGTGAATTCCTTCCAGACTAATGTGGTTTGAGCAAGCCAGACCCCCTAAAACATAGTATCAGGTGATCCTACATTCAAAACAACTGGACAAAGCAACCTTACAGATTACAGCCAGGATTTCTGTGTCTTCTTAGGATCCCCATGACAGCACCCCCTATCAGCAGAAAGTAGTTTGGAAAGAACAACACCCAAATTCCCAAATATTTTTTATAAATGTTTGTTTTCATTTAAATGGACTTGGTTATAAATGGTTAATGATCACAGATAATTCTTTTTAAAGGTAAAAAGGGGATTATGGAATAGATAAGAATACTTTGTTTTGGAATGGATTTTCATTTATTGATACAATTTAAGGTCAATTTTGTGATGTGTATATTCTCCTTTTGTTTAGGTATTGTGTTTTTATAGCTCATTTAGAAATGTATGTATAATTTAATGCAGATTATAGATAGTTACCTATAATAGTCAAAACTTATAGTTAAGTTAGTTAGGTTTTCTAGATATACAGAGATGTATTTGAGATGAAGAGGCATTCTTCAAACCTTTCAAGGACCTACAGAATATGGCATTTAAAATGGTTTAGGGTTTTTGTGACAGTGAGACATAACTGCTCCTGGCAACACCACCTGTGTCAGAAAGGAAGATGTACCTTGAAGAAACACGTTATGGAATTTGCTTTCAATATGGCAAGACTAGCCATTTGGACAATATACTTCTCTTGTCTGGACTGTTTGATGTTATGCTGTATAAACTGGACATGCAAGACCCACAGAAAAGTGACTGCTGATTCAAAATGGACATTGCTACAGAATTCCTGCTTTATGAACATTCCGCAGGACACAGAGAAAAATGACTGACAAACTGCCAATACAAGAAAACAGTTTAAAGTTTCCTGCTTTGCAGAAGAGTCTGCCAGACACACTATGGCCTATGGGCTGAAGAAGGAAGATTATAGAAGAACTTCAGGTGACTGACAAGGCAAAGTGTCTCTGTCATTTCTAGAGTTTATATATTATTCTTCTGTGGTCTTTGAAGGAGTTGAAGTTGAATAGTTATGGTTATAGTTTTCCTTAGTTAGGATTAAAGATAAGTTACTTTAGACACACAAAGGTAGGATAGATGATGGAATATTTTCTTCAAATCTTACTAAATGTTAATGGACTAAATATTGTTAACTGTGATTCTTATTTGATAACTGTTGTGTGATATATTTTGCTATGTTAAGGTTAAAACCCTTCTTTTTATTTAGACAGAAAAGAGGAGATGATGGGAGATGTCATTCTGTATATGTTTCTCATACTGGTTAATGAATAAAGCACTGTTGGCCAATAGGAAAGAAAGATAGACGGGACTAGGAGACAAGGAGGAAATAGGAAATAGGAAGGATGGGTCAAGATGGAAAGTCTGGAGAAAGCAGAATGCTGGCGGGTTCCCTGGTAAGAAAAATACATAAATCAACAAAAATGGGTTAATACTTAAGACAGAGCTAGCCAATAAGAAACTAGTACCTGGCCAACAGAATTATATCTAATACAGAGTCTCTGTACATTATTTGGGGCTGGCATGGCGGCGGGAGGAAAAACCATACTCTTTACACAGGTGTGATGTCTAGGAATCACAATAATGACCAGCATGGTAGAATGTCCCCAAAGGTGCAACAGTGGCATGTATATCCTGGGGGTAACCAATAGGTGGCTAATTTGACTTAATGCCCACTCATTAGGAAGGGTTTCATGACTGGTACTATAAAGCTATCCAATTGCTCATGGCTGGAGAGGCCATGGAACCTAGATGAAAGCCTATTACTGCCTGTTTTTCTAAACCAGTATAATCTTGAACTGAATTCTAAATATTTACTCTTAATTGCAGGTAAGAGTAGCTCTTACTCTTTTAAGTTTCTTAATTATGTGGTTATTTTTTTTTCTTTTTTCATGAGAAGTTCTTAATTCCAAGAAGACTAATTTCTTAGTCTTTTATTTTAAGCTTAGTGAGTTTTATAACTTGTTTAGATTGACCCACCTTAAGGTCATGAGGCTTTCTTTCTTTCTTTCTTTCTTTTTTTTTTCTACTTTATATTATACAAGCTTTATTGTTAGACTCTTCCCATTAGGTCTAAAGTCCATCTGTAAATGACCTTTTTAAATAGTGTAAGATAGGACCAAATTAATTTTTCTTTCTTTTGGGAATTCAGATAACTGAACCATTTCTTTAAAAGACTGTTCTTTGCACACTACCTTCAGTGCATCCTCTACAGCAGATAGAAGTTCTCTAGCCCTGCTGCTGGACTCTCAGGTGCCAGTGTTGTATATAGATGCTTCCTGTCCTGATAGCCCAGTCCCCAACAACCACTTACAGGCTGAATATTATAAATGCTCAGCCAATAGCTCAGGCTTGTTAGTAACTAACTCTTACACTTAAATTAACCCATAATTCTTATGTATGCTTAGCCACATGGCATGATACCTTTTCTCATGTGGTATTCTCATCTTGCTTCTCTGCATTTGCCAGCTTCTGCTCTGACTTCACCCTTCTCCTTCCCATCATCCTTAGTTTGGTCACCTGACCTATCCTTTCTGCCTAGCTACTGGACAATCGCATTTTAGTAAACCAACTTGAGTGACAAATCTTTACAGTATACAAGAGGATTATCCCACAGCACATTGTCTCTGATTATACCAGCCCCACAATGCCTTAAGGACCACTGAACTTTGAACTCTCAGCTTCCTTCTTGGGTTTTGTCTAGATTGTGTTTTAACTTTTGCAATTCCATGTAAAGTTTAGAATTAGCTTGCTAATCTTCAAAAATAAAAAAGAAAAGAAGAAAGGAAGGGAGGATAAAGAGGGAATGAGGGAGGAAGGAACATGCTAAGATTTTCATGGATATTACTCTGAAACAATAGATCAATTTGAAAACCATTAACTTTTTTACAATGTACGTTTTCACAATCTAATTTACATAACAAATTGCTTAAATCTTGACAAAATGTTCTCTGTAATATTTGTAAATTGCTAAATTTATTTATACTCAGCTATTTAATTTTAAAATGATATTAAAATGATATCAAATTTTAAGTATTCTTTTCTAGTATTGTCATAACTATACAATTTATTTAAATTATGAATATGAACTAAGTCTTGTCAAATATTTTGTTTTATTCATCTTTTGAGATGGTAATGATTTTTCTTCTTTATTCTGTTATTCTGATGAATTATACTGACTAATTTCTGCATTGAACCAACCTTGCATTTTTGAAGTAAAATTGCTTTGTGATATTTGATCCTTTAAATGTATCTAAAGATCAAGTTTTATATCATTGACAATGTTCTGTGTTTCAGTGCTAGCACAATATTGAGATGACCAAGTGTGCTGCCCAGCCACCTATAATTCAGGTGCCAGGTGTGTTGAGAAGCTCCCCGACTTTAGATCATACCCAAACCTCAAACTCCATGATGTACTTACCTTTAGGATATGGAGAATTCAATCAGGAGGCAAAAATGACCACAAATCAGATCAAATAGGAAAATCTATAGTTTGAAACTAATTTTCCTTCAAAAGGACACAGAGAGGATGAATCTCCCAGCAGCACGTTACAATGTTGGGAGACTATGAAGGCCAGAGTGGTGAACTGTAATTATCATTTATAATGTATACTCATAATCATATTGCTTCTAGAACATCTTCATTATCTTTCACTTTTGAAATGATTGTTGTTCCCAACAGACTTGGGAATCCACTTTTATTAGGCCCAGATCATCAATCCAAACCTTTTAAGGTAAGAGTGTTGCTACCTCAGAAGCCAAAGAGACATTTCCTAGCTGGAAAGTGAGCACTCCATAGTCATTAGCCTCCTGGACCTGTGAGCCAGCCCGCCTGTCACTGAGGTTACATTGGCCTCAAATTAACCTGCTCCATTTGCCCAGGCACATTGTCCTTCCTTCCACGGACTATGTTCTCAAGTGGCTTTAGGCAAGCCTTGTTTCATACCAGAGCTAAGTGTCAGGGGAGGGAGGCATGTCTAAATTGAATTTGGTTTATACAGTTTTATGTGTAATGGAGCGTGTGTTTAAAAGAAAGCCATACTCAGTGCTGTGAAAGGCAAGTATCCATTGTCTCATCTAATTGATGTCAGAAATCCTTGCTTGCAAAGCTGTAATGCCTTTCATTTATTATGGTGGTAGCATCACAATCAGGACTTATCTTTTCACCTTCTGCACTCCCTGACTACAGGATACTTAAGGCAGCACTGTTCTCCTCAAGCCCCGCGGAGGCCTCCCTTTCTACACTATCTGGCATGTCTCTCTCTGTCTGCGCACTCCCTGACTTCCCCTTTGGGTTCACCAGGTCTCGGAGTCCTGCCTCCCATGGGTGCTACTCGGTAGGATCCATGTCCTTAACTATTGCTTTGGCCCATGCACATTGACCTGTTTATGTTAAGACCCTTTGTAATCCTCAGGGACAACTCACCAGTGACCAGGGGCAGAGCAGCTGTATCAACTCAGCTTGGGGAAGCTCGAGTATCCAGTGATCTTGGCTGTGTGGAGTTTGAAATTAAGCCCAGCATATTACTCATGGCCAAACCGGGGGCCAGCCAACTTAAATAGAGCACTCCCTGAGACAGTCACAGAATATTAGGGAAGGAAGCTCCGACTGAAGAGCTCCCATTTGGTGCCTGCTTCTTGTTTTTTCAAACAACATGCTCTCTGCAAGTGAGATGGAGAAAGTGGAAACCTCAAAGAATGTTATTTATTCATTTAACAAGTTTCAGCCTATGAACATAAGCCAGGTCCCTTTAACTTGATAACAATGGCCACAATTCAATCAAGCTCTTCCTCTTCAGGAAGGGTACTGAGTGCTTTGTAAGTAAGCACTGTGGCATTTAGTCATTCTGTCAACCCTGCACTGTAGGTACTATTGCTTTTTGCAGGTGAGCAAGTAGAAGCTCAGTGAAAGCGCAGAACGTACTTCTAAGCTATGGAGTTACAATCTACATTTACCTTCTTAGCTGCTCCTATATGGGTGCAAGCCAGGGACTTCCTTGAATAAAACACCTCAAGAGAAACCCATAGCATTACCCCAAGTCTCTGAAGGGAAGATGGTTTTTGTTTGGAAGAACTCTGAAGGCCAGGAGCTTAGTAAGGTGAAACACACCCTACTAAATCAAGCAGGGCTTAAATTTGCAGATTATTTTCTAACCAGACAGAGATCTTTGCCCTGAGGGAAGAAAGGGGATCATTTAATGGACTTACAGAAAATATTTGTATTTTCACTTTTTTTTTTTCCCTCTCTTTGCAGAATAGCCAAACTCTTTCCAGGTCATGGTTTATTCTCTCTGTTGGCCTTTTTACCTGGGATTGTTTTGAGAGGCCTGAAGCTAAGTCCTTTGTCCCCCACTGGTCTGGCCCATTCTATCACTGGATCAGGGTACCACCACTGTCCTACATGGCTAAATATCCACATAGACATGCTTATTGGAGCAATGAGAATCTCACTTCTAACAAAGCCCTGGGAATTTGATTGTTTTCTGTGCTGAAAGTTTTCATTTGAAAAATAGGCCTCTTTGTTTAACTAATGAAAAGGAGGGGTTGCCACTGACTTCTCAGGCTGGGTAAGAATTCCACGGGCAGTAATTCTATTTCTTAGTGGAAAATGTTTCGGTTTCTTAATGTTGTTTTGCAGGCTGGTCCCTTCCCAGCCCTTGCTCCAAGGACCACACATAAACACATGTACACCCTCGTGCATGCTCAGTGTAGCGTTTTCCACCCTTCCCTGTTGAGGGTTAGGGATGGCCGCATCCTTTTTCCAACACCTGCAGAACTAAAATGAGGTGTGTCAATAGCTGTCCCCCAGCCAGAGGCATCCTGCTTGTTTAGGAACACAATGCCTTTCCCAGCCACACTCAAGCCCCAGAGGCTGGGTGGGCTGCAGAGGAATGACACTGAACTCCAAATTTCCCCTGTTTCTGTGTATCCCCATGTCGAGCAATTTTCTCACCAAATGGAAGGGGTGGTCTAACAGTCCTTCCTCATGTTAGTACGAAATGGGGATAGTGCTGTCACCTTTGAACTTACTGTGTGGTCGAAGAGCTGCTGAGTGGTCTAGACCACACAAAGCAAATCAGAACATGACCCCAGGAGGCAACTCAACAGAAGCAGAAAACTTACACACACACACTCTTAAATACCTCAAGTGCTGAGCAAATGACATGTGGACCACTTTGAACCTTAGAATTAAGATGTATCACCCAGGGGTGTCCAAAGCCATGTGTGCAAAATCTCCTTTCCCCTCTCTCCATTCTGTTCACTGGCTTTCTGAATGTCCAGCCATTTGTATAAAGCCACCTACAGTTGAGAATTGGCCAGTAGAGCTGAGTAGAGCCAAGGATCGTCACTAGGTCTACTAGAACATTGATGCTATTGACATGGCATAGTGTACTCTATGGTTGTAAGATCTACCACCAGTAGGAACTATGACATCCAGGCATTTGAAGAATTCCTTCTCTCTAGATCTGTGAGTAGGAACAATACTCTGCCTTAAGTATGTGGCTTAAACACAGCTCTGCACAAAGCAAGCAGGAGGCATGGGCAAGGTGACCATTATATGAAAAGAGGCATTTAGAAGACCCACTTGAATTAAATGTAAAGAAAGGAACAGTTGTTGGCATTGTGTAATGAAGAGCCTTGATGGTAGATAGGACAGTAAGAAATAAGCTTATCAGTCAGATCAGTTTTTGATTCCATAGTAACTTAAGAAAATAAATAAATAAGAAATCTATTGGTTCTATAATCTAGACACTTTTTAGTTAGTTCATAGCTGGGTCTAAATACACAAAAATCAGGTTATATTGCTAGGGCTAGCCCAACTCCCCCCCCACCCCCAGTGTGTGTGTGTGTGTGTGTGTGTGTGTGTGTGTGTGTGTGTTCTTGTTCTGATAAATTTTCCATCTTCAACCTAGGAGCTAGCAGAGGGACAACTTGTCTCTTTAGCATCTGAGTACCAACCTTGGGAACATTCTGACAGTCCCACCCTGGACATGTAACTGACACTAAGGACAAGGTGTTACATATTCCTTTGTAGTAGTTAATCCGATGTTAGATGGGTACCTACTCTGGGCTAGGAAGTAAATGCTGAAGCCACTGGGATACAGTGGTGAGCAGGGCAGGTAGCAACCTGCTCCCTGGAGCTTACAGTCTTGTAGAAAAGTGAACATCTTAGTTGAGTCCTGCTGTATCAGGAACCACACAGAAGCACAGCCTCCCCTCTCAGTTCACAAAGAAGCCAGCATTTGCCCAATTAACAGAAAGCCATGACACAGGATTCTAGTTATTGAATGTAATATAAGATAAGCATACTATGTTATGTTTCAACCAGCAGTACAACAGAATGCCTTGCTGCCCCATGAAGGCATCTCCTGAAAGCATGCAGCACAGCAAATGATGACATCTTCAGGGAGACAATGTGGAGTTCACTGAAGAAATCCTTGCATCCATCCAACATGCAAAGCATGCAGAGCAATCCCATAACAGGTAGGGAGGAGGGAACAGGACAACCCTGCAGCTGATGACCTCTGCTCCTCATATCCCAGTTTCATGAGTGTCCCAAACATTAGAACTGTGTTTATTATTGAATTGTCACTGAAATCCAAGGAACCCATAGAGATCATAACCAGAGGTCTTTTTTTTTGTGAAAGAAAATGGAAAATGTCTATATATGTATAGATTTGAGAAAAAAAGGCTTTACTAAAATTCTGTATTTGGAGAGACAATATCCTTATTTCTTAATGCCTTGGGTGTGTGGGCTGATAAGGAACTCTTACCAAATATAATGTATTCAGTATTTGTTGAGTACCTGCTGTATGCCAATACTTTGGGTCTATAAAGACAAATACTTTAAAACTGCTTCCTGTATAATTGCATCAAGGGATGAGTGCATACAACGTTCCCCCATAGTGTGTCCAAGACACAGAGTAGGCTTGTTGTGATTCTGAAGGGAATGAATGGATTTTCTCCCTTACCTTACGATATCTTTACAGAGCCTTGGACAAAAACCTGGGAGATTGTAGAGAGATGAGGACAGGTTCTGGGCCGTCTGGGGCCACCTCTTATTAAGCATGCTTAACCTCTACAGGTTCAAGGTAGTGTACAGCAAGTATCCCCAGGGCTTGCTGGACACTCATTACTTTTTATTATGCTTCTTCCTGTCAGGTACTCTGAAATCCACATGGACTGGTCCTGTGATTTCAGGTTGTCCCCAAAGAGAAACTCGGGAATCAGTGATGAGCACAGCGGGAGAGGAAGCTCACTGCCTATCTCAAAAGGGCACATCACCATAATCACAGATAGCTTGTGAGCATATGCAGAAAGAATGCATCCCAGGAGCAGCCTAGGGAGCTGCCCAGCAGATAGGGATACACAAGCCAGATGCCCCTCCCTGCCTCCTTCTCCCCCTCAAAAGATGCCTCTAAAATATGTGGTGGGGGCCTGTTTTATCTCTGGGCTCCACAGAACCCCCTCCCCAGGAGCCACCTTTGCTGCTATCCCACTAAACCCACCCTGGCTCTCCCTGGGGCTGGAGGCTGCCTTCATATTTCATGCGGAATGCAGCAGCTTCCCGGGAGCCTAAGGCATGCCCTGAATTTTGATGCACTGGCCAGCTCTGACACCAGCCAGCTTCAGAGCATGCCTAATGAGGAGGCTGACACCACGTGGAGGAGTCAGGCCTGGCGGTAGAGACCAGGAGCAGGGTGACAGGAAGGCACTGGGGGTGATGGGAGGAAGATGGCAGATGACTCTGTAAGACACTACATTGTCACCAGACGTGATAAATATGGGCCAATTTGAACCACACCAGGATCAGATCAGATTTTCAGAGAAAGAGCATGGAGCAGCCATGGGAAAAGGGTGAAATTAAAAGAGGAAGGAGAAGCCTTACAGATAAGAGGGTTAGCCTCTCCACGTGCTCACCGGGCAGTGGGCAGAGCTGATCACATTTCTGTGCTTCTGTGGTGAGCAACTCTGAGTTTCCGTAGAGACTACTTCATTACCTGGAAGATCTTGCTGAGCACAAGTTTTCCTTCCCTTAAAGCCCCATCTGCCTTAATTTCATTCATTGTTCCTTATTTTGACTAGCTCTGTCAAGATAAATCAACCTGTGCTCCTCTGGGTGTTGAGATGCACTAGGAGGCAGAGTGGGGACCTATGATTGCCATCCCAAAGCCGTGAATGTGAAGGGGTCCTAAGCCATGATCACCAGTTACTCAGCTTAGGAAAACTCTCTGCTTTGGACCAGAACATCTCCCAAAGGCTGTGTTGAAGGAGTGGTTGCCAGCTTGTGGCAGTCCTGGGAGGAACCAGAACTTCCAAGCAGTGTGGCCTATTGGGAGAAAGTTAGGCACTACAGGTGTGCCCTTGAAGTGTGAGCCCTTGACCTCTGCCATTTTTGTCTCTATTTTCTTTCCAGTAACTGTGGGGTGACCTTTGCAATGGTGCCCATCCACCAGGATGTACTGTGTCCTCCTAAGCCCAGAGCCAACAAGCCAAGGGACTATGGACTAAAACCTTTCAAACCATGAACCCAAATAAATCTTGTCCTCTTTAAGTTAGTTTTCTCAGGAAACTGGTCAAAAATGAAGAAAAACTGAGTAAGACAACATATTAGAAACAGCTTTAAATGGTCAGCAAAGATCATAATAATATGGATTCTAAGTTTCCATTGAAATTTTGATTCTACTGTCTCTCCCTCGTGTGTGTGTGTGTTGTGCGTGCACGTGTGCATATGTATTAAGTGTTATGTTTTTGCTCTGGGGAAAATAATTGCTGATCGAAGGTGTCCCTCCTTACTAAATTCTAACTAGGTGCTAGATACTATTTCTTTGTCCTCCTCTTGACGTGGAGCTGTAAGGATGGAAAATTTTAGCCTAATTTTCCCTAGATTCTGCCCCCTAGCAGTGAGTAGGCAAAAGGGCATTCTTGACTGTTTACGACAGGGTGGTTTACCGACAGCACCTGTGAGTGAATGAGAACAGGAAATGAGCCGTGCCACACTACCCAGAAGCCCTAGCGAAAGCAGACTTCCTGGGTTAAGCGCGGGCTTGGATAGTTTAAATTGATTGGTCCACACTGGATGCTATGAGATGATTGGTTTGTGATGCACAGGCTTTGTTGTAACCCTATAAAAGCTGTGTGAACCCTGTACCCGGGGTTCCCAGTCCTCTACCCCACGTGGAGTATGGTTGTGGACCCCAGTGAACTGGAATATAAAAGACCTCATGCTTTTGCATCAAGAACTCTTCTCGTGAGTGATTTGGGGGGGGGGCGCCTTTCCTGAGTTGGGGCATGAGGGTCCATGCCCTCCACGGGTCTTTCAGAGCCCAGTGATGTTGTCCCAGGAGGCAGGACAAGAATCACTGTGGCCTGAAGCTGTGGGTTTTACCTGTGTAGAAAGCATTTCTACCCGGCCGTGAATGTATCTTTACTGCAACTCTCAGCCACCTTGTCTCTCAGCATCGCCACTCCTCATTTCAATTACTTCCCTGACGTAATTCCTTCACAGTACTTCTTCCTGACTCTCCCAAATCAGAAAGCAGGAGACCTCTGTAAACCCATGTTCACTGCAGTGCTGTTTGCAACATTCAAGATGCGAAGTAGCCTTGTGTTCACTCTCAGTTGAAACTTTGACAGAGCTGAGCTTGGTGGTATAGGGCTGTCATTTCAACTACTGAGAAGGCAAAAGTAGAAGTCAAAAGTTCATGGCGGTTGGCGTATAGGATGAGTTCAAAACCATCCTGTGCAACTTAGCAAGACTCTGTCTCAAAATAAAAACTAAAAGGAGGGCTGTGGATACAGGTCAAGTCCTTGTCTATCATGCACCAGGTCCCATGTTTCATCCCTACCTAGAAACACACACACACACACACACACACACACACACACACAGGAATATTGCTTAGTTTTAAAATGGAAGGAAATCTTGTAGCTGACAACATGAAGGACAATACATAAACAAAACTTGCTTATATACCGACTCTAAAATAGTCAAATATAAGAAGACAGTATAGTTGCCAGAAGTAGGAAGAAGTGGGCAGAGGATCTCAGGTAAGGGGAGCATGCTGAAGACTAGGACCCAGACAATGCCTATAGCTAATGGCACTCCATCCAGTACAGAAAAAATTGCTAAGGAGCCACACACTTACACCGAAGGTTAAAGTAGAAATATGCACCTCTTTAAAAAATATGAAACTGCATTTTACTCCTCTTTTTATGTGCTAAGGTGCTGTTCTTTCCAAGAGCTGAACAGTCTCCAATTTAAAATTTTAGGCTTTATGTTGTTATTCTTTTTTCTAATTAGAGGAAATCTCAGATTCTCTACCCTCTACCTGATTCTCAAGGTAGGAATTCCCTATACCCCCCTAGCAGGTGGTTTACCACACTTCCCGTACACATTCTCAAGTCTAGGAAGTGTACTATATAAAAAGGCGGGTTGCCTCCCAGGTCAGAGTTATCAGAGAGCTTTTCCTGCCCGCCTTGTGTGGAAGCTGCCTCTGCAGCACATGCAGCCAGGGGTCCCATGTCTAACAGACTGACTTCAGTCCCAGCATTAGTTGACTAAAACTCCATTACGAAGTACCACAGTCTGGGCTGTATAAACAATGGGAAATTTATGTCTTGCTGTTCTGGAGGGTAGAGGTCAAAGGGCCAGTGAGCTGCAAGGGATAATTGTTCCTCCCCCTCCTCTTTCTCAGCCAATGATAAGGTTTTCTAGCAGTCACTGGTATTCCTTGGTCATTGGCGTTCACTTACATCTTCACTGGGCTCTCCCTATGTGCCTGTCTGTCTCCAGCATTCCTCTTTTTACAAGGACAAGTCATATCGTGTTAGTGGTCCACCCTTCTCTAGTATGATTTCATCTTAACTGATTATATTTACAATGACTGTATTTCCAAATAAGGTCATATTCTGAGAGGCTGCGAGGTCAGGGCTGCAATATATAAGTCTGGGAGGCCACAGTTCAACCAACAGCTGTCCCTTGCCTGTCACTGAGACCTCGGATATGAAGAAGACTGTTGTCCTGAGGCTTTTCTTTGTCTGGTTTAACAACCTCCAATTTTTTTCCCAGACCTTTTTTTTTTTTAACTTGGAAGTATCTTCTGAATGCTTTCCCTGTCAGTGCTTAGAATGGGGGGGGGGGGGTAGGTACTCTGCCAGCTGGGCTCCAAGGGCTTTGCTTCACATCAGCTCCAGTCACGTTCAAGTTCACATCCTGGCTGCCTAGGTGTGCAGAGAATAGCTCATATTGATCTCAGCCTCTGCTGATCCCACCAGGTCTCTGCAGCATGGATTGGTTTGAAACTTGGATGTCCCTTTCCAGTAATCTGCCATTTGGTTCTCTTTCTGGAACAGCAAAACAACCCAGGCTAGACAGACAGACAGACAGACAGACAGACAGACAGACAGACAGACAGACAGGGAGGGAGGGAGAGAGAGAGAGAGAGAGAGAGAGAGAGAGAGAGAGAGAGAGAGAGAGAGAGACTTCTGGTACAGTACTACTGGAAACCTCCTGTCTGGGTCTGGGGCAGAGCCACATTTTTGTGGCTCTTGTAGTCACTTTCTGATCCCCACTGCTACAAACCCTGTTCCAGTCTTCACATCAAATCCATCACCAAAATGAAGAGCTATGAAGTGTCTGGAGCCACCTCATTTGCTAGACCCTGAAACTGAAGCCTTGAGGTGGAGTTTGTTTGGTGAGCCCAGCTTCTCATAAACATGCCGTGTTAACTGTGAACCTCTCCTCACCCTGCTGCCAGGCACACACTCCTTGAGCCTCAGCCATTAAGGTTTGCTCCATTTTCTTGCAAAATACTGAAATTCCCAGTTCTCTGTTTTCCCTGGATGAGTTCCAGGGAAATCATGCTTTCCTCCTTTGGAAATGTGTCCCACATGTCTTCCTTTAATACTTCTGATAAATCCCCTGCTCATGATTCATATTTTTTCAGTCCTCTAGTCTAGGCCTTCGGAAACAATTGTTTTTGATCAGTTTCTAGTTTGGGGGCAGGAGGGGATGAGTCCTTCATTCCTGACGGTCCACATTCGCTCCCAGGGCACCCTTTTAAGTCACTCTTCACTTACATATGTATCTTAGACTATATGCCATTGTTATAATAAAGTACCCGATGCTGCCTGGTAGATAACGATAAGAGGTTTATTTAATTCACAGTTCTGGAAGGTTAAGAGCCTGACACTGGCTTTGCTCAACTCTGGTGAGGGTTTCATGGTAGATGGCATCAAACTATTGGGAGCGGATGAGGTTTTATAGCAAGAGAGAAAGACAAGAGCTAAGTTTGCTCTTTTGTAACAATTCTTTCTCATGAGAACTAACCAGGGTCCCACAAGCACTGCATTCATCTTTTCTGGAGATAGAAGCTTCAATGGCCTAAATAAGTCTTAAAGGCTTCATAATACCTTCTCATCAGCACACTGAGGGCCACATCTCCAACATAAGAATTTTAATGGATAAACCAAGTACAAACCATAACAATTTCAAAGGTTTAAGCCAGGTACACAAAGAAACCAGAAAGCTGAACAGGAAGGGATAGGGAAAGGGATGGCAAGGTCCAGCTGGCTCTGCCTTGTATATGAAGATGGAACAACTCTACCAGCCCAGGGAACATGGGGGTCATTAGTCTAGGCCGACCCTTTCATGACAAGTTCTGATAACGTCAGAAAGCAGGAGCTTTATCCTATTTCACATTCTCTCTCTGTCTCTGTCTCTCTCTCAGAGATATAAACCATACCACAGCATTACTTTTTAGTAATCAGCATGTAGCAATCAGCAATAATTATTTCTAGTTGTTATTATTTGTTATTCTGAAAACTAACAAAGAATTCCCTACTTTAAAGATACTGCTCTGTCAGCAAAATATTTCATGTGTGCGCTACAATTTAAACGTAGTTAATACAAATATCATATCTCACAGTCTCACTGTCTCGAGTTTCTAACACAAATAAAAGAGGTCACATAAAACAACAGACCAGGCATAACCTAAGTTGTGTTTCTTTGTCCTTCCCATCATGTTCATTGCTTGGAAAAATCTATTCCTCAAAGGCAGGGATCTGTTCTTTCACGTAGAGACAACAATGCTCCCCAAGTGAACTGCAGTAGTCCTTAGCTCCAAAATGGACATTTCAGAGGCTATATGGGTACAGTTTAATAAATTACTCACCACGTGTGATACAAAGGTTGTTAAATGTTGTGAAACATAAATGTATGTTCGCTATGGTTGGGCTGTGAACTGTTCTCCAAAAGGTTCATGATTTTGAACAAAATGCCTGATTGCCAGCTACAGTCTACTAGGGGGGTAGTGGTCTGGAAGAAATGAGGACATTCTACAGAGACACTGTGTCTCTCAGTCTGACTATCAGTGTATTGAAACAAAGGACCCCAAAGAAATAGGAATTTCCCTGGGAATCTCATGTTGAGAGAAGGAAGACTCCAGAGGGGGAAGCTTGTCCCTTAGAAAAGAACTTCACCCATTCTAACATCTTGTCAGAACCTCCTTCTCCAAGATGAGACTGAAGCCCAGAAAATGATGGCAAGCGACAGCAACCTTGGGCAGAACAGCTTAGATGCACATATCCTCCACCCTCTATTTAAACTTCAATATCCTTTCAGGATCTGGAAGATGGACTTGGAGGGGTTCCTCAGTGTCTTTATCCCTCTTTGTAACCTGTGTGTCTACGCTGAGTAACACCCCCCAAACACACACACTTAATTTGGCTGTTTGAATTGGCTTGTTGAGGAAGGTGGCTGAATCTGGCTCAGAACACAGGCTGCAACCCCAAGTTTGGTATGACTGGTAACAGAAACTGTTAGAACACATGGGTCTTGGGGCCTTCTGTTCTCAATGCCTCTCCCTCCCCACCTTGGTGGCTACTGCTGGGAACTCTTGGAAATCATGTAACTTAGCATTCTCAAATCAGCTTAGACTATGATTGCAGGCAAGGAGGGATCGGGGCCTGAACTAAGGGTCTACTGTCTATTGTAGTTAAATTATGATGTTTTTTCCTTTTGTGTATCCATGTTTTACCTCCTCTCTGTTTTGCTGTACAGATTTCCGCTGGGCATTGCCATTTCAGGCCAACATCCTGTCTTTCCTGTTCTCCCTCTGCCTGTCACCCTGGATGGCGACATATTTTAGCGTGCCTCAAGTCTTCAGTGCATATGTTGTGATTGGGGATATTTCTCTGCTACCTCCAAAAGTGAAGAGTAACTCATCCCTGTGTTTTTGCCCTTGTGAATTGCACCCTCCTATTTCTTTTATTGCCTAAGCTAGTGGGCTTGTTTTTCCCTGAGACAGTTATATAAGACTCTTGATTCTCCAAATCCATATTAGCTCATCTCCACTCCCTCTGCTTCCTCAGCCTCTGAGGACCAACCCAGGGGAAGGAGGAAACAAAGGCAGGAAGCACAGAGAAAGCCCCAAAGATTTAAGCTCCCTGGACCTGCCCGAGTATGAAGCTCAGGTCTCCGTGTCCAGGGCTTGGTTTCCACATTCTTCCTTCAGAATGGAGGGGACATAGCCACATATCCATGGATGTTTCCTGGGCACAGGGAGCAAGTGTATTCAGGAGCCAAAGAAATAGCTCTCAGGACACTTTGCTGGCTCCTGTCTGTCTTCCTCAGGGAGAAATTCAGGTCTGTGAGTTGGAGCAATTCCTTGCGCCCATCTCAGACCCTGCAGTTTAGATCTTCATTAAAAGAAGGTCCATCGAGGGGCTTAAAGTCAAAACTCCCTATAATGGTGAATACTCAGAATTACTTTCCACCTGATACTGCTTCATTTAATTGGACTAAAGCAAGCTCCCCTGGCTCCAGACTCCCTTGAAATCCTGCCCAAATTTGCCTGGCTCCTATGTGGGCCTGAGTAAATAAGCGGCAGGTGCGCCGAGGGGTTGTGAGCTGGGCTCCCATGAACCGTAATGTTGCTGCATGACTGATTCTCCCGCCCTTCGGCCCTCCCTTGAAATCCCAGGCCCATCCCTGCTTATGCAAAGAGTAGGCTCCCCAGTGCCACCTTATGAAGAAGGTGGTAGAGCAATTTCATTTAATATTGCTAGTGCTTCCATTAACCCGGCTCTATTGCTCTCCATCCTCAGTTTAAGGCTCCCTCCTTCTCTTGATTATCGCTGTGTTTCAGAGCACCTGAACATCCTCCCCAGACCTGTGAGTCAGCCTGGAATACCACGGTGATGGGATGATCAAAAGCTATAGTTCCATGAGTTGTCTGGCTTGGGAGTAAGGCAGCCTTCCTGCCCTGGGCCCGGAGGCCTTGGAGGCAGCCTGGGTGCTCCCTCTAGGTGGCTCTGGTGTTTTCTGTATGGAACTATCGCCCTTATTTGTCCACTTCACTTTCTCCCTGAGTTCTCCCCACCCCTGGGGTGTAAGGAGTTCCTTATTTAACCACGATACTGGGGGAACGACAAAGTTGGAGCTTGTGGCTATGATGCTCATAAACAGAGGCCTATTGAACAACGGATGCCACTTGACTTACTGTTCCATGAAGAGAAACCTATTATAAGATCAGCCTGCAATGAACATTACAACTTGTTATGATTTAGACAGAAAGCATAACCCTAAAATTTTCATGTGTTCAAGGCTTGATCCCAAGCTAGTAGATCCAATCATGGGGAAATGAGTGGCTCTGACCTTATCAATCAATTATCTGTTGATGGGTCATCACTGAGTAGAAACTGTGGGAGATGTGACTTGATTGGAGGAAATGGCAAGGCTTTGAAGGGTGTGCCTTGTCTCTGTCCCTCTTCTGTTTTTCTGCTTCTTGGCCTCTGTGAGGCAAGCAAGGTCTTTCTCCTGCTGTGGTGCTGTCCAGCCCCATTACAGGTCCATAGCCACAGAGGCAGCCAAGCAGGGCCTGAATTTCTGAAATGGTGAGTCAAAACTAAATCTTCCCTTTAGTCAGGCTGATTTCTTAGGTATTGTGTCAGGATGACAAAAAGCTGCCCAATACTTTATATGTTGAAAGTGCACCTAACATGCCTAACCTACAGAGTATCACAGCTTAGTCCAGCATCCCATAAATGTGATCAGAGCATTGCTATTGGCCTCCAGCTGTAAAACCACCTACCCAACACTGAGCCATTCTATAATAGAGTGCAGCTTATTTTATGTCACTTATGGACTACAGTATTGAAAGTGAAAAATAGAAGTTGTGTGAGAACCATCATAAAGTTAAAAAATTCACTATCAAATCATTTAAAATAGAGAACTATCTGAATTTTGGTCCTTTTTGGTTAATATTTGATTCTCTGTGATTGATTGGCTGGTTGACTCAATCATTAATTCCAACATTTATTAACATTTATTAAGTGACTGCTATAGGTCAGATACACTTACTAATGTTGGGGATGAAGTTTGAATGAATCTAATAAGGGTTTTGTGCTCATGACATTTAAATTATACCAGCAGAAACACCACACACACACACACACACACACACACACACACACACGGGGGGGGGGGAGAAGGGGGGCAGAAGATAGGTTATGTGAAGTAAATACATAAAGTGGAGTAAGAAGCTGGAGAGATAGAACCCCACAGCCAGTTCTCTGATACACACTGCTTTGTATGCTCGAGGCCTCTCCTTTATTATACAGTGAGCATGGTGGATGGGGTGTGCTCAGATCACTCTAGCAAAGCAGAGCCCAAAGTTAACATCCTAAATACTGCCACCACCCAGTCCCTCCCTGGCTTTGTGGAAGGTTAGTGTGGGGTCGTTTGAGGAAGCTTCCCAAGTTTTCCTCTGGAGAGAAAGCCTGGGGGAGGGAGCAGACAGCATTATTAAGACAACAGGAAGCCAAATGTTGGTGCACATTGCTCTTGTCCGTCACTCCACCGTCGTCTCTTGACAAGTCTTCAGAAAGGCCTAGGCCTTTTCCTGATCCTATCTCTTGCCTGCTGCAGGCAGCTCAGTAAGGCCTGAATGGAAATTACTGTTCAAATTCTCCAATAGCTGGGTTTTGATAGGTGAGAGCTAAACTCCTTGGACTTTTCTGCCTTCGGGAAGCTGTCGGAAGCAGCCTGGCCATGTACTCAAGAGAGGGCATTTCTTTAAGAGCTGATATAAAGTAAGGGTGAGGGCAGGTATAGGTCTTTAATGAGAGCAGTTCTAGGCCTGTGTGGGTGAAGGAAGCATGGACAAAGCACTTTAGAGTCAGCCAGACCTGGGTTGCATCTTGGCTCCTCAGTTTTCTATTTACCTGGTTTGAGTCCCCGTGGGTAGAGTTGGCTGACTTTACTCATGGTCTTGTGAAAACTAAAATAAGAGTACAATCAGGCAGCACCATGATCAGCCTGGCACAAAATGGTGACCTTCAATGACATTTCCTGGGAGTGTCTATAAGGAGATGTTTTTATTTTTTGAAGATGCACACTGAAGAAATGTCATCATGTCTGTAATTTGCTTTAAAATGTTCTGGGTACATTACGGAGTAAGTACTACCCTCTTCTCTCTCCCCCGGAAAAGCTCTAGCCAGCACAACCCTCAATGATTTTATTCAAAACAAAAATTGGTCAGATTATTCATTGTCATAGTTTTTGAAAAGCATCTCCTTGTCAACAACTCCAGAATGAAATCTCCAAGCCAAATCTCTGAGAGTGACTACAGACTGAGACATCCAGCTGCCACATGGATTCTGCAAGGCCAAAGTCCTAAATGGAATGCTTTCTTTCAGCCCAGTATGAACCTCACAGCCTACTCCCTGCACCCCAACCATCTTTCTCATTTTGGTAAACAGAACCATCACTACCCAGATGCTTGAGCCACAGGCCTGTGAGAGAGGCCCAGTCACCTTCCTGCCTCACCTCCTTTTCTTATTAGCTTTCCCTATTGCATCAAAGATTTTCTCACCAGCCACTCACCATCTCCACAGCTGCCCTTGCCTGGGCAACAGCCTACAAAATTCATCCCTTGATTTAACACTTGCCCACTTGTAATCCATTCCAACCATAACCAGCCTGATTGTTTACAAGGTATAAACCAAGATGTTTACTTCCTTTCCCAATCCTTGTGAAGATAATTCAGTCTGAATGAGGCCCGTTGACTTTCTCCACCTTCTCCCTCCCCTTCTTCCAGTCTGTCTCTTTCCACAAACCTCCAGCCACTCTGGCAAGGAGCTAGTCTCTCTCTGTCTCTCTCCACTCTCCAGTATACCTCTCCTGGATAGTGAATGCTCCAGTCCATCAAGCGCATGCGCTCTCTCTCTCTCTCTCTCTCTCTCCTTTTTCCCATTTCCAGCAAGTGCATGCGCTCTCTCTCTCCTTTTTCCCATTTCCAGTTTCTTTCCATTCTTCAGGGCTCAACTTACTTTTACGTCTTGAAACAGCCCCATCTGTCGTTCTCACTCATAGCACCTGAGTCTGTTTACCTGCATAAGGAAATGAAAGACCTGACATCAATGTGAGCCATGTTGGGCATGGTACTCATTATGCAGCTCATCTATCAATGAATCAAGCAAATTAATTATGTCATTCTTCTGCTTTATGTACGTATGTACATATATATATGTATATGTATATATACATATACATATATATATATATGTATTTACTTATGTGTGTGCAGGCATGCTTGTGCACCAGATGGCAGCTTGTGGGAGTCAGTTCTCTCCTCCCACTTTGTGGGATCCAATGGTCAAACTCAGGCCATCCAGGCCCAGTCACCCATGCCTTTACCCAATGAACCATCTTGCTGGCCCCTACTATTCTTATTGCAAATTCTCCTCTCTCAGCCATATCCTTCCATTCTCAGCTGTTAGTACTAGGCCAAGCCATCCTGCTCTACACTGGGCCTGGAGCCCCTTCTGTGGAAGTTGCATACTCCTTCCACACTGCCATCTGCCTATAGCTTTGCCCTACCTCCCAGTGTTGCAACACCAGCCCCCGAATGCCCTAGAAAGGTAGGTTGGCTGGCCAGGTGGATAAAGTGGTACCTATGTATACATATATGTTAATTGCATTTGCTCTATGTGCAATCCTACATTCCTCTAGGCTGATCATCCAAGAACCCCAATAAAATACAGAACTTCAGATGTTAGCATCATGCTCCAGTCTCTTGCAGACTTGTGCTGGGCCCCAGCAGAGGTCCTTGCCGCTCCCTTCCACAGGTGAGGTGCCACGGTTACCCAGATCAGCATATGGGCCAGCTTTGAACACAAATGCCTCTCTCTTTCTTGGGTGATTCTGGCTTTCCTATCAGTCTGTGCTAACAAGAAGTGAATGCTGCAATCTTGGGGCTCACTCTGAGGTCGCAATTACGTAAGGATTATTAATGAAGCAACAATGTCAAAATTGTGTGAAATCAAACTCAGATTTAAGTACTTAAAATAAACAGATATAAAGTAACAGATGTCCCGTTTTGTTCTCAGATGATTTCATCCCTTGTTAAAAATAAATGTCTGGCTTGAAAGGAGAAAAAAAATAAAAGGGACTTTACTCCCATGTTAAAAATTAATTGAATCCAGAGATTGGTAAAGCAACTCAGTGGTGTAGGATTGTTTTTACCCCTTCTTAAAGCAAAGATATATTTGTGTTGATTTTTATTTCAGCAAGTAATGAATTCATTGCATAGTCCCAACTTTGATAGGCCAAACTCACGTCGTTTGAAATCCAAAGGGAAAATTTCTCCAAAGCTATTATGCAGATAAGAAGGGGGCCCAGTGCATCTATCTGTGGAGAATTTACTTCCATGTAAAACCCCAAAGGATGTAACAGAAGAGGCTTCAGAAATCTGTGTGTCCTTTTCCTTTGCCCAGTTCCCGTGGAGGACCCTTGCCTTGGAATCTCAGGGTGGAATTCCCAAAGACGACAGTCTACTGAAATTAGTAATGAAAAAGGCAAATTAGGTCATCTTGCCCGTCCCCCTGCCAGCTTCCTACACTGTGGTTAATTTTCCCCTCCTTTGATCAGACACATTTTAAATGTTTCAAGAGATGGAAATTACACAAGTTGCCTCCCTCTAGAGCTCTGCCGTCTACTGATGTTGCAGGACTTAGTTTTCTGCCTGTGAGACCCCAAGGAGTTTTTCCAAGTGTGGAAGGTTGTTTGTGAGCTCGCAACTGCCTTTACTTTCCCCACATTTCTCATCATTGTTCTTGTTATGGCCCAATTCATAGTAATCAGGGGGGTCTAGAGGAATGAGCCAACTCACAAAATGGTCCTGGGAGTATTTAAAGGAAATGACTGATCTGCACAATCTGAGGACAAAAATGGGGGACTGATCCTGAAGTCCTTGACTAAAGGGACAGCAACTCATAGGGCTGACACCAGAACTCTGCACAAGAGAGCGGCACTGGACATCATTTATTAGGGAGGTTAAATAGGCTGGAGCAAAAATCACCTTTCCGGAAATGAAAATATGCCTGCTTTCAAGTTTTCAGGGACTTAAGGGGAAAATACCTTGTGTTTTTAATGAATTAAAATTTTTCATTGCTCTTCTTTCAAATCTCATCTATGAATGTCATGCCTGGGAAAACCACTACACAATCACAGTGGAAAATAAAAGACAGAACAGTAGTTCCGATTGTACAATGCAGTGGAGGTACTTTATTCTGCCGAGTAGCTCATAGTTATTCTGGCAAGAAGAAAACACGGAGCTCAATGCCATTCTAACAATCCCAGAAGGAAGCAGCGTTTTGTGCAATGGGTAGAGATGCGGCTGTGGCACTAAGAGTGGATCCCTGCCCCTTGTTACATGGGGTACCCTCTGTCTCCATCAGAGTGGAGGACAGTGGCTGAGCCCTGGGTGCTACCCTTGTCTCACACAGCATCTTCACTTCCCATGTCTGCCCTTCATTCTGCCTTAGTTATGGGCAGGGAGAGTGACACAAAATGTTCTTCGTCCTGTTTCCAGCCCTTCATGTTGATGTTTTGTGGCAGGCGCTGCTGTTGCCAACTCCCCATGCATTCCTTTCCACTTCCTAGGGCAGCCTCCAGCTTGGCTTTGGGTGTCGTTATGTTATGCTGAATTGTTGAAAGCCAATAAAATGGAAACTTCTCCACCCTTCCTTGGAGCTGGCCATGTGGCTTGGTTCTGGGCAATTAGATGTACATAGCCACCCAAACCTAGATGACTTTGCCTCTACGCCTTTTGCCTTCCCCTTTGTTGCCATTTTGCAATTATGCGTGTGACACACAGAGACTTGGCAGTAGAGACATTGTAGTCCTGCTAGGCAGTCCTGTGTGTGTGTGTGTGTGTGTGTGTGTGTGTGTGTGTGTGTGTGTGTGTGCGTGCGTGTGCAAGTAAACAATGTTACAGAAAGCCACTACCATATGGCTTTCTGTAACTGCCAAAAAGCCTTCCTGGCTGATACAAATTGCCTGCCATGCTATTGGAGAGTTCATGTGACTAGTTCTTTACAGTGACATGCTGAAGGCCAGGGTTAAAGGATGAGAGCTTTTTGGAAGAACACTTTAAGTTCAATCAAGTTATTGTATTTTCAAACAAGTTTATCAAATTAATGATTCACTATAATACACCAAGGACCTAAAGGGCTGAACTGAAGGACATTGAATGACAGGAGTGGACTCTTGTCAGCAAAGTTGTCAGCAGTCCTCTTATTGAGTCACTTATTGAGTCACATGGTTTGGGGGGGTCAGTGGGTTGGAGACATGGGCAGAGCTGAGGAGGGATGGAGAGATGCAAGAAAGGATGTGGCAGAGACTAGGTCTGGATTCTTCTGAGACTGTTTCCTCCTGGGCAGCGCTGAGGTTCTCAGAGCAGCACAAGAGTCCCACACAGTACCTAATGATGTAGAATTTGATTTGCCGGGATCTGACTGCATGTCTACTCCCTGGGACTGCACCCTGGCACTTTCCACTCACCTCTTTCAATCCCTGTACTGCCTCCTTTCTTGGGAACCCACAGTGTGGCTGTACTGTCCTCACGCACTTCCCCTCTGGCTCAGATGTGTACCACTCATCCCTGGGGTCCAAACATCCCCATGGGCTTGACTTCACTCCTCCTTATCCTGGCATTTCCTGAAGCTCCCAGGGTCTTATATTGCCTTATATTAAAGCCAATATTTATGGAAGGTTACCCTTATGCTAGGCAGCATTATCATCTACTCCCATGTGCCAGCCTCTGGATCCTAAATTCTCAGTTTCTTCTTCCCCAGGCCTGGGATGTTCCATGTTCTCCTGACAGGACAATGCCCCCATCTGCTATGTAATAGTTCTGAATTTGTCCACCCTCTTCCTCCTCCTTCCTTCAAATAATCACTGAAGGTTTCTATTCACTGTGTTAGCTACTTTGACTGGTAGAGAAGTATCTGTCCCCATAATGATTTTCCTGACAGAAATTATTTCCTCTGGAAGCTCAGGTGCACAACCAGGAACTCATGGATTCAGGAAAAAGAGGACTCTAAAGAAAATAGCATATTGAAGTGAGTTCCACACAGCACAGGAATGAAGACCCCTATAGTGGGTGTCCTGGGAAGCCAGGCACGCCTGAACAGCAGAGTTCAGGGTGAAGGTCCAAGCCTCAGATTATCACCTGGTTTATATCCCGGATGTGCCACCACCTAGCTGTGTGGCCACAGACAAGTCCCTTCTTGTCTTCTAGCACTTAGCTTCTTGTCTATAAGTAGATAAGTGGTGTTTTAGTGGCTCAAACGTCAAGGTTTCTATTAGAATACATGAACTAGTGCTCAAAATGCATCAGAGGGCAGCAAAACCACGATGGTTATTTCAGCAGGGAGTTTAAGACACGAGACTGGCTGCAAATGTTTTGAAGGGCTTTGGGGGGAGAGACCTACAAAGCAACTAGAAAGCAGAGGTTAGAGTTTGTACCCTGTGAACGCCTCCAGGAGCCCAAGGAACACATGTGCCCTGTCACTCAACAGCAGGTGTGGGGACTTGCAGTCACCTCCTGTTGCCTGTTGCTGCTGCCACCACCTGGATAATTAATTAATTAGTTGAAGTATCGAAATAATGATGCCTGAGCTCTTAGTTCCCAGCACTCTGCGAGTACTCCCATTGGCAGAACCTAACCAAAGCTGACAAGGAAGTCTGGGAAATGTAGTTTGCAAGCCTCTGAACCCTAGAGAGAAATAGTGAATATGGGCTAAAGTCTAACTAACATACCACTGACACTAATAGACACAATTCCTGGCAACTAGTAAGTATCTGGGTATGTGAGCAACCATGCTCACAGCTGTTGTTTTCTTTGTTTTTATTTCTGCAGTTGATAATAAATGGGGCCGCAGTCCAGTTAGTTCATCGTTTGGGGCTTCAATTTCCTCATCCTCTCAGTGACAGGTTTGCCTAGGTGAGGGCTAGGGTCCCTCTCTGCAAATAATTCTTCCCTCATTTATTCAAACAAGAAGCATTTGCCAAACATCTTGTTCAAGCCAGACATAGGGGGATAGGAGAGTAACTGTGACTGTGACATCAGCAAGATCAGACTTGCAAAAGCCTCTACCTAGTGACAAAGACAAACAAATGCATAGTCTGCATTGCTTTTTAATTCCGAGCTTCCTTTGCTTTTAGGGACACAGAAGTGGACTCCCAGTCCAGTGTCTCTTTCTACTTACGTCTTTCCCTCTCTGATTATTCTAGCAAAACCCTCTCAATACCAGGGGAAATTTCTTCTGCTGCTTCCGATGCACACATAACCTACAGTCCCTCTCTCCAATAGGCTCTACTTCCCATTGTCCACTACCCTTCCCCCACAGTGGCCTTAAAATCAACTTGTCAACAATGTAGAGGTGAGATGAGTCACAGCGTGGGACAGCAGTCTGGGACCTGGTCAGCACCTGCAGAGCAGTCAGGGTAATAAGGAATGTAAAAATATGAATGCTCTGGGTCTCTGTGATTTCCCTGTTTGCCCAATCTGTCACTCTGCTACCCATGGATTCCCCACTATTACTCATGACCCTAATGTGGGGTGGGAGACCCTGTGTGTTACATCTTGCATTGCAGCTCGATCTGAATGCATTTCACATATTGCCGTGGAAACGTCAATTCCCCGAGCCAAGAAGACCCCTGTTTCCCAGAAGCTTCCTCTACAAACTCTAGAATATAGATGAGCCAGGTCCAATCACGAGCTGTGCCTGGGCCCAGCGGACTTGCAGCACACCTGCATTGGAGGTAAATCGATTGGTGCTTCTTAATCCTGGCTACCACCAGGCAGGTTCTCCCCTACTCATGGAAGCTTAGTAGCAACATGCCCTTCACTGTAAAGAGAATTTTTTGTCCTCTCACTTGGGACTAAAGGTCAAAGTTTAAATCTATATTTAATGCCATTTTCTGAAAACTGGATTTGTGATTCCCTTTATGCTGGTATTACATATCTTAAGGGATTTCAGGGGGAGAAATCTGGGAAGCCCAGTTTCTGAGAGTGACCTTTACTTTAAATGTGTAAATAGGATGGAGCTTGTGTTTCTGGGTTTTAAACCTTCTAATTGTGCTTCCAAAGACAGTTCTGGAAAACACAGGCTGTGTGGAATGGCTACACAGAAGCCACTTTGAAAAGACGCGACTTTGCAGATGAAAAGGCCTAAGATCAGGCTTGCTAGGGACAGTTTTTCTGAAGCTTTGTACCTTGAGCCACAGTGAGCCCACATTAGAATATGCAAATAGCGAGGCCTTTCACTGTCTCGGGAAAGGGAAAGTTCACATTTACTTAACTCTACTTTTCCTTTGAATTTTATAAAACATTATTGAAGTGGCATCAGAATATCATTCAGAATGTCAGTTTTAAAATATTTCAAATATTTACCTAAAGGTTTTTTCCACAGCGGCCTCCATAGTCTGAATGTGGCACTAAAAGCTCGTATGAAACGGACAATCTTTGGACTTCATGTGCTCAGAGCTGCATATTTAAAGGTGGAGACAGGGACGTCTCGTTTTGTCAAAGGCCTCCAGCTGGGACAGAGAGTGGGTGAGACAGATAAAGTGGGTGAGAAACTAGTAAATTAGTAAAGACATAATAATAGCAACATTAGTGAATATGTCCTTAAAAATCTGGTATTTTTCTTTTAAAATTGATTTGCATGTTATTGTCATACAGTCCCAAACTTCAGACCCCTAAAATCTTTTGCTTAAACAGACAGGCCCAAGCTGGCCTTGAACTCCTGACCCCCTTGCCTTTGCTTCCCAAGTGATAGGATTATGTGTATGCTGCCAGGATCAGCTTACAAGTATTCTTTGTAAATAAGATGGCCTGTTGTTCTTAGCTATGTGGGAGCAGGATGACTATGGAATGCTACTTTTCATCACTCACCTGCATTATACAGTCTGCCTGTCTCTGGGATCCCCAGTTTGTACTGCCCTCTTCCCTTCCTGGATGCTGTTCTGCCCTCATCCCTCCCTGGATTCTGTTCTGTTTTCATCCCTCCCAGGATGCTGCCCTGCCCTCATCCCTTCCTGGGATGCTCACAGCACAGGAGCTTTTGGACCAGCTTGCCACTGTCCAGATACTGACTCTGTGGGACCCACAGAAGAAGGAACATATTTTCCTTGCAAATGGAAACTGAGGCCCAGGGAAGGGTCTAAGTGACCAGGTGACCTGTCTCAGCCTGTTGGAGCCCATAGCTCCTGAGAACTCTATGTCAATGTAAGATGAAAGCTTTGTGGGCTCTCACCATGGAAGGATAACTCTATAAAGCAAACTCTTTCTGTATCCCTCTGTCAGATGCCTTCTCTGTTAGACAGCCAACTCAGGAGCAGGTTGCTGCAGATACTGGCTCTGTTTGCAGCTGCCTTAATGACCATGTCAGGTCTCTCTGTGGTCAGCATTAAGCTGGCAGGATGGACCCAAGTTGTAGAGCCTGGGGCAAATTTGTTCACAGTTTACAGCCACAGTGAACTTCAGTTTTGAGAGAGGCAACTAAATATCTACTTTATGGTCGCCTTAAACTTTCCTCTGAGACCTTAGCTGTCACCCTCCAGACAGCAACTTCCAGCCTCACAAAAGCCCTCAGGGATAATCAGGTCTCCCGAGTCTGCCCCTCCTTGCTTTCCTTATTGGCCTTTGTTTCCTTATTCTTGCAAGCTGAGCTCCTCCCACTGCCTTCTCATCCTGTCCCTTTGCCCCCAAACAGCTGTCACTGAAGCCACTGTTGACCCTTGCCTTTCCAAAAGATCTCTCTTCCTCTGGCATTCTTTATTTAACCAGGGCTGCCTTAGGCAAAGCTGATTAAACCAGCGCCTGCACTGCCAGGCTTCCTTCCCCCGGGGCTTTGTGCTACCTCAGGCTTTCTTCCTACCTCTCCTGTGATCTTTTACCTTCTGTTCTCTGAGCTCCCTTCAATTCTCCCTCTGCACTTTGTTTCTACCTGACCTCGTCTATTCTTTTACTTTTAACTATAGCAGACTTGAGGACAAGTCTTTAAACACACACACACACACACACACACACACACACACACACACTGAACACACTACCTTTCTCCAATCCACTGCTACTCCTCCCTCTGCTCCTCCTTTCTCTTTTAAGGCCAGTTGCCACCAAGCCAAAGTAAAATCTTTCCCTGTATTGTCTTTGCCTGAGGCCCTTTTGTATTTCATTTCCCCAAATCTCAGAGCCTAAGGTGCTCATCTGATTTGCTCTACTGAGATCTTATTTTACTTCCTTTTCCAGGAGTCATTCTTCCACTCCATCCTCAGCAAAAACAATGTCTTAATTCAGGACCCCTGTCTCTCACATCCTGGTTAATGAAATGCTTGACTTTTTACAGAGTTACACAAGAGAGAAAATTTGAGACAATCTTGAATGGCCTTACTTATTGCAGGCGTTTAGTAAACATCAGGGTGGCAAAGGTAAGAACACAGTCCCTGACTGGGGTTCAGATCCTGTCTACACCTCTGATAATTCCTGGGACTTTGGGAAAGTGAGTAATTCTGAGAGTCTCATTTCCTCTTCTCTAGAAGATAAATAGAATAAGAGCACCTGTCTTGTGGGCTTGTGAGAATTGAGAGGAATAGCATCTATGTATCTCCAGGCTTGTTACAAAATATTAGCTCAAAAATATAATCTCTTATTAAATAGTATTCAGTGGGCAAAGAAAAAAACTCCATGGTCAGGACCTGTGTGTGTGTGTGTGTGTGTGTGTGTGTGTGTGTGTCTGTCTGTGTGTCTATGTGTGTGTGTGTCTGTGTCAACCTCCTGTTTTCTGAGACAAGATCTAACCTTGCTAACCTTGGCATTGCCACATAGGCTGTCTAGCAAGGCCTAGGGATTTGCCCATCTCTGTCTTCTGAGTATTGCTATTACAGTGTGTGTCACCACACTGGCTTTTTACGTGGATTCTGTGGATAGAAGTGAGGTCCTTGTGCTTGGTAAGCAAAAAGTTTACCAAATGAGCCATCTCCAAAGCCCCAGGACCACAGCTTGTTCCAGCTTAAGGTCTAGCTCAAACTTTTCTCTTTATTTACTTTGTTAGTGGTGTGTGTGTGTGTGTATGTGTGTTTATATGCATGTGTTGAGCATAGTACACATGCACAAATATGTGTAGATGTACATACCTGTGAGCACGTTGATGCAAAGCCTCTGCCATATTTCTTTGAGACAGGATCTTTTGCTGAACCTGGAGCTAGACTGGTGGCCAGAAAGCTCCCATGGTCCTCGAATCCTCGCCATCCACCCCTAGCATTGTGGTTAAAGGTGCATGTGGCCACACCCAGCCTTTTCTTATATATACCCTAGGATCTAAACTCTGGTCCTCATATTTTTACAGCAAATGCTCTTACCCATTGAGCTTTCTTCCCTGTCCCAATTTCTGTCTTTAAACCTCTGCTCAGGCCAGTTGTAACTGACAGAAATTGATTGCCATTGCCTACTAGACCAACTTCCAGTCTGTGGGGGTACATTTAAAATGTGAACAGTTCCCTGTGATCAGACACCTGCCAGGTTTACATGGTAGTCTCTCACCTTGTCATCATCTGCCTTCCATGTCTGAGAGCTCTAGTTACCCAGCTGTTACCTTGAAGGACAAGTGTGTGTCTTAGGAAAGAAGTCTCTTGTACTCCCTGGTACTCATCCCAGCTGTAAGCTGTAGATACAGTTAACATGGACACACACATACACACACACACACACACACACACACACACACACACACACACACACAATTCTTCCACAAACATTTCCCAAACAGTAAACGTGTTTCATTGAATTGGCTAATAAATTCAATAACACTTTAAAGACAGTTGACAGTCAAAGGAAAAGGGAATTCAGTATAGGTTTTTCTTTTTATTCTCTGTTCTCTAACCCTGGCTGTGGATGGGCTACTACTAAAATTGATATGAAACAGTTGGATCTGGATTGCATTAACCTACTTTAATGCACTTTCAAGGAAGTGGCATTGACCAGAGGGCTGAGAAACCAGCATTTCACTACCTTCTCAGCAGTTTCTTTCTTTCTTTCTTTTTAAAAATCAGTCCTGTAAAGTAGAAATCTGAAGCCAAGGTGTAATAGTTGTTCCCACAAGAAGAAAAGAAAGCCTGGTTTTACTGTCCAGCCCAAGGACTGGAAATGTGGACTCTTGGACCTCATGATGTTGTGCACAACTAAGTCTCCTTAAAGCTGCTGATTTCCCTCACCGCCACTTCTTCGTCTTTAAGAAAGGAATTAGTGGTGCCCTCAGGCAGACAAAGAGTACTGTCTAGGAATAGCGCCGGGGCACTGTCTAGGCAGCATACGGAATGCTCAGTGAGATGTTTAGCAGTGGGATCAGCAGTTATTAATAAACCTCTTGCCAACTTCTAGAAGACAAAGAAAGTCTGCTATGTCATAGTGAGAAGCACAAATTTTATTTTACAAAAAGGCTCACATCTTGGGGTTGGAGAAATGGCTCAGCAGTTAAGAGAACTCGACGTTCTTCCAGAGGACCCTAGTTCAATTCTCAGCACACATAGTGACTTACAACCTTCCGTAATTCCATTTACAGGAGATCCAACGCCCTCTACTGACCTCCCTGAGCCCTAAGAAATGCACACAGGTAAGACACATGTACACAGAAAGTATAATTAATTGTTTTTAAGGTCATATCGGTTGGATACTTGTTCTAAAAGGACATCACTTGTTCAGTGGCTCAAGTCCAAGGCTCAATGGACTTGAGTGAGGGGGTAGAAAGATATAAGAGCCGAAGGATGAGAGTAGTGCTGTACAAACACTGTCTTCTGGACATGATGTACTGTGCCCTCATGAACTCACAAACCTTCACAAGACCTGCATGAGATGCCGCCCACAGACATCCTGTCTTGGATGAGGGAGGGGTTCAGGAGGCCCCACCCCTTCCTGAGAATCTGCAGGCAGCCAGTAGTTGCTGGGAAAGGGAGTCCTCAGTGATGTAGTCACTGGCAAGTAGCCCATGCTCCACTAAACAGCTCCAGCACCCAAGCTCATGTAAGCAGTCCTGGTTAAACACAGTGGGTCACAGACACAGAGACAGGAAAGTAGGAACGGAATGGAAAGTGTGAGGAAGGAAGTTAGCAGGAGTGGGAAAGGGGTGAGAACATAACAAAGGGTAAATATGATTGAGCACAGTCTCTGTGTGTGTGTGTGTGTGTGTGTGTGTGCGTGTGTGAGAGAGATGAAATTGTGAATGAACTTTTTTTTTTCTTAAAGGCTCACATATAGCTAGTTTGGGAATGTCCCATAGATTCTCTTACACTTCCTTTTCTGGGTCAGAAACTAATGATATATGTGATGGTCTCATTCAGCACTCTCCCACAGTTTTATGCCGTAATTCCCAGACCACCTTGCACCAAGAATCACATGCTTTTTGCTGCCAAATTTACAATATACTAAGACACTTTGAGGCCACCAAGTGGTACAGCTTCCTGAACTCTGTCCCACTAGTCACCCAAGACTGTCTATATTTCAAGAATGCACATTCCCTCCCAGTCCACACATGTGTGAGAAAGACATCTCCTGTAAATGAAGAAACTGTCTCAAAAAACTGTTGGTGTTTGCCTCTCTAAATTGAAGAAGTTGTGAGGAAATTTTTGAAGCATCACTCTGCCTTAGACCACCTCACCCATGGGTTACCCTTTATCAGCAACCTGCCACACCTCATCTTTGTCACCTCATTAAAGTTGCATGATTGGGATATGTGTTTCGGGATAGTCAGTCACACTGTGAACCCTGGGGTTGTGTTTATTTAGTAAAATCGACCTTCTTGTGTTAATAGGAGGTGGAGCCAGCAAGTAGCTGACAGACAGTAGTCATAGAGAGTCAGAGGGAGCCCTAAAGACAGATGAGAGATGCACAGGAAGTAGTAGGGAGGGACTAAGAGTGTGGTGTAGTTTTCCTTGATGTTTATTTGTCACAGTGGGAAGATGCTCTATTTTCTGAGATGCCAGCTAAGGAGGAAGAAAGGTCAGCTAGCTGTTCCTCAACCTCTCTGAGCTAGTAGGTTTTCACCCCAGCCTTTGACTCCCAAGCCTTTATTGGTAAAATCAACAGATATACATTTAGGTTAAAAAACAATAGCTGTGGGAAATGGAAAAGGGTAAATGTGTCATCTGCCCTACCCAGGGAAGGGCTCTGCCTTGAGCTTACCATGCACCCTTCCTCTTGATGCTCTTCATCCTGTGTCTTGAAGGAAGCAAAAGGAAGCAATGTGAAATTGGTCTCCAGGACATAACATTCTCCCTCTCTACCCAACCAGGGAAGCCTACCAGACAAGTCATGCCCCAGACACCTTTCTTGAACCAGGTTGACAGTCAGCTTAGAATATATAAGGACAGACACTCTTGCAGCCAATCTAATTACACAACCCACAATATCTCTAGGCTGAGTCACTCTCCCCTTGAGTTCACAAGCTTTGATGCTGCCCTCCTCTGGGGCTGGTCATATTGTTGTCATGCATGTCTAGCCCACTCTCCTCTCAGTCTATATGGGCACCATTACATTTCCCCACTGTGTTCTCCTGGGCCATGCAACTGTGCCCGATGCTGTGGAAGGCCCCCATGATTGTCAGGTCAATAAACACAGTGGAAATGTCAGTTGACAATTAACCCACTTCAAAGGATGAACAGCTCTATTTCTAGAAACTATATTGAAGTAATTGGTTCACATATTAAATCACTAAAGTGCTTACTGGACAAATGACTGAGTGACTTTCTTGGCACACTTCATAATAAGTGACACATCTTTGATCAGTCACCAGGAATGTGAGTTTATCCATCAAGTATTTATTGAAAGCCCTCTGAATGCCCAAGATTGCTGAGGGTAGGACAGCTGTGGGAGGCAGAACTGTAAGTCCTGGGCTTGACCCCAGGCTTCTTCATCCTGGATGCAGAGAAACTGATTTAAAAAACCCCTCTGTAGAACTCCCTTGACACAGCAAGCTGGCCCTGGGTCCCTGGCCAAACTTTCTGAGATGTAAACATGGCTCATCCAGACAGATTGGTTGTGATCAGTGTCTGGAGACCACATCATGTCACAATACAAGATGGTCACATCATTAAAACATCCAGACATGCGCTCAAGCATGATGAAGCCAAACCAGTGTCTGCGGGGAGACGAGTGGGTCAGTGAAATCACAAGCCTGGGAACAGAAAAGCCAAGTGGACAGCTACAGGGAGGATGCCAACTGGACAGAGGGGCTGCACTAGTCTCCCCCAAGAGCATCCACTGTTCATTCTGTCTGCCTGGACTGTCTTCCCTTGTTGATGAAAATGTGGTAAGCATGCATTCTTTTTTCACTTGACAAGTATTTTCAACTTTTCTTTTGTCCCCTTTCAGCCCAGCATGTGGGAAAGCTACATGTGATTTTTCCCAGCTTCCTTTGCAATCCTTTCAGCCAATGAGACAAAAGCTAAAGTCTGCTGGGGGCTTCTGTAAAGGCTGCAGTCCCCTTCCATCCTGGACATAGACATGTCACCTCATATTGACACACAGACAAATGCAGAGAATCAGCTGTGACACCTCTGAGCTACCAAAGCAGGCTTAAAGTATTTTGCGATGAGAGAAAAGTCAAATTTTGCTTAAATTAAGCTCCTGCCAGGTTTTCTGTTACTTGCAGCTAAAGATAAATGTACTTCTTCCTGGATTATACAGAAAAAAGAAAAAAACAAAAAAAGCTCCTTTCTTTACAAGAGGGATAATTGAAGCTGTGTCAACTGATGACACATAGGAACGAGGTGTGTCAGGAGATCTTTGTAATCCACCAAGATCTTGAGGAAGGGCCTCTGTGTTGGGCTGTGGATATATAAACAGACCTTTTCCTTCCTTCCAAATAATAGAAACATTTAAAATAGCATTTGGAGTGTGGGTGGAGATATGGCTAAGCATTTAAGAGCACTGGCCGTTCTTGGAGTGGACTTGGGTTTGATTCTTAGCACCCACATGTCAAGGAACCTATGATTTAGTTCCAGGGAATCCAATGCTCTCTTCTGGTCACTATTGGCACTGCATACATGTGGTGCACAAAGATGCATGCATGCAAAACCCCAACACATAAAATTAAAAATCTAGCCTGAAACTGTTAAAATAGCATTTTAACAATAAAAATTCAGTTATTTAGCTAACTGACCTCAAGTATCTAGATATGACTCTCACGTATGCTCAACATAACTATTTGAACCAACAAAATGATAGACATCATAGTAGTCAAGGTACAGCTGTAGAGCTACACTTCTAGGGTCCAGGTCCCAACTGGATCACATATTGGCTATGTGATTTTGTTCAAGTCACTTAACTTTTCTGTGCCTCAATTTGCTCATCTGTGAAGTGGACACAACATGACTTGCCAAGTCATAAGATTATTGGGAGAATTAAATTAACTAAGACACATAAAGTGTTCAGAATTTCACTGCCTATAAAGAGTACATGACAGAGTGCATACTAAGGTTTCTATTAATGTTTGCTATTCAAGACTAGGTTGTTTGTTTGGTTTTTAATTGGACACAGGGTCTTTCTCCATATCACCTTAGAGATGAAATTGTTTGGAATTTCAGTTGTGTTCTTGGTGTGAAATTTGTCTTTTTTTTTTTTTTGTCTACTTACTACCAAAGGAGTTATCTACTGTGACATTAGTTTCTTTTGATACAAAGATGGGAATCTGAAGCACAAACACATATTCCTCAGGTTTCTCATCTGGTGTACACACACACTCACACATACATAAACACACATACAGATAGAGTGTCAGACACAGACAGACAGACAGACAGACAGACACACACACACACACACACACACACACACACACACACACACACGGGTGGGCAGCAGTAGTTAGAAACACAAATATGCTTAGAGAACTTCCAAGGGTCTCTCTCATTCTGAATCCAGAAGAGAAAATGTGTGAGCCTGCAATGTGTTTGTCTGCTTCATGGCCACTTGTACCATGCATTCTTTGTGGCCACCAACCAGCTCCCAAATCATGACACAGAGACTTATTATCAGTTATGAATGCTCGGCCTTAGCTTAGGCTCGATTCTTGCTAGCTCTTATAACTTAGCCTATTTTTCTTCATCTAAATTTTATCTCAAGGCTTTTTACCTTTCTTTCCTTCTGTGTACCTTACCTTTACTGTTTCTCACCTCTGGCTTCTGGCCCTGTGTGCATCTCTCTCTTTCTGCCTCATTCTCTCCTCTTTTTCTTTCAAGCTTAGATTTCTCCTCTTTATTCTGTCTGCCAACCAGCCCCACCCATCCCTCTCCTGCATAGCTATTGGCTGTTCAGCTTTTTATTGGACCAATCCCATACCTTAGGCAGGCAAAGTGAAACAATGTGACAAATGCAGCATAAACAAATATAACACATCTTTATGTAGTTCAAATAATATTCCATAACAGCCACCAGCAGTCTGTCCATCCTTCCTCCCTCTCTTGTCCTGGCTTTCTTAGTGCTGCCGGAAGCAGGATGCTTATCTTGACTGCTGCTTCAGCGTGCCCAGAGCAGGGGGCTGTGGACAGAGGAGAAGCAAGATGAGCTGCCTCCCCTACAACACTGATACCTGGGCCCAAAGTCTAGGCACACATCTAGAGTGCCACATCCTCAGGTCTAGGCATAAACCTCTAAGCAGATCAGACTCCAAATAGAAGATTCTCTCCAGCACCTTCCTTTCGCTTCTTCTTTCTCCCAAGAGTTGTAATAAAAGAAAATTGTTCTTCATGTTATTAAGGAAAGGCAGATACAGTAGGAGATACCATGAACCCTTATGTACCAGCAGAACCTGTCTGACTTGGCCAGCAAAATGCTATCCCTCATGTACAAAGAGAACTGAGAACTGCCACCTTACAAAGCTGACATGAGATTCAGTGAGGAAGTCTCATAAAGGATCACACAAGTAATCATTGGATAATTATTACTCATTTACAAGGTGCCTGGCACTAGCCAAGCACCAAGAATATCATGATAAATGAATGTAGAAGAATCTAGGTTGAATCACAGTTTCCAGTGAGGTAAAAAACCCAAAAAGGATCTATTCAAATGCACTCCTTTGCCACTGATATCAATGATATGCTATCACATTTGAGAGTCCCAGGTATCTCAGCCTGGCCTTTCCAAGTCCCTGCAGAGGACAGAATGATAAACACACTTTAAAATGCAGTTGTAGTGGTTTAACTTTTGTGAACTAGGAATGGCCTTAACAGACAACAGCTCCTGCCTGAAAGATGAACTACAGACCATCTATTCCAGTACCCACATCCCAAACACCCACCAAATTCAAGGTCACTACCACTAGCAGTTTCCTTTTGGTCCAGAGGGAGAATGAATGCATTAGGGACTGTCTAATCTAAAACACCAAGATATCCCAAGCAGAGCTGAGTTCCCAGGTGACCTTCCCTCAGTGCTCTACTAGGACAGAGGAAAATTCTCTAGGGCCAGGCTGGGCAGCATTTCTTAAGAATTCAGAGCAAAACGTTTTGGAAAGAATTTCAGCAAGAATGATTACAAAAATAGGAAGGCAAGCTGGGCACAGAGCCCTTCCTCTCTTGTTCTGCTATGCAGGGGCTAAGGTGAGAGGGTCTGTGAAGCTCAATGTTCAGCAGCGTAGGCAACACAGCAACTAAGAAGACAAGCAGACAACAACATGCAGAAGCCTAGCCAACCCCCCACAAAGCAAAGCATCCAGTACCCCGAGCTCTTTGAGATGCTAGTCACCCACCCAGAGTTTAGGCAGAAGATCCTCAGGGAGCTGCTTCAGCGTTTGGATAGTTATCACTTTACTCCTATACATACCCCAGCAGTGGAAAGTAGGAACTGGACTAGATGTCTGTACACAAGCACAAGGAAGGGCAATTCACAAGGGGTCAGGACAATGCAAACAAAAGCAGGAATGAAACACCACCTTCCTCCACGAGGGTGGCTGTTAACGAACCACTGAAATGACAAATGTTAGGTGAGGTCTGGGGAAACTGGAGCAGTAGTCCTAAGTTGGTGGGAATGTACCATCCAGCAAGCACAGAAGACAGTATGAGGGAGCCCCCATAGAATTAACATGTACCCCCAAATTGAAAGCAGGCTTGAAAAGAGATATTTGTGTACCTGTGTTTAGAACAATTTAGCTTCGAATAACTGGAAAGTTGAAGCAGCGCGAGTATCTGTCAGTGGGTAAGTGAGCAAACAAACTATATATGTTTTTATCACACAACAGAACATTGGGCAACTGTAGAAAGGAGACACTGTGCTAAGTGAGATAAGCCAGGTAGAAAATGAGGTGTTTGTGTGGCTCCACTGAGGTGCGGAATCTTTACTTGGGAAATACACAGAGAGAAAGTAGTTTCTCAGGGGCTAGAGGAAGCCATTGTTCCATGGGGACAGAGTTTCTGTTTGGAAAGAGGGGGGGAATTTTAGAGATCAAAGGAGGCGATAGCTGTAGACCAATGTGATCCCACTTACAGCCAGTGCATTGTGCATCTAAAATTGTTAAGTTCATATACTTTAGGCTTACCGGTGAAATAAAGTTTTTGTTTTCTTTAATGTATGCAAGTGTGTGGCAGTGCACCTGTGCTCCTGGCACTAGGGAAGCAGAGGCAGGGACACTGAATTCAAGGCCAAGCTGTCTACATAGTGAGCCTGGCTCTAGATGAATCAGTAAATAAAGATTGCTTAGAAAGCCACTGGAGTGAATGGGAGAAGTGGGCGCAGAACCATCCCACCCAGAGCGATCTTGCCATGGCCGGGTGGGTGCTCAGCCTTCATCTGCAGCCCAGCCTCCAGTGGGAGTGTGAGATACAGTGGCACTGTGGTCTGTCTACCTGTGGCTCACAGAAGCGATGCACTTCCTCTTCCTCTTCCCAACAGGACTGTTGATGGCTGCACACTGGAATCGGTGAGCTGTTTAGCTGGCTCCCTTTAAAAGGCAAAAGAAGATCCAACATTTTTAAGGTCTTTCTGATCCTTTGTTGTTTAAAGTGAAGCCGACTCCACTTTAGTGAAGTCTAAAAGGTTATTTCAGCATTTCTGGAATCTATTAAGAAGGGCATAAAAAATGCTACAGAGCCAGTCAAGTATACACACCTCCTCCTCCACCCCCCCCCCAGAGAGACAGGGGACAGGAGAGAGACAGAGAGACAGAGAAACAGAGAGAGAAGAGAGAGAGAGAGATTGCCATCTTGCAGAAATCGTCTGTACCTGCTCTATACCAAAGGAGCCCTGTCTTTATCTCATAATAAATTCGAGCTTAGGAAGGCTTGCTAGCCTGCCTGCCTCTCCTGCTAATGACAGGCTCAATTATGGGTCCTAATCTTGCATTCCTGACACTCCCCTCATCCCTGCATAACTTCCAGGGGAGTCAAAGGGCCCTCGCTGGCCCTGCCAGGGTGACATTAGTTATGCGGGAGCAGCGCCTGGGGCGTGTTGGTGATTTTAAGGGTCTGCTCCTATAACGACATACACTTGGAAGCCTGAAATGCACACACACTTTGACTCTTCACCTTACGCGGAAATAAAAAGCCACAGTAACTCCATTAAAAATATAAAATCCCTCCACAGGAAATGAACACTAGTTTGCTTCCAATTTACATTGGTTTTAGGTTTCACCTTCCCCACCCCCTTTTTACTTTCAATATTAATGTGTAATTCTATGGGAAGTATTGTCTATAAGGGAAAAAATAGCACATGCATTGCACTGAGGTCTTGCATTTTATTTACTAGGCTGGGCAGCACATTTTTGCTTTGGTGCCTCTAGCTCTTCGGTAATTCTTTGCAAATTCACGCATAGGCTGTTCTCTTTAAGTCACCCTGGGCAGATGCCTAACGACCTCTGGCTTATTGAGAAGTGGCCTTGTTTTATGTAAACTAATCATCCAGCCAGCTATATTAATAACGAGACCATAACTCATTTTCATCCTAGGCACACACTGTGCATTATCAGTCTCCTAATTAATCCCAGGCAATTCCGGGGGCAGGTATTATTAGTTCCAATTTTCCTCACTGCTCCTTGAGCTGGAGACTTGGCAAACAGAGGGTCATGCTCCATGTCCCACAGGCATGCCCCTGAGTCCCAACCCAGAGTCCAAGGCCTCCAGACACTGTCCCTGTGGACCTGAGAAGCCTGGGAACCAGCACACCTCTGCGATCTCAGGCCACGGGCTTTCCTCAGGGAGAAAGAACCTGGGTCAGCAGACATCAAGCAAGCCTGCTTAATGGACAAAGTCAATACAGCTTCCCGAGAGGAAGAAAATAAACTCAAGGCCTGGGTACACTGAGCCCATGGCAGGGGACTGTGGTGTGAGCAGCAGAGGCTATCAAATGTGCTTTCCTAAGCCTTCCTTGGACCTGCTCTTGTCTCCCAAGGTGCAAAGAGGCAGCTCCAGAGCCCAGCTAGACTGCAGGCTATGCAGAGTCAAGACCTTGATTTGAGTCCTCCAAACTTCTCTCGCCTCCCTGACTCACACATAGTCGTAATCCTAGGCACTTGATGATGGGGTCCCCCAACAGGAATTCCTCTTCCTCTCTTCCTCCCAGTTCTGAGATTCCGGCCAGATGAGCATCAAGTATGATTCTGACTAGGTCTAGTGACACTGGAAAGATGGTTGCATACCCTGCCTGCCCTGCTACATTCCTCCAGCATCCCTTGTCCTGTGAGAAGGAGCATCAGGTAAATAATAGGAGAAAAGTGCTGAACTTGTATCTGCCCATTAACTTCATGGGTTCTTGGCCTCCCCAAGCCTACAATGGAGACAGAAATACTTGTCCTGCGGGGTGGGAGGAAATCGACAGCCCTCTTGGTCTTCTCCGTAAATTCTGTTCCAGTCAGCACATCACTTTGGCTCAATATAGGGCCTTGATCATCTTTCCCCTTGTCTGGCTGGTTCCCTAAGCAGTCATGAACAGCTCAGTAGTGACATGTCAGCACTTTGTGTTCGTGCCATAGGGCCTCTCTGTGGGGTTTCTGTACACTGCTTTGCTGAACAGCCATGCCTAAGCCCTTGGGGGAGAAAGTGCCCACAGGATTCCTGAAATGTATCCCTGTGCCGGAGAGGTTCCTCAGCATTGGGCTGGGGAAGGTATGAGGGATAATTTACTCTCCAGGGCCTCCTGGAAGACCACACCCTCTTCTGGGTTTTTCTGAGAGCACACCCTTGCTTGGCTTCTCCTTCCTTGCTCTGTGCCAGCCCTCAGCAAGCTCCTCTAGGAACACAGCCTTAATTAGAACGTGCACACGACCCTCACCTCTGGGTGTTTCTAGGGACCTCATCCAAAAATAATACCCATGGTTCCAATCACACCCAGCCCAGACTGCTCCAAATCCCAGGTCCATGTAGTGTGATGCCCCTTGACAATGCTTGTGGTTTTCATACATTCCCAAGGTCAATGTGCTCCAAACAGAATTCACAGCCCAGCTCAGTGGCTCCCACCCAATCTCCACTCCCCACCTACCTCACAGGCGGAGTCCTAGGAATCTCCTAAGGCCCACCTTTCCCCGCAAGCCCACCTTCTCCCTCCACCACCTTGCCCTGCATGCCCTACAGGCCATCTTCACACCCCTGCAGTTTTGTCTTCTCAAAACTTTTTAATTCCCTCTGTCACCCATGTCTGCAAACCATTGGAGCTACCAACCCTTCACCTCCAGCCTTCTTACACACTTCTCTCCTTGTTTCCAACAGTAGTAATTGCTTCAAGACACCAGTGCATCAAGTCCCAATATAAAACTCTGGCAGGGGTGCATTGCTCTTAAGTGGAACCCAGATGTGCTGGGTGTGGCTCATCAGGGTGGGGCTCAGTCTATAAATACCTGCTCCACCCACAGGCATTGACCACCATTGCTGCTTTTTCCCAATGCTTTTCCTCCCCACTTCATCCTTGCTCATCCTTGGCAGGCCATCCCCTAGGCTCCCATCATCAAGGTTATGTCTGAGCTTCCTAGCCAGGACAAGCTCCACATTTCAGGTCCCCAGAACATGGTGCTGCACCTGCTCCCGTAACTGGAGCCTTCTGGTCAGTGATGATATAAAGGTGCATCACATGACTCAGTAACTCGGGGTTGAAGTTCAATGGAGCCAGGGATATTGGCTGTTATCATCCTGTTGTCTACAGTAGCACACACTGGGTGTGCAATGGATTGCATCATGACCAAGCTTAGAAACAACTCCAATCAAGGGAGGGGTTAGGAGGGTGGAGCTCACAATCTGTATAACCACTGAGGTGAGATATAAAGACTGGGGTTAGGGGTGGGGGAGAGGGATGGATCTCCCTAGGAAGAAGAAACAGGATAGTGACAAGGGACAAAGAAGGGTGTGTGTGTGTGTGTGTGTGTGTGTGTGTGTGTCTAAAATGGGAGGAATCAGACAGAAGGGGGAGGGAAAAGGGGGAAGGGAGGGAATATGGAAATGGGCAGCTAAAACTCAAGGCCATTTGAGGGGTCGTATGGAAACCTAATGCAGTAGGGACTTGTTAACATATATACACATATGAAGGTGATCTAAATGAAATCACCAAATAATGAGGGGCTCTCCCAACTGGACATCTCACCAAATGAAGCTTCCAGTACCAGGAATGGGTTACTTCTAATTGAGTTATTGGTCAAAGGAAACCCCCAAACAACTCAGCCTATTGCCAAAGCTATTAGTTGCTCTCCACAAACTTATGGTAAAGCAATAATGTGAAAGCAATACCTATATAACTCATGGAACAGGGAGAAATTAAGCTGATAACCTTCTTAGAACCTTCACCCTTACATACTGGTATATATGGTATTGGAAGGTACTCTGCATGCTGCCCAAGGAGAAATGTAAACACCAACCCAGTCACAAACACTTCAGTCTACAACGGAACCCCATCTTCTTGCTTTCTTTCTGTTCTTTTAACACTCTACATGTCTGATGAACAAATACCTGAAGGTTCATTTTCTTGGAAGCATGTCTACCAAATGAAGTATAATACCTTCTGTTTATTTCTTTCTGAAAATCACCATAAAAGTGTTTCTCATGAGGCAAGATATTTGGTGTTTTTTGGGGGGGGATTTTTAGATTAATTTCTTTTTGGTGTGTGTGTGTGTGTGTGTGTGTGTGTGTTGCATGTGTATGAAAGTATATATGATTTATACTGGACACATGTGCAGAGGCCAGAGGAGGACATTGAGTAGTACCCTCCTCTGTAAGTCTCTACCTTATTCTCTTGAGAAGGCTATTCATTGTCTTGGAAGCATATGTTTCAGTTAGTCTGGCCAGCCTGTGAGCTTGCCTCTTGTCTCTGTTCCCCAGTGTTGGGGTTACAGACATCCATAGCCATGACTGGATTTTTAGATGGGTTCTCGGGATTTGAACTCTGGTTCTCATGCTTGCATAGCAAGTGATCTTACCCACTGAGCCATGTACTCAGACTATATATATGTATGTATGTATGTATGTATTATGTATATATATTTATTTATTTATATAGTGGGATTCAAAGTATGTGGGGGACACAGGAGAGGTTGTACTTTGCTTTTGCTTTGAATTCATTGTGTGTCAGTAAGCAATTTTGATGCAGTGGTTGCATGGCTCACAGTATTGGGTTTGGGAATGAGAAGAACTAGGTTTCAGGCAGGACTGATGCTTTTGGATACAGAATCTATCCCAAACATCTTCAGCTCTCACTCCATCTGCTGTGTAGAAACTGCGAAGCCCAAGGCAAACAACATGACCAAAGCTAGTACTGCTTAGGACTTCATGGCAGCCACCAGCAGTGACCTGAGCCTCAGAGTCTCCAGGATGAGCAGGGCCCCCACACCCCAAAAGAAGTAGACTGTCCATCAGGTTGCTCTTGGAGTAGCTTTGCTCTTCTGTGATGTCCTGTGTTCTCCATTTCCTCTCTTGCCCGGCTTGTCTGGCTGCTCCTGACAGTCTACTCAGAGGGAGAGACAGGAGAAGAAAACACTTTCTCATATTAGGGAAAAGCTCTGAGGAGTTAAGCACCCTTGGTGGCCTTGCAGATGACCAGAGCTGGCATCCCAGAACCTCTATCAAGCAGCTCACAACTGACTGTTACTCTAGTTCCAGAGGATCTGATGCCTTCTTCTGGCCTCCACATGGCTCTGCACCCATGCGCACATAGTTAAATGTGTGTGCCTACACACACACACACACACACACACACACACACACACACACACACACACACAGAGTAGAAAAATAAAATAATATCTTTAAAAGATAAATGCTCTGGGTAAGACCAGTCAGAGGCAGAAAGTGTGACAATACTGTTTTTACACACTGTTTTTATAAACTGATTATGGCAGAAGCTTGCTCTCTTCTTTCTATAACTGTGTCTAGATCAGGTCTTCCTTCTTGCTTCACATCTCAGCTCCATGTCATCTTCTCTGACCATGGATATTTTCAGAACTCCCATCACCCTCTGAAATGCAAGTTCCCTTGTTTGATATTACTCTTTGCAATTAAATCGTTGGTACAGTGAGGACAGGGACCTGTTTTTGCCCGCTCTTTTCCTGCAACCCAACCAGTATTGTTTTACTATAGGTGAGTAGGTGGGCTTCACCTGAGTGTCCTGATTTTATGAGATCCTTGGAGTCTGGAGATGAGGTATCTTATGTGTCTCTGCTGTCAGATCGATACCCTGAAGTCACAGGTTCCTGTGCCAGCATCATAACTGAAACTCAAGAATTCTGCCTCTGGAGTCTTCATTTGAGGGAAAAAGAAATTTTGAGGGATTTTTCTTTGTCAAAACTTGGGACCATGCTGGGTAACCCTTCTAAACAGGCTCCCTGACCCAGAATCACTCCGTGCCAGTACTGGGTATTAATGCCCGACGAAACCCTGCACCAGGGATGGAAGCTCATCTACAAGATGAAGAAAACTACTGGGACAGCTTCCTACCCTGGCTCATCTGCGGGCCCTTCTGCCCCTACAAGCGCACACTCCCCTTCTCCTCCCTGGCCTCTGGGCCTCTCATTCCAGGAGACTGTGGCCAGGCTCTAGACTTTAGGCAGTTTTCTGATGTCCTAATTTCTCGATCACCTGTGCTGGCACGATCTTGATTTCTTCAATAAGTCTTCTTTCCACTCCTGGGAAATTGATGTCTGCTCTGGCGTGTGTCCCCACCTTCCTTTGCAAAAGAGGGGGAAGGAGAGGGGGAAAAGCCTTTTAACATTTTTAGCAATGTCTTCATAATCTGTCAATAAATTACCTCTGGCAGCTTTTAGAGACCCTATTGGCTCCCGCACTGACCTCTTGTTCCTTTTTGTGCTAGGAAGCTGCCTTATTATTTATCTTAGCTTCTCTGGCAGTCTGCCTTTCATTCTTCACCTTTGATTTCCTTATCATGCTTTTGCACTTTCTTAACGTTGTACTATAATTTCTCTAGCTGAATCACTGACTTTTCTCATAGTTTCTCGCTTTCCTAGTTTTGATTATCTCCCCCACCGCTACGCATCCTTTCAGAGCTATTTATTTGGCTTATTTTCCACACTTTATGTATTTGTTGCTGGGGCACATGTATTTTCTTTGGGCGGTTTCTATTCATTTCTGAGATGATGCTTTTCCCTGGAAGAGGCTCTTGTGCCCTTGGATTGTCTTGGTGGGATGTGTTTTGTTACCCCCAGGTGACAGACCTCTCTGTGTGTTCTTCTAAGAGGGCCTGATGACTTCTCTGATTCTGACTTGTGATGTTCATTCCTTTGGCAGGATCGTCCTAACAAAACACAAGGGCAAGTGTGGAATTTAAGCTGTGGTTCAAACAACAGAAGTTTATTCTCTCACTAGAGTTTGGGGATGAGGCACCAGCAGAATTGTGGACCCTTCTGTGTCTCTTCTGTGGCCTCTGTCCAGGGCCAATGGGTGAGCAGCCTCTTGCTGCTTCTTTACAACTCAGTCAAGATCTCTGTGTCTGTGTCCGTGTCCGTGTCCGTGTGTGTGTGTGTGTGTGTGTGTGTGTGTGTAGGCCACAGGACAACTTCTGCTGTTTTCCCTCAGCAATGTTGTTGACCTTATTTGAGACAGGGTCTGCAAATGGCCTGGAACTCTGTGAATCAGACTATCTGGCTGGCCAGTGGTGAGTCTTAAGGATCCACCTGTCTCTCTCTGCCTCCCTGATTCCAAGAGGGTGCTGTTACACCCAGCTCTTTGCCTATGTTCTTGGAATTGAACTCATGCCCTCAAGCTCACAAAGCAGACACTTTACCAACTGAACTATCCACCCAGCCAAACTCCAAACTTTCTGTTCTTATAAATATATCAGTCACATTGTAATTCCTAACAGTTTAGTTTTTCAACTTCATTGTCTCTTAAGGTGCTCTTCTCTAAATATTATAACATGTTGTGTATATGAATTTGGAGAATGAAAATAGAATTTGGTCCATAGAATGACTATTACTCCATGATATGGAACCATAGATCAAGAAAGAGAACTAGGTGCTATGATTTACATGCCACCAAGTTTCCCCAATCCGAACTGCTATGAGTGTATGTAAGTAGAATGAATTGCAGGCAGCCCTCAACCCTCCTCAAGTACTTCTGTAGGTATCTCAGCAAATCTCAAAGGTATAAATCATGTAGGTTCACTACCATCCTAGTTAGGGTCATAATTGCTATGATGGAACACTATGACCAAAGCAACATGGGGAGGACATGTTGTTTGGTGCATTAGTATCACTGTTCATCATTGAAGGACGTCAGGCCAGGAGCTCAGACTTCACAGGCAGCAACCTGGATACAGGAGCTGATGCAGAAGCCAAGGAGGAGGGTTGCTTTCTTGTAGCACCAAAGACCACCATCCCAAGGGTGGCTCCACCCACAGTGGCTTGAGCCCTCCCACATCAAATGCTATTTAAGAAAAGCCCTACAGGCCTGACCTTATGAAGGCATTTTCTCAATTGAGATGCCCTCCTCCCAGATAACTATAGCTTATGTCAAGTTGATGCAAAACTAGCCAACACAACTAATATGACCTGTCAATGTGGTGATAGTGTTCTGACAGTCTCCTTAGCCAGAGTTTATACTCCAGATACCTCTCTGTTCACTGGACACTGGCGTCAATACTGAGAATTGCAGCCTTTTCTGCTGGGCATTGTCATGTTGTTCGAATCCATCACCTAGCTGCTGTCAGATACCTGCTCTGGTCAATACTGAAGTTTTCAATGTCTCAGAGCCACATAGTGGCCAGGTAGAAGCCTCTCCCTTTCCATCCTGTGATTTGTCTCTCTCTTTTTTTTTCTTGGCATTTCAAGACAGAGTTTCTTTTGTGTGACAGTCCTAGCTCTCCTGGAATTAGTAATGTAGACCAGGCTGGCCTCAAACTAACAGGATGTCTGGCACCTCCTTGTTTTGAATAACTTCTCTAGTGTTCAGGCAGTAGTTCCCTTGGATCGAGCCAAGTACACTCAGGTTCTGTTGGCCTCTGGGCTATGGAGACAACATACATCTTCTTATTCCATCTTTCACTGCAATGAGGGCTCTACAGTGGGTTACTGAATATGTTCTGTAAAGAGACTTTGAACTGACACACTCAAGTGTGCTTATCATCTTCATATTGATTTTTTTGCACCCTGTATCTGCAGGTTAGCATCTTAAAACCCTAAGCCTCTGTATGATGATATTAGGAGACAGATAATTGATCATGTGGGTGGAACCCTCCCGAATGGGGTTAGTGGCCTTACAAAAAGCCATTAGAGGGTTTGTTCATTCTCTCTGCTCTTTTTCATTAGGGAATAACATCAGAATACTAACATTTGTAAACCTGTGGATTATACCTGTATGAGAAAGTAGATTCTCATCAGGCAAGGGGCCTGCTGGCACCTCTATTTCTCAAATACTGAGAAGAATACATATCTACTGTTTGAGCAATCCAGTCCAAATTGGCACTTTTGTTGTAATATCCTGAAACAGTAAGGACATTGTCCCACAGTGCTCATGGTTTATGAGTCCAGTGCATACATTTGCATTCTGAACATCTGGTAGACTGTAGATGCTCTTCGTCAGTTGTCAACCTGAGCGGCATCCACAGAATGTCTTTCTCTCATCAGAAGAAGTTGCTCACAGCTATAGAATGGAAAATTGATAACATAGGTGACAGTTGATCCAACAGTTAAAGTGTATTCAGTTATCTGCCAGATGTTATGCTATTTCAATAATAAACATGATTAGACTATTTATCCTTCATAATATACTTTATATTCTTGTGAAAAGTGATCCACAATGAGATAATTTTTATCATAGTATTTTTGATGATGAACTAAAAGCTTATGCCAATGATGATGGGAGTGCCAAGGAGGGTCCAGGAGTCCATCCAGGCCTTTATGTTGGAGTTCTTCTACCTCACAGGTAAGCTTGCAGCAGCAAACATGCCAGTAGTCATTTCCTGATCATACTGCCTCACACCTGGAAGGTGGTAGATACTGTATACTACACAACTGTGTACTTGTCAGTGGTGGAGCTCTTCTACCACACAGGTAAGCTCACAGCAACACGTATGCCTGCTGGTCTTCATTTCCTACCCACATCGTTGCACACCTGGAAGGTGGTAGACACAGTGTACTACCTATATTTGCTGTAACCTACCAATAGACCACTAATCCACCTATCACATGTCATTGTCCTAATAGTTAAGGACCCAATTATGTGTCCTGAAAGTTTGAGATCAGAACACAGGGGTTGGGGTGAGGCATAACCCACACATCTTGGAGCTCTTGAATCAGAAGGTCATAGAGAATTGGTTCTGAAGTTGCTATCAGAGCAAGCCAGGACTTCAGAACGAAGGGGATGGGAACCAGGGTAGTGTCCCATGCTTATAATTGTAGCACATGGGGCAGAAGAACTGCGAGGAGTTCGTGACCAACCAGACGACCTTGGGTTATAGATTGAGAATTGTCTCAAAGAATAACAAAAAAGGAGAGTCTTTTCCTTGTGTCATGTGGGACATTAATGGTGCCTGGCTCCTAGGAAGTCCACCAGAACTTTCAGCCCCCCACCCAGCTTTTCTGTAAGATCATCTGCTGCACTTCATTAAGAACACACCCTACCTTTGCTGCTTTAACAAAACTCATTTGCTTTGCAACCAGAACCTTAACCATGGCCTCCCATTATCCAGTCACAGCCTCAGGTTACAGCTTTTGCATCTTGATCTGGCAAATGCCTACAGTCTTCACCATCCAGCCTAAATGCTCTTGGAAGTCCTGCCTAGCAGCTCGCCTAGTCATCTTTTAGAACACAGTTCATGTTCATTGTATCATTTCTCTATTCTAAATGCTTCACAGCCTGGACCAGAAATCTCCAGAAGCAGGTCTCTGACACCAGAAATGTGCTCAGCAAACATCTGCAGAGCTGCCTCAGTGGCTCTGAGGTGGTTGTGGAAACTGACTTCCAGTTGGCACAGCACCCTGTCTGCTGCTCTACCTCTCAGCCATCAGGGATTCCTAATTTGTGCTGCCTCGGCTGATATGCCCTCTCTCTCAGCTCCACCCCCCCCCCGCCCCGTCCAGTCCAGTTGCCCTGGTATCCAGGATAGCTGGCTTGCTGTGTCACCCTGCTCTGTGCAAACTTCACTATCTTTGGATCCTTGACAATTCCAATGCAACAGCACATGCTGTCTCCTGGGGTTCTAGAACTCTCTGCTGAGTTTTGGCTCCTCTTAATGGCTTTGTGTGGTTGCCTGGGGTCTGTGATACCTGTGTGGCTCTTCATGATGGCATCCCCCCACCCGACCCAGCCATCTGTTTATTTTGGCTGCATGTCCTCTATGCTCCCTCTTCTGAGAGGGAGGAAATAGTAGCTACTTCCTTGCCTGAGCCAGAAGTACAGGCTACTCTGTCCACTGAGGAAGACTCACCTCCAGAACGGCAGTGGCCTCTGGACATGCAGACACCGTCCTAGCCTGTTTGAAGGGGAGAAATAACAGCCCTTGAGACAGTGGCCTTCCCAGTCTTTTCTCATTCACACTCTTTATGAATTGCAGTGCCCATGGCTAATCCAGCAGGATGTCCTGCCAACTGCCAGCAATATATCTGATCTGCTGACTCACTGACTGCCAGCCGGGGACAGGAGGTGGCTACAGGAGTTTCACAGCCTTGGGGTGTCTATCTGCTTCACTTTCTTATTCTCAAAAGCTAAGGGTTTTGAAAGACTGTTTCTTTCTGTCAGCACATTTGATGCTCTTGCCTTGGTAGCAATCGGTGTGGACATTTAGGGAGAATGTAGTTTAAGTGTACTGTGATGTGACAACTTCACCTCTGACCTGGTGACCTTTCTGACCTGTGTTGGGGGGGCATGAGCCTCAGGCTCAACTTCAAGAATTTCAAAATGGATTTTCCTGAAGCTAACACTGGTATTTTTACAAGCTCGGTGGCTTTTTGCTATTGCCTGGAATCAGATTTTCAGGCTAAGATATCACCTGCCCAGGCTAGTACCCAGTGGTGACAGGTAGGGACACATGGCCAGGTTTGAGCTTTCCAAAATGAGCAGATCTCTGGAAAGGCTTATGGCTTCCTCACTTCAGATTAGAAACACAACAACACTCCCAGTGCAGGTGATGCGTTGAACTGGCCCTTCTTAAGGAGACTTAAGAAGTCTCCTGCCAGGACTGAGGGGGTGAGTGGTTAGCAGGCAAGGTGTGGCAACATAGTTGCCTTGATTCCATTGCTCTGTGTGGCATCAAATATCCCTTAGGGAGACTTTTTCATCTGGGGACAAAATGACACTTATTAAGAACAACTTATCAATAAAGGCAGCTTGTAGTTATTTGTATCAGGCTGTAAACCATCCCAAAGCCTTGTTCCGAAGTGAGGACCTGATTTTGTGATTTGGAGCAGGCTAAAAGTATGTGTAATAAAAGAGAAAGAGCACTTAGCAGAGAGACGGGAGCCTCGATTTCTAACGATAGACTCATTTCTAACAATGCCACTTTGGGCAAATCATTCTATTTCTCTGGCTTCATTAGTGACCTCAGTGGGAGCCGTTTTAGAGGAAAAACTGACATCCTAATTGCCAAATCCATAGGCTAATTTTCATCCCTCATCCTCTCTGACAACTCCATTGCGTTTGGCACTCTTAACTGCCCTTTCTTTCTCAAAACTGTCTTTGCTCTGGGCTTGGGGAGTGCAGCCCCCAGGAATTCTCTTGCTCTTTACCCATCCCTCCAGACTGCCCTTTTCCAGCCCCTCCTGTCACCCCACCGTCCTTCTGCTGTCCAGGGCAGGTCCACAGATTTTATTCCCCTGGGTTCCATACCTCACACTTAAATCCCACAAGTGATCTCATTCAGTCCCATGCGGTCCCACGTTTTTGCTGGGAGCTGCCATCTCTAGGCTGGAACTGTGGAAATCAGTCCTCTCCTGCACACAGCTCCACCTTCCTGGCTGTGCATAGATGCCCCACCCATTCAAGCTCCAACCAGCTGCCCTCCTGTCTCCCGGCCTGCCTTCTTCCCATCCTGCTCCAATCCTCAGGGCCTCTTGTGTTCTCTCTAGCCGCTTGTTCTCAGGAGCAAGACTGTCTATTTTGTTTCTCTTTCGTTGGCATGTTATTTCCAGCTGCCCTGGGAGTGCTCCCACTCTTCATCATGCCCCCACTATTGATGTCCTTTGAGTCTTCAGGGATCTGGAAAATCTTGGTTCTGTTAAGAATAGGTCTACAGAGGACCTGGGTTCAGTCCGCAGCACCCAAATGGTGGTTTAAAGCTGTTTGCAACTCTAGTTCCAGGGGATTCCACACCCTTTTCTGGCCTCCAGGAGCACCAGGCATGCACAAGGTAATATATGTACATGTAGACAAACACTTATACACATACACCAAAAAGAAACAAAATTTTGTGGGGTTTGGTGTACACGTCTTTAATCCCAGCACTTGGGAGGCAGGGGTAGGCAGATCTCTGTGAATCTGAGACAGTGGGTTCCTGTCTCAAAACTTCTAAAACAGAAACAAATAGGTGTAGCTGACGTAACACAAGGCCAAGTTTTGCATTATCCAGAATTTGGACTTTATTTCACAGGATAAGAATTTCTGCCCTACAAGATCTAGAACCATGTGGAAGCCCCACACTGCCCGTTCCCCCGCCCTAAGGCCTTCATTCCTTCTCTGTCCTGTCAATCATCCTTGACACAGGCTGTCATCTGTATGCCTCTCATCTCATGGTCACAAAAGCGAGTGCTCCTCTTGCACATCCATGGTCCAGTTAGGAAGAAACAGGAGCACACTGAGCAAAAGCACACCTTCCCTTTTTCCCATCTTCCCTGGAGTTCCACTCAGCACAACGTCAACAATCCTAGTGTCAGGATCCTGTCACGTTACTGCTTTCCTACAGGAAGGACAGAGAGCAGCACCACTGAAGCTGAAGTAGGTTGGTCTTGTTTTGAATGGCCCTGTTGGTTACCCGGGACCTCCTTCTGCCTTACTGTAAGCGAAGCCATCATCTCCAGAGAATGTTGTGGAGTTGAGAGAGAACACAGTTTCCCAAGTATTTTCCCACTACTTACTCTGCCCGTTAGGCTTTGGATCCCCCTTTCCTCCCACCCCACAGTTATTTCCCATCTTGTCCTTTGAGTGACAATCTTTGGGAACTGCAGCCTGGCCATCTTCTCTTTGCTTCTGTAATTCACGCAGCAGCTTCAGAAAGCTGACTAACTCATAGCTTCTTAGGAGACTTAAGAGAGTCTTCTATGGTGCTGACAGCCTGAGAGAAAGTGCCCTGTAAGGCTCTGAGGTCTCACACCCAAGGCATGTAGGATCCTTGAGTTCCTCCAGAGTTTTGCACTGTGGGAATAAGCATCTGGCGGGATTCTAATAGAAGCAAATGTTATTTATTTTACTAGCCAGTGACTTTTTTTTTTTTGAGTCAAATGCTCCCTATGCTACTCAGACTGGCCTGAAACTTCTGATGCCCTGACCTTAGCCTCACAAGTGTTGGAATAACTCCATCACCCCTGGCTTTATGACTATCAACTTTTGTCGATAAATGGTGCGTGCTAATTCATGTCTAGCAAGTAGCTATACAAGAAGGGATAGAGGAGAAAAGTTCTGATTTGTTCACCAGTGTCTGTGGTGCAACTGCTCACATCATGGCTAACATGCTGCCTCTAAACACAACAGGTAGCTACAGTTGGCTCAAGTGTCCCGGCCTCTGAACCATCAGCCAAAGACCTCAGGAGAGAAGATGCTCAGTCATGTCTCAGCAAGCTTAGTGGCTTCCTCTTCAGCCATGTTTGCTTTGCATCCCCCTCACATCAACATCCCCCACCCACTCCATTCATACTGCCCTTAGATCGTCCTTCTCCTTTGGGTGAACACGTTCAATTTCCCACAGTACACAGTTCTCTGAGTCATTCACTCCACACACCAGTAATGGTGGCCTCAGGTGAGCCATGATGCCTTTTTGAGTCCTTTCTCATGGGAGAAGCTACCATCCTCCAGATGCCACCAAGAGACACTCCAGCGCCAGGAGCAGACAACTTCTAAAGCATTCAGTACCTCGTAGGGCCAGATGTCCCTGAGTCAGATGCACAGGGAGAAAGAAATGGTGTTTTCTCTACTCAGAACCTTCAGGAACAGCTATCTGCCCATGTTACCCAGCATTCAATCTAAGCATGGCCTCCTCACGAATCTTCTGGGACTGTTTTAACCCCTGATATCAGGAATTGTAGTTGTTACCTTTGGAGGTTCGTAAAAGCCTTCTAACCAGTAGAAATAATCTGGCCATAAATACGCAATTCGTTTATGCTTGCTTCATGAGGTCCCGAGTCTGGTCCAGTGGCAGGGCTTGGTCATTGACTTCAGTATTCTGAACACAGCCTAAGACAAAGGAAACACTTGCAGAATATGTGAAGCAGCAAAGCCTGGAGTAATTTAAAATGTCCTCTTGGAAGGTTTAGTTTATATCTTTCTTCTTATTGCAATTATTACTGTTGCTTTTCCCCACAAAATTCCTGCTTTCAATACTAGAGTACCAAAAGTTGGGGGTGGGATGGGGCAATGAGAGACAGAGCTTGATGTCAGAGGACTGCAGCCTCCAGCTGGCTATCATCATTTAAACTCTGGCTTTATCTTGGTGAGTAACGGAAGCCTGTGATTTCAGCTATCTGCTGCTAAGCATGAAAGTCTAGTACCCGCCCCACACTCAGGGTTTCAGAGTGCTCTTTCCTGTGTCAATACACATTACTTGTCACATTGGCGTGAGTCGGAGGAGAAGGTTGATCTCTGCTGTTAGGTTGTTGTCATGTGTCAAATCACACAGCCCAAAGGGAATGGCTATGATGCATAGCAAAGGCAGGCTGTGTCGTGGCCAGACTGCCTACAAGAAGACAAAGCTGGTCTTATAGACCAGGGGAGGGAAAGGCAGGAGGCAGAGTGCAACCGTTCACACTGTAAGGCTGAGGGACTTTCATTTTCTTGTTGCTACAAGCCTTCAATCTTGCCAGTGTGTGCAAACATCCATGTTCCTTCCAGCTGACTGCAGGCTGCTTCTCCCACAGACAAGGCTAAATTGAATGGGAGATTCTAGCCATCAGTGAGTGGGATGTTCATACACAGAACTGACCAAAGAAGGCAGATGTGATGATTATGCAAGTGCCTGTCCACCATTAGAGACAGACAATGGTGTGTGTGTGTGTGTGTGTGTGTTGCTATCATATACATAATATGTGTTAGTAAGAGGGCTACCCTGACAGGAAGCTAGAGCAGGGTTTGTTCCAGTGGTAGCTTTGTTTCTTTGCCTTATCTTATCCTTCCTTTTCCTTACCTTCTCAGAGTAGAGTAGGGGGAAAATCATAGAAACAAACTTCCACCAGCAAACGGGTAATAGCTGCCCCATATTCAAGAAGACATGGGTTTAAGGCGATCTCCTCATCAAAAGACGCCCACACACTTGAAGCAGTTTCCTAGAAAGACAGACATGCTTTCTCTGGGTGGATCTCGGCATACTCGGGAGCATTTTTATAGCACCTTCCAAATTCTCAACGGCTGGTCTTGTGATGTGACAGCCAGCGGTCCGCCACATTCGCTGCACCAGGCAAGGCAGAGGGGAGTAAAATTTGTCATGTATGTAAATTGTAATCACATTGGATGGTCGTATGTGCTCATTTAGGCATTTTAACAGTGTGTGATGCTGTCCTCTCCGCAGGACTAATAAGCATTAGCCATAATGAGGTCAGTCAGTCAGGCATTATCAGGGGATTTAATTGGGACATGGGTCTCTGCTGAAGTGAAAATTAATAACTTTTGTCAATGTTCTGGTGAAATGTTCTGTCTTATTAAACTATGAGGGTCAATTAGAAAGCATTATGTAATAAAGTCCCCAGCAGCAGAACTCAAATTGAGTTATACCACAGTCATTATTCCAGGGCGAATGCATTTGAAAATGGAAAACCAGAGTGCCATATGGAGGATTTGGGTCAGATTTACAAGCATCGCATGCTAAGGCTTCAACAAGAAGGAAACAATTAAATGTAATACTGAAATAAATCAGTGTGAGTGGGTGGTGTAGGGCCAGGAGCCTGGGGCAGGCTGCGGCCCTGGAGCTGTGACACTGCAAAATGGCAGTGTTAGGAGGCTTGTATGGGCTGTGTCAGGCAGTGCCAGTCCCTGCAAAGCGCTTGGAGTGCTGAAAATCTGGGGCACACCTGGAAGGCGAGGGCCTGCGCACTGACTCACATAAATAACTCTTTATTGTGTGGCTATTAAGAGGAGAGATTGCTTTTTATTAAAGTGCAAGTTATTGTGGTACAGCAAATTAAAGAATTTTAAAGCATACTAAACAGCCACCGATATTCCCCACTCGATCATGTTTTACGGTACTTTAAACGGGCAGTCTAGTGTTAGGGAGATATAAAGTTAGTGCCCAGGCTGGGATCTGACAAAACTGCTCAGACACCTCTTCCAGGCAGGAAGGCTGCAGAAGAGAGGAGACTGAGGTTGGGAATATTATCCCAGGCTTGGAGGGAGAGTGAGGGCAGATGTCTTCTTCCTCACTAAGGCTGGAGGGTGCTCCTATCTGCGTCTCTGGAGAGAGGGGTATCTTCAAACAAAAGTTCAGAATTTTTTTTTTTTGTATAACATGGACAAAGGGATGAAGAGAGGTCAGGAAGGAGGGGAAAAAGGAAGGAAGGAATGTGGTGATGTATTGTTTATAATTTAATAAGGCCACTAGAGATCAAAATGCAAAGCTAGCCATAGGCATAGAGCCAGGCAGTGGTGGTACACACGTTTAATCTCAGGACCTGAGAGACAGAGGCAGACAAATCTCTGTGAGTTCAAGGCCATAATGAGCTATAAGAAATTGATGCTGTCTAAAAGGGAAACAGCTCACACGAAGGTGATCCTAGCACTTGGGACCTCACACGCCTTTAATCCCAGCACTAGGGAGGTGGAGACAGGAGCAATATGGCTGGGCAGAGAGAGGAGTATAAGGTGGGAGGAGACAGGAACTCTGGGATTGCAGTCTGAGGTCTGGTGGAGAGCAGTGCAGTCTGCATTGCACTCTGAGGATTCGTGGAGATAGATGATCACCCATTTTGGTCTGAAGTAGAGGTAAGAGCTACTGGCTGGCTGCTTTACTTTTCTGACCTTTGAGCTTGAACACCAATATCTGTCTCTGGCTTTTTATTATTCATGTTACAAAGGGGATGCACAACATTGGGAGTGTATCTCATTAAAGGACTACCGTTTTCTCCTTTTCTTGGCTCACCAGCCCAATTTCCTACAAAGATTCCCTCTAGCGAAGGGAGCTGGGAACTGGAATCTGATCACTCCCTCATTATCCACAATGGTGATTATATGATTACTGAGCATGTCCTCGGTGGCACCAAACCCCACTAAGACCCAACCAACTCTCCTCTTCTCAGTGGCTGCTGCTCTGGTTGACACCCTCCACTCCCCACAAGAGCCAGTGCTCATGTGTCTGCTGACTCTCTTGTCTCCTCAGGTCACTCAGACCTGAGGAGAAGACCCAGATCTGACCACCCTGCTCCTCTCTCCGTGAGCCCTGAGCTCCTTCACTAAGTGGGTCCAGTGAGATCTGCAGTACTGTTCACAGAGCACGGCCCCTCTCCTGTCCAGGGAGGGAGATCTGGAGCCAGGCCTCCTGAGCCTGTGCCTCCTCCAGTTGTCTACACATCTAGGGCTTGTCTTAGGTAGCTCTCTGCTGTTGTGATAATACACTGACCAAAAGCGACTCAGGGAAGGTAGAAAAGGGTTTATTTGGCTTATACTTCATAGTCCATTGTTGAGGAAATTCAGGGCAGGAACTGAAGCAGAGACCATGGAGGAGTGTAGCTGGCTGGTTTGCTCCCCATGGCTTGCTCAGAGAGAGAGAGAGTAAGTGCGAGAGAGAGCACCCAGGAGTGGTAACATCCACAATGGGTTGGGCTCTCTCTCACATTAATAATTAATCAAGAAATTGCCCTACAGGCGTTCCTAAGCCAGACTGATGGAGGTATTTTCTCAACTAAGTTTACCTCTCCTCATTTGAGCTGGTTTGTTTCAGGTTGACAAAATGAGACAGAACAAACAACTGACCGCAGCCAGCACAGGGGTCTTATTCCCAGAGGACTGTACCTCTGCAGTACGTTGTTCTGGGATGCTCTTTCTCTTGACTACCTGGCCTGGTCCTCTCCATTTCATCCATTTCGGGCTTTCTTCGGCTTTTCCATCTAAAGGAGATCAGCCCAAACTGGGAACCATGGTGTGCATCTGAAGTCCCAGCAACTCAGGAGGCTGGGGTGAGTTCCAGTTAGAGAGACATCCAGGGAACATCACGAAACTTCTCAGGGGGAGAAATGAAATGTCTTGTCCAGACCCCATGTCTTCAGTCCACACATGCTTCTCCAATAGTGGAGATTTAATACCACAATCTTATGCTCTTGGGAAAACGGAAGGCACAGTTGTAAGGAACATAACAGACAGAAGAGCCTATGCAAGAACAAAATGAGTATTTGGGGGGGGAGTGCTTTGATGACTTTTTCTCTGGCATCTGGTAAAGTTTTTCACTATGATGGCAAACTCCACATGCCTTCTGTCCCTCACTGAATGTTAGCAGTAAGGACAAACAGCAGATATATGAAACAACTCACTTGTGAGACAAGCACCTAACCCACTGAGATAAAGATTTGTCTTAGAAGAAACTCTGATGTTAACCAACTGTCTTATTACTTCTCCATTGCTGTGATAAGACACCATAATTTAGGCTTATGGTCTCAGATGGCTAGAGTCTATAATGGCAAAGGCAGTGGCAGTTGAGAAGTTATACCTTGATCCAAGAGTAGGAGAGAGAGAGAGAGAGAGAGAGAGAGAGAGAGAGAGAGAGAGAGAGAGAGAGAGAGAGAGAAAGACTGGGAATGGCATGAGTTTTTTAAAACCTCAAAGCCCACTGCCAGTGACACACCTCCTCCAACACGGCCGCACTTCGTAACCCTCCCCAAACGATTCTACCAACTGGGGACCAAATATTCACACTTTTGAATCTCTGGGGCAGGGGCATTCTCTTGCCACACCAACTCAACTCCCTGTATAAGCACCAGACTGCCGGTGGGAACTGTAACACTGTGTATCGGGAAAGCGATGAGCCTGAGAGCAGAGATGGCTATACCCTGGGATCACTTCTTTCAAACCCTTTGCTCAGACACCTGGCCTTCCTCAACCACACCTCTACTTCTCCCATCCGCTGCATCTTTGTGATTACCGCAATCCCTAGTCTGAAGTGCTAACTCCCAAGTCAATTATAACAGGGAGGAGGAGACTTTTGGAAGCCTTTGAGGAATTAGTGTGCTTATCAAAGGGCCCCAGAGGAGCTCTCCCACCTGTCTCTGATACCCAAAAGAAGGCCCTTGCTTTAGCTTCCTTCCTTCCTTCCTTCTTTCCTTCCTGTTTGTCTGTCTTTTTTCTTTCTTCCTAAATGTGATGGTTAATCTTCTTAATGATTTATTTATTTATTATGTAGACAGTGTTCTGTCTGCATACCTGCCTGAACACCAGAAGAGGACACCAGATAACATAGATGGATGTGGGTGCTGGGAATTGAACCCAGGTCCTCGGAAGAGCAGCCAGTGCTCTTAACTGCTGAGCCATGTCTCTAACCCTTGTTTTCTGATGCTGTGATAAAGCACCAGGACCAAAGCAACTTACAGAGGGAAGACTTTATGTGGGCTTGTGGTCCCAGAGGGATGAGTGTCCGTGACCATTATGGTAGGGAAATGTGTCAGTCAGCAGGCATGGTTTCAGGACCAGCCGAGAACTCATGCCTTAAAGCGCATACAGACAGCAAAGTAAAGGGAATAGGAATAGTGCCTGGGTTTTGAAGCCTCAAAGCCTGCCCTCTGTGACACACTTCCTTCTGTAGGGCCACAACTCCTAAGCTTCTCCAAACAGTACCACACACTGGGGACCAAGTACTCAAATGCCCAAGACTATGGGGACATGTCATTCAAATCACTGCCAACTTGGAGTCATGGAAGTTACTAAACTTCCTTGCCTTGAGCAAAACCAGCCACCCATGAAAACATGTGTACATGGTTGTTTCATTTACACAGAAGTCAGAAGAGGGTAAAATTGTCAGCTGTGGTGATATCCACATACAATCCCAGCACTTGGAAGGCAGAGGCAGGAGGATTACCATGCATAGAGGTCACCTTGTTCAACACAGCAATTTCCAGGCCAGCCAGGCATACATAGAATAACTGTATGTATGTATGTGTGTGTATGTATATGTATATACATATATATGAATATATTTAAAGTGGTAAGTATCCCACAACCATAATAAAAATGGAAATAAGAAACATTATTTTTAAAAACAGCTTTTATTTTAAAAATAAAATAAAGACCATCGAAAGCAATTATTTATACCTGGGAATGGTGGGGTGGGGTGACAGCACTCTTTGTCTTTACCCAGTGGAAAGTCCACCTGCATCCATTCACTTCCTTTTCTTCTGCTTCTACTGCTTCTACTGAAAGAAGTCAGTACCCCAGTACCATTCTCATCATTAGTCTGCCAAAGGAGAATCTGAGGCACAGCGAGAATGCATGGGTCAAATATTAGAACAATAGAGGATCATTACTCCTTCCCATCAGTCACCTCATGACATTCAGACTGAAAACCACACTCAGAAGAGGATTCATACAATGCTTCTGCTTGGAAGGGGGCAGCAACGTCAGAGCCTGAGCAAGTTTGTGCCTAGATGTTTGCTCCAGCTCTGCTGGGCACAGCCGTGTAAGTGCATGCCTTGATACCGCGATACACGTGTTCACTGCTATCCTTCACCAGGCTCTGCACATCCATTAACTCCTTCCATGTCCCTGTTCACAGCATGACATTGTCAAATGTTGTCATTTCCGGATGAACATCCTGTATCTCTTGATGCCCCTTTCCACTGTTAATACCATTTAAAGCTTCCATGAGTTGGAATCATTGTGGCCCATGCATGAGTCAGAATAGCAATATGCAAAAACATATTCAACAACCATGGGGCATACAATCTAGGATGGGTATGGCATAGGGCCCTTGAGAAAAACTCGCCTTTTTACTGGTCCTTCCACTATTAGAGAAGTGTTTCTTGCTATTATCAAGACTTTTTTACATTTTACAACCATGTATTGAAGTATAACTCCCTTCCTAAAGGGATCTCGGTTGAAAATAAATCCACAATGGTCTCTGCATTCCATGGGAGTGGGTGGGGCTCACCGCAGCCCCTGGATGTGAGTGGGAACCAGAGAAGAAGGAAGGGGCTGACAGGGAAAGAGAGAAGAATATGCCCACAGACAAATGATGCTAGTATGACCTCTTGATTTAGGGCAACCTTGATGGGCATTTCTGAACCCCTAATGCCTTGCATGTTCATTTCTCAGTTGAGCCCCAGACAGAAGGCAGCACAAGGCTGGCTCCTTGAGAGAGCCAGTCAATATACCCTGGCAGGACTTCACCTCACACTGCTCTTTCAGTCCTTGAGGAATTAAGTCCTCTTTCTGATGGTAGTGAGGGGATTCCCACCAGCAGGGTTTCTACTTGGTGTTGCTGGGTTTCCCAGGGTCACACTTCTGTTTTGGGAGAGAGTTTGGTTTCTGGCTCATTCTGACATGTCAGGCTGCAAAGTAAATTTGAGCCAAGAGTTCTGCCTCATTTTGGCTATTTCTGAGAAGCTGGTATTTTCTTCTCACAGAGGAAATGGGAAATTTAAAAACCCTCAACATTACCAAGTTGTCTGGGTATCAGTGGGAAAACAGAAATCACGAAGTATTTCTCAAGCTGTTTGAATAATTTGCTTTCAATATTTCCCCCCCAGGAATAATAACAAATAAAAAAATGTCACTTGTCTTTAGAATCTTTTTTTTTAAATCAGAATATCTGAAGGTATTTCAGAAAGGTTCCATAGAAGTGGTTCAATGCCACAGGGTTCTGTAGGAAGATGGTCAACTTATAACTTCACCACGTGGTAAGGGGATGGATGGACAGGTTGGTGGATGAAAAAGCAAACTTCCAGCTATAGATCCTCAAGTCCACAGAACAGTACCTATTAGTCATTTATTACTATTCTAGCTTGGGAACCAATTCTTTATCTAACTAATGTTGGGATTTTCTTTGACTATAAAAATAATACCATACCATCATAATGCTTGAAGAAAAAGTGCAAAAAAAAAAAAAAAAGAAAAAGAAAAAGAAAAATTAAAAATTCCTACTCTTATTTCACACAAAAAAAGCCTTCATGCCAAGGGAAGTAGCACATTGGTGCTCTTAGATCATACATGTTACACAGCTTCTCTCTGATCACACATGCTGCTGATACCTGTATTAGGACTCTGGAAGAGGTCCTTGAGTGTGAGGAGCATGAGGCATTGCTCCTGTGACGGGTGATGCTGTGTGACACAGTTGACTCAAAGGAATGGAGATGTGCCTGGGTAGATTCAACTGAATCAGAGGTGCTTCCAAAGGGACAGTCTAGTCCTGAAGACAGAGATAGAAAGCATGGAAGGTTCTAGAAATGAAGGAGCTTCTCCATTGGTGACCTTGAAGATAGAGAGGTGTATGTGGTGAAGGGTACTGGAAGCTTCTAAGGACTAAATCCTAGAAGCCTTCTGGCATGTTCTTACAACCACCAGGGAACTGACGCTGACAAACATCTCACCACACACACACACACACACACACACACACACACACACACACACTCCACTGTCAGTGAGTTGACCCACATTGATCTCGCCTTATGAGAAAACGTCTTCAGGCCCACTGGAATCCATACATTTCTATGAAATAGTAAGTATGTGCTGTCTTAAGGGTAGGCTTTGAAAACTTGTTATCTGCAACAGAAATGAATGTGGTGCTACATATGACAACTTCTACTTGTTGCTCCATATGACAACTCCCACCTTTTCTTTTGTGTTGCAAACTAGAAATTTTAAGGATGTAGTGGTTTGTATGAAAATGGCCTCTATAGGCTTATAGGGAGGGGCACTATTAGGAGGTGTGGCTTTTTAGGGGTAAGTGTAGCCTTGTTGGAGGAAATATGTCACTGAGGGTAGGTTTTGAGGTTTCAAAAGCTGGAGCCAGGCCCATGGCTCGCTCTCTCTTCCTGCTGCCTGCCTCTCCAGCACTATGTCTGCCTACATGCACTGTACTTCCACCATGAGGATAATGAACTACACTGAACTGTAAGTCATAAATAATGCAAAAAGAAAAGAAAAAAGTCATGTTGCCAGTTGGTACTATTGTATATTTATGAATTGGCATTCTAAGGGTTATAGATTAGTTACCCTTCAAATTACCTTGTCTGTTTTTACTTTTTGTCTTCTGGGGTCACATGAAAGAACAATGAAATAAGCATTTCTTAATATTTGTTCTGATGTACAGATGTGGGGAGGACAGTGTATTGAAGGACTCTTTCTCTTCTTGGGGAAGAACATAGTTAGAGGGCATTGTGTTTCAAACCCTTAACATATATTGGCTATATTGACCAAAGAAAGAACCGAAGGGTGTGGACCACAGCAGTCACAGGGACTAGCTGTGGCTCCTCAAGATTGTGAAGAGAGCTAAGAGCTGAACTTGAATCTTTGATGGAAATTTGACCTATATGATCTGAGTGACCTCACACAGGATTTGCTTCATGCTTGGCTAGCTGTTTATGGGGCTGGCACCATGTGCCATGGTTGGGAAACTGTTGCCAAGTTTTCAAGCCCAGTTTGAGGAAGAACTGAGAGTTCATCTTAATGACCTTGGCTAGTGTTGGCTGCAACCAGGCTTACTTTCATGTTGACATATGAAGAAGTGAACATGTCATACCTTCTTCTGTGCCATAAGCAATACTATGATAAACAATCCTGTGTAAATACATACCCATGCTTACTATTGTTTCATTTGAAAATGTGCTAGACATAGTTTTATAAAAAAGGGTCCTAAAACAATTTCAAATTCTTTTTTAAGGAGAACATGGGCTTGTTTCTAAATCTCTTGTGTTAAAGATATTGAGGCATTAGATTCATAATAAATCATGCGTAAATCAGCCCCCCAAGCCATTCCCATAGCCCTCTCCAGCATACCCAGGTGCTGGCTAGATTCTTCAAGGACAACTACAAAGAGCAATCCTCACAGAAGACAGTGGGTAGGCCAGCTGGACACCATTCTATGTCTCTACCATGGCCTCAGTGTGGAACTCTGCACACTTATTTCCTGAAGCAGAATGCTGCCAGAAGATAAGTGGGGTCCAAACCACATCTGCCTTTTCTCATGGCTCTAGAAGGTAAAATTGTGATATCAAATGTTGCCAGGGGCAGAGAAGATATGATCTGTTTCTACTTCTCTCCAAGCCTCTGGAGGTTTATTAGCAATGACTGGCACCCCTTGTTTCATAGAAAGCCTTTTCTCTCTGTCCTCATATGGTCTTTACTCTGCATCCAAATTGCCCTATTTCTTGTTTGTTTGTTTTAATGAAACCAGTAAAGTTGAATCAGACTGTTCTGCTGCTGTGTAAAATACACTGATAAGGACCACTTAAGGGAGAACTGATTTATTTTGGCTCACAGCTGCAGAGGGATGCCATCCACCAGGGCAGAGAAAACACAGAGGGTGGACCTGGAAGGCTTGGCAAGAGGAACTGGAAGCTGGCTGGCCACACTGTATCCATACCCAGGAAGCAGAGTGAGAACCGGAAGTACAGTCAAGCAGTGAAGCCTCAAGGCCCAGCTGTCCTGAAGCACTTCTTCCAAAGGGTTCCACACTAAATGTCCCACAACCCCTCAAACAGTGCCACCAGCTGGAGAACAAGTGTTCCAATGCCCGAGCTGGTGGTGGATGTTTCACGTTCAAACCGCAATACCATCTAAAGGAACTCATTCACCTTTCCCCGAATGAGCCATTACCACAGAATGTGGAGGTTAGGACTTGAGAATCTTGAGAGGAAAACAGAATTCAACCCACCATACCTTGACAAGTTACAGAGAATATGCCCCTGAACTCTGTTCCCAGATTAGTTTCCCAGGGACATCACTACGCTTTGTCACTGTGAGGATTAAATCCAAGCACCAAATGGAAGGACATAGGTGACAGAGGGCTTTCTCTGTGCCTGGCCCTTGATATTTGCTCATAAATAGTGTTTAATGATCAATTACAATGTTTGCTGTGACTTTTCAATACACTCATGTAGGAGATGTAGGAACATGAGCTCAGCTAGACAGAGTCCCGTTCATGGGCTAGTCCACTAACCCAAGGAACAGATCAGCTCTCATTTGTCAAGTATCCTTCTACTTTTCCTTGTCCAGCTTCCATCAGGCATCGTTTGCCAAGACACCAACTTCTCTCTCCCTCAAAGCCCACTGTGGAGGTTGGCACCTGCCTTGTGCTGAAAGTGTGTTATATTAAAAGTGCTGACGCCCCTTCATTGCCAGGAGCTGGTGCCAAAGCTGCCCACTTGAGCAGGAGCAGGCTCTCGCTACACACCAGGGCTGCTGAAGATGGATCTAGAGCCAAACACAGAAAGTGAGGCCCTGGACTTCAACCCTCTCTCTCACACACATACACACACCACATGCACACGTGTACCGCACAAACACACACCATGCATACATGCGCACACACCAGGAACCCCAATCAGTACTCAAAGAAACTTAAAGGAATAAAAATCACTCCATCTCTTTGATGCTATTCAAAGGTTCCTTTTAAATCTGAGACAGCACATTCTAAATTCCTAAAACATCTGGTGTCACCTGCTCTCCCCCTCTCCAAACCCTCTTAATTCCATAATTTAGCAGGTCTGAAGACACAGAAAGATCTCACTGAGGTATAATTGGGTACCTTGCCCAATCTGAGTTGAATGTGATGCCCATCTGAACCCGGTGACTGGTCCCCCGCGCAGAGAGAAAAGGTTTGGTGGCAAGGGAATGAGGACTCAGCCTTGGACGGGAAAGCAGAGCTGCCTGTGGGGAAATGTTTGCTATCCATTCTGCCCTGACACTCCAGGAGCGGAGCACAATTTCTTTTGTGATTGGAGGTAATGTAATCTACAGGAAAATCAATGTGGGCTGACAGGAGGCTCACCCAGCTGATCTGCAGACCAGGGACCCTGAATCACAGCAGGCTGAAGGCAGGTGGCACCCAGGCTATTTCTGCTGCATCTGGGAGGGGGTGGCTTTGCAAAGCTCACATCCCAGGGTGCTTCTGACTCCCAGAGAACCTGAGGACTGACTGAGCAGCCAAGGGTTGATTGGCAAAGGAGAGGGGTAGTAGAGAGACAGGTGTGCCCTGCAGGCTCCTGAAGGGAGACAGGAGAACCTGGGACTGTAAGACAGAACAAGCGGGAAGGGGAGGACTAGTACACACAGGCTTCAGTGTCAAACCATTCACTTTATTACTTCCTACTTTTTAATTTAAAAAAAAAATCACAATATGTTCTCGCCTACCACTCCAACACATCCATGCGAAAGAATTCTCCAGCATAAACAAAGCAGGAGAGTCAAGGAAAAAAAAATAGCTCTCAACACCCCAAAAAACATCTGTGCATCTGCTGGCCTCTCTGCCGCTTAGTTCAGCTGACTTCAGCACCCCCACAGCAGCAACGGCAGCAGTTAGCAGGTGTCACCCCAATATGGCTGTGCATTGCTTCTCCTGATTTGGAGACATAAATCAGAATAATAGGTCCATGCTATCCCTGCCCCATAGGTCCCCTTCATCGAAGCCACAGCACTGACAGCCTTCTGGCTCCTGGCTGTTTGCCTCAGAGCATTGTGAACACCATCCCTTAACTTCGGGGGATGCTTTTCTTGAATCCACATAGCTCCTCTGTGCAGTCATAACATGCATGTATTTGATTGCACGAGGCATGTGGACAATTGAATTGAGGAAAATGATGAGTTAAGATCCAGAAAGCAGACGTGGGGCACTGGGAAGGGAGGATAGTGGTACCCATTGCTACTCATCACTCATCCCTGGCATTAATCAGCAGGCGGCTGGGGAGGCCCAAGAGGGAAGGGCAAAGAGTAAGAAGTCACAGACCCTTCTCACTTATAACAGAAACAAGTTTGATACAGAACTGCCTTTCCTGTCTCCTCTTCTGTCCTGAGGGTCTCCTGTCTCCCCTGCCAACTTCCTGGCAAAGGCTGTCTACTTCACCCACTGTGTTCCTGGCATAAACCTACGAGGCTAAAGAAGCTGACCCGAAGCTCAGTTTTTCAAAGCTTGGGGGGCACTTCTGAACCTGAAGTTGGCTCCACTTTCTTTCCCCTGTGCAGTCCCCACTCTGCAGTGGAGCTGACAAGGGCTCTGGACAGCGGGACAGCAGGATCCAATAAATCTGAGGCCTGTCTAGGTGCTTCATTTATCAAGAGGCCTAATTTACCCGGGCCCTTTAGACTAATTGCAGATTTGCAGAAACTGCTGAGAGTGTAGAACCGTGTATTGTGAGTGTCCCTTGCCATATTTCTGCTAATGTGTTTCATCTGGAGTACATAAAGAGGCAGGGATGCTGATTTTAGACACAGCACTTTGGGGCTAATCCAGCTAAATGATTAGCCCTAAAATTCTGCAGTGATGTCATTTTCCCTACAGTGCTCTGCCAGTCGGCTTGTTTGCTTTATGGTGAGAAGTATGTGCTTCCCCCTCCCGAGCCCACCCCACCCCAACCTCGACCAACATCACAGAGACCTCTGCTCTCCCAGGCTGACACCAGCGACAGCATGAAGTCTCCCCACTGCTTAAGTCTGTTCAAGATGACCCAGGCTGCCAGCAGGGGCACGCTAGGAGAAGTGTCCCTTCTCTTTAGGGACCCTTAGATAAATACCTTTCTCCTCTGCTACCCCACACAAGCCCGTGAGTATTGACTTCTACACTGATTGAGGAACAGGACTATAGTTAGGGAAGAGAGTCCCACTTTTCCCAAAGCTGTGAGAACACATGCGCAAGACTCAGTCTGTCTGAATGCCAGTTTCCTCCCCTGGAAATAGACATAGACACTTTTCGGCTGAATGTTTCCCAACAGCCGGGGAAGGGTTAGGAGCATCGAACTCTGGGTCACACTGCTCCAGTCTCTCCTCTGTCTCTTCTTACCTTCCTCTGCTTACTCTCTTTGCACTCTTTCTATACAGACATGATCAGTAAAAGCCCCCTTGCGGGATTCTCCCACTGAGTGTTCTCCCTGTTCTCCACACTCAGACATCATAGCTGCTCAGTGAACGGTGACTCTCCTAGTGTGTTTGAGAAAGGAAATCTGGGCTGCAGTGTGGACTTCTGGTGACATTTATACTCTAGAAAGTTACTCATTTCCAGAAAATGTACAGAACTACATCTTTCAAATCTGAGTATATAGACACAAGTTCCTAAAGTCAATTAGACTGTCTGGGATTCTTTGCTATGTTGTGGAGAAGGGACAGAGTACCCTCTTGCACACATTGCCCTGGCCTTCACAGATCCTTAGTGCACATCCCATTTGGCATTTATAACAAACCTTAACTACACACTTAGTGCCTGCCAGGTACTCTAGTCTAAGAACTTCAAAGACAACAACCCATTCAGTCTTAACCACAGCTCTCCAAAGCAAGTTCAAGCTCACCTGGCCAATGAGAAGACAAGATTATTCACTAGGTCAGTTTGCCCAAGATGCACATCATCTGGTGAGTGGAAGACCAGAAGCTCAAACCTGGCCTCAGCTACCCCAAAGGTGGTCCCTGTAGCCAGGGCACTAAAGAGAAGCAAAACCACACAAGGGACCCCTACAAACAAGCTCACAATCTAGCCATGGTTTTTTAAGTCAGCTGCCTCTAGCACTGAGTTCTTAACTCTTCTATTGCTGTCCCTCACTTTGTTGTGACCCCAACCATAAAGTTATTTTTATTTTATAACTGTAATTTTGCTACTGTTGTGAAAATTTTTCTAATGTTATGATGAATGCTTTTGGAGATAGAGGTTTGCCAAAGGGGCCACGGAACCACTGCTCCAGAGGCTGCCTCAATCTTGTTGTCCCACTTGGAGAATGAAGAACCTTCGATGTAAACTTGTTAAACTAATGTCCATGATGGGAGTTCTGGGCCTATCATCCCCAGAAGTTGGCTGTGGTTCACTCTGCTCATGGTGTGCACAAGTAGGCACTAGATAAGGTCATTCCTTAGGCATCTACCTACATAAAGCCTTTGCTCTCCTGAAAAATGCTACAATGTGAGTTTTCAGCCTGAAGAACAGTTAACATGCAGCCAGGAAGAACGGAGGGTGAAGCACTCCCCCCTCCTCTCTGTTCCCAAAGTCTGGGTGCTAAGTCATCTCAGTAATTGGCCTGCCTGGTGGGAGTGTCTGCCTGATGGCTCAAAGCCTGAAGCCCAGACACACCACCCAAAGCCACGGAGGAGATACCATTTGTCTTGAATCTCCTATCGCCTAGCAAGAGTAGGGGGGCACAGGCCAAATTGCATGATGGATTCCTCACACATCATACCATAAATTCACTGAGGGCCAGGCGCCGTGGGTCTCGCCTGTGTCAGCATGCCAACAACACACAGCCTCAGAACCATAACGTAGTGTTCTAGGGGGAGGCTGAAATTAATGAAGCTCTGGCTGACATTTTGAGCACGCACACACATATCTCAAGATTATCCCACAAGTATATTTCTTGTGGAGAGAGTAGTTTTTCCATATTAAAAGATGGTATTAACCTTCAATAGTCCATCACTTTAATCCTGTCCACCTGTAAATATTTCAGATAATAATATCACATCAGTTGTGCCTTTGTCTTACAGATGTGGCTTACATCCAAATTCGGGAGGAAATGGCTGGTTATGGGTTTTCTATTTCAAATATCCATCAGAACTAAAGTTGTGCATGAGAGCACATTGACTTTGGAGTCTTAAAGGTCTTCGTTCAAGTCCCAGTGTTTGGGTTTCTAGCCCAAGAGTGTTGAAAAAGTTGCTTGTCAGCACCCTACCTACAGGTATAGATCCCTAAAAAAAGGTTTTGTATAGTCAACCTGTCCAGAAGATTGCCAATCTGTACTTACCTGCCCAAAGGCTTTGGCTTTAGGCATTTCTACTACCACAAGCATGTGCTGTAGCATTCTTGCCTGGCCTTTGTAGGCTTACCAACATCATTCATAAAATGAAAATCATTCCCTCTTTTCCTGGCCTGGAGTTGAGAAGTGCACCACATTGCAGTCACGGAACAGAAGCACACCACTCTCTGGGATGTCCGGCCAAGGGTCTGGAACCAGAAGCACAGGGGGGCAGTATGAGTGACAACCATTCCAAATGTGTGTTTATTTAACTTGTACAGCGAACTGAAACTCTAGAGCCAACTTTCATTCGATCAGTAGATGGCCCCGTAGACACCTGGGTTTAAAATTCTTCTGATGGAGAATAACTGGGCAGGCAGAGCAGTAGTCACACAAGCACTAGTCAGCAGGACCTGTGAAAAGCAAGGGGCTGCTTCCTCCAAATGGCCTAGCTCACTGTTCCCAGCTCTTGGCCAACATGAGCCCCTTCTTGCCCTTGAATACTACTGTTCCCTTTGATGTCTTTTTAGCAGCACTGATGGTAGCAGTGTCTAAACACTTCTTAAAGTATTGTGTCTGGAGCAGCAGTACCAAGGAGTGTGTTCAAGAACATAATCTCAGGTCCTACCTAGACCTACTAGTGTCAGAGTTCATATTTCAATAAGCTCCTCGAGTCAGTATGCGCATGTGCGATCTTGGGAGTGCGCGCGCGCGCGCACACACACACACACACACACACACACACAACGAAGCTCAGATCCTGGATGAGATGGTGGTCTACAGCCAAAATCATCTGGCTGCCCGCTTTTGGAAAATAAGTTGTCCTGAAACACAGCCTGAGCCATTTGTTTCTCTTATCATCTGTGGCTGCCTTTGTTTAGAAACGCAGAACTGAGTAGTTGAAATGCCTGCTAGTACTAAAATACTTGCTATCTGGCTCTCTATAGAGAGAGTTTGCCAACCATGGTCTACAAAAAGGCTTTAGGACACACTTTGGATACTACTAAAGGAATAGATATTCCAAAATTCTGTATCTGCCCAGTTTCTTCTTCTTCTTCTCCTCCTCCTCCTCCTTCTCCTCCTTCTCTTTCTCCTTCTCCCCCTCCTTTTCCTCCTCCTCCTTCTCCTCTTTCTCCTTCTCCTCTTCTTCTCCTCCTCTTCCCTACTCTTCTTCCTCCTCTTTCCTCCTTCTGCTCCTCCTCCTCTTCCTTCTCTCCCTTCTCCTCTTCTTCCCTCCTCTTATTCCTCCTCTTCCATCCTCCTCTTCTTCCTCCTCCTTCCTCTTCTTCCCCCTGCTCCTGGGTTTTGGTGGGAGCTCTTTGTTTTCACCTTGAGATTCCTTAGAACTGTAGAGCTAAGCCAGTCTTGCAAGTGAAAGGTTGATCGCCTTTCAGTCTCCCAGTTTCCAGGGCTTTTTCTGCCTTTAAATCTTGTCCCTATAATTCTTTCTCTTTTTCTCCTGTGTTTGATTCTTTGATCTTAACTCAGGTTTTTGCTCCATGATTTGAGTAAGACTAGAGGTAGATCCCAAGGGCACCACAGGCTGGTCCTGCTGGAAAACCAGGTCTTTTACCCACCCTGAACCACTGTGTTTCTCTGTACCAGAGCTTTGCTAAAAGCATAGATTTTTCTCCTGACTTCCTATCTGTGCATCCAGACCTCTGGACACCAAAGGCAGAGAAGCGTCTTGCCACCTAAGGGTGCCTGGCCATCCCAGATGACAGTTATTGTTCCTAACTCACCTAAGGCATCTTGCACTTCAGCATTCACCCTAGGGTAGACGCCTTTTAAAACACATTACAATGTGGATCAGTTTTGAGCCAAAAAAGTATCTCAAGTCATACACAATTTCCATATGTGTGTGTGTGATGATTTTTCAACTGACCAGTCAACAAAGATTCTTCGTCTTCAAAGTGGACCTCAGAGTTTTAGGAGCTGTGCCAGCTGGCAAGGTGTGCACCACATGGGCTAACTCCCTTGGCAACAGGAACTCTAGGTGGGGCTCAGGGTTTGCACCCTCCCTGCAGCACGGCCCCACACTCCTCACTTCTAAGTGAGAAGACCAGAGACCCCAGGCCATTCCGGTTCTGCTGTCTACTCCTTTGGCCTCAGGTTGACTCTTGGAGTGTGAGTGTTCAAGTGTGGTCCTACAAGGGAAGATGCCACAGACCATCCTGAAAGTCCTGGGTACTTGTGAGTCAGCAAAGGGTTCCCCAGCATATTCTTTATTGTGTACACCTCTCTGTTAGAGGGAAATTCCTCTTGCCACATTCTCTACTTCCCTTTTGTCCCCTCTTTTCTGAGTGGCATCTTTTCCATCCTCTCTTTTGTAATCCTTCCATTTCAGAAGATGCCCCATCCACAAAATCTACAGCCTTCTCAACTTTTCCAATAATCCTGATTTCCTGCTTGAAAATCACTACCCCTGAGCCATTTCCAAAACCCTCACATCCAGATGAACATCCTTTGTATCTTAAAAATTACATAAAACATACATTAAAACATCCTGTAACAGATACAGGAAAAGAGTAGCCATATAAATGTTAATTCACTCCACTAGGCACAAACTCAGCAAGGATTTCCTCTGAAGAAAATGTTCGGAAAATGGGAGTGTAGGAATAAAGATCTGGTATTTCCTCAGTTACTTCCTATTTTGGAGCCAGTGAATGGAAGCAATAATGGAAAAAGACCTACTAAAAATAGTAATAGTAAAAGTTATGGCAATATTGTATTCTTATGTATGAAAGCCTTTGGACTAAGGGTTCTATGTATCAGGTCACTCATTCCTTATTATAACACTGGGGGAAGTTGACCCTGAGGATAACCATATTGCAAGTGAAGGAACTAAAACAGCGATATTACACAATATGGACAAAGGCTTCTGATAACACCAGGGAATGTCCCAGAAGGCTTACCATTTTGCTACAAATGAATAGAGAGTTTTTTTCCAGAAACAAGGGACATTGAGAGATCTATCCAGGGAGGGGATGTTGGTTTTTTGTTGTTGTTGTTGTTGTTTGTTTGTTTTTGTTTTTGTTTCTTATTCTCCATCAGATCTCAGCACCTAGCAAAGTGCCTGGAAGACAGTAGGCACAGGCCAATGCTTCTAAATAGACCAATGAAGCACTCTCACTACCAGCATGACATGAGGTTGGGGAGGGGCCCCATGAGTATGACATCAGGATGTGGGGGATGGATAGTATGAGTATGGCATCAGGACAGGGGTCAGCCTGACATCAGGGTGGCGGGGGTGGGGGGCAGCATGAACAGAGATGCATTGTGATATAGGGTGTTGCAGACTCTTGCCAAGCCATGGAACCATTCAGAAGGCATAGAAATAGCTTCTCTGGGCTCAGCCAGGACCTCAGTTGCAAGCTGTCGGCAGCAGGCTGGAAGTCTGCACTTGCTCCTGGATGTCCTAGGTGGCCATGGGGCAGATTTATGTTTGGTTGTACCTTTGTTTCCTCTTGTACTAGGGGAAGGGACCTTTATAGGTTATACTACTTTGTGCTTCCTTTCTTCTGGCTCTGACTGGGCTTAGCTCCAGAGAGGTACCAGCAGGAAATAGGGTCTGGGAGAAGGAAGTGTTGTTTTGATTTCCCATATGTCTGTCTACCTGTCATACTGCAGGGCCACCACAACTCTTCAGATGGCCCTCTATTGACTACTGTTCCCTTCTCTTCCTTATCCAGGAATTATTCCTTCCTTGCCTCAGTTTCTCCACTTGAATGTGATGTTTCCTGCTAGAATGCAAACTAGGCACCTCATCTGTGAAATAGGCTTCAAACATCCACAGGATGTGTTATAAGGGGAGTACTACATTTCCCTGTCTACACCGTTTACCTGTGGGACCACCTTACTGCTTAGGCTAGCTGTGGGCAAGTTTTTCTTGAGCTAACTTACTGTGGAAACCCAGATGTTATTTGTCACATTTTATTCAAAATAAGAAGTCTGGGCTGGACCATTGCGAGCCTGACTTTAACAATCCTATTATAACAAACCCCGCCCCTTCTGAGGTTCCACGTCCAAATTATATATAAAAAATATGTTAACAATTTATTGAGAAGCCAATCTGTTCAAGATAGCTCCCTTCCCTCATGCCTTGCATCCTAGAAGGTTGGGGTACGGGTGAGAGAAATATATAAGACTTATGGGAATGTGGTTGGGAAGGGAGAGCCAGAATTCCCTCCAAAGGCGAAACTCAGCTTCAATCACTTCCCCCCAAACCTCAAAGTGAAAACTACTCCCAGCCCCAGGCTTTGCTTGCTTTCTGCCCAAGCCCAGTAAATCAGCCCATTCACAACCACCCAGCCCAGCATCCGATGAAACAGACCCAGGCCCTAAAGAAAACCAGGCTGAGAAAGCCGTCTTCAAACCCAGGCTAGCTAGTGTGTGCGAACCTTGGCCAACCTTTCCCAAGTGCTTGGCCCAACGTGCAGGTCTGTGCCTGGTTTAGAGTTTCATAGTGGCAGTTTCAAAGCCGTCTCATTATTACTGATGACCGGGCTTGCTGAGAGTAATAGTGTTTTATAGCCCACTGAGCAGAGGGCCCCAGGAGCTATGGGGGATTTGCTGCCTCTGAACCCGTGCAAGGCACCAATCATGAAGTGGGCGGAGGCCACATGCTAAGCTGAAGCAGAATAGTGTGGCAGCTGCAAAGAGGAGACTGTCAGTTCCTATGCTCCTCTGCAGCAGCCTAAGCAGGAACGGTGGACCAGGCATGGCCTGCAGCACTCACAGCTACCAAACAGCTCCAGGAAGCTGTGTCCAGATAGTATGTATTTGGGGGCAGAAGGTCCCCAAATTACCAAGTGCTCCAGTGCCAAATTAATCCCTTTTGAATTTCTATTTTATTTTGTTAACTCTTTAAGGCAAAAACAAAAACTAAATTGTCCATGCTGGCTTTGAATTCACTCTATAGCTTAGGTTGACTTAAAATCTGTTATCATCCTGCCTCAGCCTCTCTAGTATATGGGGTTATAGGGTTGTGTTATGAGGCCCTGATAGGCTCAGGAGTAGCTTGGTCCTCAGCTGGTGGTGGTTTGGAAACACTTGGCAGATAGAGTATCTCTGGAGGAGGAAGGTAGCTGGGACAGGCACAGGTGGGTATGGGAGCTTTAGCCTGGACCTTTCTCTCCAGACTGAGCACCCTCCAGACAGAGGCTATCTCTTGAGGATACCTTTCCAACCACCATGGACTATATCCCTTATATTATAATCCCAAATAAACTATCCCTCTTTAAATTGTGTGTGGCAGGCATTTGGTTACTCTTTTTTTCTTTTTCCCCTCGTGCTCTGCCTTGGGGATAAAAACCAGGGCCTTGTGTACCCTAGGCAAATACTCCAGCATTGAGCTACATCAACAGCCCTTAAGAACCCCCATTCTTTATCAAAACTGATTTCCTACCTTTTAATCTGCAGTTTTCTAGGGCCACTAAAGTCCTCAGGAGATTAGAGTTGGAGGTTTGGGGAACAGAAAGAATCACTGAGTTGCCAGACAGGTTTAATCCTTGAACAGCTTATTTTCCACTATAATAATACAGAGTACAGTGCCAGAATTATTCTCATGCTTAGGGACAACACCTTCCTTCCTTCCTTCCTTCCTTCCTTCCTTCCTTCCTTCCTTCCTTCCTTCCTTCCTTCCTTCATCTTTTTAATTGTATGTGTAGAGGTAGGGAAGAGAGCACATGTGTATATGTGGGCACATGTGTGCCTTTAAATGAAGAAAAAGGTTGATGTCTACTGGCTACCATAATCTCTCTCTACTTTATTTACTCAACTTGGAGCTTGCCATTTAGCTAATCTATCTAGTTACCTTACCCTGCCCCTGTCTCCTAAGAGCTAAGATTATAGGTGAGTCTTCTGGCCACTTAGTTTTTAATGTGGGTCTTGAACACCCAAATGGTGATCCTCAGAGTTATACAGCTGGTGCTTCAACTGCTGGCCTATTCCCCAGCCCATGTCCACCTGCGCCTGCCCCAGCTGCCCTCCTCCTCCAGCAATGCTGTATCTGATAAGTATTTCCAAAGCAACTGCCAACTGAGGACCTAGATGGACTCCCACGCCTGTGAGACACATTTTACACTCAAACACCAAACACACAAACAGAGATCAAGTCTTGTTTTGACCAAAATGGCTCAGGTGATGAATTTAAATTCCCCAGCCCCAGACAAACTCTTGTACTAGGAAAGAGGCAAAGTTTTCTTGACACCAGAGTCAGGGCCAACCTCACTGCCTTGTTGTGTGGGAGAAGACAGATCCGTACTCATTTTTACATTCTACATTGTGTTCGTAAGATTTAGAAATATCAAAAGCAGAAGTGAACTCTATATATAATCTCATAATCTTCATACACAATCTCTACAAATATTTCAGGAGGTAAAGGCCCTTCTGCTCCTATATCTCAAGCATGAGTTAACAGTTTGGAATTATCCCACTAAAGGAAGAGAACATGCGTGGCTTCCATTGATGGAGGCAATAGCCACTTGTTTAAAGTCCTGATGCCACCAGCTCCAGATATGGGCAACTCAGCAACTCACACCACTGAGAACCCGAGAACCGAGAACCCAGTGCTCTCCTTCCTCTCTGCTATCCTCTGTGTGTGACTTGGTCTTTAGGTTAGAGTCATGGGATTTCCTGACTGGTTCTATAGCCACCTTGCCCCAAATAAACACTCAAAGACTTATTAATTTTTAATACTGTTGGCCAGTATTTAAGGTTTCTTATTGGCTAGCTCTGTCCTAATTATCAACTAATCTATGTATTTCTACATGGTCTTGGCTTACTGGAGAATGCAATGCCTCAGTCATCCTGTCTTCCCAGGCTCACATCCCCACTCCTCTCTGCCTGCACTTCCCAGAATTCTCCTCATCTCCTAGCCCCACCTATATTCCTGCCTGGCCAATCAGTGTTTTATTCATCAACCAATAAAAGGAACATATACAGAATAACATCTTCCATTAGGTTAGCTCTTTTTGTGGTCCCAAAACATCCACAGTTCTTCTCGGTGCCACACTCAGGTAAGACAACTGTGGCAGAAGATACAACTCTACTTCGTAAGAACACGACCTTTCCTAGAAATCAGCGGGTTGGATCCCATCACCCGTCACTGGCTGAGACCAAGTCGCATGGCCACTAGTAATCAACAGGCAAGGAAAGAAGCTAATAGAATTGGTATAGGGTCAGGATGCATCGTAGAGCTTGTCTAGATTCTTTTCTTTGAGGGGTTGTTATCTAGATAGTGTTGGAATGCTGACAAGAAGGGGCAAGAAGCAGGCCCTTGTAGGCCTTGTAGGTAGTTAACACTGACTGCCAAACATATACTCTCTCTCTTTCTCTTTCTCTTTATCTCCCCCCCTCACACACACACATACACACTCACTCACATGCACACCTGTACAAGCGTGCTAACACAATCACTGAACTTTGGGTCATTCCCAGTATCCGTAATTTCTCAAGCTATGTGCTATGCAGAAATGTATGTTACTGCTTTCTTGAAGTAAAAAATGAATCTTGTATTTTTTACTGAGATTTTTTTTCATACTCAGAACATAGATATCTGATTTTTTTTTAAATTTCATTAGTGTATAGTCGCCATTAGAGGTCTACCCACTTTTACCTACTCATGCCTTTGTGAAAGACATGCAGATCACTCTAGATTTTATAGTATTGTATAGATCACTCTGATCAGACATCACTGCACATGCATCTGAACCACCAAATGCCATTCTTCCTGTAGGAAAGCTGCCAGAGGTAAGCACTTTTAAAAGATTTAACATCCAGGCTGGGGATGTGGCTCAGTAACAGAGTACTCACCTAGCATGATCGAGGCCCTGGCTGGGTTTGATATCTCCTACAATGACAAAAAATTTAAAAATGCTTGAAAGAAAGAAAAGTAACACTATGAGGCCATTCCCCTTGAAGCAGCTCTCCCTTTCTAGCAATCAGCCAACCTTCATCACCACAACTTCCTTTAAAGCCCTGTTTTGTTTCGTTCTGTCTTGTCTGTGTTTCTTTACTGAAGCTGGGTATATTTCCAGAGTTTACAGGGTATCTGTATTTTCATAGGTGAATTGCCCTCTTACACCCTTGCCATTCACCCCCCTCCCCCATTTTTTTCTGTCTCCCAGTCCACTGCCAAGCTGAAATCTGTTTCTGTTACTGCTTTACCACAATTTCATCCCTCTGTGGTTAGGATTTCCCTGACGCAGCTCCACTCCCATGAGGGCCATAGCTCCTTCTGCCCCAAGACATGCATTTGCACTTCTAGTGGGAGCCTCTGGGACCAACAAGGGTTGCCTTGTTCTGCTAGCTTCTTGGATAACCCTAGTGTAAAGGCAGCACTTTCCCCCCATGCTGTTCTGGGAACTGGCTCTACAACTTCTTGGATGTTCACCAGATCCTGTGAAGGATTCTAACACTGCTCCTATAGCCGGCAGTAGAAAACCAGTGTTCATAGGGAACATAAGTTCTACTGGGAAGAGTAGGCTCTCCGCAAGAACAACTGCCCTGCCCTGCAGGATATTGCCTCTTCTGTGGAACTCCATCAGGCCTTGATTGTAATGGGTTGGATAAGCCTCCTAGCACCTGCTACCTCCCTCAGCATCAGGTTTGAAGATAAAAGGGAACTTCAAGTTGTCACATCTGGCTATCTCCTATCTTGCTGGTTCTGTCTCTAGCATCAGCGACTCCCAAACTCCAAAGCCACATGTCTGTATCGTGTATCAATAAGAATCTAGGAAAATGATAAGCTAAAGGATGTTTATTCAGGGAGAAATCACTTATACCAGAAACAGATGACCGCCAGCAGGTTCCTATCCCAAGGATGCCTCCTGACGCTCTCTGTCTCCAACCAAAAAGTAAGAGAGTGCTGTGGTCCAGGACCCCAAACCTAGTCCCCCCCCATGTCACGCCCGCACCTGTTCCCATGTCCCATGGGTGTGGTCAGTGCAACAGGTGTGGTTAGGGTGGATATCTTACTACACTTGTCTGTCAACACAACTTGGGCAAGTTACTGAATCTCTCTGACCTTGGGTTCTTCACATGTATCACAGAAATGATGGTTAGCTATGGTCAACTTAACATGAAGAGTGAGAGCTCTAGGCACACCTGTGGGGAGTTGTCTAGATGGCCTGCCATCGAGGGAGTGTCATGATTGTGTTATTTAAGGTGGGAAGATCCATAGTGAATGTGGGCAGTACTGGTTTCATGAGCTGGACCCTGATCTGAATGAAAAGGAGAAAGCTGAGCACAGGTGTTCCCATGTTAATCCATTGCTCTATGCTCTTGACTGTGGCTGTAATGCCTTGACTCTCTACAGTGATGAACCATAACCTATATTGTGAGTAAAATAAACTCTTCTCCATTAAGTTGCTTTGGTCAAGATATCTTAGCACCACAACAAGAAAGTAACTGAGGCAGATCACAGCAATGTTTCCCTGTAGGTGTACTGTGAGTTACTAGACACCACTCAGAGGTAAGCCTCATACCTCATACCAGTGTCTGGCATTGTTGTTGTTATTAATGCACATTGCTTAGCCTATTTGCTACTTGGAAGGTCATCCCCTAGGAGTTCAGTTTAGAATAGGAGGCAAAAACAGTGAGTTACACACTTGGCACTCCAGGGTAGAACTAAAGAGAGCTAGGACTAACAGCCCTATTAGGAAAGGAGAGTTGTGCTTGTTTGATTGTGAATGGCTCCGCGTAGACTCAGATATTTATTTAAATAGTTGGTCCCCAGTTGGTGGAAACATCTGAGAAACATTAGGAGGAGTTGTGACTTTGTTGGAACAGGTGTGTCACTGGGAGGAGAATTTGAGGTTTCAAAAGACTTGCACTATTCCTAGTGTGCTCTCTCCATCTCTTGCTTGTGAATCACAATGTGAGCTCTTAGCTTTTCCTCCATCATCATGGACTGTAGCCCTCTGAAACCATAGTCCCAATTACGTGCTTTCTTTGTAAACTTCTTTAGACATGATATTTTATCTCAGCAATAGGAAAATAACTAATACTGGTATGTTTTCCATTTTTGTAACACAATGTCTGAGGTTGGGCAATGTATGAAAAAAGAGGTCTATTTAGCCTACCTTTTTGGAGGTCTAGTTCTGCTTGGCTCTGAAGAAGTTCACATGTGGTTTGGCAGGTGATGACAGAGCATAGGTGTGGAAGAGATCACATGGCCAGACAAAATGCCCAGGATTCACAGTCAGCTTTGCCATTTTTAAGTAACTCACTCCTGTAAGTATATGTTAGGGTCCTGGAGGAATCCCACAAAATACCACTATCCACGTATGCAATAGAGCAAGTGTATTTATTATTCCAGCATGCTGGGGCTGTCCATTCCACACAAAGGCAAGATGGTGATGATCCCAAGAGGACCATAAGGTGAACCGTCAGCCTCTGTCCTCCCAGTAACTTTACAGGACACTTTGTCCTTTTATCATTACATTATAAAAGGATGAGTATATAGAAGCCAGGAATAAATGTTCAGAGGGCTTCTGGGATGCTGTCTGGCTGCACAGTTGGGTTTCCCTACAAGTGATGTGTGACTGCAGCAAAAGTCATAAGCATGTGAAGTTAGAAGTGACTTCCTGCGGTTGGGACTCTGTGGGGAGAAGTGTCTGCTGGAGGCAAAGGGACATCCTGGTGTCTAGTCTGAAGACTCTTATTTGTGAGTCTTCTTCTCCAAGCCCAAAGCAGTGACCCAGAAGATGTTGTGAAATAATCTTTTTGTACACTGTGAAGATGTGTCACTCTGATTGGTTTAATACAATGCTGACAGCTAGGCAGGTTTTCCAGGCACAGAGAACACAGAGAACAAGAAGGGGAGAGTCACGAGAAGACAGGGAGGAAGCATGACATGTAGGAGAAGAGGTAACAAGCCATGAGCCACATGGCAGCATGAAAATTAGTAGAAATGGGTTAATTTAAGTTTTAAGAGCTAGTTAGAAACAAGCCCAAGCTCTTGGACAACCTCTCATAATTAATAATAATTCTCTGTGTCACAATTTGGGAACTGGCTAGAGGGACAGAAAAGGACTCATTACAAGAAGGTGCCCAGCAGGTGGCCCACATGGGAAGCACCTTGTTGTCAGAACACCAGAAAGTCCTCCTCTCTGGCATTCATGGCTTCAAGTGTTAAAATACTCTTAAGATCATCTGGGTATGCCAGCTATCACTAGAAAAGAACCAGCGGTGGAGCATGGATTTTTAATTCATAAGACAATTCAGCATGATAACATTTTTAAAAGAATTCATTAAATTACTGTGAATGTTGCCATCACTAAGAAATTTTAAGGTAAATTAATTATCAGTGACAATTGCATGGCCGTTTGGCTATGTTCCTCTCCTCAACCTGCTTTTCTTACAGCAGTGTCTTTCAACAAGGGTAGACTGTCGAGGTTGCCTGTCTTCTGTCCTGCTTCTGGATGTTTGACATTCAAATATACTAACATTCGTCAAAGGAAACAGCAATGAGCCTCTGGACAGCCAGGCTTGCCTTGCTTTATGCCATTCAAGGGCTCAAAATAAGTTACAATGAAGTAGAATTTGGGATAAATTGTTTCATATTTTATGATCTTTTTAGAAAATAAAAATCAATACTACCTTCCTCTTATACATAAATTGAGATTCCACATGCCACATTTGCTTAGATTGAAATATACCTATAAGAACTATTTTATAAATTAGGTAAACATAGAAAGCACACTCATTTATTTATGAGTTTATTCAACAATATTTATTGAATATCTTCTGCATGCAAATTACTGTCACTCTGAGGATCCAGGACTTCAATAGTAAACAAGTCAAAGTCCCTGCCAGCCAAGAAATGAAATTGCAGTGAGCCAGGCAGACACAACCAAATAATTACATAAGGCAACCTCAGCTAACAGAAGACTCTGTAAAGCAAAGCTCAGGATAGGGTAGGACTGGTCAAGAGTCCTGTTGCACAACCCCACTAACTTAGTTTCTATTGCCTCAAAGCAAATTACCACAAACTGTGGCTGACCCCAAGAAAAATGTATTATTACTCCATACTTCCCATGGCAGAATTCAAGGCAGGGGTCGGCCATGTCCTCTACCTAGGTCTTACAAAATGTTGTCAAAAGGTCCCCAAGATCTGACCTCTTCCTCAAGGCTAAATGTCCTCTTCCAAGCTCCTGGGTAGAATTGACTTCTTTGTAGGTATGGAACTCAAGGAGGCTGTGCCACCAAGGATTTAAGGCAACAGTCCATTGGTTCTTCCTTTTCATGTGAAGTCTCATCCTGACTATGTCAGATGCACCAAGATAATGTTCCTTTTGATTAACCAAAGTCAAGTAACTCATAGCCTACCTATGAAGGCTATATTCCATTGGATTATTGGTTCTTCTTATATAAGGCATTGTATTGGTGGGCATAGATTATGGACACATAGAAACTGGACTACCACACACAGTGATTAGAAATTGCTTTTTGATAAAGATAACAGTTGAACAAAGACATGAAAAATAACCGAGGACTGAAATATATAAAGAGATGAAACAAATGTGTAGCCCATGTGCAAAAGCCCATATGGCAGGAATTGGTGTATTCAAGGAACACTGAAATGCCATTGGAGTTAGAGGCTAGTAAATGAAGAGAAGCAGTGTATGACAGATCATAAAAAAGGGCTGGCCCCTGAAAAATGTGTAGGTGATCTATAAGGCTGTGCTAGGGAATGGTGGAATTTGATTTGTATTTTAAAACCATGTTTTATTTACTTGGGAAGAAAAAAATTACTGAGGAATTGTAAAATGGAAGCAATGAGCCTAATTGAAAAGGCCCACTGGAGTCTAGACACAAGATGATGTTGGTTTGAAAAAGCAACTGAAGGGGAGATGAACTCTAGGCAGGCTTTGGATGTAGTGTCCATTAAACATACTTCAAATGCAATGGGTTAAGAACCTTTGGGTACCAACTTCCTCTGAAGCAAATCCATGTTCTTCTATCTACTAACCATGTGAGTGCAAGCAAAATATTTAGCTTCCCTGCATGGTAGTGTGCTCTTCAGGAAGAGTGGCCTGCAATGGTACCTGTCTCACACAGTTTTGTGAGCATTGAACTGGATGACAGTGTATTAACTTCAACACCAGAGCACACAGTAACTTGAAAACAGGAGTGGTATCTATAAGTAGGTACATGGTTACTGGTTGTTTTTTGTTGCTGTTGTTTTTATCTATTGATGAATGTTTGGATTCTGATATTAGAGAAAACAAGAAATTAAAGATGGTTTGACTGTGAGAAGAATGGGCTACAGAGGTCTGGAGGATACTTTGTTGTCAACTCTTCTTGTAATCAAATGTCAGACTCAAATGAGACATGGCATGCATGATATGGACTCTATAGATAGGTTGGAGTCTGAGCCCCCAGAGTCGCCACTAACTGAGAACTTGGAAAATTAACCAGATCTCTATGCACATGTTTGCTCATATAAAGAAATAAGTAGTGTTAGTAATCCATCTTCCAGAATACAGTGTGGATGCCTACAGGAGCTCCCAGCACACACAGAGGGCACCAGGGAATGGAACATTGTGGACTGACAGTTTATATGCTCCAAATTCCATTTTTGGAATTGAAACTTCCAAAATATTGATAGCATTAAGAGATGGGGCATTTGGGATATGTGTAACTGAATTATTGGGGTGTGTGTCCTCATGAATGCATTGGTGCCTATGTAAAGGGGACCCAAAAGAGCTCTCTTTGTTCCCCACCAGGTGAAAGACAGTCTGCAAAGAAGACAGGCCCTCTCACTTCAAGCCTACGGTAGGGTTAGGTAGCCTCACCAGAACACAGCCCATCCCAGCCCCATGAGCTCTGACTGCCAGACTCCAGAATGGATAAAATACATCTGTGCTGGAAAGAAGCCACCTGAGCCATGTAATTGTGTCATTGCAGGCTGAGCAGAGCAGGACAGTGAGGGTGTCTTGCCTGGGGAAGGCAGAGTAGGGCAGAGAGGTTTTCACAGCTCTTCTCAGCTGGTATTTGCTTTGTACTCACTGAACCAGGGGATCATTTTCAGTACTCTTGGCACCCACTTAACACAGCCTGAGGGAGTCTCAGGAACTGTCTCTAGGAAATAGCTAAGCAGAAGCCCTGGCTTCCCAGACCACTCTGCAAGCATCCTAGTTACAGTCCAAGAGAAAGCAGAATTGATTTCTTCTCATACACATGATGTGACAATGTCCCAAGACTGCATCGCCCAGGGTCTACAAGCAGCCCAGGACCCTTCTCATCCCCTAGGAAAGAGGAAAAGACAACTGTACACCAAGAGTGAGCTAGTCAGCACTAGCTGACTACCTTATAGAGAAAAATGCTAATTTCTTCTGATTGTAGATTCAAGTATTTCCAGAGAATGTAAGAACCAGAAAAGACATTGGGGTTTTTCCTAATGATCTCTTATCAGTCCTCCAAGACCAGAGCTCCTTTGGGAACTTTCCCAAATGTCCTAGAGTGTTGCTGTGCTCCAGTGTTCTCATGACTCCCTATGGTGTCATGGTTAGTACTCACAGTTCATCACTATTGCTTTGTGTCCCCCTCCCAAATGGTAGTGTGTGAAGAAATAAGCTATTTAGGCATGACAATGTATGAACAATAGTAAATGTATTGCTCACAGTTTTAGATGATGGAAATACAAAGGTCGATATCGGTATTATGTGAAGTTTAATCCTCAGATATTGTACTGCAATGTGTTCTCGTATGGTGGTAAAGGAGATGAGTTCCCTTAGGCTTCTTCCAAATTGGTACTAATTCTACTCCTGAATGGAGCCTTATGCTCTAATCACAGCCTACAAAGTTCTATCTCTTAAAGCCACCATTACTTTGAAGATTTTCTTCCAACTATGAATGTGGGCAGAGATAAACATTGAGGTCATTGCACTTACATGGACAGGTTGTTCAATCAAAGACGAACCAACTCCTCTATACTCCCTATCTGCTAGGTCCTAGATAAGTCACTAGACTATGCAGTAGGATTCTTGTCCTTTGTGGGTGTGATAGTGTCAACCTGAGAGATGGGACTCTTGACATGTCTGTGAGGGAACTATCTTGATTGCATTAATCGACAGGGAAGACTCATCTTAGTTGTGGGCAGAACATTCTATAGGCAGAGGATTCTGGGGGTGTAAAAGAGTAGAAAAAAATGAGCTGAGCATTGGCATGTATGCATTAACTTCTTTCTTCTGACAGTAGACACAAGGTCACTAGCTGTGGTCACCGTTATTGCTATGAAGAGATACCATGACCAAGGCAACCTCATCTGGTGCCTTGCTTGCAATTTCAGAGGCTTAATCCACCATCAACATCATTGTGGCAGAGAGCATGGTGGCAGGCAGGTATGCTGCTGGAGAAGTAGCTGAGAGTTCTACATCCTGATCCACAAGCAGAGAGAAAGAGCCTAAGCCTGGTGTGAGCTTCTGAAACCTCAAAGCCCACACACAATGACACACTTCTCCAACAAGGCCATGCCTCCTAATCCTTCTAATCCTTTTCAAATAGTGCCATTCCCTGGTTACTAAGCATTTAAGTGTATGAACCTAAGGGAACTGTCTTATTTAGGGTTGTTATTGCTACAGAGAGACACCATGACCACAGCAACTCTTATAAGGAAAACATTTAATTGACGAAGCTTGCTTCCAGTTTCAGAGGTTTGGTGCATTATTATCATCATAGTAGGGATCATGGTGGCAGGCAGGCAGACATGGTGCTGGCTACATCTTGGCTTGCAGGCATCAGGAAGTCAACTGAGACACTGGTGGTTGCCCTGAGCATAAGAAACCTCAAAGCCTGCCCTCACAGTGACACACTTCCTTCAACAAGGTCAAACACATTCCAACAAAGCTACAGCCACTCCCTATGATATGGAAGCTCTCAGAATTGACTTCATTCCATTTTAACTTAAGGTCAGAGAGTTTTTACCTACCCTTGCTCTTCCAAGGTGAAACAACGAAGATGTCTGGCCTAAGATGTAGATGCAACAGGATGTTTGGCCTTTGGTGTGGTTCCTGCATGTCCTGCCTAAACAACAGAATACATAACTCATGATATGGTTACTCGGTGTTTCAGGTATTTAAAGGGTGATTGCTCTGTTCTTTGTATCATTGGAAAGGAAGTCTTTTGCCTTCTCCTCCTCTTTTGACAAAGGTATAAAAAACTTTGAACAATAAACATGGATGATTTAGTATGCTTTCCTAACTCTATCTCTTGTTTCTTGTCTGTTTTTTTGTCTCAATTCTCACTCCCCTTCTTAGGTACAAACCTGGTCCAGAAAGATGGCCTCTCAACACGGGGTTAAGACACTATGAGATTAAGGTGGCCACTTACATTCAAACTGTTAGGAATAAGGTGGTGGAGTTTCTTTGCAAACTACCACAGGGACCATTCTTATTCAAATAACTACCTTTAGCTTGCCGGTCCTCATAAGCCTATGGCCATCTCATGAGGTAAAATAATCTGAATACAAATTCAAAACCCTCATGGTCTATCACAGTCTCAACACTGTTTTAAAAAGTTAAAGTCAAAAGTCTCTTCTGAGACTCATGGTAATCTTTTAATTGTAACACCCTGTGAAATCAAAATAAAAAGGCAGATCACATACTTCAAATAGTATATACTTTACCTAGCTTTAATAGTGAGTGACACTTCTGACAACAGCATGATGACCAGGAGCTCAGACCTCCCACGTCTCCTGAACAGCAGAGATCATTCCAAGGGTGAGGGAAATCCAGGACAGGCATCTGTGGTGGGTCATAGTAAGATCAACTATAGACCCTGACCTCAAGCTGTAGCCAGGAGGACTTACAGTTTATTTTATGAGGTTTCTCCTTAAAGTTTCCCTAGGGACACTAAGTCTGAATTCTGATGAGTTATTCTCATATACAATGGTTTATTACACAAAGTACGAGGAATCAAACCCCACAAGGGCATACATCACTGTGGACTCCTTGAGGTGCTACTACCCAGTCCCCACTTTATAATCTACTAGATGCCATGAATGCTTCCTGAACTCAAATTATTCAACCCCTTTCCAGGAACTAAATTCAGCCAAGGTCAAAGGAAACTAGGGCTGCAGGATTTCTGTTTCCTCCCCGGGAATAACTGACACTAAGGCTGGTGTTTCTAGTGCAGATGCTTTTGAAACACTACTCAAGCTTCAGGACACTCCCCCACCCAGAGAAGAGCTGAAGCATCTTAGCCACGCACATGGCAGTTTCTGCATCCCACTGTGCTCAAGCACGTTCCATCATCCTCTACGGGTATTGCCCCACATCATTCTAATGCGAGCTTCCATCCAGAGCCAAGATTTAGTGAGTATTTTCCTATGCTATAGACTTGTGCTACGCAGTACTGTGGTCACCAGTAACATGGCTACTGAGCCCTTGAAATGCAGCTAGTCTAAATCAAGATAGCCTTAAGTGAAAACATTCAATTTTGAGGACAATACTAAAGAAGACATAAAATATCTTATTATTGGTTTTCTTGTACTGACCTTGTTGAATTTTAAGTTAAATAAATCATTGCTTAATTTTTTTCTCACTTCTTTTTTTTTAAATTACTGTTTTAAATGTAGATAGTAGTAAATATTCTTTTGAGTACTATGGTTGAATGTAGAGGGCATTATTTTGTTTGTTGAGGAAATAAGCCAGGAACAGCATAACAAATGCCATTCAATGTTGCTTAAAGGTAGACTCCAAAATGACAAACTGTGCAAGTGGAGAGTAGAAGATGCTCAAGAGACTGTGGAGGGCTGTGGCAAGGGGCAGGGAGATGTTGGTCACAAAGGCATAAAGTCCCAGGTAGGAAGAAAACGTTCAGTGAAAAGCTGTATAGCATGGTATCTGTGGTTAATAAGCACATATTTCAGATATCCTCACCATAGGAAAGGTACTTCAGGACTGTTGATGATCTTACCCTGACCCACCTCAGCTGCCCGTTCTAGAGTCCCTTCACCCTCAGCCTGACATCTGTGGATCAGGTGCCTGGGCTGGCACAGTGACCCGGGAGGACTGGAGGTCCGCCTTTTCACGGTCCATGCTCATATGATGTTACTCTGTTCTGTGTGAGTGTGTACAATATTGCTCATGAAGAAAAAAAATTAATACAAATGCAAGGCTTAGGCTGGAGAGATGGCTCAGCCATTAAAGGCTAGGCTCACAACCAAAAATATAAAATTGTGAGACTTCCATTTGTGAATTTACATATATTCATTGGACAGTACTATTCCAGAAAATGAATGAATAATACAGCAATGCCACGAAAGAAAATATGATTCCTACTTTACCAATGAAAAATTAACTAATATCTTCATGTTCACAGTCAAAGCCTGGTAAAAGTTCATAGTGTAGGACCTGTGTAAAGGGCCCTACACTCAGGAGATGTGTAGGCACATGACTAAATGCTCTCCAGTCACCATTTGGAGATTCTTGATCGTTTTTCTACTTAAACTTGAGGTTTTAAAATGAAGCCTGGTTGGACCGTAGCATGCATGTGAGCAGAGACAGCTCTGTGCCGCCATGGAAAGAAGGCATCTAGGGTGCTCTGAGACACAGAATTTCAGTGGCTCGTGATGTCTGAAAGTTCACCAAGACCCAAGGTGAGTGTAAGGTGTGTTACATCTCCAACTAAGATTAATGGGGGATGCTGACAGCCCTGAGAGCTGATGTCACTTTCATTTGAACCAGAACTAGTTTCAAACACAGAAAGAGGGCAATGACATTCTTAGAAACACAAACAACCAGCGAACCTTATCGTATTCTTTCTTACCCTGTCACCTTACTTTATTAAGCCACCCCTTCCAGTAAAAATGGTAACTGAAGAAAGGGGGTGATAGGAGCACCCCAGTCCTGCTTCCTCTCAGCCCTTCTTCCCTGAGCAGCATGTCAGTAGAAAGTGCACACATCAAGGAGGGAAACTGAGCAGCTGATGTAGCTCTTTACAGTGCTTTCTAGTGACGAGCCACATGTGCAAGCCTTGCAAGCTTTGAAATACGAATTGTATAATTTTGACAATTTATGTGAGTTAAGTATTGCCAATGTTTCCAACACAAAATGAAACAGGGAAAGGCATGTTCCAAAGTTAAGGTTTTAATGTTTCCGTTTGTTTCGCGCAGAATGATACTAAATAGCACCTGCCATACTTCCGGGGCTGCACATGGTGGCTTATACCTGTAACCCAGCACTTAGGAAGCTGAGAATGGAGGACTGACACAAGACTGAAGCCAGCTAGGCTCTAAGTGAGCTCAGGCAACCGACATAAAGAAAGCAAACAAATCACCACGAATCGTGAGAGGGACCGTTTTCTTTTGCACTGGGTCCTGCACACGTAGCTAACTCAGAGCTGATGCTATCTGGTGCTAGAATATGCCACACCCACAGGGTTCTTTTCCTGTAGATATTGTACTTACAGTGATGAAAGTGCTTTTTGGAATGCCATTATGCCACAATCTTTTCTGGTTGTAAGGATGTTTTTCCACCTCAAGCCTCAGTTTCCTCCCTTTTAGAAATCCTTGCCATCTTGGGGCAAAAACAAACAAAAGACCCCTTCCATCCCACAGGGGAATGGCATGGTTTAGGAAACTTGGAATTACTTGGTAGAGAGGAGGGAGGGATGCACATGGGTCTTTAAGTGAAAAAAGCATGTGATCATGTGGCATAGCCATGATATATCTAAACTCATGTAAAGGCTTGCAATTGCTTGTGCTCTTCCAAGTGTATGACTGACAGTACATGCTAAGCTGGCCCCGCTCAAGGGAAGAGAAAGAAGGCAGAACTGGTGATTCATGGAACACAGACACCAGACATTCTCTACTTGAGGCCCTGCTGGATATTACATCCTTTTGACATGGATATTGCATCCTTTTGACAAAGATTTTTCTGCATCCTTTTGACAAAGATTTTTCTGGGGAAAGCGGTTTGAGGATGAGACTTCTCTGTTGGGAAACTTTGGGGGAATGAAAAACACCAGCGGCTGAGCACAACAGCATACTCAAGCCTTTCCGTTACAAAAACGCCAGTGAATCCACGATGTTCCCAATTAGACTTTCCAGTTGAAAAGTTCACGAGAACGTTGGGGTTCTGTTGCAAAACATGCAGTTAGGCCAGGTTTTGGGTTCTGTAACAAGAGTCCTTCCCAGTCTGGTGACCACAAGCCAGCCTGACATTTGTAAGTGTGCATTTCCATGGAAAAACGAAGGCTCTGCTTAATTGCATTAGGAGAATTGTACCACATTCCGCCAGAGAACACTGACATGCTTTGACAAGCATGAGGAAAACCTGCTCCTCTCAGTGCTGGGCCTCTTTCTTTGGGGTCATGGCTATTACCATGGAGATAGCATGCAAAGCATGAGAGAGCTGATTCCCCTAACGGAAAGCAAGCTGGCTGCTTTTTCTTAGTAGTAATCACAGTTACCACCCAGCATGCTGCCACCAAGACTCACACTTCCTGTCAGGCACAAGGCTGGAATTCTGTCTTGCATGGTGCCCTTACAACACAGCATCCAGGAGTAGAAGGGGTCCTAAGTAAGAGGAGAGTCTTGGGCTGCAGAGATGGCACAAATAAGTAGAAATCATGTGTATTGCTGACTAAGAGTTGTTTGTTAGCCAGAAAACGGTGAGAGAAGGTGGAATGAACGCCTTCAAAGACAGTCTTTCAAAGTACACAGGACTCTGGGGAAAGAGTTTTAGGAAGGAAGTTGAAAATTATGGACTGTTTCAAACAGGAAAAGTGTATAAATGGACATTTCCTAAAAGGAGAGTATTTAACTGTGCTTCATGAAAGCTAAGAACCATATTTTGCAAATGCTACACTTCTAACTTCTTAGTTTCATCTTAAATCACCTTCCCCTGCTGTCTTCCACCTCCAAGGCTGAGGCATGAGGCTCATGGCCCCAGGGATACTGCCTAGAACAAAGAGGCCATTGATCAGCTTGAATCTCAAAGCTGACTTTCCTGACCTCCTAAGCAAGAAAATAGTCTTCAAAGCCAAACATTGTTGGGAAAGAAAGGGATTTTCTAAATTCCTTTAGCTCCCATTAGTATATCAAGAGCCATACCTGGTGGGATAGATACTAGAAATTTACTATCTGCCATCCTCAGAGGGTGGAGAGCCAGATGCTTATAGCCAGAGGGATTGGATCACAAATTCAGAAGGGGCAATGAGAAATGAGACATGCCTGGTATGTCCTCTACTCTCCCCTTTATCTCACAATCCTGACAATGGAGGTAGTTTTAGAAAGTCTGAGGAAGGCTAAGAGCATCAAGACAGTAACACCATGCTGGGATCTGTGAGCATCCCAGGGGAAGACTGCAAGGCTTTAGTCATTTTCCGGATGGCCACTGCCAACATAGTGCAAAGCAATGGTGCAGCTATTAAACTAGAAGCAGCATGGTTGTCTCCTGTGCCCCAGATCCTAGTACCACAGGGAAAGCAAATTGTGGTTCTTGGACTGTGAATGTATTAGACCGATGTAGTAGTTGAATACTATGGTCAGACGTGCTGAGACCAGGAAGCACATTGTGTGCCAGCATATTACCCCAGAAGCCCAGGGATCCACAGAGTCTCCAGTACAGGAAACAGGCCAGGTTTGCCATTCTATAGTGAAGATCAGCAAAACCCAAAAAGTCCCATATGGATCCTCCATATCAAGTGACTCAGAAGCTTCCTCGGCCATTCCACACCACCTTGGAATGGAGATGAGCATTTACCCGAAGAGGACAGAGATTTCCGAAAGGAAACATTTAAACCAGCTCTGAAAAAAAAAATGAAACTTTTAATTAAAAAAAATGTTAAAATGAAAAGGTTTAAATGGGAGAGGCATATAGAGAGCTAATTGACAAGTGTGGTGGTATTAAGGCAGCTGAGATCAATGTCTAGGAATACAGGGTATTCATGCATGTGGATGGAGTGTGAGCCTGTGACCTGCTACATCTTTATCCTCAGTGCTCCTTACCATTCTACTGACTGCACACATGTCAACTCCCTTTAAGTCAAAGCAAATTTGGTGTTTGGAAGTGTCCTCCGGGAAGCCTAGGGGCACAAGAAACTTGCTTTAATGTCCCAAAAAAGGCAAGAGCAATTTGAAGTTTCAAGATATTCTCTTGAGAAGTCCTCAAGGCTTGCATCCCTTGCATTAAAATCAAAGACGCTAGAAAGACTAGCTGAGCCCCTTCATACTCCATGCAAAAATGGACAGCTGTGTTATTTTGGGAGAAGAGTGTTGCCAATGTTCAGGAGGGAATAGGCAATGTGGAAAGAAAAATCAGGAGAAGCACCACCTTGATAAAGTCTCAGCTGAACTCCCATTGTGGTAAAGTAGGCAGAATTTTGTCCAAGAAGAGGGATGAAGGAGTATTTACTCAGAACTGGTGAGCAGAGATTCAACCTACATCTGTGCTGGACCCTGGAAACGTGCTGGTCATTGTTTATGAGACTATACACACCTGTGTCTGTCAGAGCCCACTGATGCATATTGGGTCAGTTCTAAAATGTTATTGACTGCCGTTTAATGTCATAGACCGCATTGATTAACCTATCCACACTCCAAAGCAGCCCATTCAGCCACTGCCAGTATCACTGCTTTGCAGCAAAAGTTTTGAAAATCATGCCCCCCACAAGAATAATCCTGACTTGTTGAGAAGACACAAGAGTCTTGGGACGTTTCTTCGGAAGGTTCTCTGCAGACCTGAGCACCAAAGATTAAAGCATAACCAGTCCCACTCCTGGTCTGTATGCCAGACATTCTGTGTCACAGCACATTTAGAATGGTAGCTTTCCAACATTTCACCACATGCCACCAAATCTCAGTGAGCATGTTTGGAAAAAGCAGGACTCATTCAGTTGAGGTGAGCCAACCATGCATGAAGCAGACTGTAGTCCACCTACTTAAAACATGGAGGAGGTGTGGGCGGGGCCCTGGGCAGAGCTGTTTGCTGGCTTGTGAGAGAACTTGAACAAATGTGTAACAAGTTGTGATTGAAGTGGCCAACTACTCTATCCACAGGCAACCCCCAAATTCACAGACCCAAGGACACGGGCTTCAAAATGGAAGGGATGACTAGCTTATTAAAGTATAGGAGGAGGGGGGACTCATGCATTCCACACACATTATTGTCATAGTCTAACGTACCAAGACTCCTCAGCTGTCATGATAATGCTGTGCTTGATGTTGATGGTCCCAGCCCTCCATGTTTCCATGTTTATTGATTATGGGGATTGTGCTAAAAAGCAAGGGAATCCCTGGCTTCAGTGTGTTCCCACTTAAGATAATAGTGCAGATTCTATTCCAGAAAACCATATAATCCTAGCCTGGAAAAATCCATCAAATCCTCTTCCCCACATCTGAAAAAGGACTTCAACCAAAACATTTCTGTCCAGTGGCCTTTTGACACTTGCTGGACAGGTACCACTGCTTTTTCCAGCAGTCCATTCTACAGCTTTAGTTGTGGCTGGAAATGTCTAAATTACCCCCAGAAAGTTCTCATCATTCATTCGCTGTTAGCTATCATTCTACTAACATTAGAGGCTAGTTAATTTTGTGGCTAGTTCATTTTTTAAGTCATTATCTGTGAATGTGTATCACAGTAAAGTGCAAAATCACCTTCAAGTGTGGTACTTCCTAAGTCATAGGATTAATTAGGAAACAATTATGTGTTCGTATACACAAGCACCATTGTGCCCACATAGTGTTACTCTGTTTTTAAATTGTCATCAAGAATGGTTTATTTACTCAACCATTGGCTGTTCTCTTCTTTAGAAATCACTAACAGATTTTGAGGAGATGTGCTTTTAAAGCTCACCAGTTTGCCTTGAGGTAGAAAAACTAGAGTGTAATTTATCATTTTGCCAAAATGAGTAAACCTTGATGAAGCCATGGACTGCTTAAACAAGTGTATATGAAATGTGCCCATCTACATCACTCTATCATAGTGTGCATGTCTTGTAGGTTTGCCCAGCCATGTCACACACATACCTTAGTCTGCATGCTACCCTTCTGGATACATGTATCTGGTTATGTACAGGCTTTCTCCAATCATGTACTAAAGAATAAACCATGGGTCTCACCCACATTTTTTAAAAATCAGATTATGTCTTTTCTAATGTATGTCCTTATTGCAGTCACATCAGCCATGCCCTAAGACTCAATATCACGCCTATGGTGACCATTGCTATGATTAATGTCCACGACAATTTCAGAAATGACAGGTGGGACATCTGCTAGGATTAAGGAAGTATTCTTTTTATTTTCTTGACTACCAAATAAATATCATGCAAGGATTTTTTTTCCTCCCCACCGACAGCTCCTACAGAGGAGGAGCAGTCCTGCTGAAAGCTATCAGGAGGGTTTGTTTGCAGTGTTTGAGATCTGAACCTCAGCCATCCCCTTCCCCTCCAGCTTCCAGGGACACATCCTTCCCCTCCACTTGTTTCTTCTCCTGGGCATGTTTACTACCAAGCTTTGAAGCTCTCTCTGGTGCCGACTTGATTTCAGACAACCCAAGCACAGAGGCCGGCCAGCTGGCTCTAATCTGAACTTTTCTAATTTGGATTTCTTTAAGCTCCAAGGCTGGTACATTCTCCAAACCAGTTTTATCAGGGGAGAGGCAGCCTATGAATTATGGACGTCAATAGTATTGGGGAAGATTGACCTTCACACAGACAGATAAATAAGTGATATATGTGAGACAAATAAGAACATGTAGATAAATAAGTGATAATCCAAAGAAAACTTTCTCCCCCCCAAATCAGCATCCTGCAAAGTTGGGAGTTCTTTATTTCTATTGTAAGAAAGCATTCCAGGACTCTGAGAAAGACCCATCCTTTACCATGGGCAGCAGTCCCCAGGGAAAACTGAGAGCCACATTTCCCAAGCAACTTGAGGGAGGACAGACAGTGTTAAGCGTGCCTTTTCTGGTTCCGTGAAACCAGCCTAGCCTGAGCCTGGGGTGGAGGGGGGGGGATGGAGATGATGGGATGCTCTTCCCCTAGAATCAGCTTCCCAGGCCATTTGCATAAATCCTGAGAGAAAACGGGGAGCCAGTCAGAAGCTCCCCAGGTCTAGCAGTCCCCTTCTTCAGCTTTGCTCAGCTAATTAATCCCTCCGGACACTAGCGTTCACCACATGCAAATTATCACTGAAGGGACCTTTTCTCCCTTCTGCTTTTTTTTTTTTAAACATACACTTGAATTATACTTGTCTGACATCAGCTTCCAGCCCCACTGAGGGGTTTCCAACTACCTAATAACAAACAGATTAGAGGCCAGAGGACCACGTATTCCACAGTTCTCCTCTACATCCAGCTGCGAGGCTGTGCGCGATTATAGTCAAAGGCCAGCCCAGGCTGCGGTGCAAACTCTGATGTTAAAGTGGAAACTCAGTGCGAAGGCCTCAGGGGACCCAAGAACACTAACTTTGTTGCCCATCAAAAATGGATAATATTCTCCGTTCTGTCCCTGCTGGTGTCAATTCCAAGTTGGAAAGCGGCCTCCTCTCCTAATTCAAGCTGGGGCCAGAATGGAGCAAGCTTTCTCAGATATTATAAGCCAGTGTGAGCTCAAAAAAGAATTCAGTGCTCAAGGCCAAATAGCTTCAAAGCGAATAATCCTCCAGAGTCGTGTGAGAGTGCTACAACTGTCAATGTCAACTTACACCAGGCACGGAGAGAGCGAAACTTCAATAATGACATCACGGAGGAGAGGGCACAGGGCAGCCGCAGCAGAGAGAGGTGCGTGGGCCCTTCAGATCTTTGAAACCTTCAAGGATTTATGTGGACTAACATGTCTCCATGCAGTCACTGCAGTTTTAGGCTACTCTGATTAAGGATTTAGCACATTCAAAGGGTTTCGGCAGTAGCAAGATGACACGTTTGCAGGAACACTATTGGATTCCATTATCTTTCCCCTCTCTTCTTCTATAGATATAACTCATCCCCAGCAAGGGGGCTCCTCCATCCTGTTATGTCCTCTCCCAGACCTCCAGACAGGTCTCAAATATGACACTGGCCCAACTTAAAGTCCGAAAGCCTGCCGGCCCTTTCCCTTTGTTCAAGCTTAGCTTTGATTGTCAGACAGGTCTAGTCCCCACCTGGGTACTTGGGAGTCAGAATGTGAACTCTGTGGATTTGGGAAAAGCCCTCTAGGGTACCCCGATCCAGTAACCCTAGTGCAGGGGTTTTACCAAAGGAAATGAAATCAGTATACCTACCACATCTGATGTCCTCTGTAGCAGTATTTATCGATGGGGGAATTTCCTTCTGTTTCTCTTTACTGGTCAACGAATAAAACACCCATTGGCCAGCAGCCAGGAAGGAAGTATAGTAGGGCTACCAGATGAGGAGAATTCTGGGGAAAGAAGGCCAAGAGAGGCTGCCCGAGGGATACCATATAGCCAACAAAGGAGAAGCATGCTGGAGCATTCTCCTGTAAGCCAAAACCACTGGAGATACACAGATTAATAGAAATGGGTTAATAATTAAGAGAGAGCTAGCCAATAAGAAGCCCGAGCCATTGGCCAAACAGTTTGTCATTAATATAAGCCTCTATCTGTTTATTTGGGACAAAGGGTAGTAGGACCAGGTGGAACAGAAACTCCATGTACTATCTATACCAGCTGTGGTGGTTTGAATGAGAAATGACCCCATGTATTTGAAGTTTTGGTCTTCATTTTGTGGTGCTGGTTGGAAACTTTAGGAGGCAGAAACTTACTAAAGAAAGTGCATCACTGGGGGTGGGTGTTGAGGGTTTATAGACTTGCTCTGATTCCTGTTCCCTCTCTCTGCTTCCTGTGTGTAGATGAAAACGTGACCAGTCAACTCCTGCTCCTTCTACCATACTTTTCATGACTATTACCATGCTTTCCCTGCCACTAATGTCTCTATCTCTCTAGAAACATAATTCCAAATAAAATCCTCCTCTAAATTGGTTTTGTCTATGGTCTTTCATTGCAGCCACAGAAGATTAACTAATACTCTAGCTAAGATATCCATCCACCTCAGTGATCACTAACAGGCCAGTACACAAAGATTGTGTGCATACACACACTTGAATATCATTGAGACATTTATAAACCCTGAAATCATGCCATTATTGACAGTAAGAATGGACCTGGAGGATTCTATGTTAAGTGAAACAAGTTTGGGACACAATATGTGGAATCTAAAAAAAGAGTTGACCTCGTAGAGGTTAAGTATGGGACAACATAGAGAATAGGGTGGTAGAAAGCTAAATCAAAAAGCACATTCTAGTGCCTCATAAGAGGGATGAGTTCTGGTGCTCTGTGGCATAAAGGTGTGAGTAGAATTAACAATAGCACATTCTGTATCTCAAAATAGTGCAGGAAGAATCTGAATGCTCTTATCATAAGGAAATGATAAATACTTAAGATAGGGACATGCTAGTCACTCAGTTGGTCACCTACCCAGTGTACACAGATAATCAAAGCATCTTATCATATCTTATCAACCACTCACTATACATAATATGTGTTAATCAAGGTACATTTTAAGTTGTAAAGATAGCAATAGAACTTCAGTTGTCTTGGCCTTATTAAGGAGCATTTCTGAACTCCTGACCCATTTACAAAAGGAAGGTATCCTCCAGGGTCAAGATTGTGTGACAGTGGTATAATAACAGCAGTTAGGTCACAGCCCTCATGTGTAGCCTATGACTGTTAACTGTTATTATTACGATCAAATTATTATTACTTTTGTTATAATAAAAATAACAGATTTTTTTAACACGTCAGAGTATCACTACTTAAAAAACTTTTTTTTTTATGTACTTGAGTGTTTTGCCTATACTTATGTCTGTAAATCACATGTATTCCTGATGCTCAAGGAGGCCAAGATCATATCAGATCCCCTGGGGCTGGAGTTATAGATAATTGTGAGCCACCATGTAGGTGCTGGGAATTGAACTAAGGTCTTTTGGAAGAGCAGCCAGGGCTCTTAATCACTAAGATATCTCTTGAGCTGTCAAATAACAGTACTTGAAAGGATTAAGAATATTAGAAATTAAGAAGAGCATGAAACTACTTAAAGGAAAGAAAAAAGTACTGGGGGGGGTGGTGTTAAAACATGCACAGTTCTTCACACTGGCTATAGGCAACTCATATCCAGACACAACATTGAAAGGATCACAGGCAGGCCTCTGGAATGCTGATGGAATTACATCAAGCATAACCATTAAAAACCTGGGATACATAACTGAATTAATCAATATCGATCCTGGTACTAACAGAATGTTTTTTCTACTTTGTTTCAAACTTTTGTTATATGTTATCTTTATGAAAATACTACATACACAATATGGTTTTGATGACTTTGGGCAAAAATTCTTCCTTGTAGTCAACAGGACAATGTATTAAGCATCATCCCCACCTCAGAAAGCTCCCTCCCTGGTCAATATGAACCTGGACTTCCAGCAGCCATTGTTCTGCTATCTTTCATTGGAGACTAGTTTCCCCTGCTCTTGGTCTTTGTATAAATGGGAGCAATGACAGTGACTCTTCTGTGCTGGCCTCCATTTAGAATGTTTCAAACATCCGTTATGAGTGTGGATGCTTCTTTATTCACTAAGTGGAATTGGGTTGGGTGGATATAGCCCATGCTGATACATCCATCCATCAATGTTTGGATGTTTCCACTTGGAGGTTATTACAAAAATGCTACAAATTTTATTTCATGTGTTTTCATTTCTCTTGGGTAATATGTAGAAGTTGTGGTTTAATGGGAAATGTCCCCCAAAGGCCCATGTATTTGAAGACTTGGTCCCCTACTGTTGGTGGTGCTGTTTGGGGAGGTTATGGAATCTGTAGGTGGTAGAGTCTTGCTGGAGGAAGTATGTTACTGGCATGGACTGTTTCCTGTTCTTCTCTGTTTCCTATGTGCAGTTGAGATGTGACCTCTCACCTCTCTGCTCTAGCCACCTGCTGCCAGCTTTTGTGGCCTTTCCCTCTGGAACCATAAGCCAGTATAAAATCTTCCTTTTATAAGTTGCTTTTGGTCATGGCACTTTATCACAGCTACAGAAATTTAACTGATACATGAGCGTGACTTTTTAATTGACATTTTAGTTCTTCTTGTCAGAAGGGAGTTAGGCCTCACTGACATCCTCACAGGAATATGTCTCTACCTCTTGGTCAAAATAGTCAAATAGGGATGGATCATGATGGAGGGCACCTGGGAGGAATATCTTATTTTTATTGGTTGACAGATGGTGATAGCAAAATGTAACCCCTCACTTAGGCACCTTGTGTAGACCACTGTTGGCCAACATCGGACTGATCAGAATTTTGAATGTTAGCTACTTTAGTGTAGATAATATTCTTATCTCTCTGTTGTTTGAATTTGTCTTTTCCAGAATGTCAGTGAAGTCGAAGTCACTGTGAAATGTCTATTCAAAAGTTTAAAAAGTTTTTTTGGGGGGTAGTTATTTGTTTTTATTTTAACAGGACCATGTATACAATTCACCCTGTAGTACAATAGTTCTTTGTGTATTCTAGATTTAAGTATTTTGCCAGATACATATACAGCAAATGCCCCCTCCCCAGCATGTGGTTCCTTATACTTGCTATCCTGTATCATCCTATTAATCCTTACAATGTTGACCTTAATGGACATTGGATTTCTGCCTCGACTCCTGCCATCCAGTCAATCCATTCCTACTGTAGAAAAACAAGTCTCCACAGGACCCTAGCTGAAGGAGGCCCTGTGCTTTCTTCATTTAGCTGTCATTACTGTCTCCATTTATAAATCCCAGGAAGAACCAGGAAGCTGTCCTCTGAGCCACAAGCTGTAAGGAGCCATTGGCATCCTGCCCAGCTCTCCACGTCACCCTCCTGAATGTCTATGCTGTGCTTTTCCTACACGGTTAGCCTCCATCCCACATCACAGCGATGGGCCAAATTCTGAGCTCTGTCTTTCTTGAGCAATTCCCACAGCTCTTCTGTGTCAGTTTCCAACTTTAGGCTTCTTTGTCAACTTCCCCATACCTACACATAGAGCCCATGTTGAAACAGTTTAAAGCCACTCTGTCCCTTCCTGTGGTTCCATCAGGGGTCTTCTCGAGGACCCTGGGAACTCCAGCACCTCCAAGCCAACAGCTGTAAGAGGCAAGGTACTGGGGAGCAGAGGTGCAGTGCAGCACTGGGGTGCTGACTGGCAAAAGACAGGAAAGTAAGTGGGAGGCAGAGGAGCCCCGGACCTGTAAAAACTGGCCCATGTGCCACCGTAGGATGCTATTAGTATCTAACTCGTGGGCAGATTGCAAGGATTAAAAGAGATGCTACATGAAAGGCACTTAGTATAGTGTCTGGCACCAAATAATTGCTCAATAACTGTTAGCTATTAGATCAGGACCCTTTTATCTGACACAGTATGGACTGGTGTTGGTCAGTTAATGGAAAACGCTGGTTAAAGAGAGAAATCAGAGAAAATTATACTATCCACCTTCAACATTTCATTTTAACTTAAAACATGTAAGTGTGCATCCATTCACTGTCCTTTGATGTAGATCCAATGCTTTTCCTTTGAGTATGGGGCCATGGATGGGCGTGCCCAGCTGTCTTCCTGAGTTAACCACACCCGATAATGCATCACTTAGCATTTCCAGTTTCCAATTTCTTGAAGTGGTGCAAAAATTCATGCTTTCCCAGTAAGGAAGATGAAGATTTGTTTTAGATGTGTCCAGTCACACCCCCCAATCCCTATTCCCGTCTCCCCCACACCTCACTCACCAGCAATGCTTTTCTAGCAACCCAGGGCCATTTTATCTTTTAAGGAATGTTTAATGTGTTTTGTGCAGGAGTGGAGACTCATCTTCTCTCCACTACCACTACATCGTGTTTGCTTAACATTTCAATAAGGCTTCAACCAAGTAAAAGAGGCTATGAAATAAGCATGGGGGGCAGAGCTGCTGTATTCCTAGTGAGCATCATTTACTCAGAGGGAGCATCTGAGGGAGGAATCTGCCGGAGGTTTTACTGGGAGGGGTGGTTTGGAGAGAGGGTGATGGAGGAAGGCTACTAGCCAGGCTCATTCACTGTATCATGGATTTCAGTAAACACGCCTGTGAAGGGGCTGAAGAACAGCTGGTACCTGTGGGTGGATTAAGTAGAAGGAATCTCCACATCTGGTGTCTGTACAGTATTTATTGAGCTTAGTTCCAACCTTTGGGGTTATTGCCGCAGCTCTAGAGAAACAAACCAGTGGGATAAGGTTTTAGAAGTTTCATGACCTGGGTTCTAATTCTGACTCTGCAATTTTAGAAGAAAAGTCTTATGCTCTAAGCTGAGAAAGCTTGTCCACACAACCCAAGAACTCCCAATGAACTGGCATGAGGAACCTCTTTCCACTTCAGGGTTAGCCTCAGGCACACTGGTTTCTCTGGGCATTTCATTGGTTCCCATAACTCGGATGTCAAATGCCAGGCCATGTCACCTTCAAATTCCAAGCCCCCTCACTCAGGAGAAGAAAGGGCAAAGACAAGAACCTGCTGTCCATTCCTCTCAGCATCTCAGCCTTCCTCCTCTGACCTTTCTCTGCTGCCAGTGCAATTTATCAGGTGCAGCCTTCTAAACTGGGCTCTGGGAACCTGCAGGGCAGTACCGGACATCCCTGTTAGGTCAACAAGCCTGTTTGGCACAAATGTAGCTACTGCCAGATCCACACCCATCTCAACATTCCTCTTCTGGGTGTGGGAATGCTTGGGATATGAAGGAAGCAGTATTAAGGACTTCTAATCACCCTGCACCTGATAGCCCTGTGGGGATGATTCCAAAGAGCAAGGACAAGCTGATGGGATCTTAGACCCATAGCAGACCTTTAAGGTAAGTGCAATCAGGAACCCTTTATTTGCTTGCAGTTTCCACTGCCAGAGATGCCCCCATTTGCCCCAACTGATACTTCATGCCAGCTTCCCAAGGCACAGAATCCTATATCTCATGTACCAGTATGTGCCAGTCATGGCCCCAGGGCATGCATGCATGGTGAGCCTCTTCTACATCGCTAGTTTTTGTTAGAGGAGACTGAAGAGGGCTCAAGGATTGGGGGTGGGGAATAACAAGAAAGGAAGAGGCAGTGTTTGCATGAGAACATCACAAACAGTAAGAGATCCAGAAACTTCCAGGACTTGGAACTAAAGATTGAAGGGTCATCCCCACCCAACTGTGATGTTCCCAAAGGGCACCTACACTCCAGCGATATCTCGTAGAAGCACAAGAACCTACTCAATGGCCTACTCAATGCACGCCTACACACACACACACACACACACACACACACACACACACACACACGTGCATGCATGCCTGTGTGCATGTTTCCACAAAAAGCCTTTTAATGATCCACCATTATTATAAACTTCTCCAGGATGAACATACATACTGACATTCTGGGCATTTTCCTCCCTATCTAAACCCAGTCCTGATATTTCTCTCTCCGGGGGTGTGTGTGTGTGTGTGTGTGTGTGTGTGTGTGTGTGTGTGTGTGTGTGTGTGTGTGTTGGCAGAAACTGTACCAAGAGAATGAAGGAGCAAAGGGCCATGCTAGGAAGGGTTCTGGGATTCAGGCGAAATTGGGAACCCTCTGAAACAGCGATGCTCTTCTGTCAGAGTGGCCTGACCACTGATCTCCATGAGCAATCTGCCTATGATGTACAACATCCATTGTAGAAAGGGGAGACCTGGTGCACAGATCATCCCCTCCTGTGCTTGATTTGACACGGACTCACAGTGGTCTTATGCCGGGGCTCTTGTGTAGTAGTATGGCTCTGGTATTTCATTTTCCATCAGTCATCAGCCCTGCTGTCTGAATTGCATGCTGGTGTAGCAGAGGCAGACACTCAGACAAAGCCTGTAGAGTCTATGTCTGGAGTTCCAGCCAGGGCTCTTGGGGAACACAGGAGGAAATCGTGTCTCCACACCTCAGTTCAGAGGAAGAGGAATACATTCTATGTGTTCATCATTGACCACTGAGGGCCTGGGCGGGTGGGTCCCTGTGACTGCCACACAGCACACTAGTGGTTCTGCCCTGATGCTGCTCTCTAGAATAAATGGTTGTCATTGACTGAAGACACCTTACAGGGCCTTTCCTGCAGGCAGGTTGAAAAGGCCCCTGGAAAAGCAAGGAGCATGTAACCCATGGAATCCCAGTTTTGTCCTCTTTATGACCTTGAGCACAAGTTAATTCTGTCTTGAAACTTAGTGGAGGCCAGTGCAGAATGACATAGAAGGCCCTGAAAATACTACTTGGCACAGGTTCCGGAGGGTAGCAGCCACTCACCTTATCTGCTGTGACTTACTATTCCTGTCCCTGGAAAGTTCCAGAGGCCACCTTACAGGGGTAAGAACAAAGCTGGCAGGGAAGGCCAGGCCTGGGGGAGGGCCACTACATAAAGATGCAATTTAGTGGAAGACACAGAGCTTTCAATGCTCTGCTCCTCCAGCCTTCTCTGACTGTTCCCTGGAGCCCTCTGTGATGCAGTAGGAGCCCACCGCACAGTTTTTATGACTCTAAGTGATCCAGGAAGCAGCCTGTGGCTGCCCGTCATTGCTGGAAAGGCCAAGTTGCGCTAATAGGAAGTGATGGTTGATCCCATTTACTTGGGAAGGTCCAGGAAGGCAAGCTTTAGCAGAGGCTCACATTCCTGTAGTTCCTCTCCTAAGGGCTCAGAGTCAGGGGTGTGAAACATGGCTGTGCTGTGCTGTGCAGAGCATCGGGATTTGGGAAGAGGAGAATAGAGGGTAGTAGGACGTCTCTGGCTCTGCTCCACTGGTCACCAAGGATTATGCTGCTGTCACGAGGGTGTAAGGAGAAGTCAGAAGGGAAGGATGAAAAGTGTTACCTAGCACCATGGCTTTCTCGGAGGGGCAGCGGGGAGGCACAGCTGCTTATAGACACTATAGTTGCTATCCCGGTGGTGCCCAAACAGAGATGAAGATGTCCAGCCTGTCCTGCAATTGGGCAGTTTATCATCTAAATGTCACAATGTCATCAATAGTTTGAGGAATGTAAAACTAGACAGCATTGTCATCAATCTGCCAACTTACAGTGGTGATGTAGTGTCCATTGTCGCTTTGAATTCTCCCCATCTTTCTGGGGCAGCAGGGAGATCTGATGCCATTTCTCAGTTCCAGGAGGGGAGGGACCACTGGCTTCCTTTAGGACTCTGTGCTTGTGCAGTAGAAGGGTCTCTGCCCATAGCCAAGACAAACATCCCGATAAGATCTGAATAGCACATGCCTGGGACTCCTTCTTTGTTGCTCCTTACATGAAATGACAAGTCACCTTGTTTCTCAGGAGTAGTCCCTGGAGGCCATCTCAGAGACCCATGCCCATGAGAATACCATCAAGTAGGCCTAAAATGGCAAGAGGACACATCTTGTCAGTGTATAATCCATATCATCCAAAACTCTGCTGTGTGAGTCTGCCTAGTCCCTGGGAACAGAGATATACATACACCCACTCCTAACATGAGGCTGGGCGTGTGCGTGTGCGTGTGCGTGTGCGTGTGCGTGTGCGTGTGTGTGTGTGTGTGTGTGTGTGTGTGATGTAACAGAACACTGCATACAAACTAGAGTCTGTCTGTGAGACCTTTTACCCTACCCAGGGATAGCAGGTATAGCAGGTATCCATTTTTTTTTTTTAAATCTGAGAATAAAGACAAAGTAGGTATCCTAGCTACAATTTGTAGCCCTGTTGCAGCCAGAATTACACAGAACCAAGAGAGACACCAGTGGAAATTAATGCATTTAGAAAGGCCAGGTGGCTCCCTCCAAGCTAGTAGGTTCAGGTAGAGATAAGAGATTGCACGGACCCCTTATACCTCGGAATAACTGTGTTTCTGGTTCTTTCTACCCTACATAGCACATGCAATGAAAAGCTAACAGGCAAGGCAGCAGAGAGCTAGCTGAAGGTCCCTAGAAGCCAGAGGACTCTGAGGTGACCCCCTGAGTGTTCCCCATTGTTCACTGTCACCCATGAAGCAGGCCTAGTGGTGGGCAGACCCCTGGAAGCGGTGCAGAGTGCCTAGTTCCCTGCCTCAGTGTCCATATCTGTTGAATGGGAGCAGCACAACCTCCCTCGCTGTCCCTGCAGGAACGATTCAGTTAAAGAAGCTGTGGGAAGCACCTAACACAATATCTCACATCACGTGGCCACTCTACAAATGGTATTGCTCACTAGACTGCCAATTTAAGGAGAGAGCGAGGGAGGAAGAAAAAGCCACACCTTGCAGAAAAGAAGGATAAAAACAGGTCTGAGAGAAGAGACATCAGTGCCCGAGGAGACAGCTCTCCAGGAGGTGAAGAACGACCTTGAGAGGGACTCACCCTGGAGGTGCTGGCGAGGTGAGTGGCTGACATTTAGCTGAGCCAGGCTTTCTGGGCCTGACTCGGAGGCCCCTCAGCCTGGGAAGAGTGCCCTGCGTGTGGGCTGCCAGCTTCAAGGCGCCGCGTAATTACTTAGCTGTTTACTAGCACCAGACATCCAGGGTGCACTTCAGCCATCAATTAGCTCAGCTCATGGTTCCCTTGTGAGGCCTGGTGGTGTCAGGACTCCCATTTTTCAGCCAAGGAAACTAAGGTGTAAACAGGTTAAGCAACCAGCTCAAGGTCACACCTTGAGTCAAGCGGTCACCAGGCGCCCAGGCTGCGTCCTTGCTGACTCCCCGGCCTGTCCTTAGCCCACTGGCCCATGCCGCTGCCCATAAAATCCACCGTTTATATCTCATCAGAACGCCAGGTAGTGCACCCGGGACATTAGGAGCTGTACAGAAAGGCCATTCAGCTGATTTCCAAGGCACAGTAGGGTTTTTAAAGAAATCTTTAACCCCTTGCTTTGAGAGGGCAACCAGGGGCAGCCTGACTTTAGCAGATTCTTTGCTGGGCTTCCGGAACTCTTCCTAAGCACACTCTCAGGGGCTGGACCTCAGTTTACCTTTTCTCTGTTTACTCCATTCTGTGATCTGAAAGAGCATGTCCCCTCAAATGCCTACGTTGAAGCCTAATCTCCAGTGTGATGATATTCTATTTCAGGGGTGCGTATTTGGGAAGGAATCTAATATTGGAGCAGAGCTGTCAAAACTGGGGTTATGGGCTTTACAAAACAGGTGCTTCTACCAAACGGGAGCACAGAGAGCAGGCCACACCAGACCTTGGAGCTGCCAACACCTTGTCCATCCCAGCCTTAGAACCAAAAAAAAAATTAATGAAGCTGTGTGTAACCCTCCAAGTTCAGGACAGTTGTTGTGTTCTGAATATACTGAGCCCCTGTCACATACAGATGTGCTAGTCCTGTCTGAGAACCACAAGTGGGACCACTTAGCAGACCCTGAGCTGGTCACTACATAAGGCCTCCATTTCTGCTTGCCTGAGAGCCTGAACATCAATAGACAGCCATTGTGGAGGAAAGATAAGTTCTCCATGATGGAGAGATTTCTCTGGGGACCTGTCATGGGCAAAGCCATGCTGGCCTTCAGTGGCCTGATGAACCTCCGGTCACACAGAACCCGCCCTGGGTTTCCCTCCCTAGCTGTATGCCTCCTTGGCTTGCCTGTGTTCCAGCTTTGTGAGGACTGACTATTCAGGCCTTTAAGTAACCTGCCAGATAATGTCTGGTTTTGTTGTTGGTTTTCTCTCCCCCACGTCCCTTCCCGAAGCCCAGTCTTACCTTCCTAAAATGTCTTCTCAGTATTTCTGGTCTGTTTCCCTGGGCAGATCATTCTGTGTCCTCATCAGAACTCACCAGTACCCCTGGAAGCAGTGTTCCACTTAGTCATCCAATTGCAAACCCTGGGTCTCAGATCCGTCGTCACACAGCAACAAGGAGGCCCCATCCTGAACTGCACAGACCCTACTTCAAAAATACGCCTAGGAATGAAGTTGAAGTTCCCTCATGTGGCCTCCAAGGCCTCGGCATCTGCTGAAGCCTTTCTCTGCCTTGCATCCCTCCTTCTAGCCACGTTGGTTCATTCACATCACAGAGCTCTCAGGCTCCCATCTGGACCTTAGTACTTCCTGGAAAGATAGCCCTTCGCCTCATGCTTTCATGGCCTCTCCTGACTTCCTCTGATATTCCACTTAAGCTGCAAGGTCATCCTCATTGCTCAGGCTAGACCAAGGAGGGGATTCTTGCATGACCATAGCACTTTATACAAGCTGTCTCACCTTTACTTGGGTCTCTTCTTTTCTATTCATTTGTCCTGTCCTCTCGCAGTGTCCTGTGCACAGTGCCTTGACTACGACCATGAGGCACTTGGTATTTCCTTAGTAAACTTAAATTGGCTGTCTCATTCTATGTTTTAAGCACCTGATACATTAGTGCAGTGAAGGAGAGAGCCAACAAGACTATCCCAAGCTGGAAGAGGAACTCGGGTTTCCAAATTCAGTCTACTCAAGTCAGCTCTCGTTTTGTTATTGTTGATGCTTTGTTGGTTCAGGAGTCTTTGGTTCTGCTGTTAGGTCAAGGAAGAGCCCAGGAGACAAAGGCCCTGAGGTGAGCCACCCAGCATCTACCCATCTGCAGGCAGAGGTGGCTGATTTTTTATCTGTTTTTACCAACTAGACTTTTGCATGAAATATTACTTGAGTAAGACTCTACAGCTAGAGAACTGTTGAGAACTACTGAGCCTACAATGGTGCCAACCAAGGTCCTTTTCAAGTCCTTTCAGTTGCACACATGTGGCCTCAACGTAGAAGTTCCCCTCAACATTTCTCTACAAACAGGGCACCGTGAATGCAACAAGCCTGCAGACCAATAAGTTGGAACCAGGGGAGCAGCCCTTTTCTTGTGACCTTTGAGAATCTTCCGAGGCCTCCGGCATGGAAGGCTGATCTACGCAGAAAAGTTCAGGCTGTCTGCTGTGTCTGGGTGGTAGATGGCTGATTGCAGAGGACAGGTAGGGAAGGGAGGAGGAGGGCTGGGCCCTGTGGTACTGAGAGGACTAGGCAGACCCCACCTGCCTCCAGCTGTGTCTGCTGTAGCCCGAGGGGGAGGGGATGGTCAGGGGTCACTTACAATCTGCTTTGCCACAGCCCTTGCCAGATACATCCATTTACCTAGAACCAAGCCGACCCACTTCCAGGCACTCAAGGTGTGAGCCTCTATTTCCAGGTAGAGACTGGGCAGGCTCAGGGTGGGGTAGATGAATTGGGAAGCAGACTTTTCATGGTGGGGGAGCTATTCATCTCCTGGGCCTTGGTTGCTTCCTGTCTGTACTCCCTAAGCACACCTGGATCCAGGCACAGGACCTCACACTCACTGCTAAGTCCTAGAGGGCACAGCCAGGGCCATGTGCAAACCCATCTCTGCAGCCTGCTAACTCTGGGAGCGTGGTTGGGCAAGTGAATGTGTTTAAGCCTCATGTTGTTATAGCTTGTAAAATCAGACAAGCTTTGACTATTCCACAGCAGAAAGTAGGCATGAAACCAAATCAAGACCCTAGGGTGGGAGAGACTGAGAAAGATGACAGTTTCCCTTTCACTCAGGTGGTCAATGTGGCAATGTCGCCTCCTTCCCCTGCCACCTTTAGCCAAGCCCTGGCCTTGCCATATCTGATTCTCAATCCTCCCTCTTTCTGTTCCTCTGCTAGCCTGTGTGTGTGTGGTATCTACCTATACCCAGTCTAGGATGCTCCCTTGTATGCATTCACAGACTTTCTAGAACAGCTTGTTCCAAGGCTCTCCAAGGGTACTGTTACTATTCAGGCATCTGTACTGGCCTACCCTTGGGGTCCTGACAGGATACATCCTCAGCTGCAGCCATAAGAGCACTTCCTGTGCACATTCACTACGTTCCCTTTGAAAAGGACTCTGTCCACATCCTCTCTCTCTCTCTCTCTCTCTCTCTCTCTCTCTCTCTCTCTCTGCTTCTCTGCCAGTCTCTCTGTCTTTCCTCCCTCCCTCTCTCTCTGCCTTTCCTTTTTCTTCTGCTGCTCCTGTCTCCAGAGGCCAGACTTCATCTCTTCCCCCTCCCTTTCCCATTCCTTTTCACCTAATAAAAAAATCCTTCACATGAGCTCTGTCACATGGTGTCTGTTTCTCTCACACCATTTGTTTTTTAATTATAACAGGTAACACAGGACTGAAGCAATTCAGGGCTGAGAACCTGATCCAGCTCAAAGGCAGCATGAAGATTGGCTGGCTTCTGGGCAGGAGCCAAACCATGTTTAGAAACAACCAGAACTCTAGAATACCAAGCTTTTCTGATTGTGAGAGGCACAGGGGCCTAGGAGGAGTGTTGTGGGGGTGGTGTTACTAGGGGGGAACAGCCACACTGAATTAGAGCATTTTCACTCACTTCCTTAGCCAAGTAGAATGCTGTGTGGAAAATAAAGGAAGGAAAACATGACAATGACCTGTAATAGCACCCAAGAATGTGTCTAAACTGGTTCCTAACTGATCACAAAGGGGCTGCTTTACCCCACACTCCCAGCAGCACCCAGACAAGTGGTGTGTGTCCTACTCACCTGTGCATCCCAGCCTTTGGTAGTGACCAAGGCTTGCTGTATAAAAAGCACACATTTTCCACTCAAAGAAGATCAGTCTTCCTCTTCTGTTTATAAGAATGCCTTCCTCTTGCAATCTATGTGTGATGGGGGCAGGGAGTTGTCTTCTCTGATTTCTCCTCCCCCATACCTCAAAAGGACACTCGATGAAGGCTTAATCCTAGCTGGGGGTACTAGTGAAGTTGATTGGGTCACAGGGACCCTAACTTCATCAGTGATAGGTTCATTAATGGGTGAGCCATTAGCAGGTGGCCTGGTTGGAGGAAGTAAGCAGGTCACTGATGGCATGTCTACAAAGGATGGATATTGCCTGGCCACTGCTACCACCATCACCTCATCATCATTTCCCTCCTTCTTCTCCTCCTCCTTTTCTTTCCAGAACATGAGGTCATAAGCTGTGTTTTGTTTAGTGTTTACTTGGAAGAAATTAACACAGGAAATGAGCACAGGTGTCCACACCCTCTGGTAGGAGGACTTCAGCTTCAGTGGGCTAAGGATATACCATTATATCCTTATGTATGTATGATGAACATGGATAGCTTCCATTTCTGCCAGGGAAGTCCTGGAACTCTATAGACCATTCTGTAAGTAATGCATAGTTCTGACCTGGATGTCCTCTCTGAGAATTCCTGCTAATGGAGAGGGGCCTGGAACACAGTGACATGGGGCTCGTTGCAATAAGGAGGGTACTGTAAGGCCAGTCTCCATCTTCACCTTACAGAACTGGTCCTAACTCATGATTCAGAACTCTTCAGTCAGTTCTCCATGTGGTCCAGTGAGTTTCCAAGCAACATCAACCACTGTGTCTGTCCCAACTATGGAACCCTTGGTGTCTTTTGTCATTGCATTTATACTAAGTAGTGGCTCATACACACTCAGGAACATTCATTGTGCTGTTCAGACACAGCCTACTTTATAGACTAGAAAGCTGATGAAGTAATGAATGGTATCAGAAATCGGGATACCAAAGGCACAGACTTTCCATCTCTTTGTGTCCTTTGTTATGCCAGAACCTCCAGGTCACCCCCCTCTTTTGGACTGCAATGGGCTAATCTGATTCCACTTCATCCCTCTTCAACTCTGGACCACTCTAAGTCATGAGCGGTCTTTAACAAGCCTCTTCCCATAGTCTCAGCAACCTCTCCAGCCTTCTCCCTTCCTCCCCAGTTCCTACGGACACTACCCACTTTGTCCAGCTTTCTTCTCATTGCCACCTTTGGCTCATCTTCCCGTCTGTTCTCTAGAAACACCTGCTTTGAACTTCCGTCTTTGCTAGATTTACTTCATTCAGGTTGCCTTCTCATTTCATAAGAATAAACTTCAAACAAATGAAACAGGTTTCATGACCAGTTCTCACCTGTATCATCCAGTTATACTCTGATAGACGTTTCAACCTAATCTAACAAAGGCTTCCTTTTTATATTCTAATGTCAATTGCCAATCCCAGGTCTTGTTCACAGTAGGCAAGTGCTCCATCTCTGAGTTAAAACCTCAGCCCTATTCTTGCTGTCTGAGATGGTCTTGTTATGTAGCTAATGTTGCCCTCAAACTTGTTATCCTCCTGTCTCAATCTACTAAATTAATTTCTCAACTAAACCTACCATGTGAAAATCAGATGCAGGCCATATACAATGAGTTTGATAGAATATTTTTACAGCTTTTCAAAGATGCAGGGTCTACAGTTGTGGCTCAAGGAGCTGAGGCAGCCCAGAACCCACACAGGACAGTAGTACATGCCTGAACTGTGCTACAATCACAAATGCTGACCAGACCTAGGCAGATGATTCCCCAGAGGAAACCTGGTGTGCATAAATCCACTGACATTGGCCCTAACAGCAAGTCTCAGCCTTGGGAAGATGTTAACAGGATTGATTGGGCCATACTATAAACATGCCCCTTCCCAATGCCTGCCACGTCTGAGGTTGCAAGACAATTTCTGGGGACACCACACCACATTAGGTGGGTTGGTTGCTGCACATCTGTCTCTCCCACTGACAGATGTGTGATTTGCATGTGTTACCTGCCCTCTTTGTGTCCTTGGAATCCTCTAGTAGAAGTACTAGTCTATTGCTGTACATCATGCTAAGGTTGTCTTGAGCCTTGATTGACAAAGAACAGTGGGTGAAACCACACCTGGCCAGGGTTTTTAGGTTCAACTGCTAGATGCATGCAGATTGTTATTACCAAGTTTTATTTTGTTAAGAGAAACTAAAATCTAGTCTTTTTGTTTTCATGTGTGTGTGTGATTTTTTTTTCCTGTGACTTTTCTAATCTTGACGCATTCACTGTTTTTGAAGAACTGTGCAGGTTAAGCAAAACTGTTTGCTGCCTGCCGGCTGCACCACATCTGGACTGTTGCCTGAGATTCCTCACCAGTGTCCCTAGGGCTGTGACCTGGGGCCCCTGCTCACCTCAGCATGTTTCAGAAGGAGAAAGGACATCAGCAGGGGTGGGTGTGTGTGTGAAAAAAGAAGGGTGTGTATCTGGGTGGTAATTCCCACTCCAAGTGACAGGTGTATTGAGTTTATTTCTGCAGATAATAGTTTAAATCTTACTGTGGCTCCAACAGGGTGTCTACTGAGTGTATCATCAAGACTGCCATTGCAAACTTGTAATGTAGGGGATATTTAGATGATTTATTAAGTGAGGTACAGTTTCTGATTCAATCAGAATTGTGTTTGGTGCAATCAGTAATGCCTCTAATCTGACCGGGAGTCCATGGAATTTGAAGGTGATGAATTTGACTTGCAGGCTGTTGGACCCAATTTGGAAGCTGAGTGAAGGATCTAGTCCAAGATGAAGAACTCCAGGTCCCCCATGCCTAGTGTTTGCATCAGCATGTGATGCATGAATTTCAATAATAAGGCTAGCCTCTGAGTTAGTGGCAAGGGTCCTCCCATCTGCCTGCTGTGTGGCTGCTGCAACCCCCCAGGCACTCTTGACTTGGCATCACAAGACCCCAAAAGTAGAGGGAGCAAATCTACCTCTCCATGTGTCATTTAACACTTGTATGTTTTGTCATCACCGTTCTTCTGAGATCCATAGGTGTCTTCTGACTGTTGGTCTAATTGCCTGACAATCCAGTCAGGACAATGTCTTGAGAATCGTTAAATATTTCCTCTGGCATTTGGTAAAATTCCTATGTAGGCCTTCCCAATGCCAGACACAACGGCTTTTCACAGCATTTGAAGGATTAATTTTCTGTGTTTGTCTGGGTGGACAGAGAAGAGTTTTTTCACTGAGCAGTTTTTCAGCCCCTTTCCAGCCATCCATGTTGAACCTCAGGCAGGATAGCAATCTCCCTTCTAGACAGGAATTGCTCAAGTATTCCCTCTTCTACCTGGAATGTCTGTCCGTCTCTCCCTCACAGAAGCCACCCCTGCCCCTGGTCTCAGTTCAGACCATGGAGAGTACCATCCTCCTAGCAGAATCTTCTTCATGATGTAGCATGAGTGGCCCTTCAGCAAGAGGTCTACTCTTTCTGTGTCTCCTAACACGTGGGAAACATGTGAACCTGGAGGAGAAACACATACATAATAACCACAGTGGTCAGCAGGTGCAGCACTCCAAGTTCTATTTGTTTTTAAGAATAAAGTCCCAGTGCTAGGCTCAGCGTGGTAACCATGGCCCTGAAGTCTAGGACTCAGGAGGTAGAGGCAGAAGGACCTCAAGTCCAAACCCAGCCTGAGTTATGAAGCAAGAAAGGTCCATCTCAACAAAGAAGCAAACAAAGTTGAAAGGAAATAAATAAAATTCTAGTAGTTTACAAGTACCATGTCTTTATCATTTTCAGTCCTCACTACAGGGCATGTGTGAGAAGACTAACCTGAGGCTAGGTGAAAAGAACGATACCTGTAGAGTTGCACATTGGGAGAATCAGATTCTAGTCTAGGCTTTTCAGACCCTAAAGTCAAGCCATTAACTGTTGCATCATCATCCAACCTCCCAGAAACAGACAGACTGCCCCATTTGCACCCAAGACAAGGAGGCTGCAGTCCCTAGAGGATGGGTAAGAGGGAGGTAGATAACCTATGACTCAATGCTAAGCAACTAGATGGTAACCTGAGATCCGAGGGGCCATTAGAGACAGGTTCCCTGCAGGAAGGTTTTGATCTAGCCCTGAAGGGAAAGAAGTAGACAACTGGGACCTTTGGCTGAGTCAGGGTTCACCCAGGCCCAGCACCCCGGCCTCCCTTAGGGAGTTGGAGGCTGAATGAGGATGACTGGTCCTTCTGGTGAACTCTGTGACTGTGTGTCTGGTGGATTCTGAACCCAGGAACCCTGTGTTCCAAAGTGAAGCAGGGGCAGAGCTCAGGCAGAAGTCAGAAGGACCCCACCTTGAGGAAGCCCATAAATCAGGTAGCTTGTCAATTCATTCTACTGGGCAGAGGCTGCCGCAGGTACTTTGGGCTGCGAGGGTGTGAGGAGGTCAGGGAGAACCAGACAAGAATCTCCGTCTCAAACACAGCTTCGCTGGTTGCATGTGGTGAGCCAGATACCTCAACACTCTTGATCCTGTTTTATTCACTTGATCCTAAATGCCAGATCCTTTTCTGGAGAGGAGATTGGGGCTTGGAATGGTTAAGGGGCTTACCAAGGTCCTACAATCCCAAGTAAATGTTTGAACAATAAAGGGGGGTGGCACTGAGGTATGCACCCCCCCCACACACACACACCATGGTGAGTGACCAGGAAGCATGACAGGCCATTTGGATAGAGAACATCTTTGTGTCATCCACTCCCACCACCCAGGCAGAAGCCAACTCCAGAACAAGGTTGGTGATGGGCCAGACAGCCAATTCCTTGGAGGCTCAGCAAGGAGCAGCTGCTTGCTCTATCCCTGCTGCTGCTTCTAGAGGCCACAGTGGTGGCCCTGGCTGCACACATTTTCCCAGGCTGAGGCGGCAAGTGGGGGGTCCTCAAGTGCAGACAAAGAAATAGCTCAGCCCTGCAAATGGCTTTGAAAATGGGGCATTTGGGATTCCACTTGGCTGACACACTCTGCCCTGGCCCAGGCCTTGTCCCCCAGAGACATCCCCCAGCCCCTGCTGGCCAGCTGTGTCTCCCACTGCCGCCCACACCAAAGTCCTGACCACACGGAAATGGTTGCTCAGCCCAGAATTCCCCATTGCACCCCTTCCCACACAGGGAGGAGCAGGAGCAGTGACAATGGCAGCAGAGGCTCTGATGGCGGCCTCTTCACTGATGTGGGATTGTGGTCCACGGGCTTTACTCAGGCCCTTGTGAGCCAAGCAAGATCATCGGAGAGGACTTTCCTGTCATTTCTGCCTCAAAGGAGAGCTCAGTTCTGATACCCAGGGTGCTATGACATCCGCATTCTGCCTGGCAGTGTCAGGCTGCCTGTGCAGAACCTGACAGCAGTGACCAGAGGCGGCCCAGCCTCCATTAGGTCAGCAGGCCTCCAATGGGGGTACCCCTAGGCATGCACACTTTCCCCGAACTGGGGCATAGGCATCATATCGACGACACCACTTTCTGGCCACTCTCTTAAGTAACGTTTCCTCAAGCTACTTTGTCCCAACAAATACTGGTGATTTCTAGTTTCCGATCAAAGAAAGGTTCTGACCATCTTGATTCTGACTTTCTCCATTGCCCTAAGTTGTAAAATCCTCGGGGCACCGAGCACAGGCAGTCCAAGAAAGAACCTGGCAAGAATCAAAGAAAGGTATACCTAATACAAGTGGTTCCCCCTTGCAAAACTCTGTTCCTTCCAACTGCCTGCCTGTTCATCTCCTGGCCTGCCTACCACCTCCCTGCCCACTCTCCCCTGCCCACCTCCTGGCCTGCCCACTTCCCCCATGCCCACCTCCCAGCCCACCTCCTCCCTGCCTGCCTGCCCATCAGTCTATCTGGAAAACTCCCATTCCTGCTCACTTCCCCCTTTCCCCTTACCAAACCACCTCCCTGCCTGCCCATCAACAGTCCTATCTTCAAGTTGGAATACACACGTCTCGTCATTGCAACGGTAGATAATCAAACTGGAAAGAAAAAGCTCAATTTGCATTTTTTAAAAAATAAAAGTTCTGATTTAGCAGGTTGGATTTTTTTCTGATTTTTCTTTATTCTTACTATGTTGAGGCCTTCTCTTGAAAAAAAAAACAACTTTAAAAAAGGATTGTGATGAAATATTTCTAAAACATAGGCCTAATAAAGAACTATTTCCAACATACCAGAAATTATATGCTTCCGTAAATATTTAAGGCTGTGATTAAAAAAAAAATTAGGAAACAAAACAAACCTCTCGATGGCCATTAAAAAATGCTTGGGAGGCTTAGGCTGCATAGTCTTTACATTCCTCAGGTAGCTAGTCTGAAGAACGGTGGTCCCTTCTGCCATCCGCCTTCTCCAAGGCATGAGGGCTGGTGACAGATGGCAAAGATTCCCTAGAGGAAGAACACCCGGTGACCCCACCACAACCCCAGGCTCCACAGCAGAATGGGGTGGGGCTCCCCAATTCTAGCCAGATGTGGGGGCTTCCCACAGGAAGAAAGTGATCTCAGCCCTGGCCAAGCCCTGCAGAAATCCGAGTGTTAACTCCACCAGCAAGGAAGTTGAGTGAGCCCTCGACAGACAGAAGCTGCTGACCTCTATCTGGGGAACTCTGAACGCGAGGCTGGAGAAGCCCAGCCTTGGGAGGGAACAGAGAGAAGGTGGCAACAGAGACAAAACACAGGTAATTTCCTGTGCGCCAAACAAGCTTCAGTAGGGAGTATCTGGTTTTGTCAAGGGCTCCAGCTAAGAGGATGCCCTGCCAGGCACAAGGCAACTCCAGCAAATGGGATGGAGGTGGTCCAGAAAAGAGCAAGTTAGACCATGTCAGTGAGACTATGTCTCCCATGAAAAGGAAAGGCACTGCAGGGGACGCTGAAGGATCCACACACATACACAAAAATGCACTCAAAAAATATACATATATATACATATATATGTATATATATCCAGCATTTCTACCCAGGGAGGTCCCCATGGCCACACTGCAAACCAACCAGACATGAGGATATCCATTCTTCCCCTGCTCCCTGCTCGAAGGAGCAACCAGTAGAAAAGAAGAAGAGAAATAGCAAGAAATCTCTGGCAGCCCCCTCTGTTGCTTTGAGCTCAGCTAGGACCAGAGGGACAGTGGAAGGTTTGCTATTAGCCTGGGCTGGGGTTTTAGCAGTGTGACACTGTGGGCAACTCAGGAAAGGGCTGGTAGGACTTTTCGTGCTGCCCATAGTTGAGATGGTGAACCCTAACTCATAAAGTGGCAGTGTTAGAGATAGTGACAAGCTCGTGGGAGTGGGGTCCGTGCCCTTTCAGTTGGAGAGTGCCCTTGAAGAGTTCACTCAACCCCTTCCACCAAGCACAGGTGGAAAATGTGCTCTGTTTGCCCGGGGTTGGCCTTCTCACCAGATCTGAATCTGCCTGCATGCTGATCCTGGCCTTCCCAGCCTCCCCACAACCAACGATAAATTAATTTCTGTGACTTATAAGCCACTCAGTTTATGATTTTTCCTTATGACTCAAATGAGCCAACACTGAAGGGCACCTCCAAAGCTGAGTCGTTGTCCAAGTTTGAGGAAAGGCCACATAAGTGTGAAGACAGCTTACCTGTTATTTCCTTCTCTTGTTTCCCATAGGGTCAGACACATCACAGCCAAATGAGAGCAGGCACAATGAATAGCTCCTGTTGGGGTCCAGAGAATGCACCGTGGAAATAATGCCCTGTGTGATGGAGGGTCAAAAAGCAGGCAGGACAGTCACCATTAGAGAGGATGATGGCAAACAGAGGTGGGGACAGGACACTAACATCATACACGTTGACCACCAGTGAGTGATAAGACCAGTTCCTGGGCAGACCATAGAATGTTTCTTCTGGTGTTCCTGGCCTGATGGCAATGTAAGAGCCCCAGCATTATCAAGGGGACAGAAACACATTTAGAGAGACACAGTTTACATGGGCAGTCCGGCTCAGGGCCAGGAGTTTGGCTCTGCTCTACTTGCTGCAAAACTACTGAAGCAAGAGTGGGGTTCTGAGTGATGGCTGGCTTACACTACTAACCAGAGGTGCAGAGGAGGAAGGGAGCTCGTCTGTATCCAGAGACACATCCCCATAACACTTCAGGCTATAAAGACCTCAGACCCAGCTGCCTGGAGGCAAGCAGGCACAAGCATCCAACAGTGTCCTTGCAGCAAGCCTGGGCTTAGCCTCTACCTCTGCTTCTAAGTGTCCCTGCTCTGGGGATGCACATGGCAGCCTGCACCCTGGACAGTTCTATGGTTCTGTTCTGTCCCCTTTCTGTTTGGTCAGGGCCAGTGCACATGTACACACACACACACACACACACACACACACACACACACACACACACGTCCTCATGGCTCCCAGGAACTCCAAGTATTCCCAGCTCTAGTAAATATGGTCCCTGAGGTTTACACTAAGTCATCTGATTATTGCCCCCCCCCCACACACACACATACACCTTAGGGATCTTTCTTGCTTCTCTGTCACAGGGTGGGCAGGAAGGACAAAGTTCCTACATGGGGATTTAAACTCTCCTACTGGCCCCAGTGCACTATGAGAAAGAGTTGGCTTGCCTCCACTCACTGGCTTCTTACAAACCCCTCTTTTCAGTAGAGCCTACTCCTCAGCCCATGCATTGTGACTTCTGCCCCTCCCCTGGGGCTGGGGGCATGACAGACAGCACTCCCAAAGAGGCCAATGGTATTAGTCAGCTTGGTTGTCACAGCAGGCTACCACAGACTGGCGGCTCAAACAGCAGATGTTTGTTCTCTCACAGTCTGGGGCTGGATGTCTAATCAAGGCAGCAGTAGGGTCAGTCTCTGGTGACTCCCAGGTGGCTGCCTGCTCACTGGTCCCTCATGCTGCCTTTCCTCTGTGAACATGTAGTGAGAAATCTCTGTGGTTTTGAAGATCTCAGCCTGTGACCTTGTTACCTCTGTAAAGGTTTTAGTCACTCAGTACACCACTGGGATGTTCCACTTCAACTTCACACAATCCCCAGTGTCCCTCGGCCGCTCTCAGTGCAAGGCCATGGGTACCAATGAGTACCATTGAAAGTCATCCTTGAGGAGAGTTTGACATGTGTTCTGAGAGCTTCCATGTCCTTCCTCCATTCTCACCAGGTCTGGAGAAGCAAATGCTGCTTCTAGCAATTTCCTCACCATCTCCTTATTCCTCACATACTTCCCTTTGACCTGGTCTGCACCTCACACATTTTCCAGTGCCCAACACTGGTATTGCCTTCTCAATAGGGACAGAATCCTCCCTATCTCTGCTGGGAGATGCTATGCATTCTGGGCACTGTGGAGTTCATAGGTCAAAGGGACACTACAAGGCCACTATCAGAAAACTATTCAGCAGCCACAGGTGGGAGGCGTGGGACAGAGACCCATGGCACAGGGCACATTTCAAATTACTTTTCTCTGGTCCTACACGGTGGGGAGGGGGCAGAAAAGACCTACTCACAGGCACTGCAGCAGGTGGATATGCAACGTGGGCATCTTAATGCATGTGTGAAATGTAGCTGCTTCACGTATGCTAGAATCTCCCAGTGCATTCCAAACAACTAAGGCAAGAGGATGAAGGTGGAGGCTTGGGGCTAAAAGGGCAGCAGGGGAGACTGAAAGGTGCCTCCCGCCTTAAGACATTGATGGCCTATAGGGAGTCAGACACGTAATTAGCCAGCCATAGTACAGTTGAAATGCCCAGATTAAATTATGTATCATATGCTTCCGGCTCTGTAGAAGAGATACATTTATTCTGCCTGGGAAGTGGGGGCGCATTAGAGACAAGAAAGCTGGGACTCACAGGGTATCAAGATGGAAAAGTTTTGCTTGAGGTCAGTGGCACAGTCCAGCAGACATCATCAGGTTTGGGTGCTGGGCCAGTGCTCTGTTCCTCTCAGCTTTGGGATGCTCCATGCCCTGCCTCCTCTCTTGTGACTCTGACGCTTAGCATCCTGGGAGAAGATGCTGGCAGTGCCTCTCCACGTCCCTTGCCTGGGTCTCTGGAATTGAATCAGGTGGCTAAGGCCTTCTGTGTACTAAAGCCTCCTGTGCATTGTGGCAGGCGCTGGCAAAGAGGGTAAGGGTACACCTGGACCAGTCTCCAAACAGACAGGAAGTGATGCCTCCAGGGCTCATCTCAACAGCTGTTGCTGGCTTGGCATGGTTCAGACAAACAGGCAGATGTCCTCAGGGCGACCTTCCTGACTCAGAGAGTTTGGGAACTGAGGTATTCACTCCCTGGGGTGGAGGGGGTAGGCAAGGACAGGACACAAGCTGCTGACTCATTTCTTCTCATTGCCTTGTGTTCTGATTGTTAAGGCCTTGAAGAGAACCAAAAGGTAAAGGCTGTCTCAGGATGTGCTCCAGGACGGAAAGATGCTGTTCCCCATTCCAAAGATGGCAGCAGATGGTGAACAGTGCCATGGTTTGGGACACAGAGCTTCTTACAACACACTGACAAACTGCCAGGCTGCCACAATGGAAAATTCTACATGTAATCTCACTGGACTGTAGTCAAAAACAAGTACACTAAAAAATACTACTAACAGTTAGTTACCTTTGTACAATGTCCATAAGGCATATATGAAAACATATCGGTGTCCTGTTCAGACTGGGTCTCCTTGCTATCGTAGCTCATTATGTATCTGAAAATATTCCACAATCCATAAACAAAAATGAAATTTGTAACACGTTTGGTCTCAAGCATTTCAGATAAGGAATCATTGAATAACCCATCTCCTATTAGTCTCTGTTTAGGGCAAGAAGTTCTGGGCCTGCCTCCCAAACCCTTGTGACCGGTGCTGCATTGCTAGCAGCCCAGGCTGGGCCATGGCTAGTGGCATGGAGAATTGAGGCCATCATGGTGGATTCTCCATGTCCCATCACAGAAACTCTGATTGACCTTGATCATGACATCTGTTTTTAGCAATAGCCCCAGGACTGGGAACAAACCTGTCAGGAATCTAGCCTGTGCTAGGTTTTCAGGGAGCAGTCACTACTGGAAAAACATGACATTGATTCCAAGTCTTTCCTTCCACAGTCCCTCACTGCCCCTCACATTTCCTTTGGGTGCGGACAGTAATAACTTTGGAACATAGACTAAAGGGCAAGCTGTCATGCCCCCACTCTGCCAGGGTCACGTGGCAAGCTTTTCCCAGACCCTGTTTTTTGTTTGTTTGTTTGTTTTCCAATGCAGTATTCAGGAAGATCTGAAGCTGTGGGTGCTGCAAGGATTAAACTGAGACTGTGAGAAACAAGCCTTAGCAGTCTAGTGTATTACTGGTGTCCAAAAAGTGGTTTTGTTGTTGTTTACAGTTCCTTTTGTCATAGACTAAAGAAAGCCCTGCCTTTGTCCTGAATTCTGCTAACACCCTATAACCACTACTATGGTCCTGAAGGATCACAGCCGCCTGGGACCTTATTAGAAAGACAGAACCCTGTCCTTGCCCCAGAGCCATGCAACCTGGGGCTGCACTTCATCAATGCTCCCAGGGGATTCACGGGGCATTAATGTTTGAGATATACCACAACTCCTGGTGCACGTGCCTGACCTCTGGCTCTGCCTTGTCCCAGTCGGGACAGTTCTGTCACAAGCACAGCCAAGCCCATCATGATAGAGTTATTCAGAGTCTACTTCTTGAAGGCTTACCGTTTGACCAGGGTAAACTAACTAGATAAGGAACATCAGCAATGTGAAGGAAATACTGAAAAGGGAGCAGGAGAGCCTTAGGGAAGCAGTCCTAGCAAGAGGTCAGGGGTCACAGCAGATGGGAAGGGAGGCTGCACAACATACTTATAACTAAGCTCAGTCAACCTGGCCACCATACAGACACTGTAGATGAGATGGGAGTGAGAGGAAAGACAGCCCCAAAGTTCCTATTTTGGAGTATTAGGCTGACACTACTTTTATAAAAGCAAGGTAGGACAGACAGATGGAGGAGGAAGAGAAGATCAGGGCAAATAAAGAGTGCCTTCCATTTGGGGTTTCTGTTTCAGTGGAGTATCAATTAAAGGTTTTTAATAAGAAGAGTGAGGTTCTTGTGGCATTTAATTCGCATCTCTTTGTGAAACGTACTACTTTGTGGAGTTCTGAGGGGCTCTGGAGTTTAAATGCCATGGCTTTGAATCAGAGTGCTTCTACCTAGCAGCTGGGTACAAGTTGATTGGCTTCTGAAGCCTCCAATGGAATATCACACTTGCCTGTCTGCACTGGAATATCTGAACACTTGCCTGTCTGCACTGGAATATCTGAACACTTGCCTGTCTGCACTGGAAAATCTGCACACTTGCCTGTCTGCACTGGAAAATCTGCACACTTGCCTGTCCAAGAAGGCTACCGTGAGTCTTAAGTGAATGAATGCACATGAACTCTCCACAAACACGTCTGGTATGTGGTGAGCATCCAGTAAATAAGGGCATTATGACAATCACCTGTTTGCCTCCCTTCCCCATGGAATACTGAGGTCCTTAGGGACAGACACAACTACAGCAAAAGCCTTTATGCCAACTAGCACAGAAAAGGTACATGATATGGAAACCAAAGAGACCATAGCAGATGTGGTTCATTAGGGGAGGCCCAGGAGACCATCATGGTATCAGAAGAATACAGATGCCGTACCCCTTTATAAATGTTCTTCCCTTCCCCACTCCCCTTTTCCCAATCACAGCTTACTGATTTGTAGGTAATGAGAATCTGTGCTCATTCTTCATGCAGCCTGAGCTCATCTATGGACTACTCTACCAACTGAACCCCCTCCCAAGAAAATCTACTCCCCCCAGAAGTTGGTACTGTCTTTCCGTGCCCAAGGAAAAGCCATCTCTAAATACTCTGACTATCTGTGTGACCACAGCATCACTGCTCTCTGCAGAGGCTAAGCACCAAGCTGAGTTTCAGTAAAGTCCATCGTATCTTCTGCAGCAGTAGCCTGTCAGGGAGGAGGCTGGGAAGACAGCAGACTCTAATGGAATGTGTGTGACAACAGAAGTCAACAGAGGGTGTTGAGAAGAGGTGGGACACCCTCAGGCCCAGCTGGGTGAGTCTCAGCTTAGAATCATCAGAGCTGAAGGGGCTGAGGTCAGGACTCAGACACACCAGCAAAAGGGAGCTGAGGATCAGGCACAAGACTTAGTCAGGTGGTGACTCAGGTTAATTTCCAAGTCTCGGGACCTGGGCTACCAATTAGGTATTCCCCATCATTCACCTAACTTTGCCCTTTGATGGGCCAATAAGCCATAGAGTACCCAAGCACAGTTTGTTGAATACACAAGCTTATTGAGGTTATTTAAGGGAACATGGATGTCCCCTGGGAGCTACATCATCGAAAATTCCCAATCTAGTACAGACGACTCATAGGTTATACTACCAAGAAGTCTCCCCGAAGTCATACTTCCCCTATAGTAGGGGAAGACCAAGACCACATGTAGTGGGAGCAGGAAAGAGAATGCTACCACAGGTCTAGCTACAACAGTACTGTCATGCTTACCTCGTGGCCAGCTGAAGGCCAAAGTCTCAAGTCACTCAACTCTGTTCTCGATGTCATGTCAAGCCCAACGGCACAGCCATACTGCATGCGTCAATCAGGCACCTGCCTCAGTCATCTTAACACTAGGAGCCAGTATCATCTGCTGGAGTAGATGCAATAGGCTCTTTAGGGACACCTGGACAGGTGCAGGTGCAGGGAAATAAAAGGGGCCAGCATCGAGTGCATTTGTCTTGAGGCCAGTTGGATCTATTACAATTTCTTCAAGGATGCACTGGAGAAGAGGATGTGAATTGAGGGGCTCCTTGAAGAATCCCAGTTTGCAGTCTCAGATACATGGCTACAATGGGTTCATAGTCTGCTGGTTCACGGTGTGACCCCCACTGGGGTACAATCCTCCCAGTATGGAGCTACTGAGCAGTGACTTCCTGTTTGTGTGTGAGGTATGTGTCCACAGGTCTCCATTTTGTGTGACAGAGATGAGCTGGTTTGTGAAACAGTCTTATATGAACATCCCAGGTAGCTGGGTACGTGACTTATGTACTACCAGGCACCAATTGTCAGCCACAAGTCAAGAGTGCCATGTGGGCCACATTCCATTACCCATCCAGGCAGTCTACAGAAGTAAAACTGGAGTGTTAGTGGGGTGCTAGAATTAGCACCCTTGCTACTGTTAGAGATTGAAAGAGTTCAGGGGAATTACAACTCTTTCCTGTGAAGCTGTGTGTTTGCGTGTATGTACAAGTACATGTATGTACACATGTATGTGTAGATATGTATACATGTGTAGTCCACATATGCCTTTCCTTTGTAGTTCAGAGTTACTTTAGGGAAAAGCAACACTCCTTCATTTGAGGGAATTTGCTTTTAGTAAGGTAAAATATAGAATTTCAAAACTGCCCTAATGAGTTTCCTACCCCACACCACCCCTAACCAGTGTCAAGATTCCAATGCATTTTTTTGGTGGGGGAGGGTTGTTTTGTTAATTGACATGAGGAGCTATCTGGAGTCATATGTAAGAAAACAACATCCTTTTTTACCAGTGGCCCATTCCTTTTGCTTTCAATCCTTCAGAGTGCAGGTGGGTTCTGGAATGTTCTGCTCAGTGTCATGCTTGGTCCTCCACTACGCCTCCAGGCCACACTGGGGCTCTGGACCCTAGGAAGGAGAGTAAACTACTGGACTTTAAAAGCAGACCTGAAATGATGGAGTTTCAGCCCACACTAAAGAGTCCCACATGTTCTGAATGTCCACATCACTTTGCTGTTTAAAACGTTTTCCTCTTATTATAAAAGCCATACATGCTCTCTGAGTATCATTAAGAATATAAAGACAAAATAATCACCTTTCTACAAATCCAGGGAGAACCCTTATCATTTTCTCCCCCTGTGCTGGGAATTGAATCCCGGACCTCAGGCATTGTGGGTAAATTCTCTACTGAACTGTGTGCCCAGTCTTCTTTTCTTGATAAAAAAAGACAAGTTTCACTAAGGTGCCTCTAAGATACCCAGGCTGGCCTTGGACTTGGGATTCTCTGCCTCCGACCTCCAGAGGTGCTGGGGCTACAGTCTGTACCATCAACCCATGCCAAGCTCATTTCTTCCTCCACTTTCCTGCTTCAAGTCCAAGGACAGCAAAGGCTCCACGAAGCACAACTCTTCATGGGTTTTCTATGGTCTTTTCCCCATGATGCTGCCTCCATCTCTTCTCTGTTGGTATATTCATGATAGAGTGAGTCTGCCTAGAGCTGAAGTGCACATTTTCCCACCGCCCCACATTGCACACACCAATTCCAGTGAGAGCGCACTTCGAAGAGCTCTGGGATGAGATTCAAGCCATGTTCTTCGAGGTGGCCTCAGCTTCCTTGAATTTAGTTCCCTTGTCTGAAAAATGAGGAACTAGAATAGAAGTTGTCAAACTCATGTATCCCAGGAGAAAGGACAGACAGATGCATGCCAGCAGATGAAATATTTACAGGGATACCGAGACTCATCTGAAAGCCAGGGTGTGCATTAACTGTGATGGAGAAAAGCTAGCCTCTTTAGAAGCAGAGTTGGGGACCTCTTATTCCTACGTATTTAGAACCTTTGCTGTTTGTACTTGTCCAGATTTGGATGGCAAAACAGTCTATCCTCTGTGGAAATTATGACTTATTTTTCCAGCTGGTCTGCCAGTTGCCAAGAAATGTCATCTGAATATCATTATTTAATCAAAGATTAGTCCACGCCTGTGACATAGGCTGCAACTATTATCTTCTTTGATTCTTTACATAAGCACACATTTTCTGCAAAGATTAGACCTGCATTTGTCAGACCAATAGTGTTTCCTTTACAAATGGCCCAAAGAAGAGCCTACTGACCCAGAGAGGTTGTGGCCTTTTGTATCTTCATGTATAAGAATGTGTGCTAGGGGCTAGGGTGTATATGTGAGTAGGAGGCTCTATATTTGAGGAATTTTTTATTTTAGCAGTGCTGCGGATCAAATATAGGGCTCCATGCACTGTAGGCAAGTGCTCTGCCACTGAGCCACACACATAGCAGTCAGTCATCTCTGAAGTCATTTCTTAAAAAACTCAGAGAGAGAGAGAGAGAGAGAAAGAGAGAGAGAGAGAGAGAGAGAGAGAGAGAGAGAGAGAGAGAGAGAGAGAAACCTTTTCTCTATCATCGAGCCTGTCATTAAGGCCTCTTATTTTAAAAGCTGATTTTCAGTGTTGTGCTGTTTTTCAAATTACAACATATTTGAAATAAAATTCAACCAAGCCTCTGGAAGGCAGAAGGATAGATGGACAGGACAGTGTTCATAATCCTGTCACACGGCAAACCTTTTGGTCAAAGCAAGGGAGGAGAGGGCAGAGGGGGCATGGGCTCAAGCTAGGAATGTTGGCCTGGGTGATGGGAAATTCTACAGGAGAGGGCTTTAGACGGCCCCCACAGAGTTCAGAATGTCTCCAACCTTCCAAATGTTCTATGTGACATGTGGGCTAGCCTCCCTTACTGTTGCCAGCAGTTTCTGAGACATCTGTCTTCAGCCTTTGTTAGGCAGTTCAGGTGACAATTTATTTCTAGAGAATCAGGGCCCCTGCTGTCCCCAGCGTAGAGCTCATTACAAAGTCAGGGCTTGCTCCCTTGTTCTTGAAGTTTCTTTGGATCCTTTCATGTTTGTCAGCCTCTTCATTTCTGCCCACTTCAAGGAACAAGCTGTAGCCAAGCACCCGTCACCATCATTGCAGATCTCAATGGTTGTCAGAAAAGAGAATCACAGTGACCAAAACCTGGGCCTGGGGGCTGAAGAGCTGGCTAAGTGGTTAAGGGCACTGGCTGTTCTTGCAGAAGATCTGAGTTCAGTTCCCAGCATGTACAAGGTGGCTCACAACCGGCTGTAACTCCAGTTCCAGGGGAGTTGATGTCCTCTTCTGATCATCAGGGACACCAAACATCATATACAAGCTGCTCTGGGGAGATAAATGAAGGCTGGCTGTGGAGGAGGGCTGCAAGGTGACAACCAGAGCTTGTCCCATCCCCATTTGAGCTCCATGCCTGTTCTGGTCTCTTTCTCACACCGCTGTGCCCACCTCCGCCTGGCACTCCTCTGGGGAATGGGAAGAGGGCTGGATGAAGATGATGACCAGAAGCCCAACCATGTATTTTTTAAGGTCCAGTTGCTGAGTGTAGGGTGACTCATAGGAATTTCAGACAAGGATGACAATGGAAAAGAAATCAAACAGATCAGGGGAGGGGCCGAGCGACGGCGAGGAGGGGGACACGAGGTTGGGAGAGTAAAGGAAACATGTTTGTGGGGACTCCAGGATTTGGGGGGGGCTGTTGCAAAGGACTCTTTCATAAGACCCATTATACTTCTGGGGTTTACATCACTATTTGATCTGAGCCCCAACAGGACGGCTACATCTGCTACTAAGCTGTGTTGTAAATGTCTTTAATTTTTATATTTCATCTGAAGGGAGTTGTTAAAGCAAGTTTACAGGGTGATGGCTCTTTGAATAAAAGCCATCAATACTAGAGCAGAGCTCTGTATGACACTTAATTTTCGCTCTAATAAGCCCTCCTAAAACATTACAAGATTTAGAGCCTTTTTCCCCCTTCCTTTTTTCTCTTTCCCTTTAACTTCGCTTCCCTCCTTGCAAATTTCTTCGCTAGCCATCTTCTGAGCCCCTTTCTTGCCTTCCTTAAAGGACAGATTTGAAGAGAGCTTGTCTGCCCACATGCCACCACTTCTCCTTCACGGCCAGCCAGATGTGCTCTTGACTTCTGAACAGGAGAAATGTTTCTTTGAAGTTTTTCAAAGACTTTGCTTTTATTTAGAATTTTTTCCCCTTTCTCTCTTCCTCATATTTAACTGGTTGGGAAGCCCCAGGAGGGGTTTTCGCCTGGGCCTCTTTTCTTTTCCTGGGGCATAAAAGGAACAGGATCAGAGGCGCTCTGTTCCCAGAGAGGCTTCTTGTTTCTGCCCTCAACGACTCCAAGTATTTTCTATCCGAGCCGCTGTCCTCAGGAGCAAAGGGAAGATGGCTTTGGATTTGCCCTAGAAGCACAACTATTAAATGAACAGAATGGTCCTGATGGGAGTGGGGGACTGGGAAGCACCCTACCTCTTCCCCGAATATCTCTTATTCACTTGTCTGGGCAAAAGGAAGCTCCCTCTTTCCTTTCTATGTGCTGTGAAATTTTGTTCTAACTAAGACCAGTAATGGGAATTTAGAAGCACGTCAGGAAAAAAGAAAAAGAAAAAAAAAAAAAGAATAAAACAAAGAAATAGATGGGCACCCAGCACCCAACATTAGACCAGAAGTCCTCCCAAAGCTGGAGGGCCACAATCATCTCTGTCCCCCAGAGCATCCAGCTGGAGAGCTGCTTGGTTTGCTTTGGCTCATGCATGGATTTAAAAGCGGGCTGGGAACGTTGACGCTGTGGGAGGTGGCAGTGACAGCAAGCTGGAAGGCTTGTTTGGAGAGCCGGTCAGTTTTCTGCATGATGTGTGAGCACAGAGGGATTGGAGTATGGAGTCCAAATCCAAGTCCAGTTGCCCAGCCGATTGTAAATTCCCAAAGGACAGCATCCCACTGGCATGTTCTCAGACCCCAGCAAAATGCCGGGACTTGGCGGCATAGGTGGGAAATACCTGTCGCTTGCATGCTTGTTTCTTTTTGACGACAGCCACGAGGCTTTTGGATGGAAGTGTGTTTGGTTCAGAAACATAGATTTTTGTCTCAGTGAGTTTTTAGAGAAAATAGTAATTAGGGGTTCTCTGAAGATTTATTGCTCCATGAAAATATTTGTGTTTCCTAAAAACCTCCGAGGTTGCTGAGGAAGCAATGTAGGTTTAGGGCTGGAGATTTTGTTTTTGTTTTATATGAAAATGCATTGATTAAAACCCAAGAGTGTGTGTGATTTCATTTATGTAATGTGAATGGAATATGTTCATTCCTATGTCCTAATTCCAATATTCATTTGACTGACTTGTAAAGATTGACACATGTAGAACCATTCCAGTTTGAGTGCACCACAGGATCTGTGCCTGAATCATAGCACTATACTGCAGATAACTGGGAGGGTTACAGAGATTGTGTCTAGATCCAATCCCTTCCTCTTATCAGTTTGCTCTCATTTTATAAGCAACTCATGTGCATGCCTTTTTCATTTTGGACTCAGGATTTAAACCTGACATTGTCTTTATCTAGATAAAGAAAGAGCTCTCCAAACATTCCATGGCCCCTACTTCTTCCAGCTTCCCTTGTGTTTGGTTTGTGTCAGGGCTCTGTGGTGATTCAGGCCAACAGACTGAATGGGGCCGAACACTTCTATGCTGTCAGAGGTCTTCCTGCCTTTCCCAATTCTTTCTTTTCTTTAGATCCCAAGGGCAACATACATTTTAGGATGCAACCAAGAAAAAAAATGCCAGTTTCATTCAAACTTAGATGCCCAATGGCTGTGTGGAGCCGAGCCTCCTGCCAACCATCTTGGATGTAAGATGTGCTTGAGTAAAATTCTATGACAACTGATACTCAAGATTAACTTGTCGTTGCTGCATGGCCCTGCACATCCTTATTAGTTCACCTTTGTCTGTCAGGAGAACCAGAAGAGGCCCTTCTGTTCCCAGCCATGTCTGCTGCCAAGATTCCAGTTCATGGGCCAGGCTCTCACCTGTGTGTCTGTAGCAACCCTTTCACAGCTAAGTCCCTGACTTGTCTAACTCTGGTTCTTCTGTCAATTTCAAACTCTACATCCTCCTACTTCAACACTCTCTCTGGCTCTGCTTACTCCTTCTCTCCTGCCTACACAATAAACTATAAACAACAATACCAGACTTACAGAGCTCTCCTTGGTGAAAATTTAATCTGGTCTTCCTCACTTCCTTTCCCAGCTCTCTTTCTCAGTCCCAGCTAAGCTCAGTAGTCTTGAGTCTGTCACACCATCTCCTTTAGCCATGGCTAAGATGCCTCACAGAAGGCCTTACTTCCCACATCCCAACTGTCTATAACCCACAAAGGCTCCAGGACCAAGTCACCCATGACACTCTCTCCCTGCAGCTCCATACAGATGGTGGAACACACAGCTGACCCTCTACCCCCTTGTTCCTTTCTATAGCAGCTAGCTCTTCCTTCTGAACATTTCTTACACTCCACCAAGTCTGGGAACTCATTAACATCATTTCTCACTAATTCAGAGACTAGCCCAGTACCCACAGACAGTCCTCAAGAATGTCTTGCTGCAAGAATGCATAAACAATGAGACTATCTCAGAGACCCGATAGAACTGATGGTGAATGCTCTGGAGTGTGTCCCACTGAGTGCTTAGAACTAGTACTTTGAGAGTATGGTTTAAAAAGCATTTCCAAGGTGTTTGCTCAACTCCAGCTCTTGGGGATCTGATTCTACAGCTCTAAAGTGGGTGTTGAGATTGCACGTTTTAACAAGAACATAAGGGGATTCTGATCCAAGAGATCTGCAAGCCACATTGGGAAACACCGAGGCATATGATTATTGAGTACGTGTTTGTGAGTGCTCTTACTGTATGGATGAAATGCACCAGTTTGCGTCGCTGGTGTGCATGCTTTCCAGGGACGGCAGATACGTTTTATCTTACTTGTCAACACCAATACATCGGTAGGGGGCTGTCCAGAGGACCGTTTTAAGTAGGTCTCTGGGGCCACATCTGGACTACACAGGAAAATGCCCTGTGATTGATTGATGATGTCTGCCACAGGACCAAGAGGAAAGTGGTGGCCTGTGTGCCAGGTGCCTGCCAGCATAGCTAGTCCCCTACTCAGCAGACACAGAACCAGAACTTGGAAATGAAGATCAAAGGCTCATTTGAGACTTAATCCAGCCCACAACCAGAATGGCTTCACTGTGGACTTCCTCAGGTGACTTTGTAGCAAGAGAAAATAAGATCAAGATGTGTAGCAAAAAGGCACTATGGAGAAAGGAGCCATGGTGTTGCCATGGTGAGCACTTGCTGTTTGCATCCACAGCCTCCATTTCCTCCTTCAATGACACCTCGATTCTCCTTTCCTGGAATTTGCTCCTCTCTGTCTCCTTCCAGTCTCAATCCAATGGTGCACCATCACACCTTCAACCCCAGGGATGGGCCCTGTGCACTTCCATCAAGAAGTGTGTCCTGTGTGTGTGTGGGGGGGGGCTGGATGCTCTCCTTGAATGTGAAGTCTGGACAGATAAGGTCATTTTGTTACCACGAGAGAGGAAACTACAGCTGCAAAGGGAACTCTCTGAGCAGGATGGGGAGTTTGTCAACACTGCAAAAGCAAACTTGTGAAATGGAAGGAGGCAGTACATGGGGACAGCATTAGAGCCATGGGTCAGAGCTGACCTGGCAGCTATCCCAACACCAGATTTTGGGATATGTGAAACAATACATTTTCTTCATTTTCTAACAGGTTGCTTTAGTCATTTAATTTTAAGCAGATGCCCTAAAAGTTCTGCGATGGAAAAATGGGGCTAAGTGGTGTTAGATTCTAGTACAATCCGGTACCACAATGGCTCTGATTAGTCAGCCTGAGTCAGTGTGGTACTTCTTCTGTACCTATATTGCAGTTTTCCTCCAGTAAAACCTTGTGGGAGGGGCCTTCCAACAAGGTGGTTGACTGTAGGCTATACCCAGACTGTACCCTAGACCTCAGCTCTCAGCATCCACACCTCGCCAGGGCACCAGGTAGTGACACCTCAGCTTTAATTGCTATACTGCTGAAGGCCTTTGGAGGTGCCATTTGCCTAATGTCAGTATTTTGAGTCTGTTGAACCTAGAAGCATGCCATTACACAAATAACATTTAAAAAACGAATAGCCAACAAATTATGCGGAGCGAGTTGTTGGTTCACACATCAGCATGTAGATCAATGATTCCTTATCTGTGATTGGATTTCTATTTTTTTGTGTTTATCACATTTGATTATTTTCATAATTGAACTATTTTATGAGCCACTAGTTTTCTACAGTCCCAGCTGAAAAGAGAGACTCGACACTACTAACTCTTACCCTTGTCTGTGTGGACGTCACCCAGAAAAGACTGAGTGAATAGCCACCCTACACCGTAAGGACACCAGCCTTCACAAGGGCGGGTTGCTTCTCCTTTTCTTCCCTCCACTAGTCAGCATTTCTCTTCTAGGTTACATGTGAAATTGACAAGAATGGGCAAGCTGGAAAAGTAATCACTTAAAAAATGACTCTCAGATAGATCACTAATGTTATGTAAATGTTAGATGGGGGTGTTATTTCTCAAAACATCACCTTTGTTCCACCAGGTCAAATACAAATACTGTGTCCAACTTGGAGGAATGACACTGTCCCTTAATTGTTGGTCCCTCCAGCAACAACACTTCTTATCTTACATCCTCTACTCTACTCTGTCTCTCTGTCTCTGCACCCTCTCTCTCTCTCTCTCTCTCTCTCTCTCTCTCTCTCTCTCTCTCTGTGTGTGTGTGTGTGTGTGTGTGTGTGTGTGTGTGTGTGTGTGTGTACCAGGCAGGGGATAGTGTCTATCTAAGAAGGAAGCCTTTCGCTTTGTCTTCTCAAAATGATAGTGTTAATTTCCTCAGTTTGGAAAAATATTGTAAAAATTTGAAAAAAAGAAGCAACCTCCAAACATGGAGACCTTTCCACTCTCCTCTAAAAAACTAGCACTGGGTCTGCAGGCCATCCCCTGCTCTTTTCTTCTCCCCACCAAAATTATGCTGTCTGGTTTCCTACCTTATGAAATACCATCGATCCACTCTGAAGAGAGTGGGTTGTAAATTAATGCATGCGTCGTCGTCTCCCATCGGATGGTTGAAGCTGGAAAGCCACAGCTTTTAGGATGTTAAATATTTATAGTCATTGTTTCAACCAAAATAAGGATGCAGGCTGCAATGGAGAAGCTTGCCTCTTGTACTGTGTCTTTCAAGAGACTTCTGAATGACAGTGTCCCGGCAGACCTATGCCTCAGATACAGAAGCTCCCAAAAGTTCCCCAGAAGATAAATGAAGCGGACCCACAGTCGCTCCCCACATCCTGGAAATGAAGGACTCATTTAGATTATTCAGTTTTCCACTCCACTTCTGGCAGACTTGTTCATACTCTTTGCCCTACCCCCAACTGTGGAAAAGACTCTACTCCTCAATACTCTTATGATGGCCATCACTATGGATCAGTGTTGCAGACTGTGGTCATCTTATCATTGTTACTGCTGGAAATTTGGATGCCTGAGGTGCAACATCTGAGATTTGCTGTTAACAAAAAACCTCCCAGCAGCTACAGATTTGTGAAAGCTTCAAGATAGTTTGTGAACATAGAATAGTATTTTAGAGGATAAAGATAAATTCTCTTTTGGATAAAATAACCACAGGGAAGTGTATTTGCCTCCCAATCTTGCAAAGGAATGTAAGATAACATTCAGTTTTCATAGCCAAAAATGGTAGGAAGCAAATCATTCTGACAATATATCTTATAATTAAAAGTTGGTGGGGGAGATTTGAGTCCCTGCAAAGGGACTTGCTGTCAAGCATGTATCTGAGAGATCAGCTCTTAAGGAGGAGTACCACACTCACTGCCAGACTCCAGCGAGACAGTTTTCAAGTATCAAAACTTCTGAGTTAGAGATCAAATATATCAAGTAAATGCTTTTGTTGTTGTTGTTTGCTTGTTTTTTGTTTTGTTGGTTTGTTTGTTTGTTTTCCAGACAGGGTTTCTCTGTATTGCTTTGGAGCCTGTCCTGGAACTCACTCTGAAGACCAGGCTGGCCTCAAATTCACAGAGATCCACCTGCATCTGCCTCCCCAGTGCTGGGATTAAAGGCGTGCACCACCAAGACTCAGCGCAAGTAATTGATTTTATCTTCATCTTAATCTTTAAAAAGTTTAAATTTGCTTACAAAGATGTTGGGTTAAATAACTTTTGCATACATTTTAAATCTGAAGGCAAAGGGAAATAAGGTAAACAGAGCTTGATTAAGAGAAATATATTAATTCACTAAATGCCTGCCATTAGAGATTCCAGGCCAGCCTATGGAGGGCAGGTCATGGGTTTGGCTTTCAACTTCCTAGAGGACTCCATGAAAAGAGAACAAAGAAAGTCATGGTATCTAGTGTTTGTAAATCTAACACAAAAATAAATATTCTGTTCAGGGAAGGAACACAGTGATTTCCTGATGCTGAGGCCAATAATACATTTCTCCTGAGGGTCTGTGTAAGTAACAAACTCCATCTTCCGAGGCATCCTTGACTGGATTGATGAGTTTCATAGTCTGCCTCCTGTGAGCTGAAGAGGCCAAAAGAGCCACAGGGCTTCTTAGGAAGTTTTCAAAGTCTGTTTAAGGATAGGACAGTAAAATTAGACTTTCTTCTTCCATGCATCAAGGTACACACACTGAACTCTTCTGCTGTTAGGTTGAAACAACTTGATGAAAACATTGTGAAGGGCAGAAATTGCTAGGAATGGATGGGCATGTACTGCCTTTCAGAGTTGGCCTTCCAAGAGGACTGCCCTGGATTTGTTGTGAATCTGTCACCCCAGAGTTGATGAATAAGTTACATTTTCAAGACTCCAATGAGAATTGCTTTGTCTTCAGTCATTTTTGTAAGATCCTTTCCTTTTTATACCATGACCAAGATTTTCTGAGAGTAAATAGGATGGTTTGACTGCCAGAAAGAACCCTTCCTTGCTCCTGAGACATCTATCTCTCTGAAGATGTTGTCCATACTTCTTCAAGTTCCCTTTTATAGTTGGAATGTAAAAACAAAACAAAACCAAAAACTAGCCCCTGGATCACAACTGATTGGTCTTGGATGGCACATGATCCAAACTGGGCCAATCATAATTCTTACTGGGAGTTTTCAAATAGAGTTGGAGAAAGGGTTTCTGTCCCTCCTTGGTGCCAGTATTGTCATATGTGGGCCTGGGGACTCCATGGCTGGGTCTGCTGCTATGTGACAGCATAGGGGGAGTAGAGGTCTGAATAGAGGCAAACACAGGAGAAAGAGTAGCCTGGCCAGCATCATGGTCCAAGGCCTTGCTCTAAGCATTGCTAATTCTGCATTGCTAGTTCAATGTGACTTCTCCTTACTCACAAGTACGAGTCTCAGGTAGTGCATGCTTCTACCCACCCCTCAAATTATTTACCTGAAGTTCCCCAAGTTTGCAAACTCAAAAAAATCTATAGCCCTAGTAATTACTCCTGCATGTTTTCCAGATGGAACCTGTTTGATTGGCAGTTCATTCGACTGCAGATTCTCAAAAGTGTACAAGTAACAGGATGGACAAGGGGGCAAATTCCAGGACTGTGAGTGTCAGCTAGTGCCTTGCATGAGTTCCACCATTGCCAGCCACAGGCTGACATGGAGCCCAGCTTTACTATGTCATACAATACAATCACAGGTCTCCCTGAGCCTGGCATTTCCAGTAAATGTTTAATCAGGTCTGTGTAGCAGTTTGTGTGATTTAGAGGCAGTTATATCATTCAGAACCAAGAGTCAAACAGTGTTTTCAGAGTCACTGTGTGTTGGGATGTCTCCCCTCAAGAACCAGATGTCTCCAACATTCAGCCACATTCAAAATGGAAGACCAGACTTTCATGTTACATAATGGTGAGTAGTTTTGAATATGGGAATTCATGCTTTAAGAACCTCATCTGTAACCCTGGAAAGCATATGCTTAGCTTGTATAAATAAGAGTTGTTATCCTGGAGTTAGATCTTTGCCCTGGCCCAGGTACATCATTGATTCAAAGATGCTACTCTCCAGTGTTTTAACACCCTGGTAGCAGATAGTGACTAGCCTGATAGAATTCTGCTGTTGGCAGCCCCTGTCTTTCTCAGCAGCAAATAAAATGATAGAATTCCTCACAAATAAGAGTACTTTTGACTTGACATAATGTTGCATTAAAGCAGGAAGGCATGTTTTAGTTCCCACAATATTTTCAAAGAGGTTTCTTCCTTTTTCTTTTTTTCTCCAAAAACAACTGATGTGGAAAGATGTTTGAGGTCCCAGTATGGGCCTAAGGCCCCCAACTACTACTGGAAGAACCAGACTTTGCACTGGGTGTTCTAGAAAGTACTCCAGGAGTCTACAGATTGAATTAGGCTCAGCAGAAGTCTAAACAATTAGCAGCTCCGTCATGGCCAGACGGTTGCTCTCACCATTTCCAGGCATCATAACCAAAACAAAACAAAAATTCATCTCGGGTTAGGACAGAGAAGGAATAATGGAAAACAGGAAGGAATCAGTCTCAGTACCACCAGGGTGGAGCCTCCCTGTCCTCTCTCAGAGCCCAGGACAACAGCAGATTGATGGGCCCTCGGCCTGCACTCAGCTCAATTCTGCTACTTGGTAGAGCCTTTTCCCATTGACTGTCACACAAAATAGATTGGCCAGCCACTGGCAGACCTACCCAGCCCTTTTAGGAGCTGGACACAGCCTCCTTTTTCTCCTCTCCTGTCCTGTCTGTTTCCTTCCCATGGTGTTATCCTTGCCAACACTGAGCTGTCTGTCAAAGCTAGAACAAAACCCATTCTCTTTCATATCCTACTCTCAACTGCTATAGAAATACAGCTTCCCAATCAGAGGCAAGCTATTTAGACTCTACATGCCTATAGTTCTTCTCTGGGACAGCTTTTGTATCAGGTATAAGTTTGTTCCTCAACACAAGGCTACAAATAGCAACATCACATAGAATTCTTTTTAGCCTCCTAAATACAACTATGCTAAAGACCGCCAAGGGATGTGCTCTCACTGGTGGACTTGTAGCAGTGGGCATTAGGCATCCTGGAGCTGGAGCAACAAGGTCCAAATGTTGCCCCTGCTATTTACCACGCATAAAACCTTGGTCGAGAGACTGAACTTCTTTCTGCCTCAATATTGCTTATTTAAAGAGAGGAGATTTGTCAAAATAATACACACAAAGAATTGAACACAAACTTGCCACACACTGAAGCTTAGATGATGTGCTGTAGCATGCTGGTTGGCTTCCTCTCTGCTCTAAATTGGGTTCTGTCAAAATTTTAGAACTCTTATAGTACCAAGGAAGCAAAGGGTCCCTCATTTTTGATGCCTGCACCGTGGCCTCTCTATTATAAGGTACCACAGATGAGCACTGCTCTCTACTGTCCCCAGAGGTCTAGAGGTGTATCACTCCTAGTGCCTTTTCTCCTTCCCAGGCTCCCAAGCACTGGAGAGCAACCATCAATCCAGATGCCACCAGGGCTACTCCTTGAGAGTGCTGCCTATCCTGGGGAGGACAAGGAAGTAGAGCAAATTTGTGACCTTGGACTAAGTTCACCCACTGCTGCCAACTCTCATACTTCCTGCCCAAGCAGCAGCTGAGACTCTTTTTCAAGTAAGTCCTGGGTGAATCCCTGATGACCCCATGGCATTCTGCTCAGCTAAACTCTTCCCTATAATTAAGGGCCTTAGGACTTACAGATGATAGTGTGCTTTTGTGCCTTCTACAACAGGAAAAACAATGGGCCTTTTTGATTGTCCTGGCATATCTCTGCCCTGATTTGGAATTCCTGCGCTTCTGTTTGCCACTAGATGGTAAGCTCTTTGCGGGTCCCAGCTATGCCAGATTCATCCAGGCTTTGCCTCTGGAATGTACAACTTATTTGAATGTTTGCAGTAGACAGCATCTGCACACCCGCCCCCCCAGGTACTCTTTTTCCTTCCTCCAAGTCCCCTGTCCCAGAACTAATGGGGATAAACCGCTTTCAAATGCATGCACCTAGTGGCCTAGACCAGACTGGCTCTATGGGTCCCTTAAACCCAGGCTTAAATCCAAAGAGTATTGCTGGCCATCAGTCCCCACCCCTTTCTCACCTCAACTTAATGAGCAAATAAGGAAAGAAAATTAAAGCTAAAAAAATTAAACAGCTTTAGTGAAGATCAATAGAATTCTATAAAGCTCTGGGCTGTGGTATTGAGTGAGCGCAGAGTAATCCCCCACACACTGCATGTTAAGTTAACTTGTGAGAGAAATACGCTCCTGCTCAGCTGCGCACCTTGCCCTCCATTGTGAACCAGGAAGCAGGGGACACAAATTAAAATAATGTTGATTTAGTTTTTCAAGGGAGTGCCCAGGAGCATTTTCTGCATGGCCAACCAAAACCTTCAGCCCCAGCTGCAGAACGCCTTTCTCTGAACAATACAAAGAGAATATTTGATCCCCAGAGCTCTGCCCACAAGTGGATTTTTATTTGGATTTTGGGTTTTGTTTCTTTCATGCTTTCCTTTTAGATTTCAGCATCTTAAATGCCAACTTGAAAATTCCCTTTTCAGCACAAGTTCTCTGCTCTACTCCAGCAGGATCTGGAGGCATCATGATCATTAGTGTAAGCGGTGTGGGAGCCAGATCACAGCGAGGGTGGGAGGTAGGAGGGGAAAGTGGCACGTGTGAACACCATGAGGCCACTGTCTTTGTGACTTGGTTTTCAGTAGCGACTGGAACACAGAAAATCACATCATCAGTTTTGCTCCTGACAATTCAGCCACCTGCTCAAATGCTGCAGATGCCGCACTTAAATTCCAACTGGGGAGAGCATCCATCAGAAGTCATTCAAGTCCAAGAGATCAGTCCTTAAGGAGTAAAAGCAGCCAAGGTCACAGTGAACAGTAACCAAGGGCTTGGCACACGATGGTGGATTCCGGCATAACTCTGAATGAACCTTCCCTCCACCACCACCTATGCAAAATCTTGACCTAGTCAATTAACCTCTTCAACCTCATTTTTCCTTCTTTAAGACAAGAATTATAATGCCTCCCTTATAGAATGGCTTTGAATGAATAAAGAGTAGAAAAGGAGAATATCTGGCCAAGTAAATGCTCACTTAGTGTTGGCTTCCTTCTAAAGGGACAACCAAGGGACCCTGGAAGCAGACAGTGGCTAGAGAATTATAAACCAAACTGAATGTAATTCTGACTCTGTAGTACTTGGCACTTAACACCTGAATCAAAAGTAACAGAGACTGAATTAGTGAATGGCCAGAATGACACAGCCAATTGTTCTTAATCAATCTTATATAACTTCTTCACATTGCAAAACTAATTCTGCTGTGCAGTGGTGGAGTTGCCTTTAATCCCAACACAAAGGAAGCAGAGACAGGAGAATCTCTGAGTTCAAGACCAGCCTGGAGTACAGAATGAGTTCCAAGACAGCCAGGGTACAGAGAAACCCTGACTTGAAAAAACCAAAAGAAAACAAACCAACAAACAAAACCAATTCTCATTGTGAAATGACCCACATACTCAAGTGTTTAGATGTTTGCACATAAAGAATGGCACTATAAGAGATGTGACCTTGTTGGAGGAAGTATGTCACTGCAGAGTTGGGACTTGAGGATGTGTATGCTGAAGCTAGGCCTAGTGTGACAGTCTCCTTCTGTTGCCTGTGGATCAAGATATGGGACTCTCAGCTCCTTCTCCAGCACCATGTCTGCCTGCATGCTGCCATGCTTCTCACCATGGACCATAAGAGACTAAATCTCTGAAACTGTAAGCCAGCCCTAATTAAATGTTTTCCTTTATGAGTTTCTGTGGTCATAGTCTCTTCATAGCAATAAAACCCTAATATCCATCCAATGTGGAGATTTAAAAAGTATAGATAATCCACGAAGGAAATGAAAATGAACCAGAACCACCTCAGCTGGAAATAGCTAGCATTACTCTTTTGGTGTGTAACTGTCTGGGTATTTGTTGCCATATCTGTGAAAAATATTTTTAACATAACAAAAAGAAATTTTCAGATGCCTTTTAATGACTTTTTTTTTTGCTTATTTAACAATGGATTTTGACTATATTTCTATGTCATTCTATTATGTGATTTAAGGTCTAAAAACTATTGCACTGATTGAGCATATTCTAGTTTAATTTACTTTTTCAGGCCCTCTTAGTTATTCTTTTCAATGTGCCCTCTTTAGGAATGATCATGTAGGCACCTATCTATAGATGTTCTAGAGAATCTCTCCCTCTGGACCACTTTTGAATACTTCTTAATACCATATCCATGGGTAGAGCATCCATGGGTCAAAGCCTAAGGTTTACTGCAATGGGAGAGGGAAGAAGGTACAGCATATAAACAAACCCCATTCAGCATTTCCAGCCATTTGATTCCTCTTTCATAGAAAATGGGGCCACAGTCCCAGCCTCAGTTGTGATGAAGAATTAAGTGTGACCTTGGGAGCGGCCCAAGGCTGGCCACCCCACTGGAGAAACGGGTGTGGAGTAGAACAGGGCCAGATTTCCAGTAGGTGCCTTCACCTCTAGCTATTTGACCGAGGCAAGTGTTTTAATGACAGCAAGGCTCTGAGAACTCTGAGAAAAGTGGACAATGATCTTTTCCATGTATGGGGTGGGGTGGTTGTTGTGTGGCTCTAATGAAAGGGTATCTGCGAAAATGCTCTGCAAAGAGCAAACGGAACTGGGAAGGAACGTTCCTGGGGGCAGCTCAGGGAAATTGAGCAGCTTTTCCAACCCTCCAGAGAACATCTTCTTAGTGTGTGGCTTTAAGCTTTTGTTTGAAATAATGTGAATTCCCAGAACATCAGCCACACCCGTGGTCAAAAGTAAGTAGGGCTCACACCCAAGGCAAGGGTGTTGGGAATCCTGGCCCCTCTCTGTTCACAGTTGTATACTGGGTCTGCCTTCTTGTCTATCTTCCTGTGCAATCAACTGACTGTGAAGACGGTGAAGTAATACCATATTGTCTCCCTGATGCGATCATGTCAGACCCTCTCCCATCCCACCCAATGGCAAGTAATATAGATTAAAAAAAAAAGGAAACAGATCAAGGAATGCTTACTATTTGATTTAGGTCTTTTAGGTCATTGGTATTTCCTGATACCAAATAATTATAATTCTGCTCCATTGAGATCTTAAGAGAGATGGCACATACCTTCCTGGAGCTTGGTACTGTATCAGGGATTATTTTTGTTTTTGTTTTTGCTACCTGGACTCTTCTAGGGCTTTCTCTTATCTACAGTGGGTCCAGGTAGGTGTTCACAAGAGCCCGAGAGGAGCCACTGAGAAGTATAACTGCTCTTTTCTACTCTGCTAGCATGCTATGGCTTTGGATGGGACTGTAGTGCAATTTTCTTGGCTCTAAGGAATCTCCTAAGCTCAACCTTCAGGGACCTCGGCAGCTCCTCGGGCATAGATAAGTAGCTTACTGTGGACATGTGTGCTAGGGACAGGGACAAATGCTGGGATACAAAAGCATGCGAAGGAATAATTCCCCCAAGAAAAACTTGGCACTTACCCCTGCTGACAGAGACTCACTCCTCTCTCCACTTAACCACTTGTAATACCCTGGGCAAACTGGGTAACTTGTTACACCTCCACAAGAAGGGAATGCACCCCTTTACCTCTGCAGCCGGTTGTGAGGACAAAGACGGATGCTGCTGATAGAATGGAACATGTTGTAGTGGCAGCCTTACCCTTCTTGCTCTTTCTGCTTGCCCACTTTGCACCCGCCCATCTACTGAGGTGATTCAGGTGGAGCCAAACACATTGACTTCCTTTTCCCCAGCACAGCCCTGAGACAAACTCAGTAACTCTTCTTCCTGGCTCCCAGGGGCATCATTTCTATATGTTCTCGTGAGTCAGAAGCAGAGAAGGAGCTCATCAGCTGCCCTTTTATGCAGGCATCAATCCCATTCATGAGGCCCAATCACCTTCTAAAGGCCCTGCATCCTAACTATCCCATTGTGGATTAGAATTCACTTGAGAATGAACTTGAGAAAAATCCAAATATTTGGTATGTGATGTGTGCCAGGACAGCCTACAGTTTAGCTGACAAGACCTGTACATGGCTCTCTGTCTGAAGCCCTAGGCCTGTCCTCACAGGTACATCCTCCACATGGGACTGGCATTGCTCTGGGAAGCCTTCCTCTTAGACAAGAACCCAAATGGGCTGTGCTTTAAACACTTGCTTGGAGATCAGTAGCTCGCCATCATCACTTCCCAGCTTGAGGTGTGCACTGTCTCCTCATTCTGTCCATTCTGCCAGCCTTTCTCCTCGGGACTTTTTCAGTCTTGAAGGTTCCATGTGCCTACGCTTAGTTTTTAGAGAACTTACCACATTCACCACTGAGCATGCCAGTGAGGCTCTAGACTTTTTTTTTTTTTTTTTTTTTTTTTGTTGTTGTTGTTTTTCAACCATTTAGCTAGACAATAGGGTTGGTGAATTCATGCCTACTCAATTCTGCTCTGGCAACATCAAACTTGGGCTTTCCCCCACTATGGAAGTATTTCCATATGTAAGTGTTTAATTCTCTTTTCCCTCGAACTGATGATACTTATATTAGCTGACACGGGCTCTTAGCATGAGAGCAACACTGTTCTAAGAAATAAACATATAAGCCATATAAGCCATTTGATACTCATTATTCCTGCCATTATAAGCAAATAAATTAAAGTATGATGGCTGAATTATCTGGCCAAGCTCTTACCAAACTCTTGGTTAAGTGGTATAATGGAGATTTGAACCTGTGTTGTATTGGTGTAGTTTCTAGACCCTACTCATACATCCCCAGTACCTCTCTCTTATATAAGCTGGAGGCAAAGAATGGACAGAAGTTTCAGAAAAGATTTTAGTCATTTCCTATGTGTCTGGCCCCAGTTTCAGGAGGTAGAAGTATTTATTGCTCATTGCCCTCAGCTTTTAGTCAACCAAAATTCCACAGGTAATAGTTAAGTTTCTTTTTAATGTACCATCACATATATAGATCTCTTAGAACTCTGCCATCCATTTATCAACAGAAAATGGAAGCTTCATGGGTAGGAAGCTCATGGCTTAGGAGGAAGAGAAGTGGCCAGAAAATCAACCCTCATAAGACAGCAGTGCTTGATTGATGTAGTGGAATCCACAAATATTTACTGGACACCGACTATGGGCTACTAGGGACTGAGACTATAGTTATCAAATTGGACAAGGTCAGGGTTTCTGACCTATGGGAAATCCCTGCAATTGGAATTGAAAAGCATTTCCTTAAAAAGAAGGAATTTCATTTGTCTTTGCTGCATGACAATCTGTCCTGAACTTGAGACTTGAGATGACAGCATCTTTTATTTGCATATGACTCTGCCACATGGGAAACTCAGTTTGGAAGGCTCCATGGCCAACATATTGGATGCTGTGCTTTCTCAGACAGCTACACTCTTCTGGGAGCTCCATTGGGGAACTGTCCATGAAGGAGTTGCCTGTAGTTGAGCAATTAGTGCAGCTAAGAGCGGGTGCACCTCAGTTATCTCCACACATGTTTTCTTTCTCCAACCATTTGTAGCTGACTTCCAAAGAAAGGCCCCAAGAGAACAAACCCCATTGCACAAGCATTTTTATTAAGTATAATTTTTTTCAAGTCTCTGTAGGTGTCACACTTGTTGATGTCTCATGGAAAACTCCAGAGTCTATATGGAAAGAAGTCACAATGAGAAAATCATGGGGTGTCAAAGGCAAGGTCACAATTGGAACAGTGCCACACTGGCTCCTGCCTCTTCCAGTTGACTGGGATCAATTCTGTTCCTCCGCCCACCTCCCCTGCCCCAGGAGCACCATCAAAGCAGAAGGCTATGGGAAGGAGGCTTCCCAAGTCAAAAGGAAAAGGAACCCCACCCAATCAGCCCACAATTTACCTTCCTTCTGATAACATTTGAAGCATCCATTCAAGAGGCACCAGGTGGGTGTCCTGTCTCAAAACTATCTCTGAATTCTTGCTGTTAGTTGTGCTCTTTGGAACCGATCAATTCTTGTCTGACTAGAACCAACACATGACTAGTCAACCTGCAACCAAGTCCTGCTGTGTGTGATTTAGTGTGCACTGCACTGGTGTGGCAGGGTAAACACAAATTGTTTCTGTCCTGGATATCCTTGGACAGTTCACTGCAGTTAGCCAAATGAGCCAGTGTTAGGGCAAAGTCCTCATGCAGTCCCTGTAGGTTTCCAAGAACACTTTGGTTGCCACACAGGGAATCCTTTGGAGGCCACAGGGAGAGAAGTTGACTAAGGTCTCCCAAATCATGTGCTCTGGATTTCCAGTTCATCCTTTAACGTTGGTTAGTCAGTTATTTCTTGCCACAAAGGGGCTCAGTTAACTCAACAGTTAGGAAAAGGCTCCCCCCTTTCTCATCACATTATTTTCCTCAAGGTAATGAATATAGAATGATCTACCTAATTGAAGGGGGCAAAGGGCCAGAGAACACTGAAGGAGAGGACTGTCAACACTTCCAAAAATTCTTATCCCATCACATAAACTTATATAGCCTAGCCAAGCACTGAGGTACGCAGTGGTCTCCTCTCGTTGGCAATAAACCGTTGCATTGTCTTTGTAAGTCTAGGACCTCTCCAGGTATTTTTATAGAGAGAGTGAGTGGGCAGAGCAGGAGCTACCTGACTTGTAGTCAGGGTTCTGGCATCCAGACTGGGAAAAGTGAGGTAAGACGTTCCCATTATAAACAGGCTCCATTGGCAACTGCAGCTTCGCAGAAGGATGGGCTGTGACATCCTGTCTTTGACATGATCAGAATTGTATTTGGAGGCAATTCATCTGGCAGCAATATCTAGTCTGATTTGGAGATGGGAGATGGAATAATGATATCCTCAAATCATAATAGCATCAGGGGTGACCGTGTGCTGGGCACTTGATGTAGACACTTCCATTCTAGCCTCACATACCTGTGCGATAAGGTATTGTTTTCCATTCCGTACAGATAAGGAAATTGAAATCCAACAGATCCAGACATTTGCCCAAGGGTTAAACTGCAAATGAGTAGTAGAGTCAAGATCAAATTCAGATCCATCTGACTCTAAATCCCCTGCTTCTGAGGCTATTACAATAGCACAGATAAGAGATAATGAAAGCCAGAGCCAGGGCACCAAGGCAAACACTGTAAAGAAAACAGTAGACAGAAGACCTGTGTCAGAGGAAATTGAGGGACTGGACTGTGCAGACCCGAAGGTGGGGTGGGCTGAGGGGATGTGATACTGAGTTCTTCCTGTGAAGCTGAAACAGGTTTGGAACTGGATTCACTGAAGCCCAGTGAGAAACAATGATAGGAAGCAAACAAGCTGGCAGGGGCTCTAGTAGCAATAGATTCAATGTTCAGTTTTCCTCTAAAGAACTGACAAATCTGATGTATTTAATAGGCCAGAGACAGTGTAATTATCCATTCATTTAAGTCCAATTCTTCTTTTATGTTTGTATATTCTTCCATTCAAGAAATGGGTGCTAGAGGGCAGAAACAAGGAAAGAGGAATTCTGGGGGAAATCATTAATTGCTCTTTCATAAACAAAGTTGTACCTTGAAATAAATGGCTAAACTCCTGAGGCTAGGCAGCTCATTCACTCTAGTGTAATGCCTCTGCCTAGATAACACCCCACATGCACTTCGAGACAATGGTACTGACAGTGTCATTCAAAAAACTTTGACCATCTGGGTCCAGACTCTGGGACAATTTCAGGCTTGTGGGTCATTGAGCAAGTCCCTTAAATCTTGGGACCTCTTGTTTAGTCATTTGAAAGTCAGAGGTGGCAGAGAGACTTCTTTCACTAGGCTTTCAGTGAATGACATATGAAGGACCTGGATCAGTCCACTCAAATATGCTAGATAATATCATTAGTATCAGTATTGAGAGCCAGTGATTCATATCAGGAAATGCTATCTTGCCTTGACCCTTAACCCCCAAGCTTGGTAGGCAGGGTCATCTGTGTTATTAGACAGAATGTTTCTGAGCAAAAGCTTAATATCATTGATTTGTACATTTATATGCAAAGTTCTCTGAACCTGCTTGCCTCCATCCTTTAGGCATCCCTTCCTCTTACATTATTTGGCTTGGTACATAGCTGAAGTCTATGCTGAAGCCAGGAGCACTGGGAAAATGTCTTCATTTTAGTGCAGTACCTCCTTCCTCCCAGGCAGCCCTTACTTCGCTCCCTTCAGCTTTGCAGAGAAATGCTACAACACCTTACATTTCCCACTCCTTAGCCAACTGTGTCAGCCACAGATACTTCAGGAACTTTGTTAAACTCATCAAGAAGGACAAAAAGAAAGCAATTTGGCAGCTCTGACTTGGAGGGGGAGGTTCTAGAATCAAACTTTGCTGGTCCTTCCTCTCCTGAAGTTTCAAAGCAAACTTAAGCTTTCCCCCAAGTCAACACATTTCCCTACTTTCTGGGCCCAAAGAGAGAAACTCTCTTCTGAGATCCTCTCCTCTGCAGGCTTTACCTGTCCACCTGTCTCTGAGTGGAGAGATGAACTTCCAGTTTCTCTCTTTGACTGTTCTCCCCTCCCCTAAGTCTTGCCTTAGTAATTTCCAGTTGGCAGTTGACATGACTGTCTACCTTTTGAAAAGTCATAGTCCTACTGTTAGTGAACTCTGACTCCTTGGCCTCTTACCTACTGCCTGCTATTATAGTTGGCCATTCTCATACTCTTCCTTACGTTCTAGATGTCTCCTTCCTCTTTCCCCTAAGTCTTGAGAGAATTTTCTTACAGGTTTACTTTCTCCTACCCTCAGCCTGATCCTCATGAAAGCACGTACCAAGAAGGCCCCGTTTGAAGGCTGACTGATATTTTCTTGTTAGGGCTTAGCCTTTGAGTCTCAAAGTGGCCATTTCCTGCTGCTACCGCCTCTGCATTCCCTCTTCCTAAGACCTCCTTTCTTGTGACAATATTGAAATTGCTCCTTCCTCTCAGGAAAGCCCCGACTTCCAGAGCAAATGAGCAACTCCTACTTCTCATTGTAGGGCTTCTAGAAGTTTGTGCCCCCACCGAATACATGCAGGCCTTAGAAACATCTCCTGATTTCCCTTCCAACTTTTCCTCTCAGTTCTCAGACTGTCCCACCCGATGAGTGTGTTCTTCCAGGGCCCAAGGCTCTTTTCTCCAGTGACCACATGTCACCACTCAGCGACATTCTCTATGACAGCAACACTGGTGTGGTCTCCACTGTGATACCCACCACATCAAACCGAGAAGTCTCAAACTCAGTGGCCTGAACCAGCTTAGGCAACTTTATTTCTCCTCCCATCTGTATTTCTCTGAAGGGGTGTGGTTTGTAGTAATGCCAGCCCACAGGGAAGGCTCACCAATGTCTGGAGCCATCTCTCTTTATGATTCATGGAACCCCAAGGACTTCCTTCCATTTCTTTCTGTCATCACTGCCATCAATCCAGGACTTTCAGAGTTATGCCTCGATGATCACATGCTGACTTCTCTCTCCTCAAGCTGTCTCCAATGTGTTCCACATAGACATCATTTCAACTTTTGGTGGCTTCAAGCATTTTAGTCTCTTTCCACTAAAACTGTCAGCAGTTCAAGGACAGGGACAGGGCCGTCCTCGGCTGCCTCACAGTGTGCCGTGTCAACAGTAGAAACAGTAAACATTTTGGAATTGCTCTTGAGTGAATGAACATTAGCAGGGGTCTGAGGCCTGACCTCTCCAGAGTTATTTCTGGAGCAGGGACTGGGATGGTTGGTGAATTGATGCCAAGCATCCCCCTGGATCCCTGACTACTTTCAAACTCACTCTTATTGTTGTTCTTTCCTAATCTTAATGTTCCCAAGTGTCTCTTAGTGATATCATATGCTCAGTCTAAATGTTTTCTGGAGAGGACTATCAAAAGACAAGCTTCAAACAATTCTGACAGTCACCAGTGGAGAAGTATGTTAAGACCAGAGATCATCTCCAGATCAAACAAGGGAATGGTTATGTGTTCTCACGGTGCCAAGTTCCAAATTCAAACTAAGCAGCGTTTTTTGACTGCGATGGGGAAAAGTTGCTTTCAAACAGAAGAAAATCAGAATGGAAAAGGTCTTAGTTTTGTTGCCATTAGTTTAAAAAAGGAAGATTAAAGACAAATGTGCCCATGGGTATCAAAGTGATTATACAGTCATGCTCCTGGCCCAGTGGGAGGTCATTACCATGAAGAATGCAGCAGTCTTGGTGGCTCCTATTAATAGTACCTATTGACTGTATCTGTTTTTTAAATCCCTCCTCATAAAGATAGAACGGCGGTCCTAATGGCCACCGAGCTCTGTACCATTTATGTTGTATTGGTGACCACGGTCATGACCCCAACTCTACACAGAAAGTCTGATATCAGGTTCATACTTGACCTCACAGTGACAGATCTGAGGAGATCAAACACCCCAACCAGGTGAAAACAGGGCTGTGACTGACTTCAAAGGAGACCCTGCCGCAGGCAGGCAGAGGGCTCTGGTTGTACCATGGGAGTTAAAGGCCTGAGAGCTGCAAATCAGCAGCTATGTGGCAGAGTACGTCTTTCTTGAGAGATGCCCAGGTGGGGGTCTGAGATAAATTATCTGGTTAGCAGACTCAGTTTCCCCATCTAAAATACATCATTTTCCTCAAAGGGTTGTTACATGGGTGAAATATTGTGGAATGGGACTTGAGTACTTTGTGCCAGGCACAATTCCAAGTATTTCCAGCCATTAAATCATCAGATCCTCTCAACCCACCCTAGACGAGTAGTTTTATCCTCATTTTACATGGGAGGAGATGGGGAAGAAAAGGCTAAGTAACTTGTGAAGGTCACCAAGCTAATCATGAACAATTGACCCATGAAGCCACCAGCCAGTGGAGTTGTAGCTCCAAAAGTTTGGAGTTGAAAGAGGATACTAGCCTGCAGGTGATGGCCAAAAGTGCATGTGAAGAACCATGGAATAGGCAGGGGTCACCTTGTGAAGGACAGAAAGCAAATTTTGCTTTTTGAGACCTTCTTCTTACTGAGAGTGTGGACTATGTGTGAACATGTTCTTTGTGCATATTTATTTGAGTATTTTTGTGCTGTGTTGAGTGTATGTTTGTGAGAATATATTTTTCTGAGAGGCTGATATACATACATACATACATATTCTGTGCGTGTGATATATGCATGTTTGTGTATACAAATAATTTGGTAATTACATGTGTGTGTGATGAGAACAAAGAGGCTTGGTAGCAGGTACCTACTGGTTTGTCAATATCCCTTGCCCTTTCCCTTTACTCTTATACTTATACTGAAGCCATAGCCTTAGCAAAGCTCACTTGACCCCGGTCTCAGTGCCATCCAGTTACTTTTCTAAGTAACTCCATTTGGTCTATTTTGTTCAGTGGGGTATTGATTAGATCCTGTTGGGAGGGGAGCATTCTAGTACTCTAAGAACACTAAAATCTTGTTTGTGGGTACAGATTCTTCCCATATCTACCATAGAAATCATTTTACCAACAAGACTTTCAAGAGTTAGGTTTGTAGCTTCTGGTACAAGCTTAGATTTAGCAAGAAGCTAGTTATGTTTGGCCAGCCTGCCAATGTTTGGGAAGAGCCTTTTTTGTGTTGACTTCTAAAGTTGCTGTAGAAATGAGGTCTCAGCTCCCTGCAGTGTCAGTCTGGCAGGAGGGACAAGCATGGAAAGAGGCTTAAGTGTAGAGTAGAAATTGAAAAGACTAAAGAATGGGATGCCAGAACTTGGGTCCCTTAAGGACGACCCCAAACCTATGAAGCTGCTGTGTGACTGCATCTCCAGAAGCTCTACTCAAAACAATCCAGTGACTCCAGTTACTACCTATGGCTTCTAGAGATCTCCGTCCATGCTTTCCTAGAGGTAGCCCAATTCATGGCTCTGCACCCACCAACACAAAGGAAAGCCCAAGGTCAACTGCTTTATCCACTCAGTGGCCTGGGTATTGTATTCATTATTGTAGACCTGCACAATAAGAGACACGTGAATGCTCACTGAGATTTTCCTGAGAACCAGAGCAATTATGAGAACTGAGGCTCAGAATCACCCTTCTCATCCAGGCTTTGCTGAAAGATGGAGCTGGAGAGTCTAAGTCATCCATTTACATCCCCATTCACCTGGCCTTTTATAAAACAGCACACTCAGGGTCGCCCTCCCACTCTTCCATCCTGTCAGAAGCTCTACCTTTGCTGGCCCTACTAGTGAGCCTGTGACTTGCAGGCTTAAGACATGAAAAACTTGAGCCCTTGTGAGACTGGATCAGCACTTGTGAGGTCCTTCTAGGAACAGGACTGGTCCAGTTCTGATGGACGTCATTCAATAAATGTTACTAGGAGGAATAGGTATCAGGGAGTTGGAGTGATAAGAGATGAAGTATCTTAGGGCTGTCTTGAAGATGTACTATGGCCCTGTCACCCATTGCTTCCCTGCAGCAAAACCAACAGCACTCCATCTACAAGAAAATATGAACCAAGAAAGAGTGTTGGAACATACAGTAATGAAAATTTGTGATTCAACTGTACATTCATAATTATTTCATACATAAATGATTTCTGTAGAAGCATATCTGTCTCCTGCCACCAAGTGTATGTCTTTCATTAATGCACCCTGGCTTGCACAGGGTTCAAGAACTTGCTTGTCCCGCTTCCACTCTACATCAACTGTCCACCACCAGGGTTTTGTGGTTCAGCGAGAGCTGCAAGCCCCACACTTCTGTGCAAGACTGATGGCTTGTCAATAACATTAGCCAGCATTATGGGCTGCATCTGGGTAAGCAGAATCAATAGGACCAAGTAAAACGTCTAATAAGTTGACATGGCCGGCCTCAGCTCAGCTCACATTACGAGAAATGAGTTTCCTTAAGGAACTAGCCTCTGGTTGCTCAGGTGCCCCACACCCAGATGTCCTGACCAAGATTTATAGCCCTGTGCTCAGCTGGTGCAACAAGGTCAGCCTGGAAGTGAAAAGGCAAATGGGGTTAACTGCAGAATAAATGGGTGACTTGGGCCATTCTGCTGCTATCCACTGAAGCATAGGGCTGGGGGAGCCTGTGTGACTGTGGTATCTAAGAGCAGACAGTCCTGGTAACTCTGGCCCCTCCTCAGGGGAAAGGACCTGCTGAGTTCTGGTGATAACCCCTTCTTTGAGTGGGCTGCTCAGGGCCTGTCACAGTTCCTGCCGAGTGGCTTTCCTTATGTCCTTACTAATCACCTTCCATCTAGTCATCCCTAGGGGAGTAGGGAAGAAAATAGAGCGAGCATTTTACCTTGCACTAATTCAGCTGTGCACCCTGTGTCAATTGTCCCCTCCTCTAGGGGAAGCTCCATGCTACGGAGAATGGGGGAAGACATAGTAAGAGCGCTCACTCGGACCCAGCTATTTCCAACCATGGCTAGACCTGGCACCAGGATTCTTCCCGGGGTTGCTATCTTCCTCTTATAACAGTACTCTACTCCAACATTATGAAACCTTCAGCAGAACCCATATAGTCACTGGTGAGCACTCATGTCATTAATCTTATTTCTTAGGAGCTCAGACAATCCTCTCCACCCTGTACCCACAAGCTCACATCAAGCACTGAGTGGATATTGTGGGCAATTAGAGAAAGCAATGGCCTCTGTCCCCAAAGAGAAGACGGAAACAAATGCAGGAAGACATTGAGAGCAGCTCTCTCATTCAGTCATGGGGAAATAGGATCCTTCTTCAGTTAGGACTATGTGCATTGAGAACCTACTAGATGTTCAGCACTGTCAGCAACTAAAAGGCCACAGACTGCCTTACAGAAGTGAGTGCTGTGCTGTTCTGGGAGAGGGGGAATTCAAGAGCAGGCATACAGTCCCACAGGATGTGTGATGGGTTAGGCAATGGAAGGCTAGGTAATGCGGGAAAGCTGCTGCTTCTAATGTTGGAGAGGGTGGCTCCCCAAGCCACCAAAGTTAAGCAAAAAATAAGAAAGCAGAGAGAGAAGGTTTTTAAGAAGGTACATTTTGAGTGTACTCTGGGAAGAGGGGAGTGGGTCAGTGAGACAGAAAGACTGACCAGAGAGGAGACTGCAAGGGACCAAGGCCTGGGGAACCCAGAGGTGAGGAGTGTGGAATTCACCCCATGTGTGTGGGAAGAGGTCTTTAGAGAGCTTAGGGTTGGCAGATGTGTTCTTCTCATCAAGTACCTTCACTTGCTTTCTGGAGGAAAATGGGGGATACAAACAAGTTGGAAAACAACTGGGTAGCTTAGCCACAGGGACAGCAGGGTCTATTTGGAGGAAGAGACAGAGAATATTTTTCTGGAGAGCAGTGAGGGCTGTGAGAGTCCTTATGGCTCCATCAGGAAGATAAAGGTGGGCCAGTCTTCCTCAGATGCAGACTGAGTAGACAAGATGTCACTCAAGGGCAAGTTGAACCAGGGATGCCCTTGAGTGACTCAGTCAAGATTAAGTAGCTGCTGGTATAGTGACACCTGGAGCCAGGTAGAGTTGAAGCCAAAGAGATAAACATAAGGTCATCTGGATGTTAATGGTGATGGTGTTTAGCATCACTTGTTTGGATGAATTCATTTACAGTCAGAATAGAAAATCCAAAGGCAAGACTAAGGACTGTGCAGGAAAGTCCATTAGCAGGGAAGACAGAAGGACAGGGAGGAGCCAGCAGGGAGGACAGAAGGACAGGGAGGAGCCAGCAAGGAGGGCAGCAGGGCAGTGGACAACATGAGCACTTGAAGGAGGAACTGTAGGGTTGCTCAGGAGAGCAACTAGCTTAACCTGGAAGTGGAGAGTATTGACTGGAAACCTTGAGGAAAGAAACAATTGAGGTAGATAAAAGATGTCATAGCAGGAGTAAGGGTGAAGGCTGTGTCTGGGAATATTAATTATTTGTCTCCTCCATGTGACAAAAACAAAACAAAACAAAGCAAAAAACTGAAAAGATGCAACTTAAGGAGAAGAGGTTTATTTTGCCTCACAGTTTGAGGGGATTACAGTTCTCCATGGAGGGAAGGCTTGGGAATTAAATGTTTTCATCTCTGGTGGTAAAAGTTGGTGGCACAGCTTGTCACATCATGGTAGATCTGGAAGTAGAGAGCTTAGGCCAGACTCATAAATGCAAACACACACACACACACACACACACACACACACACCAGAAGAAGAAAACAAAAATCCCATTTTCTCTTCCACAGTACCATTTTCACTGTTTCCTAACTCTCCCAAACACCATCAGCAACTGGGAACCAAGTGTTCAAACACATTAACCTGCCAGGTTCTTTTCATGCCCCAACTATCCTACCAACTACAGTAGAATGCATGGGGTAGGGGCTCAGAGGAAGAGCAGAACCTGTTATAGTGTTGGAGCCAGAGCCTAACTGAAAGCATGACAGATGGCAGGGTGACCTAAAGGTGACAAATCACCTTTATGAGTCATCGCAAGATGGAGGCACCACCTCAAAAGGCATGTGTGAGATTCTCAACGCAACTGTCCTCTGCCTCATCCACAGGACCTATTCTCATCATTTTATTGGAATTATGATGGGAGACATTGCAGCAGTTCTGGAGAGTCTAAGCCTCTGCAAGAATAAGAAAAATTAAACTGTCAAGTATATTGAATATGTTGGGTTGTTCACATGTCACTTTCACAAAACCGAACCAAGGCCTCTTCCACAAATCTGGTCCATTTCCATGGTGATTTATCTGATGAGATAAACACTAGCAGACTGTTTTGTCTTTCCCACCAATGTCCATGCTGATTTTGTTGCATATTTGCTTTATGTTGTGCTTGGAAAACCCAGTGATTACAAGCTCGACAACAGCTTGGGCCAAAGCCATAATGTGTTGACCCTAAGGAGACCCTGGCACTTCTTTGGGGGGAAATGAAGATTTACCCAGCAATGTCTCCAGGGAACTTAAAATCTTCCAGGGTACAGAGCACAGACAGTGAACTGGGGCCACCACAGGCATTGAGTATCTGAACAGGAGAGCCCCACCCCCAGCAAGGTGAGTGACAGGCCAGGGCAGCAGGAGGGAAGGAAAGGGAACTGGAGAGGAGAACTAGGTTAGGAATCCTGACCAGGGCTTTTCAGGGAAGGTTTGTTGTTGTTATTTTGTTCTTGGTTTTATTTCTTCCCTCCTCGAACAATCCCATTTACCCCTAGGGAGGAGCAAGCCAGGCTCAGGGAGGGCATGTGTTTAGGAGACTGGAGCTGGAATGGCCACAGGCCCGTAATCTACGTCTACCGTCTGACTCTTACTGAGCCTGTGCGAAGGAGAGTGGCTAGGGAACAGAGGTGGATGGGGAGGTAGATGCCCACTGCACATCTATCTGACTTTCAATCCTTTGTCATTTACCCCCCCCCCCCCGCCTTTGCACAGAATTGGGGGAAATGCTATGCAGAGCAATGTGGGAAAAGGAGAGAGACCTGGTAAGTCAGGTTGAGGAACCCCATATGCATCTTCTTCAGCCATGACATGGACTCTGGGTGCTCCTTCCCATAGTGGCACACAGGATAGACTACATACCATCCCCAGGCAGAATCAGAACACAGAAACGTAGCAGAACCTCCCAACAGGACCCTCACTGACCCCAGCCTTTGTAGCTAGAATTGTACCCTGCTATTAGATGCCCCTTCCTCAGGACCACTCCTACTGGACAGAGATCCTCAGATTGGCTTAGAACAATTTGCCACATGCCAACAGCTGACTAATAAGTCACACCTGGGAGTTTCCCAGTGTGCACTGGGTGGGTTTTGACACTGCATCTGCACGCAGAGGGCAGTCTTCACACGCTGGTTGCTTTTGTCTTTTGTCAGCTAAGCTGCTGTCCATCCTATTCACCCCCACATACATTACCCTTCCTTGTTGCCCAACAGGTAATGTGGGAATCACAGCACTGAGGGGCTAGGGTAAGGAAGAAGGGAAGCTGACTTTGGAGATAAGTGGTGAGTGGGTGTACCCTGAATGAGCATTTATGACAAGAGCATAAGCAAGAACCCCAATGCCTCAGATCCATGGCAAACGCATTCTCCTGGTCCAAGTATACCAAAAGTATTAGCCATAGCCTGTTCCTCCCAGTGACTGCAACCTGAGATTGCTCCATTGCAGAGACCTTCTCCTGAGGTTAGCTCCCCAGCCCCTCAACAGCTGTATGTAACATACTGAATTTCTGGGCTGCTGGTGCATCTCCATAAGAGCTCACAGTCCACTGGACCCAGCTTTTCTGTGTATATGTCTGTCAATTTTTAATTCTCCATTGTTCCAGTCCAAAACCATGCAGGTCATGTCATAACCGACATACATTAGCTTAGACTAGTTGATAGGGCATATGTGAGTGGTTCTCATGTATAGTTAGGTTATTTGCCTTCTGTGTGCAGGGACAAACAGGGTCAGAGGTCATGCCAAGATCATACATGGTCTATAAATGGATGGATAAATGAGAAACCAGGTTTTAAATGGATAGAGTTAGAAAGACTCTGACTAATGTGGAAATATTTTCCAAAAATTACACTAACATTTAAAATAGACTTCATAAAAGATGTCTTTAATTTCGGAATCACCCTAGAAGGGAAAATTGCATTGGGTGAGTTTTACATCTAAATGCAACCCTTATTCTAAATTATCAAATTTTTCCTGTGTGAGTAAGTTACAAAACATATTTGCTACACATGATTATTGCTTAAACTTGTAGAAAATTGGACGGAAAAGTCATGAGGCAGAATAAAAAAGGATAATTGACTAGAAAAATTGAATAGAATATTGTTACATTTAGAAGTCAAGATTACAAAAACAAAATGACATCAAAGTATGCATTTTAGAATGCTCGGAATTAACATAGACATACATGTGGAGTACACACACTCACACACAAATATATAGTAGAATAAAGGAAACATTATCATTATACTCATCCTACAAATGAGCAACAAAATGAAAATTGAAGTGTATTTTTATGGTTCAGGTTTGTATATTAAAGGCATTAGTGGCATCTGTTGGTGATAATATTATGAGGAAACAAAATGGCTGGTAAGGAGGCAAAATGGTTCATCCCTTACACAGAACAGTTTTCAAATATGTGTGGAAAGAGTGGACATGTATACTTTGGACCCATTCACCATTATCTAAGAATCAATGACTGTATAGTGTTAGGATTTACATGTAAGACTTGTTTATTGATGATTGTCACTATTAAGAAACTTAGAAGTATGTAGTTTTGTAAGTAGAGGATGATTAAATAGGTTATAAATTATTCAGCAGAATTCCATGCCACTGCTATGTCTTACATGAGTTGAATCTCTATGGTTGAGCACAGTAGGGAAAGTTTTCTATGTGGTTAAGCAAAGAGAGGGCCACGGTTCAGTGAAGTGTCTTAGGCAACAAGCCATTTTCATTATTTTAAGTTTAGAAGTGGAACATGCCAAATGGATACATACCAAACCACCAATGGTGAGCATCCTTGGAAATGCAGAGGTGATCATAGACAACCTTACTTTGTTTCTGGTTTTATACAGTTAAGCAATTATTTGAATGCCATAGTAAGCAAATACTCCTTTGTGATCCAGACAAAAATGATAATTCCCTGCTGAAAAATAAATAACTTCATAACGGAAAAAAAGGCTTTGGGGGGAAGTTTTCAAGCTCATTCATCATTAACTGAAATAAATTTTAGTTGGATTCAAGTTAGGCATAAGAATATAATATAAACACTAGAAAGAGAATAAATTATTAGTAATCTCTGGAGAGAAAAGGATGTCCAAACATAGGGCCATGAAGGAAGCTGCAAGGAAATGATATTCTTCATTTAACCCAAAAACAGAGAGCTGGCTTTTGTAACAAAGTCATCAGGAGTAAAATTGGGGAATTTTTTTTCATAACTCTGCCAGAAAATAGTTACTACTGTTGACTCACGAAAGGTTCACAGAAAATGTTAAGAGAAACAATGGGCACTCAATTTAAAACTAGCCAAAGAATGTATACAGTGGCCAATGTTTATTAATGCCACATGATCATCAATTTTCAAAAGGAACACCAAAATAACAAACAAAACACCCATACCCACTGGAGACACTTTCTTTATTGTTTTCCCTAATATATTAGCAAAGATTTCGATGAAATAATACTCAGCACTGGAGAATGGAGGACCTGACCTGGCTGGCTAAGGTACGAGAGTCTTCGTTTCTATTTGTGTGAAGAACACATGGAATAAGTAAATCTTCTACAGTCTTTATAGTAAAAGAAGTACATGATGCCACATGCATGCTCACCATTGCAGAAATAGTATGTCAGTGTTGCAGAGAAGCAACTGCCTACCACAGACACCGCGAGCCTAAGAAGGGCTCTCATCACCGGAGGAGTGGTCAAAGACCACATACCTTAGGAAGTACTGCCTGGAAGACAATCAGGCCAAGCAATGCAGACCAGAACCCACATCCAGTGAACACGTTTGCCCTGCTTCAGCTCGTCAAGCTTAACCCAGTGTGCATGGGGTGTGTTTGATGAGTTAAACATCCACACCAACACTCAGTTCTGTGAGCAAGGAGAACAAGGGTTATCTGGGAATTTGACTGCAGTGTCTGTCAGCAGAGGAGCAGGCCGGAAGTGGAGGCATGTCTTCTTGGTTTTCTGCCTGGGGAGGAATGGCACATGCAGGTGAAGCTTGCTGGAACATTGGCTGCTGCTGTTTCTGTGTCTCGAGGTCACCTCATTATCTTAGCCGCTTAGCTCTGCCTCAGTTTATCATTGTGAACATTCTCCAAATTAACAGAAGGAAAGATGTAGACCCCAGGATGGGGCCTAGCTCCACAATCTCCCAAAGGATTTAGCATCTCCCCTACCTACATGACCAAGGAAATGGCACATGGCTCTTCCAGGAATTCATTATAGTTTAGAGGAGAAAGAAATAAAGGGATTCAGGCTATACCACAATACTTACTTTAAGTAAGTATTGTATATACTATACTAAGTCTTGTATATATCATACTTTTCTTGAAGTAAGTATTGTATATACTGTGGTATAGACTGCTTTCCTTTATTTTTTTTACTACTTCCCTTTACTTTTCCTAAAGTAAGTATTGTGGTTTTCTCAATGAGATCATTTTCATGTTAATTGTTGAGAGAATTTATGACATTCAAAGTGTTTGTTGGAGACTGCCATGTGTTCTCTCAAGATGATCTAGGCACAGGGTCAGTCTGGGAAAGGCACAGGGTGTGGGAAGAAGAGTCCATCAGCATAAACCCAAAGGCTGGGTGGGAAGATACACCAACTTCCTGTTGCTACTGTGACATAGTGCCACAGTCCATTACTAAAGCAACATCAACTTACCACTCCAACCCTTTTGAGGTCAGATGTCCCACAAGATCTAGTAAAAGAATCAAGATGTCGATAAGACTTAATTACCAGAAGCTCTGGGTGGAAATCTGCTTCTAGCCTCACCAGGTCATTGGCAGAATTCAGTGCCCTGCAGCTTTAAAACAAGTAAGTCAGCCCTTGGTGACATCTATCCAGAGTCCCCCTAAGCTTCTAGAGATCCCTGAGGTTCTGTGTTCTCAGAGTCCCCTCCCATCTTTAAATCCTTCCATGGCTAAAGTCATCTCCTCACTCATGTCATGCTTCAGATCTCTTCCTCCTCATTTTTGTCACCTTCCTCATCATCCTTATTTTTTATTTATTTTTGGGTTTGCAGTATCGGAGATTGACTCTAGAGCCTTAGACAAACTCTGCAAGAACTCTACTAGTGAGATGAAACTTCAATTCTTTTTCCCTTATTTGTGTTGAGACAGGATCTTACACAATTGCCCAGGCTGGTTGTACACTTTAGTCTGTGGCTCAGAAAGGCATTAAACTTGACATCTTCCTGCCTCTGACTTCTGAGTGGTTGTGAGTCATTTGCCATGGCACTCCTACATTATTCTGAAGCCAGCCAGAGAAGTTCTTTTGCTTCTCCCGGCCCAAGCAATTTGATTAGAGGCATGGAAAGCCAGCCTTCTATAGTCTCAGGTCAGCCAATTAGTAGATTTGATATCTGCAAAGCTGCCTCTTAACATTCCTAGATCTGTGATTCATTATACATTCATGGAGGCAGCAGTTTGAGGGGAGTATCTTTAGAATTATGTCTATTATAGATGATCTAGAAGATGAAATGAGGGCACCAGCAACTTGGTGACCACCAGGTTCTAAAGGATGGAGAGAGAGAGATGACCATAAGTTCATCCAGTGACTGCATTTGACCAACAGATTTCAGGGACGATGACACAAAATATCCTGCTTTCTTCTCTTCCTGTTCCTTGCTGCTACCCCCTCTCACATTACCTTTTGTCCACAGTGTGATGTCAGAAGAAACAGAACAGGAATGTGTGCATACTTCAGGAATCAGTCTGTTACTAAGAAGGCAAACATTACCCAATGCATTGCAAGCAGACATCTGTGTGTTCTAATTGACTCTCATCATCACAGCTTATGCATGTCATTTACAAACTGAACCAAGTGTTTTATATTTACAAATTATTCAACATTTACAAATGATTTAGGCATTATTATTATGGTTCTCATTTCAGAAATGAAGCTCATAAAGTTAACCATTTTTCTGAGCTTACTGTCAGAGCAAGGTGAGCTTCTTGGTCACCAAAGCTGCAAGAGAAGCTGGAAGACTGGTTGACTGTGAATGCAGGGTTTTTTTAAGGGTCCATAGTGAACCCCAAGTGTCTTCAAGGATTTTCAGGGGTTCTGTGAGGCCTTGCCTTTTCCAACTATGTTCTCTGATATCAACTCTCCAACCAAAAGAGAACATTGTACCAGTCTGAAGACAAAAGCAAACATGCAAATCCAATTGTCTCCTATTAAGCCAGACATTAAACAGATTTGCAAAAATGTCAAATGATAACTTACTAATTTCTCTGAATATATGGATGTTTTCCAGAAAATGTGTTATTTATGCTACCATGTAATGGATTTATTATTGTTAATTTTAAGTGTAGTGAGATAGTCCTTCTGTGGCACTGACCATGCCCATTGGGGGTGGAGCCATGAGCGGATGTGACCTATAGAAGGAAGTCGGAGGGAGAGCCAGGAAAAGCTCTCTTGCTGGCATGACTGGGACAGGAGAGGATTGGGTTGAATTTCCTGGTGTTCATCTGTATAGGTTGTAAGTTATTTCTCCCTGAATAAGCATCTATTTGGCCTATTTGTTTATCCTGATCGTTATTTAACTTTAATATTTAAGTACTGTAAGTATTTTTTTTTTACATTCTCATTTGTAACCTCTCTGTGTAAACATCAATAAATATAATAACCCTTGAGAACAAAAGGTCATTGTTGCCTTTAACAATATTTAAATGTATAAAGAATTCTTGAAACACAGTTTTTTTACTTAAAATCAAGTCAAATATCAGCACACTATGGCACTTGGGAAAAAATCCAGCCCACCATCTTCTTTGATAACCAAAGTTTTATTTTGTTTTGTTTTGTTTCTAACATCACTATGCTGTTTTCAATGTAGTATCTGTCACTCTTTTCACACTCTCTCAAAAGAGGTGAGCACTTGTGACAAAAACTGCAAGGGCACAAAACACATTTACTAACTGGCCTTTTAGTGAGAGCAAAAAAAAAGTCAGCCTTGATTTAGACACTCTTGATTCATCACCTAAGTCTTGACACGTTGTCACCTTGTAGGTGGGGGTTAAAAATCGGGTTTCTGTTAAGTGTGAGCCAGACAGATCCATCCCCAACCAGCAAAGATTGATTTCAAGTAGGGTGTGCAGGGTAAGGTCATAAACACGAGCTGAAAGTTGCTGTTGTATTCCCAGAAGCTAGAACAGGGCCTTGCATGGTATCTACTGTAGATATTCCATAAGTAATGATTAAAGAAAACCAAATGACTGAAGCCAAGGTATGTTCCCATGCTCTATCTAAACCAACCCCTGTCACTCCTTTCTCTCGTTAATAAAACACTTCTGAAATGACCTACCTTGATTCTTTTCCCCAGGAGTTTGATCTGGTAACTGGAACCTTTTCTCACTGCACCACTGGGAGTTTGCTGCCAGCAAGCATTGGTCTCCACAAACTTCTCTCAATATCTCACCCCTCAGCATCCTTCCAGCAAAACTTCTGCAGCGGTAACATACCTAAACAACTTTTGCCACACAGGTGTCCAACCATATCCTGTTTCTGTGATGGAGTTGAAGGGCAGATTGAGGATTATTCTTACATAGCTTTGACTCTGTGGATTGTTGGGGATATTTTAAGTAGTTATTCTGCTTAAAACACTTTGGTCCACGAAACCCTTGTCTTGGCCCAGTGTTGGTAGTCAAGCTATTTGACAACTGGTATGTCAACTACCAATGTGTTGTTTTGCATTCAATACAGTGACTGCTCCTTAAACAACTGTTGTCCCAGCCAGAGATTGCAACTCCACAGCTACCAGCAGGTGTTTGGCTGCACAGGCCACAGCCAGGTTGGAATTCTGTTCCCTCCAGCACAGGCTTTATTTTGGCCACTAAAGGGAACTGTATCTAAATCTCTATCCTTTTATGGAACTCGGGATTCAAAGGTAGAGATCCTGCTAGCTCAGAGAAGCTGAATAGCAATAGCTAACTTCTCTCTATACTTGAATCTCCCAAATAAGGACTGATCTCCTGCTCAGCCCCCACTAAAGACCCCTTGATACACTTAGTTCCTCCCTACCACTTCCTGTCAGCTAGTTGCTGACTCAACCTCCTGAACCCAAGCTAATTTTATTTAATTAAACAAACGTAACACATCTTTGCATCATTAACAAAGGCAACAGAAACAAATATAACACATCTTTACACAGGTGAAATAATATTCTACAACACCCATGGCTGATTGTGTGGGAACTAGTCCTAAGCAATGACATGGTTGCACTCAGGCATGTAAGCTGAAGTTGAGTCCTTCCTGCCTTGCCTTCCTGCTGGCCCTGGGGAAGGACTTCCTACATTATTATTTTGGGAATAAATAAGTCTCAGCACATTATAAGCCAGTATTTTCAAAATTCTAATGTATTTAATTAAAAGAGTAAAGCCATCATTCTATAGATCACGCTGCCCAATAACATTCTATGTTCCCATTCTGGTGAGGCCTTTGGAGGAGGTATGGAGAATGAAGGACAGGACAGGAAGCCTGACCATTCTGCAGAACCATCTTCCTTCATGGAGCCTGTGGTTCTGCCTATTGATTGGCTGGGGAAGATGTACATTTATCTCTGCCTGAACTTCCTGCAAAGCACTTGTGGTGATGCCTGAAAGCCACAATCATAAAGAAGCAAGAACAAGAGAATGAGCGGCTCGTTCATTCAGCAGGCCAGTGTTTCCTGAATGCGCCTCACAGTGAGGGGCTATGATGTACAGAGGTTTGCAGAAGAAGAAGGGAATCAAGCCTTTGACCCTGTAGGGCTTATTACCCAATGGAAGAATCAGGCCTTTAAATGGACAATTCCATCAGGTATGGTGTTGCTGTGGTGCTGAGCAGGAGGCTGAGGAAGCTCTTCTGCAAGCTAGGTCAGGAGAGGCTTTGTGGGGATGCAGCATCCAACTCAAGTCCCCAAGTGAACTTGGTGAGGCTTCCTAAGAGGAGGGAGAAAGCTAGGAGCTTAGGGAAGCATGCAAACTCCATGGATGAAGCTCAAGAGAGAGAGAGAGAGAGAGAGAGAATGAACAGAGTCATGTAAACAGGGTCAACGCAAAAGAAAGGCAGGACACAAAGTGGAAAGATTAAATAGATCAATTACCTTGTTTTGTAAACACTGTTAAAGGATGTTTGTTTTTGTAAACACTGTTAAGGGGCTTTATACTTTATCCTAACGGAGACCCACTGACATAATTTTCTTTTTTAAGTAAGAAAGTGACAAGCTAAGATGAGCATTCTAAAGTACCTGCTGAGAACAAAGGAGTTCAGAGTCCAGGTGTGTACTGAGAAACAAGACAAGAGCAGGCTTCAGCCATCTTGGGGGTAAGGACATCCCTTACCCAGGGTAGTTGACAACCCCTGATAGTGTCTTTTAGCTGTTGAAAGCCATTGCTTCTTGGGGCTTAGTTTTCTCAAAGAACCCTTTGAAAGTGTAACTGTCATTGGAGATCTCACCTCTGAAATCTGTCTGGGGTTGGATAGGACAACAGGAAGACTCCAAGAAGAGAGGCAAGGGAGTGAGTACTACATTGTAGGTGCCAAGGTGGTAAGTTCTGTGGCTGCCTCTTACCGAATCATCATACCAACTCAGTAAGTCCTTACCAGCCTCCTCAACAGCTGCAAGCAACATAGGCAAGACCATAGGCCATCACTGAGGCCTTGCCCATTCTCTGTTTGCCTCATTCATGCCAAGAACCTCTACAGCCTCTACACTCACAGCATGAAAGCAGGCCTACAAAGCCCTCCCTGTGGGAATAAGAGGGTGCCTTCTGATTTCATAGCTACAGCAGCTACCAACATCTACATGTGCTGAGTATGACATTCAGAGGTAGGTACCAATGACTCCTGTAGGTACGGATGACTTCCTTTAGATACCAGTGACTCCCTATAGGTATCCATGACTCACAATAACCACGGGAGATTAGCTACAGGACCCCAAAAGAACCTCAAATTAAATCTATGTAAAATGGTTTTGCAAATAACCCAAGCAAGCCATCCTCTCCCTACACTTTCATCATCTCTAGATTACTTATGCTACTTAAAACCACGTGAATACTACAAACAGTTGTTACACCATGTTGTTCAGGAAATACATAGGAAAATATGTATATATGTTCTGCGCAGAGAAGAATTCTTTTTTCCAAATATTTTGTCTGTGTGGTTGGTTGAATTGATGGTTAAGAGGGCCAGCTGGTACTGTCACCATCACTGTAGAGAAGCGTACATGGAAACAGAGATGAGTCTATAACTAGAAAGTGGCAGAGCTGGGCCAGGAACCCAATCCACCAGGCTGTAGAGTTCTGCTTTCATCTGCCTGGCCATGCTGCTCCAGGGACTGCAGTGCAGGACCTGGAGCCCCTTTCTGTAAGAATTTGAAATAAAGTTCCTAGGCTCCTTGTTTCTCCCTTGTAAGGAATTCTGAACTTTAGAACCTCTTTGCCTGGCCATTGTATTCTGAACATCATTTGAAAAGGTACTGACTCTCTTGGTCTAGCAATTTGAGTTTGAGGGTTTCTATGGAAATCCTATCTAACTATACAATATTATTCTTGGTTATTTGTATTAAAATATGGGCTTTAAAGCAGTGAGCAAGGAATGAACAAACAACGGGACATCCTAGTATTTCTCCCATGATTCTTTGTGGCGTCAGACAGTATGCATGACACTCATGGACATCAGTGAAAGGAAACTAGCCAGGGAGGGAGAATCCCGAAGCCTCTGTGTAGAATCAAGCCATTGGAGGTAACTGCCTTCCCATGTTAGAGTCTTCCCAGGAATAGCCAGTGGCCCCAACTGGGGCCCCCTCCTCTCTTCCTGAAACTCACAGTTGAACTTCAGGCCAGCTCCTTGAAGGCTGGCCTGGTGTTAATTATGATGCAATCCCCCAGCCATGCAGCCTCAGCAACAATTTCAGGAGTCAGGGTCCATGTGCAAGGCCATTAACACTAAACATGTTTTAATCCATAATTGTGTGAGATTTATTTAATTTAGGGGCTTTATTTATAGTTCGATCGGAATTGTAATGTATTTTCAGCTCTCCGCACTGGGATCTGTCAATTTTTACGGCATCTTTTAATTGTGTTCTTCTAGGCCAGGTGCAAGCAGTTTTCCAAAGCAGGCTGATCTGAGAAGGCCCCTTGTCATGTGGTGCAGTGGGGGAGGGGTGCTGGTCTCACACAGACATGACTCTATGTCATTATGGGGTCGGGGTACTGAAGTCAGATCCTGATGCTCTGAGCTCATAGATTAGAAGTCACAGTCTTTAAGTCCAGCCTGACTAACCTTTTCCTTCCTGCATGAACTTCCTCATCTCTCTCTACTGCCCCTTTGTTTACTCCTTTGTCTACTTTACAAACATTTACTGAGTGCCTGGTCTATTAGGGTTTATGCTGATAATACAAACACAAAAACAAAAGCAGTGGCTAGCCTTTCAGCAGTTCTTGGAAGCACAGGAAAGGACAAATTTGAGAGACAGTTGCTACTTAGCATCTGGTTAGTGCCAGACACTGGAAGAGACAGTAGAGTCATAGTGCTTATATCATCCAGGAATTTGGTCCAAAACTAATTCATTGAAATGATTAAAATTTGGCTAATAGCTCTATGAAGTTAGCAAGTCAGTCGATGCAGCAATTTGGTGTACACACCTACAGAACTCTTTCTGTCTTTCTGATTGATGGTGATGAATTATTTTACTTAATGATGAATATTTATTCCCCTTATTAATTTTTGGGTGTCAATAATGGTTTTCAAATTCCATGAGGGGATTTTGAGAAGTCTTTGTACATCTTTAAGCATTTATTCTGTTTTATCGAAGTTATTTTCCTCCAGATCATACACTGCCACAAGCCAAACTCTTTGCATGAAGACACTAGAAAGAGAAGTAACAGAGTAGAAGGAAGAAAGGTGGTCGAGCCAGCTGGGAACACACACTGGGTTGAGGGTTCCTTCAGACATGGCTGGAGGAAGCTGTCACTCAACACTGCGCTCCAAACAAGACATTCATGAAGTCATGGGGTGTTGGCTATGTGATTCGACACTGCTAAAGATCAAGAGAATGCCAAGTACATTATCAATAACTAGAAAATGAATAAGAAAAATGATCAGATATGAAAAGAAGACACCAGGGATAAGGCTTTGCTGGTTGAGAGAACTAAGACTGTTCGGCTAAGAGACACAAAGAAACCCTTCTTATCTAAACCCCTTCTAACATCAACGAGCTAATGATTCTAGTTAGTAAATCCTCAGAGAAGTAGGAAGTAAGACCATTCTCACCTCACTGGGGAGGACTTTCTCTAGGGGGATTTAAATAACTCAGGGTCCTTAGTTATGAGAGCTAAGGAAAGAAAGATGCTGGATGCTCCTGGGAGAAAAGGCACCTTCTCCCTAGATTTGTAGATGAGGCCCATCTTGTCTTGTAAAGCTGGGACAGCTAATAGAGGCAAACCATTGCTCTAGAAGAGATTTTCTCAAACTGTAAAATATGTGCTGCAAAAATGATTTACTTGTATAGGTTAATAGGAGAATAGCCTCTGGGTTGAAGGAATTCTAGATAGTCAAATCGAATACAGGGAGCTCTATGAACGGTCATCATGGAATTCTAGATAGATCAAATACAAGGAGCTCTGTGAATGGTCACCACAAAATTCTAGATAGTCAAGTAGTCTAGCTGAACACAAGGAGCTTTGGAATTCTAGATAGTCAAGTAGTCTAGCTGCTTTGCGAATGGTCGCCTGGCACTGTGGTCAGTTCTTCATGTATTTAAGCATTTTGTCTGTATTTCCAAGTTTGTCCTGTTTCTGTTCCTTCTGACTCACTTAGGGAGGGTTTGTGAGGCCACATAGGAGGCCAGAAGGGCATTTGAAACTGTTCAGTTGAAGGTGTCTCCTGATGAAAGACAACAGAGGCATGCATTCTGACTCATGTGACAAAGGCTCTGAAAACCTTCCCTCCTCAACAAGGGTCTCCTCTGGGAACAGGGAATGCAGTCTCCTCAGAACAACCCAACATGTCTGTGATACTCTCCCCACACAGCTCTAGCTCCTAGGTAGCTCAGCTGTGGGGAAGGGAAATACCACATTTTTGAGGAAATACAGCACCATATTGAAGACACTGGAGCTGGTAGGAAGAGTCGGTATGTTTGTTAAAGACCTATTGAGAAGCTCTGTGTGCTGGAGGTTTTCTAACCTTGAAGAGTTTGTAGTGTTAGGAAACAAAGCAGACTTTCCTTAAGGATCCAGCAGAAAATTATGGCTAAGTTCTCTTAAGCTGTCTAGAATAAAAGCAGCTGGGCAGCCAGCATGGCAAACTGGAGAAAGAATACATTAAGATATTGTATAGCCTGATCTACTTCCTTTAAGGCCTAATGGTCCTTGAATGTGTTACATTATTTCATCACTTCTCTGAGCCTCGGGCCAATGGAGAAAACAGCAAAAGTGTGTTGAGGAGGGTTGGATTAAAGAGGAAAACCCATGTATCGTGTACTGAATGCTGGGCTTCTGCAAGTGGCCATTGCTAATACTAAGAAAGAAAATCTCCAGAGATTTGACAGCTTGGAAGTTGAGGGACTCCAAGATCTTAGACTCAGAGAAAGAAGATTATGGAGGGAGTGTGGGTCTTTAAAAGATGAGTTGGATGAGGGGGGGCGGTGATACCAGGGCAGGCAGAGGTCAGGTCCCTGAAGTGCTCTGATCTCTACATTCTAGAGATTCTCCAGGATCCCCAGTCTCTTAAACAGACTTTGGGAAAGGCTTTCTCTTTCTCAGAGTCATAAGTTATGGTAAGATGATTTGGGAACCCATGAACAGTTATTAGATAACCCTCTGTAGGTAAATTCAGAAAATTGTGAAGTACCGTGGATGCCATCTGAGAAGGCAAAGTTTATTCCTTAGGAGACCGCCACAGTGTCATGGGACTGGGAGAAGCCTGGGAGGGCAGTGTGCATATTTAAGAGCCAGTGAAAGTGGGAAGGAGAGATCAAGGGAAGGGTTGGACAGAAGTGAGCATTGTTTCTAATGCTGGGTGAAGAAAAAGATGATGCCTTGGATTCTTTGGAATTCATAGAATTCAGGGCAGAGAGGCAGAACTAGGAGGAAGGGGAATTTCATTTGGATTTACACAGACTAAGCCTAAAATTCCAGAAGAAAGTTCATATGTTGGAGATAGCCTGCCACAGTGCACTCAAAGGCCACAGAAAGTGGCTGTTGGCATAGTGTCTCAGTAGGAACAACTTCTCAAATGTAAGCACTGAACATATGGATTGGACGAAAATTTCCAAGGATGAAAGGATGTGAAGGACTGAGCCCAGGAGACCCCTAAAGACCAATAAGAAACAGAGGTTCCAGGAAAGAGAAATCTCAAAGGGGTGCAGTGCTTAGGGGAGTTTCAAGGACAGTGGCATTCATAGGGGCTTCAGCCATAAGTCTTAATGGGAGAAGAAGGGAGCCTGTGCCTAAGGGAGGACATCGATGACCTTGGCAAAAATGACAAAGTGACAGATGAAGAAATGAGTCTGTGGGCATTGGAAGCAACTGGAGAAAGCTGTGAGGAAATGGAGGGAAATGGGAGGAGGGGCTAAGCATTCAAGAAGACCTGCCTGTGAAGAGAGGAAGTTGGTTGGGTGGGAGCTTGAGGGGAATTTTTTTTTTTTTTGGTTAAAATTTATCAGTTTACAAAGAAGGCACAGGCAGAGAGAAAGACGGAAGACAGGAGGGAGAATTCACAAAAGATGGAGGAAACTGGGGCCAGGAGCTAGAAATGAGAGAAGGCAGCAGAGGACCCCATCCAAGCCTGACAGGGAGCATTGAGAACAGCAACTAGGAGCATGACTTGTGACCTAGTGAAAGGACCAGCACTGGCTTCAGCATCAGTGACTTTTCCAAAAGGGGTCAGCTATGATGCTTACACAGGCTGCTTCCAGCATCCTTGCTGTCTTGCAGATGAGAGTGGAAAGAGGAGACTACTGGCAAGCAACACTGCTAAAGATGGGTGAAAATGTGATGGGGGTATCTAGGGAAAGACCCTGTGTTTTAGAACCTCAAGAGGGTAAAGGTCACATGTCCTGTGTGCATACACTATCCTTGGTTTTCCAAGGACTGGAATTTTCTGATTTGAACAATCAGAATGTAACTTAAATAAAGTTCTTTTATCTCAATTTATATAGTCAGCATTCTGTGTGTGTAAATCTAATGACCTGTACTCCTAATGTACTGCTCTGTTTAATTTTTATATTACTTAAAACTTTTTGTGCATTTTAATTATGCAAGTACTACATGAATATATTCTCCTGGTTAAAATTTTTCTAACAAAATAGGTTTTATCTCCAGGTCTTTACTCAGCCCTTTTCCTTCCCAAGGGAAATATACATACATATTCAAAGTTGTAATTATATTTTGGGCATTTTTTACATCAAATTTTTAAATATTGCTTTTCACTTTATGTTTTAAGCTTGGTTATAGATGGTGCAAATCTATGTCAGTGTATTCAAACGTACCCAAATTTAAAATTATTTATTTATCTGTCATTGTGTGTGTTGCGTTTGTGTGTGTTGCGTATGTGTGTGGTGTGTAGTATATATGTGTGTTATATGTTGTGCATGTGTGTTGTGTGTATAGTGTATGTTTTGTGTATGTGTATGTTGTTTATGTATTATGTGTGTATGTGTGTGTTGTTTATGTATTGTGTGTGTGTTGTATATATGAGTGTATATTGTGTGTGTTTCATATGTGTGTGTTATGTATTTGTTGTGTGTGTATGTGTGGTATGTATGTGTAGTGTGTTGTATGTGTGTGGTATGTGTGTGTATTGTGTGTTGTATATATGCATGTGTATTTTGGGTGTTCATATGTAGTGTGGGTGTAAGGGTTTTCATGTGTCATGGCACAAATTCAGAGGTCAGAGGACAACTTTGTGGAGTGGGCTCTCTCTTTTAACCTTTTTGTGGGTTTTGGGGTTTGAACTCAGGTTAGCAGACTTATGTAGCAAATGTGTTAATCCATTGCAACACCTCTCATTCTAAAATGATGCATAGGACCTTGAGGAGTCTGGAGAAAACATCCTTTATTAACTGCCTTCCTTACGATGAAGGCTGTCCCCATTTTGTATTGTTATCAGAGTGCCAAGCGCCATGCTTCTCTTCCTGGCACTGGCTAAAGCTGTGTTCGTGGTGAGAAGACACCTTCCTTTTGAGAGTCATGTCTAACAGACAAGGGTTGTGTGTGTATTCACACCTTGGCTTGGCTTATGCATTAGGAGTGTGAGGCATGAGCGGGGAGGACTGTGTGGCAGGCATGCTTTAGTGATTAGTGTATTCAAGTGCATTCAGGCATCCCGAAGAGGAGCTGGGTCTTTAAATGGAACCAAGATGGTAGCTGGGTCATCATGCCCTTGTGGCTTTCTTCATGGTCCAGAATTTGCCTTAGTCTCCAGCCTGTCTCTTTGTGGGAGTCTTTGGGAACACTCCTGATGCTGTCTCTACTGTGTTGAGTCTTATAGATCATGTCTATGTCTGCATTTCAGGAGTGCTCTCCCTCACACCCACAGAACTGCTCAGGCAGGGTCTCTCTGTGCACAGGAAGAGAGCTAACAACAACTTTTAGTACTGGTTGGTAGTGGAAGGCTTTGCCTACTTGGGAATTTCTTACTAGCTCCCTGTCTCCCAACCATTTGATCAATATCCACCCTTCCCACCCCAACCTTTTATCAACTGAAGCAGAATAATTCTCCCATCTTTGTCTCCGCATCCACTATAGGAATCCCGCCTTTGCTCTCACTCCCCAGACAGGGCTTTCGGAGTGGCTAACCAAACAGTCTCTCAATCCTTCAGAAGTGCATTGCATTATAGTGAGTCAGAAACATTTTGCACCCCTTTAATAGTTAATGCCATTCTCCTGGGGCAGTGGCTGCACCTTCGACAAGACTGGATTATTGGTGGGATCTGGGAGAGGACTGAAGGAAATATGTTTCACAGGAATACCCTTCCTAAAAGGAAGAAAAGATGATTTTAAAAGACAAAGACATTTGAGATGAGTATGAACTGCCTCTCTTGGCCTCCAGCAATGAAAGCCTGGATCCCCAAATTATCTCTTTGCTGTGGGTCAGCCCACACCTGGCACCACCACCAGGTTCTGCCTGACCGCTTCTGAGAAGCCCTTGAGGTGAATTCTCCTTGGAATTTGTCGGTTGACCTGCTTTCTAATGCAGGGCTCTTCTCCACCCACAAACCAAGTCTGCAGAACTGAACACCAGGAGCAGATGTGAGTGCAATTGTGGATCCTGGAACTTCAGAGAAAGCTGAAGAACTGTGCTGGACTTCCTTTCCTTAGGAGAGGAAAGTAATTCCATCCTGAACAGCCACAACTATTCTACTTTGATTATATAACTGGGGAATAATAGATTCCTTGGTTTTTAAATACATTAAAATAAAACATGTAATTTTTCAGAAGAAATAAATCCATCTAAAACCAGATTTGATGCATGCACACACAGATACACACATACACACACATTTGTTTGTTGACAACTTTTTATTGTCTAAATCTGCCTTGAGTGTTTTCAGAAGCCATTCGCTCCCAATGGAATTTTTAACATTGGGTGAGGTGATTTAAGATTAAAAAAAAAAAAAAAAACTAAGATCAATATAAATAATCTCTCTTAACAAACAGAATAGAAATTTTAAAAAGTGAATAGAAATTGTAAAGAATTGGCTGATTTGGCCCCAGGGTTCTCCTGCTCAAGCAGACTTTGGACCCTAAACATCGAGTGAGGGCCCCCAAAAAGCTATGAGGAAAGTGAGGGCCTTAAATAAGAAAGATCTGTAAATATTACATGTTTGAATGGATTTTACATATGAATGGGTTTGTTTTTTTTTAACTCAATGCCATTTTGTGTGTGTGTGTGTGTGTGTGTGTGACAAGCCCCTGAACCCTTCCTCACATCTGAGAACCCTGTCATCCTGTCATATGGATCTTACTGAAAGTGAGAGTGGGCAATGGTAAGCATCCTCAGTCTTTGTGGCTGTCAAGTATTTGATTCTGGATACCAATGCATCATAGGACAGCGGCTCTGTTCTGTATCATCTACACATGCAGGACCTGGGCCAAGCAGCATTCCAAGCCAGAGCACTGTTGTTCTCAAGGCAGAAGGAAAGCGGATGCAGACTACAAGCTGGCTCTTAATGCATCTACTGGGAAGTTACTGGCAACATTTCTGTTCACATTTTATTGGCTAAAGTAAGAAATGTGGCTAATTTTGATGTCAGAGAGTCAGCGACACATAATCCCCTCCTGACAAAAGATTGTGGGTATTAGGAATGAAAGCACATTCCAGTAGGCTGAACCATCACTACCGTCCCTTCCCCCTCCCCATTATGAGCTTGCAAAGACAACACTGGCAAGAGACCAGTCCATCATCTAAGACTCATTCACTGGGTTGATTGAAAGTCATCTCTGCAGACAAGTAGAAGGCCCCCTTGGCCTAAGGGTGCCAGCCAAGTGTGGATTCCCAAGCCTGGAACCCACAATACAAAGCCAGTTGTCACTAGGCCAGCTCTATAGTATGAGCCTAGTGTTTGCTCTCTCTTGGGCAGTGCTTGGGCTTGGTGACTCCCCCATGTGCTAGCCACTCTCACTGTTTAATGTAACTGTCAGTTGTTCTCTGCTGCTTTCAGAGAAGAACCTGATAGCACAGCACAGTTTGCAGTAACGCAGGCATTTCTTAAACTCCGTTTCTGATTACCAGGATTGTTGTGATCCAGGCCTTGTTAGCCAGGAACTATTCTCACTAAAAGACTTTGGATAAGTGACCTGAGTGGGAGGTGCCTGCTTGAGTTTTGGTTCTGTGAACTCAATAGATTGTAAAGCAGTAGATCACACACATATTCAAGCACTCACACACACATGCATACACATACACAAACACACATGTACACACATCTATACTCATACTTGCACACACATGCACACACACACACACACAGAGGACTTTGTTGGAAGGTCAAGATCTGGGTAATGTAAGCTCTGAAGGGTAAAGATGGCAGGCAGTGAGGTTTCATTAGGCATAGCACGTGTTTGAGTTTGCTGGGGAACGTTCCAGGTAACCACTGCGGGGCCATGTTAATACAATTCCTTTTAGTGCCCTTATTTCACTGTAAAATGTGTCTCGGCTTAGACAGAAAATTAAATGGTTGTTCACCTCTAGTGATGCTCGGTCAGGACTCAGAAGATCTGCATCGATTATTAAGGTGACCTCAGGTGAATCCAGTGAACTGTCCGTTCCTCAGCTTCCTCGTCTGGTTTTCAGGGCAGTATAGCAGCAGCATCCTCCATCTGCCATGGAAGAGAAGGCCGAAGGAGGCCACTCTAACTGCCCAAAGGCAGCCACTGACTGCCCAGGCAAACTGCTCCGATTTACTTCATGCCTTGAGCTGTACCCAAGTACTTTGTTTCGGGGAGGGAAGTATCTCACAGGAAGCAATAAACATGCATGCTCTTGAAAGCCATTGGCCTGGATAATTTCTGAGGACACAGAAGGTCAGGAATCCTGCCCTCCTGCTGTCACTTCCATACTCTGACAAGGAACAGGCTGCGTGGCATCATGAAGCTGGGGGAGGTGGCTTGTCATGCCTCAGCCATTTCCTCCATTTTAGATAAGATAACCCCCCATGCCCCACTCTTTCCCAGCAAGGTAAGATGATATTGACATTTCCTTAATTATTTTAGTTGTTTGTAACTCTCTCTTTATCTCCTAATCCTTTTTTATATGTGGCTCCCTAGACTCCAACACAGCCACAACTAGACCTGAGCTTCCCTGCATTTCTGCTTCTACTCTTAGGGCCCCTCAGTTTATCTAGGCCAATCCTGGTTTCATTGTGAGCTCACTAGTCTCAGAGACCTCCTTAATCTGCCACAGCTCTGGGAGATGGCTCCTCCGAGCTTCATCATGATGATTGACAGTGTTTGGCTCTGTGTGATTGTCATCCAGCTCTGAACCCAAGGTTCTAGTGATGGTAGGGCCTCACTGCCAGCCCCAGTCAGTCTCCTTTGCCAATTGGATAACTTCTGTAGGTGACAATGGTGCTAATTCCACAGAGATTAGCAACAGGAAAGGAACGGATCTATCTCTTCCCGCACGTCTGCTATCCTATGAGCATTGCCTGGGTAGAACTTGTTTTGTAAGACCACCTCAGGGGTACCAGTGGCCAAGCTGTGAGCTTCCTCAGAGATCAGTTTCATGTCTCCAGAGCACCTCTTTCCAGCTAGAGACGACAGTTGTCACCAGGCAATGCTACCTACTCTGGCCTGAGCCTTGGCTCTGTGAAGAGCTTTGTCCACATAAAAGCAGTAGGGTCAAGCCAGGTACCTGCTGCTCACTCATGCTGTGCCCAGTTCCATGGGGCCTCCTTCGGATATCCTGAAATTCTCAGGATCTGGTATCTTTTCATTCCCAAGGCCTAGGCAATATAGCTACTGCTTATACTTATGTTTGCCTTTTTTTTTTCCAGATTCCAAATCCCTCTATAGCCAATATCCCCATTTTCCCTTGTCTACATGGCAATACCTAGTGACATTTCTTTTTGTCCAGGTTGGACTCTGATGGGTTCCCCTTGACAATCATTTACTATGATACACACATTTTGTTTTGTTGAAAGCTGTGTTAAAATGTCATTATTTCACTGCCAGCCATACCTAAAAATTCAACAGATATTTTTTTGTCGAGAAAGTATAATATTCATGACTAGAAGGAAGAATGGATGGTGACAAGAGCAAGACTTTAGAAGAACAGGCGTGGGTTTACAGTCAAGTTCTGTTGCTTGGGAGCCCTATTTTCTCAGCTCTAGGGAGGAGTGCTAATTTCTATCTCATAGGTATGTGGGTTTGGATGAAGAAAATGGGAAATGTGTCTAGTGTGGGGCTGTGCATATGTCTCAGCCTCACAACTAGTGCCTTCCCTTCCCTCTGCCTGGTCATTGTGAGTTCTCAGTAGTTCTTGTGTTCAATGCAATGAGAGGTAGTTGTCCCTAGGTAGTTCTTTGTCCTTTGAGTATTTATAGGGGGGAAGTGAATACCCCTAACCAAAGAGCTAGGTTGAGAGTCCAGACTAAGGGAAGATGAGTCACTATAGTAACCATCCTCACATTCTCCTTCACAGTTCTTCTTATGAACCATATACTCTTACACACACACACACACACACACACACACACGTGCGCGCGCACACGCGTGCCATGACTTTTCCTAATCTCGTACGTTTTCTTCTCTTTGGCATAGTTTGTTAATAAGTCTCACACCTTAAGGCTGGGGAGATGGCTCTGTCAGTAAAATGCTTACTGTGCAAGCATCAGAACCTGAGTTTGGATCCAGCCACCCTCATAAAAAGTTGAACACAGAACTGAGGAGATGATGGAATGCAAATTTCTAGATTTTGTTGGGTAGCCAGCCTGGGGGAATCAATGAATTCCAGGTTCAGAGGAAGACCCTTGAGAGTGACTGGGAAAGACCCTCCACTTCAGTCTCCCTCCAGCTGCCACAAAAACATGCACATGTGCATATATCCATACCATAAATCACATGTGTGTGCATGCGCGCACTCACACATACACACACACAAACAAAGTAAAAACTAAGGCCTATATTCATGTTACCCATGCATCTTTGTATTCTAGAACAACTGTGGGATACAGTGTCTTTATTCATGTTACTTGTCATACATTCTCTGTCCTCATAAACAATGGTAGTCTTAAATATATAATTATTATATTTTCTTTGAAACAGATCTCATTGTCACCAACTGGCCAACAAGTAGTCAGTCTGTGGTCATTAGTCATGGTCTATGGTCAATGCCCCATCAGTCACTGATATGAAAAAAATAATGCACCATGAACTGCTGTGTAGAGATCAAAGGACATGCAATTTCTTCGCAACAAAAGCTGTGTGTGGTGGGCACTATGCTCTTTATGTCTAGGATATGTCTCGTGACATTCCAGTGACAATACACCTCATCATGAAGTTCAAAACAGTTCCTAGATTTCCATTTTTTCCTAAGTTTTCTGGGGTATTCTACACTGTGATTATGCACCCTGATCTGCCTTTCTCCTTTGTGTCCCCAGAGGCTGATTTTGTGCCTATCTTCTCTCTTTGGTTTTTCTCCCCTACTCAGCTCTTGCTTTGGAGTAACAGTTTATCCCTGGGCATAGGGGTGCAGACAGAACATCCAAGGGGAACTTCATTCACACTGACACCCTTGTGTCTCGGGGGGTGCTACTGTGTGTGTGTGTGTGTGTGTGTGTGTGTGTGTGTGTGTGTGTAACAATATGGAGGGAGGAGGTAAAGGTCTGGGGTTCCATGCAGGAATTGTAGGGCACTGGAGGATGACAGTTCCCTGGGTCAGAATCACTAATTACTTACTGTAAATGGAGACTCTTGGTGGCTTATATCACAAAGCTCCTCCTCTGCTCCTCCTTGTCAGACTTACTTTGTTTTTGTTTTGTTTCGTTTTGTTTTTCAGGATAGGGTTTCTTTCTGTAACTTATCCTAGAACTCACTCTGTAGACCAGGCTGGCCTTGAACTCACAGAAATCTGCCAATCTCTGCCTCCTGAGTGCTAGGATTAAAGGTATGTGTCACCACTGTCTGGCTTCCTTGTCAGACTTTAATGTATTCTCTAGCATAAAGGATCTTTGATGACTCTAGGTGGACCCTGACCACAGTTGCTGGTGGCACCTCCTACCATCTTGTTCTGTGTCCTTTCCCTTTTCCAGGCTCGCTGCAGTCCCAGTGCTCTGCTGGGAAAGTCTAACCTTAAGCGGACTTAAGTCAATGGGTTTCCTCACAGTTTTAAGTTTTATAATCTTGTTACCAAGGCCTTTGCCTTCTTTTAATCATGTTCTTTAAAAGAAAAACAACAAGGCTTGTGTCATTTACGTCCGTGGGGTCAGGAGATAGAGGAAGGACACTTCATTCAGACAACCAGGGATTCGATCTTTACCTCCAATTGTTTTTAAATTGGTAAATAGTAAATCTGACTTCTCCCCTCAATCAGTTTCATGACATTTCACACATATAGATTTGTCACCATCTCCAGGACCTAGCAGTTTCATCACAGAAAAGTCCAACTGTCATCAAGTTACCTGGCCTTCTCATGTCCACTCTGGGCCTTCCTTGGTAGCCACCCACCTTTGCTATATCTCTGTGCTTTTATCTTCTAGAAGGAGTGTTCTAGAAATGGAGGCAAATGTGTTACTCCTGATTTATGTATTTTATTTATGTACATTGATAAAACACCAGAGAACATTTATTTGAAAACATTTTAGAAAGTTTTTCAAATACTTTTAATTCCCTTATTTCTTCCCTATTGTGGGCTCCTGTAAGTACATTTAAGTATATGTTACTGTTCCCTGGGTCCATAGCATACCATGCCACCTTTTTTCTGTGTTGCTTAGACACGGTGAATAGTATGACCCATCTCCAAGATGACTGAGTACTCTATCATAGCCATTTTACTACTGACTTAATTCTGTGACATTTTTTTACTTTTAATTATCTTATTGAACAAGTCTAAAATTTCCATTTGGTTCTTTTTTATCTTCTGTTTCTCTAGAGATTTTTCCAGTTTTCCATTTGTTTCTATATTATTTGCGTTTACTGTGCAGCGTTTAACTGACATTGTCTTCTTTTCAGACAATATCTGTGTTGACATGTCAGTATTGGTGTCAGTTGATTGTCTTCTCCCATGTAAAAGAAGATTGTTCTTCATAGGCTGGAAACTTCTGGACTATGTCCAGGACACTTGGAATATTATACTGCATTAATTACACACAGCTGTATTACAAATTACTTCAAATATCAGCTGCTCAAAACAAAAAACATTTATTGTCCGACAATTTCTTTGAGATGTAGGTGAGCCTTCTCCTTCAGGGTCCATCAGTGGTCTGAATAACCAATGTGTTGGACAACCATCTATGGTTTTAATCAGAAGGCTCATTCTAGAAAAGGCATCCGAACTTCTTCAGTGGCTGTTGCCTTTCGTTTCCTTATTGTGGAAGGGAGCACCTCACTTCTGTGGCCACCTGATGGGAGATGCAATTCTGTAAATATGTTTCTCATACTGGTTACTGAATAAAGCACAGTTGGCCAATAGGAAAGGAAGATAGGAGGGACTAAGAGACAAGGAGGAAAGAGGAAGTAGATAGGAGGGTTCAGCATGGAGAGACTGGGGAGACCAGATGCCTGCCCCACTCCCCAGTAGGTGAAACCATGTGGAAATACATAGAAATGGGTTAATAATTAAGACAGAGCTAGCCGATAAGAAACAAGAAACAGGCCAATAGAATTATATCAAATACAGAGTCTCTGTGTGTTATTTGGGGCTGGCGTGGCGGCGGGACAAGACCAGGCGGCATGCGGAAAAACCGTACTCCTTACAGCCACCTGCTGGAAGCCCCTCTGTGTTCCTTGTGATATGAGCTTCCCTCACATGGAAGCTCACTTTATCGAAGTGTTCAAGTCAGGAAGAGTATGTGGGAGAGTACTGAATTTAGTGAATATAGAGACAGAAGAGGGTAGAGCCCCATGAGAAAGGGAGTTAATCCATTAATATGGCAGAAGTCACAGTATTTTGCAACCTGATCAGGAAAGTAATACCAGCTTTATCACAGTCCATTTGTGAAAAGTAAGTCATATACACCCTCCATTCAAAGGGAATGGATCACACAGGCTAGGCAGCTGGCCTGTGAGGATTATAGCTGTCTTAGAAACAACTCAAATATCAAACACTGGATGATTGAATAAACAAAATGGGACCCATGCATCACAAAGAATATTACTTGGCTTTAAAAGAAAGGTACGTGCTGTAACATGCATGAATCTTGAAGACATCATGAAAATGAAATAAGTGACATGATTTCGGTTTATGAGACACCCAGAGTAGGGCCAAATCACACACGGAGAGAAGAATGATTGGACTAGAGGAGCTGATGCTTAGTGGGTAGTGCTTCCCTTGGGGAAGACGACCAAGTTCTGTAAATGACTGTGGAAACCAAACACTTAAAATAATAAATTTTATGTTATGAACTTTTAGAAAAATTCTAGTGGTAATTTTAGGAAAAGCAGAGAGGAAGGAGGGCAGGGAAGGAGAAAGAGGGCTCCATTTGACAAATTGGCTTGTCAAGTACATCATAAGATGCCAAGTCTTGCTGCCTCTTCTGGATTCAGATGCTTCAGAAGCAGTTTGTCTACTTTGTAGACAAGTCCAAAAACACATCACATACAAGCAGGCCTCCAGTGTCACAGAAACAGCACGCACGCACACACACACACACACACACACACACACACATACACACACACACACACAAACAAAACAAAACAAAATAAAACCCCACAGTCACAAAGATAGGAATCTTCTAAGAGGGACCAATCAAAGACCCTGAGTAACATACCTTTTGCCAATAGACAGAGTAAGAATGGCTCGAAGAAGACACAGGTGAACAATGCAAAGGTGATGAATGCTTGTCCTGAGGCCATCATGGCCCCTGTGAAGTCTAACCAGCTTAAGCCTGCCAAAGGGTCTCAAAAGCAAGCTCCACCAACTTTCTTTTGTTGGTTACCCCAAGCTTTGGAAGTGGATTCATGGTCACATGGCCAAGGCTTGCAGGTTCTACCAACCAAAGACAGGTCCAAACCAAAGAAGAGTCTGTAACTCAGCTCAGGATCCTAAAGGTGCCCAAGGTTCTGGAAGGCCCGTAGGAAAGGCAGTAATCTACCAGTGTGAAAACAGATGGATTGGCATAGTCACCCCTTTACACACACCTCTTCACTATTTGCTAATGTCCAGTGTTGTTTTCTTATGAATAAACTCGAGGAAGAGGCTGAAAACAAAGCAAATAAAAACAAAATAAGAAAGGTTACAAACCTTGTTTAAATCCCATGGATGCTATTGATGTTGTTTGATTGTTTGTTTTTTCAGATATTTGACACATGTTTAGGTGGAAAGCTCCAAACAGTTTTCTGGGGTTATATTGCCAGTATTGGTTCATCAATTTTTAAGCTTTAACTGTGTTTCAGTCGTACACCACTCAGTAGTCAGCCTGGGACTTGCTTATTGGTCCATCTCAGAGTATACTTTTCAAGTTCAGTTATGTACATGCTCGTCTTGGACATTAGTCTAGAAACTCAGGTTTGAAGGAGTCACTTTCCCAATGATTTCCCTTTCTGTGGCTCTCTGGAATGGTGGTAGCCTTGCTTTCTTTAGTACTCTAGGAAAAGCTGGTACCTTACTTACCCTTAGCTCCTGCAGCCCTGATTTCCAAGCCCAAGAGAAAGCACAGCAGTAAGAGAGAAAGAAAAAAAAAAAAAGAACCCCATCCTCCCACCTTCTTTAAAAATAATGTTTTTATTCATTTTTATTCATTCTTTGAGAATTTTATACAAAGTATTTTAGTCATATTCATTCCACCATATCCTCCCAGATCTACATTCTCTGTCCCTGCTCACCAAACTTGGTGACTTCTTTTGACTATTTTAACCCACAGAGACCAACTTGTGTTACCTACACACTGTTGGGCTTGGGGTCATCCACAAGAGTATATTTGACCCACCAGTGGCCACACCTTTAAAGAAAAGAAAACTTACTCTCCCAGCATCTATCAGTTGCCAATAGCTCCTCAGCTAGTGGAACTTTGATTGAGCTTCTGCAAGTCTTGCTCACATTGTCACAACCACTATCCGTTAATCTGTGCAATTGTCCTGTTATTTCACTGTAGCCAATCACTTCCTCTAGCTCTTCCTATCTTTCTGCCCTCTCTTTTGCCATAGTCCCAGAGCCTTGGGAGAGTAGGGTTTGAATATGATGTCTCATTTAGGACTGAGAACTCCATATAATTTTATTCTTTGCTTGATGACAGTTGTGGCTTTCTGTATTAATCATCATCTACTACAAAAGGAAGCTTCTGTGATGAGAGTTGAGGATTGTACCAATCTGAGGGTGTAAGAATAAGTCATTAGAAGTCAGTTTAATACTCTGCTTATAGTTTTGAAGCAAACTAATAGTAGTAGGTTCATTCCTAGGGCCTATTGCATGTCTAGTCATACGTTCTTAACCTGATAATGGTGCCTGATATGGGCTCCATCTTGTGAAGAGAGCCTTAGATATAATCAGAAAGTGGTTGGTTACACCAGCAATATTTATGCCATTATCACATCTTATCTTGCCATGCCAGTCAGGATGCAGCTTTCAGGTCACCAGCACCTTGATTTCTCCATCCTTCACGTCTCAGGTATGTGATGTCTTCAGCAGCAGCATTTCTCTATCAAGTTCTGGAGAATAATCAAGAGCAATGGCAATAGTCTGTGATGTCCCCACAATTCCCAGGTTCCCTTCTCATAAGATGTTGGCTCTTTCGGGCTTCCATTGTTGCTGATTTTGCAGACTAAAAGGAGGAATGACAGTGAATTTCTCCCTGAGTATTCACTGTGTTTGTCCTAGTCCCTGACCATTGGACTTCTGAACATCTAAATGGCTCTGTTCTGATGAGCAAACCATTGGGACACAACCTTCACTTCTATCATTCCTTGGTGCTTTGGCTTCTGGCCTTCTTTCTCGGTGTTACTTTCTTCCAGCTCTTAAATGGATGCTTCATGCAGCTTCTGCCTAGATGTATTCAGCTGGAGAAATGGGTCAGCTTCTCTGCTGAAAGTCAACTTTACTTCGGTCATGCATTCCTTTGTTCATTCGTTCATTCATTCATTCATTCATTGTTTTGCCCTGTACCCTAGCCTTCCCCCATAACTGTTGGTAGTTTCCTCCCATAGCCTGCTGATGCTGGGTTTACAGGTGTAAACTTACACTCCGCTTCATCTCACTTAGAATCTTAAAGTTTCCCTGACTGTACCTTGCCAGAGGGCTCTTCCTATCCCCCCTACTACTCATCTCTGACTCTGATAAGAATGGAACAATCATTGCTCATCACAGACCATGTAAGGACATATCACATCTTCATGGTGTTCCAAACATAATTCCCATGTGACACATGGTTCCTGAACTTCACCTGTACACTGTGTCCCACCCAGCTCACAGAAGATAAATGAGAACTTCAAAGGGTTTTGTGTCCTTGAGTGTGTGATCTTGTCCCAAGCGCCCCTTTCCCATTCTGGGGCTGAGGCAGAGGGTACTGGGAGAAATCTTGTTTTCAAGCACAAGTTTTCAGTTTTTGAAAGAGCAGAAGCACAAAAACAGCTTGTATGATTGCTCTCTGCCGAAGAAGGCAGATTGACAAGACATCTGAAAATAATCCAGAAGTGTCTTGTTTTTAGCCTGCAAATGACTTTATGGAAGTCTGTGAGGAAAGTCTCCACTTAAAACAAGGAAAGTTGAGATGGAGAGCACTGGAAAAACAAAGGGGGATTCTGCCAGTGCTTCAATGTTAATGGAATTTGCATTTGTAAACGAATCTCTCTAAAAACCTGGAAGTGGCCTCATATAATTTAAAATCACTTCAGATGGCACATATCCTCAGACCTGAGAACCTCTAAATTCAATTGCTCATATCCATTTTTTGGATCTATCTAAAAGCATGAAGTTGCGACACAACAGAAAGAACTCTGGGCTTTAAAGACCTTGGTGTGTGTGTGTCTGTGTGTGTGTGTGTCTGTGTGTGTATGTCTGTGTGTCTGTGTGTGTGTGTTGCATTAGGAAAGAAACCAAGACACAGTCTATCCCCAGAGGATCAAAGTTTATTGAATCTTTCATGTGGAAAAAAAGAGATGATGTCAGTGAGGAAAACGAGATTCAAAATGACCATCATGTGAAGACCTGAACCAAGGCTGCAAGTGGCTCGCGTATGACAATTCCAGAGCTGGAAGGTAAGGGAGATCAGGACAGGGCCGTGAGAACACTGACAAATAAAACAGCCATGAACCTGGCTCAAGCAAGGGGAGACTGGGGGAAGAAAAGTGTGTCCCTTGCCTGGGTGGCTGAGCGGTGGCTTAGCATTTCTATAGCACTCCATTAGTGCTTAGCCAGGAGCTGCTGATGCCCTGTAGGGGATGCCAGGCAGCTGCCTGTGAATTTCTGGTTTCTGACCATGCATTTGAGACTTATTTTGTACAGCTGTCCTGGTCTTAGTCATGTACTCTTTCTTTCCTGGGGTTGGTTTCTAGTTGCATCAGACAGCATGCAGCTTGCTTGTCAGGCAACACATGGTGCTTGGGTTAACACTAGCTCTTTGCAAAGACATGCACTGCAAACTCCGTTGTAGGATTAAACACAGCAGTGCAAGTTCAGGGCGTGGGCTAGACCTCCGACCAAATGGCATTTGCAAACAGCAGCTTAGCAAAATGTTTGGGAAGTTATGATGTACTGGCACTGCCAGGTTTGGGGTCAGCATGCTAAAGCCAGGGATCATTATGTTCCTATCATGCCACCTTGGTGCAATTAGCCTAACTCGATCATTTCCTGAGGCCATATGTTGATCTGTAGGGGAGGGAAGGCTTCATGTGCGGGATGGTTCTGAGCTCTGTCTGGCATGGCCCAGCATTGAGTACAGGGGTAGAGCAGTGAGCCTGGAAACTTAGGGCTGGGCTTGGGTACTTGTTGCAGAGCCGTGCTTCTATTTTTCCTCTTTTCTTCCCAAGCAAGCCTTCAGAAGAAGGTCAAGGCAGCACCACTGTGTGCAAGGCTGACTGCCCCGCCTCTGCCTTTCCACACAAATAAAATCAATAGAAGAACCTAGAACACTATAAGTTATGTTTCTGCACTGTGTAGCCTGTATTCCCATTTGAGACTTATCAATGTGAACTAGCACTGTTGGGAAATCTCCGCAGCACCCCTCCTAATCAATACCTCTGTTCATTATACATCTCTGATGAATATGGGTAATGACTGGGTGGCCACGAATCAGGTGACTAAAAATAACTGTGCCTTACTGAGGATCGATAGCCGCCCCACCAGTATCACTTCAGGCAACTCAATATTCTCAGCAAGCTCGGTCACTGTGGTCCTTTCTCGTCCCCACTGATAGATCAGCTTCGTCTTCGGCAGCTTTATTAAATTAGTAGCACTTAATCTGCTGTCACATTGTCAATGGACACGAAGCAAGCCAGCAGGGAGCCAGTCCTACCATGGCTCAGGACAGCACCTGGCCACAACCCCAACTGTTTTGATAAGCTTTGTACCAGGACCGGTCTCCATGGGTGTCTTTTCACTAACCAGGAGGTGTCTCATCATTTGGTAACATTTAAAATGACTTTTTTTTTTTTTTCTTTAAAGAGAAGGAACTGCATACGGGAGAATTCTTGCTAATTACAGATGTGTTATGACAGATGAAGAGATGATAATTATGCCTGGATTCCCTGCAGGAGTGTGTTAACACATCAGTGACACTCAGAAACACACACAGCAGAGGTAGCTGCCCCCCCCCCTGCACCCGTCACTTAACCTTTTGTTCCTTTGCCTTACCCTTACCCCAAGTGTGTCTCTGAGTGCTGGGAAATGAAGGGAGGAAGCCACATCAATCCCTTTATCTGTAATATAAAAGCTGAACCTAATGCACACTCAATGCCATAGAAGGACCGTCAGTCAGGTATAGGTCTACAGCTGGGTGGCTACTGGGCAACCAGTAGCTTGCCCAGAGGTTTGGACCAGTGGGTTGCTGTAGTGTGTAGGGGCCATGTTCTTGCCTAGAAGCTAGAAACAGGGTAAGCTAGAGGCAACAGGGTAAGCTAGAGGAAACAGGGTAAACAAGCAATCAGCTCTGGAGACAGAGGGCAGAGAATGCCTATTTGGAGGGGAGTCTGCAACAGGTTGCTTTAAATATGATTGGTTTGATAGGTGGGGCAAGATTAAACTCTGAAGAATCAAAAGCACCCTCCTTATGACATTTTTCCTTCTGAAGATTTTATTTCTAGATTTTAACAAGCACAATCTGAAGAAACAAACAAACAAACAAAACAACAAACCCTGGCAAGCATTTAGCATGAGAAAATATGTAGTCATTACTCCTGAGGACTACAAGTTAGAGGGCCGGGGAGGAAAGGGAATGCATGTGCAGGAAGTCTGGGCTCAAGACTCAAGGAACAGAGCAAAGGCTTTTTGGGGAAAGCCTCTCTGGAAAGACATAGAAGGGGCACCCCAAAGAGTGAGCTTAGTGAGGGAGTGTTTGGGGCAATGTCTGCCTGGCTCTATTGGGATTGGCTTAGTTTCCTGTGCCACCAATCCCACTTAACCATCTGAGCAGGAGATGAGGTGGCTTCCTGAGAAGTCTCTTAGTAATACCATGTTCAGTCCCCACAGGAGACTGGCTCTAAGTCAGCTAAGATCAACAGGAAAATGGAGTGATGGGCACTGGGCATTACAGGTAGAACTGTGAAGGGCACTTAGGGAGTTCAAAGTGGTTTCTTCAAGTCAAAAGGCCAGAAGCTCTCAGTGACTGATAAATCTTTAATATAAAAATTGTACAAGAATTTTGATACAAATTACAAGAGGTATTTGGACAAAATATGAATAAAATTCCATTTACATCCCCAAACCCTTATGCATTTTATGCAAAAGACATACTGTAGACAGTTATAGTACAGAAAATACAACAAAGGAAATAGTAAATAAACAATTTCAATTACCTTAGACTGCTGATAAAAACAAACCACAAAGTGAAACAAAAACAAAACCATTGGTTAAAATATATACAGTATTCATGAAGCTACCAACGTCACAATTATTAGGTCGGGGATGCACGCTGTCCCATCTCTTGGTGAAGTTGCCTTTCCTGATACAGATTTGGTTCTGCCAGAGGCTTGGTGGAAGAGACCTCGAACAAATGAGATTAGAAGGAAAAAGGACTAAGCCCCTCAACTCTAGGTGAGAGAGGGACATACGTGGGGAGAAGTTCCTTCCCTCAAGATATTTCAATTCCCTTTATCCACTTTGAGTATGGAATATAAAAGCTGAGCCTAATGCTTTTGTTATTCAAGATGTACCAGAGGGTTTTGGGGGGGGGTGTTCCATGTTCTCTTATCTAGGTGAGGGAATCTCTCCACATCCTACAGACCTAAGTCTTGCCCAGTTTCTCAATCTTCTTTGCCCCCTTCACCCACTCTGAGCTCTCCCACAGCTGTTCAGACTGGCACTGGTGGGATAAGGGTAGCTTCATCTGTAGGACAGCAGAACCAACGTTTGCACAGGAAAAATGACTGCACTGTATACTATGAATCTTAGTCCTATCGTGTTAATACATAATACTAAAACATCTCATTTGCTTAATTCCTGTTATGTAAACCTGGGCAGGGTAGAATGCACAAATCTCCAAAGTTATCAAAACCAGGACAAGGGAGAGAGTGTTTTACTCACTTGCCCCAGAAAAGTTTTATTCATTTATTTATTTTTTGGAGGGGAGTGGGTAACATCAGGGGAGCAAAGGGCTAGCTAGAGTGAGGATAGGAAAAAAGCCAGAGGAGATTAAGACAGGCAACGAGAAGAAAAATGACTCTGTACAAAGACATGCAAAAAATGCTTAAAGTAGAGTATGAGATTTAAAAGAATGAACAAGTCAGTCTTGGTTTATACATCCCAGGTGGCCCTATTAACTCAGCACATTGGCTAGAAGTTCAAGAGCATCATGCCTTGTGAATCAGTGCTTACACACAAGCTCTATACTGATTCTGGAGTAGATAGGGGGATGCTTTGTCTCCTAGTAATGAAGAGGCAGGCAAGTTAGTGCCCACAAAGATAGTGCCAGGTCAGTCCACCTAGCATGGTGGGTGGGGGATACCATGCGGACTCGAGTTTTCACCTTCTTGAAAACCATTCCAGGGCCAGCAGGGGAGAGATCTCTACTACACCTGGGTCTCCCTAAAGTCTCCTCCCAATCTTTGAACTCCATAACAGAAGTGGGCAGAGCCAGTTAATAATTGATGCTTTTGCCATTTTAGCGGTGTATTTACTCAGCATCACATTTGGCAACAGGAAGCCTAATAAAATCTTGGCATAACACTTAGATTCTCTCTATCTTGAAGAAATATACTTTTACACTATCTACTTCTCTCCATTTCTGTTAAAATACCATTTTCTGCTCTTCCTTCCCTTCAATGAGTCTTTAAAGAAAGCTAAATAAAGCATTGCAACTATAAAATGTCCTTCTGTGTCCCTGTTACTTTGAGCTCAGGGGACAAAGCTAGTATTTGCTAGCAGAATTTGTGCTATTTTGGCAACTGAGTTTTTAATTGCAATTTTATTAAGCTGTTTGGTAACTGCTTATTATAAATACACATGAGGGAATGTAAAAAAAATTACCAAGTCAACAAACTGTCTTTACTCAGACCCAAAGTCCTTTTTTCAAAGTGCTTGTCTTCTCAGTCCTCAGACTGCTTCAAAAAAGTGACTTAGCACAGCTTTGTCAACATAGACCTGATGCTACATGTCCCGAAATCTGCCTTCTTCCTTTCACTGGAAAAAGCTACAACAAAGACAACACCTCCACATATCACCTCAGTTGACTACCACCTTATCTGAAATGTGACAGCTCGTACCTCTGCAGGGTGTGCCATGGGCATAGTTCTATGTAGAAGGTGTTTAAATACAGCCCACGCTTCATTTCATCATGAACTAACCACATTTCAACCGCCTTTTGAGTAGTCTAGTATTCAGAAACAATCAACATGACACATTATTTGGGTTCAAGGTATCCTGGAACGTAAAATTTTAACTGTATTCCCTTCAAGCCTTTGCACTTGGATTTTGTAAAGCTCACTATACTTGGACCTCTCCAAAATTTCCAAAATGGAGAATTTACCATTCACATGTAAGATCTTTATTGTCCTAGTGGCTAAAGGGGAAAGAATAGAACCTTATTTCATTCTGATTGTCAGCTCAGTTTGGCAAAGGTTAATCCATTGTTACATATGGATTTGGAGTCTGTTATTGAAAGATAAACGTATGCATTTATATAATGGGTTGATGACAAAGATGTAAACACTCCAACACTGTTTACAGCACACACACACACACACACACACACACACACACACACACTTTATTTTGACAAGGAACAAAGTATTTTAATCCATTCCTCACAGAATACAGGCAACCTAATCCTACTTATGCCATTGATTAGCAAGGAAATGTTCTACAATTGCATGGTCACTCCCAGTTCCATGGATGGGCATAGAATTGAATTCCTGTTTCAAAGAAATAGAGAACAGTCAGACTGTAACTCTCTAGTGACCTTTTATGTAAGACATCATCTTTTTTACTGTCCACTGAATAGCTGGGGAGAGAGTGTAGAATCAGCCTACAGTTTCCTAAAGACATAGTAGGTATGCATATGTGCTTCGCTGTTGGCTGGGAGGCGGGGGAGGAGGGGACAGACGGAAGGAGAAGGAGAGATGGAGGATGCAGGCTGATTGTGAATGAGCGTGTATAGCAGGGAACTGGTGGGAAAGCCTGGCCCTCTACTCAATTTCCCCTTCACCAGGGATAAACAGGCAATTACGCATCCGTTTATATTTGATGGCCAAGTGCTGAACTGGAAAGCACACTATTAGTTTGTGTCCCTTCAGGGCCAGGGCAATAAGTAGCCAGGAGAACTGGGGCTGAAGCAGAGAGGGTGTTGTCTGCTGTTAGTGTGACAGTCTTGTCAGCAGCATTCACATTACTGGAAGGTAATAAAGTGACAAGTAAGTTATTAGAAAGATATGAGGTGAAATTGAACCGAAGCTTCTCGCTGCTCAGCCCTGGCTTTTGCCTTTCCTCTTTGTAATGGTCTGCTATTTGTTACAAACTGAGCCTTGTCCTGAACCCTATATAATTTTTTTTTCCTGCAGTAAAGGTCAAACGAATTTACAAGAACACTTTGGAGAAGAATAAAGATAGTTTTATGACAACTATAGTGTGTTGCTTTAAGTATGTTTATATATACACACATATATATGATATGTATATATATATAATTATAATGAACAATAACAGACTCAACTTAGTATACTTGTAAAAATGTTGGACTTTCTAGCCCTTTGCTATCAGGCATTTGAAAATTTAAAAATAAATGTCCAAAGGACAGTATATGTCATCAAATTATTGCAGAAGGACTATGAAAATAATTGTGTAAAATGTGGGAAGACTGCAGATAAAAGGACACGAGGAAGGCTGGGTGTGTGGACAAGAGCATGGAAGATGACATTAATAATATCATCATAGCAAGGGCCTCTGCAATGACAGGAATGGATGGCATGAGCCTGGAGCATATCAGATATATTTTAACAGTGACAGGGACATTCTGAGGAGAAAAAGAAGCTGTGCCTAAACTCCCATTTGGACCATAAGATCAATAGCCATACAGCTTTATGATCCCAACTCTCTATGTTACCAGAAAATGTAAAAGCAAATCACTTGCATGGCGTGATCTCCACTCACTGTAATTTGAAATAAGTTATATGCCAGGCAGGCAGTGGTAGAGTATACATTTAATCCCAGCACTCAGGAGGCAGATGCAGGCAGATCTCTGTGAGTTTGAGGCCAGCCTGGTGTATGAAGGGAGTTGCAGGACAGCCAGGATTGTTACAGAAATCCTGTCTCAAAAAAGAAAGGAAGGAAGGGAGGAGAGTGAAGGGCAGGGGAGGAGAAGGAAGTAGCTTTCATCGCTGGCCTTTAATCTAGATGACTCTGCATCTCTATGGTTCCCAAAGGAACCAGGGCTATCCACCACTTCTCATTCAAAAGGAGAGCAACCCCAAAGCTCACAACTGCTTCCCTGATGTATAATGAATGTCTAAGATGTTTGTAATTCCTCCCCAAGATGTGCTCAGTGACTCAGCCGGTGATGGGGTACTCTGCAGGGGTGTGTGTTGGCACCCACCATAAGGCAGGACTTAGATTTTTCTCCCAAAAAAACTCTTGCAAATGCATTGACTGTTTGTATTTCCAGCACCCTCAAAGCAGGGCCAAAGCAGGTTCTCCACTTAATGCCTATAATACAGTTCTATAAGAACTGCAGCCCTAACCAGCATTTTTTTGGCACCTGCATTTTACAGCCCTTTTAGATCCCTCCTAAAATCAGAGACTGAGAGGGAAAGCGTTAAATCCACGGATTTAAACACACCTAGTCTAGGTAGAGGAAAAGTAATTTGTCATAATTTGTAAAAGCTCTAAGACAGGCTGTGGTCACATGACTCTCTCCTGTATGTCTTACTCCTTTATACAATAGTAGATGCAACACGGCTTAGCACAGGTGGATTCTATTCACTGTTATTGTAACCCAATGCCAGCAGACTTGATTCAATTGAGACTGCTTAGGTATGTTGTGTCCATCTCAGTCTGATTATTGGCTTGCTATGCTTGAACTCTCAAGGGTCACCATTCTTATCCATTTGCCTGGATTATTACATATGGTGGAAGGGGGGGGGGGTCCATGTTACTAGGTGGCATTCGAGGTTTCTCCTGAAAACAATGGGGGCATGCTTCTAAGCTAGGTTCAGAGCTTTTCTTTCCTCTTAAGAGCCAATGTGTGCCCCAATGGGCTGTAACTGGTTAAACACCCCTCTCTGCTTACTGGGAAGCCATGAACAAAGAAGTCATATGACTGGGATGATGACAGTGCTTTGCTAACATTGGTTTCTAAAAATGATGTTAGTCATGTTGAGAGGGAAAATGTTTATACATTTAAACCTTAAGAAAGGGTTCAGCTGACTAGGGCAGCTGCACTAAGCCTGGGGACCAGTTACCCTGAGCTGGTTTCTTAAACACAATTACTAGCAGAACAAGAACAGCAGGTTCTTTTATCACACTTTCAAAGCCAGATTACGAATTATCTATCCTCTTCCTTGCCCTCTTTCCCCCCTCCATAGCATGCAGATACTCCCCAAAGTGGACCAGCTTTGCTAATATTTACAAAAACATAGTTTAAAGTAATCAAAACAGCATACTTCAACATTAGCTGGAGAACATGCACAATGAATATTGCCTAATGATGTACCAGTGATAAAACTTGGGCAAAACTCAATCAAATGGATTGTGAAAACCCATGTTCCTTTTCATTTTCAGCTAGAAAAGAATAGATGTAGCTAGAAACTGTTGGGGGACAGGAAACTCCTATGAATGAATAAAAGAGCATGGATGGGCAGAGATGAAGAGTGTGCCTGGTCAAAATGCTAATCTTCTTATCCTATCCTATCCATTTGCACATAAGCCTTGGGGCTCCCATCCTCAGGAGAAATAGTGCTTAAGTCAAAGCACTGAACTCAGGCACGCCCAAGAACAAGCCACACTTTGAAATCATAACCGAACATCTCATGATTCCTCACTTCATGTGCTATATTCACTGACTTTCCCTGTCTTTTGTAAGCAAATAGGCTTTATACTGGAATATTCAGTTGTGAAGAGGCCACCATAACAATTGGGTCCATGAGCAAATAAGGAGCATACTTAAAAAGGGCCAACTTCCCAGGTCTTAGTGCCATTTCTGACAAATGGGTACACACTTGAGTTTCTGAGCAAGGATATGCTACTTCTTGAATCTCATTACCTCTAGACCTTTTCTAGCTGGCTATAGACATCAGCCAGGTGTATAGAAAGTGACAAATGCTGTTCTGAGCCTGGGTTGCCGGCTGATATGGCTTCTGACAGCTAGGTCACTCAGAACCATTTGACATTTCACTGGACATTCAATTAAACACACTAAACACTGATTTTGTAGAGATGAATGCTTTTGTCTCAAAGAGTGTTAACACCTGAAAGTTGTTAAAACATAAAGGCATACTAATGTTCACACACAATCTAAAAGACAGTTTCCATATTTTCTGATGAGATTGTAACAATGTGTTTCAATCCCCTTTGAATCCAGCACTTGATAAAAGACAGCAGCGCAATATAGAGAATGCTAAGAGGACCAAATGTTTGCAAACAAATGTTCATTATTCTAGTTCAATCTTTCACAAACATACTGTACAGAGTCTTGTATGTTATAAAACAAAGGAACACATCTGTTTGTTCAGCTTAACATGACACCAAAATAAAGCAACTAAGTTTTGGGGAAATGAAAGGTACAAGGAAACAGAAACAGTTATTATTAATTCCTCAGCTTTTTACCGTAAACATTTGTCACTTAACAGACATTGTGTGTGATAGTTTCTTTTGAAGTGCAAATGCTTTTGGTCTTTCCTCTCAGTGGAATACATGAAGGACCAAGTGCACCCCATGGCATCTTCAGAAGGAGACAAAGATAAAGATTTAGGAACACCTAGCTCACCTCTAAGAGCCTAAGGCTTGGGAATTCTCAAAAATAAAAAACCCAGAACTCCCAATGAGTGATGCTGAATTTTGGAAAGGAAAATAAATACTGTGAGGTACAATAAATCGCACAGGAATAATAACAGAAACATATGGACAGTTTCCTTTGGCAAATTTAACGGAAGTGAATGCTGATGTGAACACAGAAAAAAAATAAAATATAAAAAATGGAAATGATATGAAAATTGCAACAAAGGGTATCTCTAAGTTTTAGATTGTTGGGAGAAATGTTTGAGGCCATTAAATTCAGAAAAGAAATACATTCTCTTTCTGTTATGTAGTTTGAAAAAACTATTGTTTAGCCCCCAACTCCTCCCCTCCCCTCAAAAAAGAAAAAAAAAATAACAAAACCCATTCTGCAAGCACAGCCCAGCAGTTCTGGCTGCAAATGAAGTTGAGTAAATATCCTCATTTAGTCAGTATGCTGTGGTAGCCGAGGCTGCTGATGTGGTTAACCAGCTCAGGCAACATGTGTAAACATCAGAAACAAAACAAAACAAAAAGGTTTGGAGCAGTCTCCCCTGCCTTGTTCTCACTCTCAATTGCTTGGTTTCAGGCTTGCTTTCACTTCTTTCTGACAAATTCGTGTGGGGAAACACAGAACACTACACAGTGAGACCCTGTCTTCCCATCTCCTTCTGCTGCTCGCTCATGCTCACTTACTTGGAGAGGAGAGCTGCTCCTTTCAAGTTCAGCGTGCGTGCGTGCTTTTTCAGAGCTTCCAAGAACAGCTGCTGTAAGCTGGCTTTTGATTTTGTCTATTAAGCAGGCCTGAGTGCAGTGCTACTGCAGAATTTGCAACAAATGAGACAGCCATACAACGGAATAATCCAGCTCAGACTTTTTCTTACTTTTCCAAGGATAAGGATTAGGGCCTTGGAAATGGGTGTGCAATTCTTACTGTATTCAGCTTTGTTCCTTTAGTGAGTAATTTGCACTCTTGTGTCCTGAAATATTATCCTGCCTCTACAAAAGAAATGCCAGGGCTGTTTCACACCACGTTATTTTGTTTCCTTTCGTGTCATTTAACATGTATGGGGGAAGGGTGCAATGTGGCTTCTAATAACATTCAACACTCCAAAGAATCACCACGTGTTTTTGTTTTGTTTTTGTTTTTTGCAAGCTAGTTTTCTTGTGGCCAAAAAGTGGGCCTGTGGTTATGTTGAGTGACTAATTGTATTTTCTTTTCTGAAAACCTGTGCAAAGTTGGCATTTTGTGTTAACACTAATACTTTTTGTTTGGCATTTGTGCCCTTTACTCACCAGACCATTTTTATACAAGTGGGTTTTTTGTTTTTGTTTTGTTTTGTTTTTTTAAAGAAAGATAGTTGTTGAAGTATGGCGATAGTTTAAGCATAAAAAGAAGCACGGATATTACACATCCCCTTGTAGTGTCTGAAAAAAGTGCATGACTGATTTATGTACTAGTACAGGACATTTTAAAAAATCAGCTCTGTGCTTCAAAGCATGCCAGCACGTCTTTATTACTATATCTAACAGGTAGTAAAAACAAGACAATGTATTTTTTTTTCTTTTTTCTTTTCTTTTTTTTTGTTATTTTTTGTTTGTTCGTTCTTAAAGAAAATGTGCATTAATGCTAATGAAAATGAATAGAACTAGCCAACAAACTATTTAGATCCTGCATATCTAACAGCGGGATGTAACTGTCAAAATTAAAGAAGAGTTAAACAACAATCAATACAACTGTTTTACGTCATTGGCCTCTCAAGGCTAAATATTTACAGGTGAATCTGCCATGCTTTAATTAAAGATTCTCTCAAAACCTTAAAGTTCACAAAAGACAACTATAAGAAGTTCCTTTTTGTTTCTTTTCTCTTTTTTTCCCTTTTATTTATTTATTTGTTTATTTATTTATTTATTTTCGTTTGCAGGCAACAGTCATAGGTACAACAAAACGTCTCTTTGGAGAAGACCAAGAATTATTCTATCAAAATCGGGGCTAATTTCACACTTTATATGTGTGTTCCTGTGTGTGTGTGTATGTGTGTGTGTTGAAAGGGGTACTTTTGTTTTTATCCCAAGTAAAAGACCCACCCTCCCCCAAAACTAGAAAGGAAAAGAAAAAAATTCAAAAGCACCTAGTGTTTATCATTTTTATCTAAAGAAAAGAAAATATATGTTTGCACTAGTGTAGACACAGAGGCATACACAAGTACATGCACATGTGCCCCGCTATGGAAGCACACACTGGCTATAGCAGTTCAAACATGTAGGCCATCTGGTGAGAGCTGGCATTTGTAGTGTCCATTCTGGGACTAATCTATCGAAGTGAAGGGAATGTTTTTGTGGAGATTAGGGTTCTGACTGTGCCGATTTCGGCTTCGCACAGAGGAAAACATCATGTTACAGCCTGGGACTTTGCATTTGTGCATTTCTCGCAAATGCACAGTTTTGTAGTGGACCCTCAGAGTCCCCTTGTTGCTGTACATTTTGTGGCAAATGTTGCACATGATCCCACCATTGCTCCCAGACAAGCTGCTGAACATAAGAGATCCTGAAACTTCAGCCCCTAGGCTGCCGGGGAGGGTGGGGACCTCTGCCTTGTGTGCCGATTCCCCACTGTCACTCGCACCATCAATGTCATCAAGAAGAATCCCCTCATCGCTGCCTGCATCCGATTCTCTGGAGGAATGGATACTGCTGCTGGACTGGAGGCTGGAGGTGGTGCTCAGGTCAAGGACCATGTAGTCCTCTGCCATGCCTCTCCCATACCCATTCAGATGGGAGTCTTCCGTCCCTGCGGGAGAGGAGGCATCTTCCCTGACATCGAGCCCTAGAGGGTGCTGGGCACCATAGATCTTCATCAAAAATTCATCCCGGAGGTCCTTGCTAAGGGAAGGCTGCGATGAGTCCAGGCCCATGTCATCGAGTTCTTTGGTCAACAGTTTACGGTGCAGGTTTATGTTGGCACTGTGTCTAGGAAAACAAGAGGGAAGGGGGAGACGCACAGGGAGTGGGGAAGGGTGAGAAAAAGGAGAGCATTTTAAAATTGATTCAACTTTCATTAAGAACCAAATATGCACATTCATTCCCAATTATAAAAGCCAAAGTTCCTTCCCTATATCCTCAGGACCTGGGATTGAGTGCAGGTGAGAGGTGCAGAAAGAATAACTTTCCACTGATGCCATTTTTATGAATAAGCTCTTCAAGGGCAGGATGACTACAAACTCAGGCACTCTTTTCTCAATGACTGTCCTATTAGTGCATCAGTCACATAGGACCTCATAACAGATGTCTTATACATAAAGTAAGTACAGGAAAATAAACATAAAACAGGTTAAAAGAATGGAAACTTCAGCTTGTCTAAATGGAATAGTCTAAATTTATTTAAAACCAGAAAGGAACAGCAAATAAACCTTTTCTAGCACAATAAATACTTGGAAAAAGATCTTCATCTTTAAAAATTAAATATTCTACATAATTTAGATTTAACTTTAAAAAAAATCATCTTCCTCACTCTCCTATATTTCGTGTTTTCAGTTTTAAAAAAATCTCAGAAAATTAGTGACTTAAAAAAGTTAAGAGATTTTATTTTTTCTTATGACATAAATCTTTTCTCAAGCTTATCTGGAATCCCACCCAAATCTAATAGCAAAACATATTTAGTTTCCCAAAGTTACTATATATTATTATTGCACTGTCTTCTCAACACTATTTTAAAGTCTAATTCTTTAGAACATAATCTTATAAATAATTTCCTAAAAATGAAACCCCTACCCCTACCCCCTCCCAAAAGAAATCACCAAAAGGATAAAATTAAAGCATAACAAGTTAAAAAAAATTTAAGTACAATGACATGGTCCCCTTTAGTTTACAAACAGAACCCCTAACTTTGACAAGCAAGAGTTTTGCTTGTGTTTAAAAGGGTGATATTCATTCCCAGAGCATCTACAGGGACCTCAGGTCTTACAAAGTCCATGTCACTGTTTATCTGAAAACATTGCCTTTGTATTTACACCCCCCCATTGACTTTAAAGCACCCTTGGGCATATACCTCTCTCCACCTGCAAAGGCTCAGATGTTTGCCAAGTTCCTAAATTGAAAATGATCCTCCAAAAGACACAGTGATAAAGAAACAGGCAAATAAAACTTGCCAGCACTGGAGGCTGGACATCTTAGGGAAGTTAATTGTGTTGATAGAAACGACCTAAATGGTCAGTATTAAGCTCATGAATGGCAGTCTCCTGGATACATCAGAAGTCACTCCAATTGGGAACAAGCATGGCTAAAGTTTCCTAGAGAAGTGTGAGAGGTATGTGCCTCCAGGGTAAGAAAGGAGGGAGAAGCTTCCCACCTTTCCACACAAGACAATCAGCACTCTGGGTTGAGGGGTGCAGGGTGGCAGCCCTCTGCACACTGCACTTGGGAAGGCTGAGCTTACCTTGTGACAATAAGATCAGCTTTCTAATCTTTTGCTAAATCGATCACAAAAGAAAGCAAGATTGAGAGACAGAGAGAGAAAGAGAGAGAGAAAGAGGGAGAAAGAGAGAAAACAAATTCACATTCTAGACATCCAGCTTTTAGAAACTTAAACAATAAAATAGGGATTTAAAATGTGATCACAAAATTATTTTCTGTCATAAGTGATCATCTCACATGTTGTCTTGATTTTCAGATCACCTGAATAATCCAAAAACCATAAATCAAACCAATAAACCAAATTGAAAGCATCAGCATCATCCATGAATGAGTTCCAAACAGACGCATGCAGTATGTGGATACATGATTGTGGATACACACAAGTTGTCCCCACAGGCCTGTTCTGACATTCCAGTTTCCCTGGTGTCAGATGCCAGATGACTCAAATGGATATTGCTAAGTTGAGTGCAGGAAATGCCTACCGTGATGACACGTGGGGCAACACCATCAGAGTTAGAACAAGAAGGAATGTGGAAATAGTTAAATCATGTACCACTACTCTATTGATAAAACAATCTGCCAGCTGTAAGCAGTTCATGAAACCCTATCCTCATTCATCCTTTTTAACACACCACCCCCTCTCTCAGCTTCATAAACAAACATTTGAATGCAGTCTAGAACTCTGTGTTGTTTCTCACACATCTGCAGTTAACGCTTCCTTGGTTTGCTGCTGAGCAAATAGCAGCCAGACACACAAAAGTTACATCAAAACAGACTAAATGAGGAAGAATAAATTAATGTTGACAAGAGGACATACTGATCACCCTGATGGACACCTCTCCCATAGGATGACTTGTGAATTTACACATCTCCACTGATATGTTACCAGGAAGGGATCTGTTCTTCATTTCTCACGTTCAGCAGAAGATGCCTGTAATCTAATTAGATGATGTACCAGCCCTCAATATCTGTCAACCAAACGATGTGCAGAAATGTGGAGACCAGCTCTGGCACTCCACTCAACAGTGTCCCTTTTCCGCTGTCAGCAGTACTGTTGGCCTCTGTTAATATAATTACATTGACTTTTATTCAATTAAGTGCCATCCCTCGCTTACAAAAAAAAAAAGCTACTTTATCAATTGATTCAGGTGTAATGTAATAATAAAGATGAACTCATGGCAGTGCATTAACTCTGCTGTTCATAACTTCAGTGCATGGGTTCATTCACAGCAGTCGATTTCCATTATGCAACCACAGTTCAAGAGAATTGATTCTTTTATGTTCATTTCTTAATCTATTTCATTTTTGTTTAATAATCTTCCCAAATGCCACATGCAAAACACATGGGGTGGGAATGAGGATAATGGGCTGGGGAAAGCCTGCTGGTTCAGCCCCACGCCTTGGACTTGGGAGTTTCCAACTGTCATGGTGTTGCTGGGGTGGGAAGAAGACAAGTGAGATGAGGCAAAGAGGGCTGATTGAGGTTCTTTAGCAGACACTGCTGGTCTCTTCCTCAGGAGAAGTTAGAGTTCTGCCTGTGCAGAATGGACAGAAGGCAGTGCTGGGTTTCAATAAAGACCTATTGTTAGACCCGCCAATCAGTCAATCCAAACCACTGACTGTCATAAAAATACTGTACTCAAGAGATACAAAGACCTAAGGTTAATAGCAATTTGAGGAATATTACAAGTTTAATTGGATCAGCAAGTCTGAAGAGGTAAAAAGAAGAAAGACAAAAAGAACTCATGGACAGTCAGATGCTGAGGGAAAAGAAGCTCAAGCTGGGAGGGAGGTGACAGAGCTGTAAATAGGACCTCAAGGATCTGTTATCCTGGGTTATACATGCATTGTTTTCAAGAGAGAAAGAAAAAAACGAGACTAATAATTAGCTAAAATTTAGACTAAATAAGAACATGAAGAATATATAAATCTGTTTCCATTTGATCTGATTAGGCAAATGATACAGCTATGAAGAAGGAAATTATTATCACAGAAAAAAAAAAAAGGATTGAGATAAAGAGTTCATGGGTATAAAGGTAGAGGTTCATACACAGGTCCAAAATTTAGTTCCCACTTTCAAGAATGTAGATGAGATATAAGTCAGCCTGTGGTATCCAATCAGTAATGCACAGTCTTGTAGAAGTGACAGAGCAGAAAGTAAAGCTCCATTACAATGTAAAGAACATCACAAAACGTAGGTCCAAAACACTTAACTTGGGCTGTGCACAGAGTCACAAATGTTCTCTGTATTTCTGCCCTCAACAACCAATCTGCCAAAATTTAAGAGTTCTCTCTCTCTCTCTCTCTCTCTCTCTCTCTCTCTCTCTCTCTTTACACACACACACACACACACACACACACACACACACACACACACACACACACACACACACAAAGAAGTAAGGTTTTAGATCCAGGGAAGGGTGTCAATACCTAGACTTCTGTCTGAGTGAAAGTCCTGTCACTGGACTAACATGTCCTTTCTGTTTCTTGGAGGAAATAGACGATCACAGAACACATCTAATGCCATCAAGCAAATGCAACAACCCATCAGAAAAGGAAAGCAAGGGCTGCTTTGGGCTTTGGTCTCATGTCTCATTTTCCTACTTGGTCAAATGCCCAGGGTGAGCTAATGCAACATTTTACAAGCAAATTTTTAAATAAAAACAGAGTTTTGGTTTGGTTTTGAAATACAAGGGAAGAACACGTGGTTTTGTTGTTAGTTGCATGTTTTAAAGGAAAGTCTTATGATCGGGTTAGAAAATTAGACTGAGACAATGTGACAGTCTCAATTATCAACTACTTGCATGCTAGAGAGATCTAGAATTGTCTGAGAGATGGGTCTCTGAGTATGTCTGTGGGGATTATTGTAGTTAGGTTAACTGAAGTGGGAAGACTGGACAGCAGTGGGTCTTCCCTTGGCTGAGAATCCTGCATAAAAGGAGCAAATAAGCTCAATATAAGCATCCATTGCTTTCTGCTTCCTGACTGCATGTGGTATGAGCAGCTGCTTCCTGACTGCATGTGGTATGAGCAGCTGCTTCCTGATTGCATGTGGTGTGAGCATCTTCTTTCTGACTGTATGTGGAGTGAGCAGCTTTTTTTCTGACTGGATGTGGTGTGAGCAGCTGCTTCCTGGCTGTATGTGGTGTGAGCATCTTCTTCCTGACTGGATGTGGTGTGAGCAGCTGCTTCCTGACTGGATGAGGTGTTAGCAGCCCCTTCAAGCTCTTGCTGCCCTGACTTTTCTACCATAAACTTTGAGGTAAAGAAAACCTTGCTTCATGAAATGTCTTTGCTAAGTATTTTATCATAGCAGCAGAAAAGTGACTAAGCCAGCCAGTCAGAAATTGGGTTAACAAATTCACAAATCAAGCTCGTATGTTATATAAAATGTCCAATACTTAATTAATTATGTGCCATTCTAAACTTAGTAAATTGATATTATGCAATTCTTTGGGTAAAATGGATTTAAGGCTTCACTTTTTTTTTTTTTGTATTTACTTTCCTGCTCCCTCTGTCACTCACGATAAATATATGCCAAATAATACTGTCTAAAATGACCACAATGAAATGTCCACAGCAGAGAGAGAGAGAGAGAGAGAGAGAGAGAGAGAGAGTGTGTGTGTGTGTAGTTACCCCTTGTATCATCCAGAGCTTGGTTCACCACAAACCCCAAACCAAATCCAAATTCTCTTATATGAACCGATACAGTTTTCTGTCCACCCCACACACATCTTTCATTTCTGTATTACATATGATTCCCATATAACATAAATGTTTTACCAAAATCATTGTACTCTATCATTTGGGAAGTAGTGACAAGAAAAAAAGTGTCTCTATGTGTTGGGTGCAGCTATGAGTTTTCTCCAACATTTCCTGTCTGTGGTTGGTTGAACCCATATACATTGATCTGCAGGACATGAAGGGTCTGCTGTGTAAAGCACAAGAAGAGAGGGGAAAGGAGAGGGAAAAGGAATTTCTATCCAATCTAGGAAAGTATAAATGCCAGATGTGGGTACAGGGTTAGTTAGCAATAATTGCCAACAGAAATGTAAGCCCACTCTCCAAATCCTCAGAAATAAACTATTAAAGCCCCTGCTCCCTATTCTCTTCTCAGTTGAGCTGCTATGACACTATCATCTTTACGTGCCTGTACTACCATTTATCAATGATGTGCTTACAGCTAAACAAGTGAAATGACATTTTAGCACTACCCATTTTCTGAATAACTGCAGTTGTCCTAGGATTGTCACTAAAGATCCTCTCCAGAACCCAGCCCCCTCTCCACTGCCCCAGGTGACAAAATCTAGTGTAAAAGTATAGTGGGTGTTTCTCAAAAATCCAAAAAGTAAAGAGATGAAAAATTAATGCAAGAAACAAAAACTAAGAAAAATTTAAAAATATGAAATTCAGTTTTTTTTTTCAAATCCCTTTCAATATAAAACAAATCATCCACACTGGCCACGCAGGCAGTTTCCTCTCCATTCAAATCATTCACTTGAAGATAAGCTCCCACCAAACTCTTCAGGGGATTAACTAATTTACTGCAGAGATACGGCACGTCTGTTGTAATAACAGGTAGGATGTATTGGGGTCGACCATTTATCAGAATTAGACCTCTTTTCTCAATTCACAGTGAATTATGCTGCCTACACGACTCCCCTCTCTCAGAGCCTGCCATCCCCTTATGGCCCCTAACGTGGCAGGCAAACAAAATTGACAGTCTCATCTTGTCAACAAGGGGCGATTCTCCTGAGAAGCCATTTAACTTTGCAGAGGAAGCAATGTATTAATGTGCTTGTCCCAGGAATGTTAATCATCTTCAGGCTTCCGATCTAACTTTGACGTGAACGAAATCACCAAATTTGTTTACTAAATGAATCGTAATATGCTAATAAGAAAGCATGACATATATGGAAAAGCCAAACAGATGGTTTGTTTACTCCACTTTGCAACTTTATAAATGCTGTAACTCTGAAGATGTTAGTGAGAATTATTTGTTTGTTGGCAGAGGCAAACATGTCTTTTGCATACTAAATTTGGCTCCACCGTTAGAAAACAATCTGTCATTGCTGTGGAATGCATAAAAATGTTAACACAGTGATGGCATTTGGGAGGGCAGATGGGTAGATGGAAAATGTGTATGCTGCATGCTCAGGTTAAGTAGAGTTGATATCCAGCAACAGCCTTACTCACTAACCATTTTAACGTTGAGTTGTATCTCACACTAGAAGGCTTTTAAGGACAGCTGCACCTGTTGCACTATAATGCAAGGGGGGTGTCACACTGTGACTAGGCCAGGCTTTCACAGCATTTGGGTAATCTCTGAACCAGGCAACTCATCTGGTGCTCAGCCTCAGCTATTGTTGGGTAAGAAAAAGCAAAGCCTCTCGGAGCAGTCATTTTAAGTTTTATACCGATTCAGGATGAAAACAAAACAAAACCCTTCGTCTTCTGTCCCATATTCTACTGTCTATTTTAAAGAATTAACAAAAGATGTTTTCCCACATAATAGGAATGAACTGCTTTTTTCACTCAAATCTGTCTTCCACTTAAAAAAAAAGTTAGCATGTAAAATGTGGTACATTCTTTCCGAGAAGAAATATTTGAAGTGTTTCATAATCAAATAGTTAATTTGTGATCTTAAGAGATGACATTAAGGATTTCTAAGTTCCCCATGGAAAGAGACAGTATCTTGTAGGACTATCAATATTACTTAGCTATGGACTTCATCTAGAAATGTATGTGGAAAAATGAAAGTAATGAACGTGAAAACTCAGGTGAGCATGATCTGCTCATGTGCTGTCAAAACTGCCAGCTGAAATACAAATACTTCAGTTAGCCCACCAGCCATGTACCTACGCTGCTGAGGATTTCAACTTCCAGAAATATTCAGATAATGTCTGTGAATTTCCCCTCCTACCCCACAGGCATGGTTGGAAGTGCAGAATATTTTAGAGAAGAGTTTGCTTCTTGCTCCCAATGTCACTGACCATTCCCAACATTCTAGTCCTACATATACAGTAAAGACTACCGCTAATCTTGCAGAGCTTCCTGATGTACTACTGTAAAGTGCTGAACTTTTTACCTACTGACGGACTAAAAACAAGAGATCTAAGTGGTCTAAAGAACCACTGAGTTCTTGCTGTCCAAGGATCACTTTGGAGCAAGAAACATTAGTGCTGTCCCAGCCTGGCGCTTATATCTCATTTGAAACATCTCATTCCTCACCAACAAAGAAAATTTCAATAAAGTACTTTTACTGGTTTAACAACCTCGAGCTCCTGGGATTGTCAAAGTGCTAAGCCTTTTCCAAGGAGAGAAGAAATCAGCAGCTCAAATATAATTAACCTTCCATTCTCAATGCAAACTGCCACGCAAAGGAGCTCTGCGGTCTATTAGTGAAGTTATAATGGCCAACAGGCAGAAGCAAAATTGGTCAAAAAGTTGGCTGCTGCTGTCATATTTTTGGAATTATGATTAATGGTACTAATAATGTGGATGATTACTGATATGTGTATCTCCAGCAGTTTATCATATTGCTCTGGCTGCCTACATCCACAATAAACAGGATGCTATCATTTACCTCTTTATTGAAGGCAACCCTTCTCTTGAAGGAGCATATTCTAATTACTTTGTAATGTTTTATGTCTTAAACATTTTGCAGCTCTGGACCTTGCCAACTGCTTCATGTCTACCATTGATTAATTACTGAAGGTTTAATCAAAATTTAGAACCTAATGTAGTCATTTATGAGCACACCACAGTGCCAAAGTAGTTAGGCTCTGCTCCCAAGTTTGGAGAGTGTTCGGTTCAAAAATCAAATCCCAGTCAGGTAGGAAGATCCAAGAATTTCACCTTGGGTGCTCTGAGGTTGCCAATTCCATCTCTGCTGATGAATGGAAGGTAATCTAACTACAGGTAAACAATAGTTTTACCTTCCATCTCACCACTAGGCTCCCCCCCACCGCCTTCCCTCCCTCCAGCCCCAAGCCCCAAGCCCACAGAGCTGCACCACCAGCTGCTCTGAGAGAAGGGTGGTGCTTTTGAACACCCATCAAAAGAACATAGTTTTGAAGTGGTTAAACAAGTGAAAAATAATTTGCTGGGACAAATACATAAGTTTTTTTTTTAATGTGGATTTTTTTTTTTTATGGTTCTGTCATACAACCATTCACCGTTGAAGTTAAGTGTTTTTTTAATACCATTACTGAACTGCTGAAATGGATGCTAATATAGCTTGGAGTGCTAATGTCAAGTCCCAGTAATAAAAAAGACAGACTGCTGAATGAAATAATTTCAAGTAAAAAATAGAACAAAAGTGCTCTCTCTGTTTCTCTCTCTCTCTCCACTTTTATTGAATTGGGACTGACTGAGCCAATTGCTTTAGAAGTCTGTAAAACACAATTACTAGTGAGCGAAGTGACCCACCAGTGCCCCCTCAGTGACAGAGTGGACTAAAAATGCAGCGGAGTTCCAGCAGCTCCCCTCAGCCCCATCAGACTTCCGAGGCTCCCTTCTAAGGGCCTGTTGTTTGCTCTAAATCTGTGTTTCTTCTTAGGAAAACTTCTTATTTCCCATCAACATGATCCTATCACTTTCTAAGATGGAACTGTCTCTTTTGGAAATTAAGGATGATCTGTTTTGGTCTTTCTGTTTAAATGCGTCTTCGTATATACACACATGTGCACCTCTGTGAAGATGAGCATGACTGTGAGCGGCCAGGCATGATTCAGATTTGTCTGTGCAGGAGTGGAACGGAGCCGTCACCTACGTACGTCCAGGCAGAGCCACTTGGATTCCCCTTCTCTTTCTTTCTTTTCCAAGGTAAAGTAAAAATCAGAGCAAGCAAGAAAAAGAATTAAGTTGAAAATGGGTAACATTTTCCCCCTTAGTTAATAAAAGAGGTAATAAACTCCACAAAGTAGTGGAGTTAAGATCACTAACACTTCAGCCTAACAGCTTTTTACCAGGAATTTACAACTCTCATTTTAATCCAAGCAGCTTGCATTAGGACATAAAATGTAGGTATTTTTTCAAGTGTAGCTTTATGTGAAATGACTGAGGAAAAACTGTCCTTTGCTTGAGAAGTATTCTCTTTTCCTCTGACTTGGTGCCCACCTCTCAAATATACACGTCTTGGCACTCCAGAATCAAAGCCACCAGATCTCCTTTAAATTTTTAACATGTAATTCTTTGGCAAACTTATTTCACAGACTACCATATTTATCCAGTTGAAGGTCCTGAGAGTTTAACGGGCAAAACATCACACTATTTCTGAGTAGCCCAAGGAGAGAGGAAGGACAGCATGCTTTACAGGGTGACCTCAATGTGAAGTTAAGCAGCAGAGGCTTCCCTTGTCTTTGGAAATAAAAAATACTTAAACCTAAACAGTTGTCTGAAGCTTTTCACCTAACAGAGGAGGGGGGGGGTCCCATCAGGGTTACACAGGTGAGCAGAAGAGAGGGATCCCACCAGGGTCACACAAGTGACAGAGGGCAGGGATCCCACCAGGGTCAAACAGGTAACAGAGGATAGGGATCCCACCAGGGTCACACTGGTGGATGTTAACATACATGCACAGTCTCATACCACCTTCCTACTATAAGGCTTGTCTGGAAAAACAAGTATCTCAAATGACATCTCACATCAGGAAGACTCACAACTAGAAAGTGTACCAGGGGGACCAGAAACAGAAAGCAAGAAAATGACCCCTTCCAAGAGGTACCATCATGGAAACATCCCGCCTGGGTACTAATGATGCACCTTCTTTGGTATTTTGCCAGAATTTTCCAGGCAGTGCTGGTAATAAGAGTGGCAACCTTTCTAGGGAAGGCAATGATAAAGGCTGTGTTGCAAGCATTCTGTTTGTAGTGGGAGCTCCACAGTCACGAGAAATTTAATAGGAACTTCCCTCCACAGCACTTACAAAACATCTCTGTGCACATGCCAGGGCAATTGTTTGCTGGCCACTGTGCTGTCTCTGTGGCACACAGTGCTGAATATGGTGGCATGAAGGCTGCACTCTTGTGGAGTGAAAGGTCAGCAGAGGTTTAAATGAGCTTGTCTTGCATCCAGCTGGGCCAGCAGGAGGTCATTAGGAAGATCCAAGGCTCACTTTAGGCTTGACAGAGTCTCTCCCCATGATACAAGGAGACCGTTTTGCTCATTGCTCTTCTCTCAGTGTATAAAAAGAACCCCGGGGACAAGAGTGACACAGAAGTTTATCTTACTACCAAAGTTTTGCTTGAGGAGGGCACAGCCAGCAATTACTCAGGAGGGGGATTTACTCTGTTTGTTTGCTTTTGATGGAAAGTAATGGAGATGAGCACAAAAGGCCTATTGATCTGCTGGCTCTATTGTGAAACCAAACAGAGGAGCAGTGGGGGAACATCTCAATGTTTAAAAGCCAGAAGACCTACACAACTACATTCACTATATAAAGAATTTTGGAAGTGGAGAATTGAAATTTGATTGGGCATAGTGTTGGAAATGAAGCATTCATCTATTAAGAGGCTCTCCTCTGAGGATTAACACACTATTTGACAGCTAATTACATTAGGGCACATATACTAATAGTTCCGTTGAACTGGTGCTAAGTGGCTCATTTCTTGGAGGTATTGCCTGGTATTTATTGAAAAGCTCTCTCTATAAAAAGTTCTCTATAAGTTTCCAAACATAGAGAATGATGGAAAAAAATGGATGCCGCTTTACTGAGAAGGTGATAACAGGAGGCAGGTAGCATGTTTTCACATCTTCACCTCTGTTGTTAATGTATGCAGTGGCTCATCAAAGTAGCTCATGTTAATTTATTCCCGCACACCTGTACAGGGCTGGAAGTCAGGTAATAAGATGAGCAAAAACTATACATCTCTGCTGTTTAGCTATGGCTACCCAGAGGCCTATACAAGAACAAATTTAGTTCTGGAGACATCAGCAGGTTTTAATAAACCAAATACAGATGTCTTACTCCATACAAATCAAGAAGTTTACATGTTTAAATCTGGACTGATTTAACTAGCAATCAAAGAGAAGGTTCACACTTGGCATCAATGGTTACCTCATATTTATTTATAAATCACCCTAGGCAGATATTATTTTGTTTTAAAATTTATTCTCCTGACTGAAACAACCTCCACACACCTTAAAGATCAAGAAGAGGTTCTTGCCTTTTTGATACAACCTATGACAAACTTCAGCAATTACTGTGGGAAGGTGGGCAAAGCTCACAAGGATGGTAACTTCTTTCTATACACACCATCTAGTTTCTGGAGGCCTTCAGTTTCAGATTTCCAATCACCAAGGCTAAAACAAATAATACACTAGGAAATGATGGAAAAAATTAGGAAAATGGACAGATGATTTAGCTTTTTGTTTGCTTCCCCTCCAAATAAATAAGTAAATAAAGCATGGGCTCCTCTTCTACATAGGTGAGTGACCAGTGAACCATCCCAAGGACCCAATACTAAGTCTGAGGATGAGAGACTAGCACAAGGAAACTAGGCCCTGCTGAGTGTGATTATCATGCTTTTATGCACAGTGCAGCTCCAAGCCACTTGGTCAGAACTTCTTCCCAGGGAGTATCTCATACACAGTTCTCCAAGCCAGCCTCCTGTTCCCTGGCAGAACAACTCAGCAACGGCAGAAAAAGCAAGGGATAAATACTGAAAGAATCTGACAATCATCTCCAGCATCAGAGCTCTTTACAGAGGAAACGATTTACACTTCACTTCAATCTTTCAGAATAAAGAGCATTCATACAGCTAGTTGGTGATGAGGGGAATACTAGCTTGTTCTTCGTCACTAATGTAGAATGGTCCTGTCTTCTGAATTGATCAAATACACCATTATTGACAACTATACACAGAAGGACACCTTCGATAGTGTTTCTGACTCTTGTCATCCCTTGCATGTGTGTTTTTCTCTCACTGTTAAATTTAATGTTGTTTTTCCAAGTCCATCTTACTAACATGCTCATGGGAAGACCCCAAGTGCACCCTGCCATGTGTACTCATCTTAGAATATGATCACAGCTCCTATAAGATAATGTAGTCTGGAGGACAAGGCAGCTGCATGGGGGAGCAAAAGAAAGGAGGAAAGCTGGAGTTAGGACTGGTGCACTAGGATTGCTGCACACTTCAGCTACATGGGGATACAATGGAACTTGCCCTCTGGTGCTTCATTTGCACAAGGAAGACAGTATGGAGTCAAGGATGGATGAAGCCAGCTCTCTTCAGAGTAGAAAGAAATGGTTTGGAGACAGGAGGTCTAAAGACAAAGGGGAGTTTCTTGGGAGGGTCTGTTGGTAAGAGAGCCCATTGTTGTTCTAATCCATCATTTGATTAAAGGAAGAAAAGAAGAACACAGGCCTTTTGGAGTTTGTGTAGTAATAAAAGAGGAGACCCCCAAAAGGCAAGGCTAAGGAGCAGATCACAGATGAGACCGAAGAGCCTCTGCACAAGGAGACACACCCACTGACTGATGTTCCCCGAGGAAATGACTCCACTCTGAAAGCTGTATTTAATTATGTTCCCAAGTCCACTCTGCTGAGATTTGGAAAGAGGCTGGCAACTCTATGGCATAACTGTGTCTTGTTATTTTGGTGGCAGTTAGTCACACACATCATTGTGTTAATGTAAGTCATCATCTTAACAGGGTGAATACTTTCTTTTGACAAAACTTTTTTTTTTTTTTTTTAAGGATTTAGACTGGGATCAAAAACTTGTGTAGTTTTTAGATAGCCAAATTTCAAGAGTAAAATACCCCCCCACTTCATGATACCGTTTTTCAATTTGTATTCTGTCATTTATCACAGTATAAAACTCTGAAATGAAAAAGATCGGATACAGTATACTTTTCACCCTCATACAATGAATGGACTATCTTGAAACAGCTGCTCTGTACTCTTCATGTACTTAGAAGATGCCTTGGTCTAACTTCTGTTTGACTGGCAGTGGCTAATCTCCCAAGTCCTTACGATAAAAATGGCAACTAAAATATTCTTTGTCTATCTGTGTCAACAGACCCTCCTTCCACGTCTGGGTACAGACAGACACAGCAGCACCTGTGCTGTGCTCAGCAGTGTGCTCTAGTGACTGCATTAGTGGAGGCTTCAGGCTTGGATCCTCATCCTTTGCTGCTTATTCTTTCCAGTGTTATGAACTGTGATGTTTTTAGCAAACTAAAATGTGAAAGAAATTAGTGCAAATAAGCTTAAGTGTTGGCCTCAGACTCACCATTTTCATAAATATTTCATGCAGGCTTTCACAACTCTTATATTTGTTAAAAGATTTCAATGAAAAAATTTTTCAATGCGTTAACCTCGTCATCACTAATATACTGTTTGAAATCTGAAAGAACATTCCAAACTTGGAATGGTGAGGGGTGGCACTGCATTTATTATTCAAAGTATAGGTATCTTATTTGGAATTTCCTGGGACTGTCAATAAGAATTTAGAATTTAGAACTGAAAATAATGGTAACACAAGAATTTTTTTTTTAAATAGAGCCAGGATAGCAGAGGTAGGAAATCATTAAAAGAAATGAACTCGGCCCTTTCTATGTAAGTAAAAAGAAAGAAAATATGTATATTCACTTAAAAGAAGATTGATCTTTCAGATATGAAAATGTTGCAATGACAGGTCACTGCTTTAGAGTTAATACTTTTTAATCTTTTTTTTTTTTTTAAAATCAAGACAGAGTTTTGGTACATAGCTCAGTCTTGAAACAAACTGGCTATCCTCAGCTCCTCCGAAGTGATTAATGATTACAGGCTGTACTGCCACAGCAGTCCTGGGCCACTTTCCCTACCTTCTGCTTTGTCAAAGACCTTCATCCAACTGATAAATCTTTGAAAACTGCATTAATTTTGTTTTTACGCATGCACGTGTGCACACACACGTGTATATATATTAAAGTATGAAATAAAATTTTACCTGAAAATATTAAAAATTTAGTGTAGAGCCAAAATGCACATCCCATGAAGTAGGAAGGACCAGATGCTTTATGACCTGAGTTGGGCTGGGGCACTATGGGAGAAAAACCTTCCCAAAGGCTCATCCTCCATAGGTGAGGGGTCACCTTGTTCTCCCATCACTGAATGGCCACCCTGACATCCCATTCATATCGTAAGAGAATTAATAAAGTATATTGCAGGTTTAGACCAGTTGCTTCCACTTAACTCCCATGGTTTCAGAACTGTAGCTACATAACTATAAAGAGTGATGTAATCTGATGGCTGTATGTAACCTACTTCTAACTGATCTTAAAGCATGTACCTAGGCATGTCCCCACTTCTGTGAAGTCCCATGGCAGATTACGTTTTAGACATGTGGTCATAGACACTCTGCAGTTGAAATAATGAAACCCACACAACCATGCTCTTTCCCCATATCAACAATTACTCTGGTGTCTTCTGATAGTTTCACAATTCTTAAAGAATTGAAGGGCACACTAAATACTCATGTAAGGAATGATAACATTACTGGTTATACCTACGGAGATGCAGACTGTCTCGATGTCCTGGACCTATGGTTCTTTCCATCCGTAAATTTCTGTTTCTATATTGGATAAATATGTGTGTATGAAGATAATATATTGGTTTAATTAAAAAGCCACAAGGCAAAGCATATATATATGACAGAAGCTGTGGCTTCTAAAGAAAGGTTCATGGGGAGGCAAGGAACTGTGTACTGTTAACTTATTCACACCAAGATGCATGGAAACACACATATACATACATGTACACATACACAGAAAAAATGGCGTGCATTACTAGGTAAAATGACATGATTCTGCATGCTTAATCATAACAAGCACTGACTGAATAAATCCTTCATGAGCATGGCAGCTTAGTGGTCATGTGGTCAATATGGGCAATCCTTACAGTGCATCAAAAACATCTAACTTTTAAGTCCACCATGATTGAAAGTGTACCCTCCCCCAGCAGGAGCCGCCAATGGAGATTTACTGACCTGTCTCTGCTTCGTCGAGAGGGGAAGGCAGCATTGCAGCCAGCCACTGTGCAGACATGCATCTCTTTTAAGTGAACGTTCCTGTAGTGAAGCTTCACACTGTAGGAGCTTTTGAAGCTCTTCTTGCACACATAACAGATTTTAGGGTCTGGACTAGAACACAGGTCACCTTCAGGGGAGAATTTTTGAGGGCTTCCATAATTCAGAGACGATGTAAAACTTTCATGCAAGGCAGCCATGCTGGCCCCCCCGCCATTGTAAAGTCCATACTGGCTCATGTAAAACATGTCGTAAGTGGGATCTGTGAATTCTTCCTTTACCTTGATGACATCCTGGTGAGATGGCTCACTGTGATTCTCATCAGGCCTCTCACTGTTCATCAGGACTTTTTCGCTCACCTCACTGTGGATGTGCTCATCCCCTTCCATGGATTCCTCACCAAGTTTAGGCTCTGAAGACTCAGACTCATTCTCATAGTCCCGCTCGGGCTCCTGGTCCTCAGATGTCATGCTGTCAGCCCTTCTTATTTCAGTTCTTGAAATGCACCGGGTTCTATTATGCTTAGAAAAGTCCTTCACAGAGATGCCTGGGCTCATCTCCTCTTGGGAATGACAATGATTGTCATGGCTCATGTCATTGACCACAGTGCCACCATCATTAGGGTCATCATCTTCATCATCAAACTCATCCGCTGTGTCAATGATTTCCTTCTCAATTTTTACAGGCATGCTTGACTTCCTAGGCTTTTTCTTAGGTGCCAGGTCAGCACTGGGCTCATGAGAACCCATCATCACTGCTGGCACTATTGGCTCAGAGGGTGGAGGAGGGTGCTGTTCTATGGTACCACTGGCTGGAATGATGGGACTGGTTGGGAGGGAGGTTGGAGGACTCACCATTTCCCCTGGAGTAAGTAAACTTCTATAAAAAGGAGGAACTGGTTGTACAGTCTTTAGCCCAGAAAATACCAGCTGGCTAGGGAGAGGGTTCTGTAAGACGGGATCTAACGGAGGAGTGGTAAAACCCATTGGGGGCCTACCAGGACTTGTGAGTGTGAGATTTGATTTTGTACTTGCTATGACTGGAGTGGCAGCTCCTGATGTAGCCCTAATTAAATCTTTGTCTCGGTTATTCCTTAGCATAGGCATGTGAAGGCGAGGGTTGGGGTTTGCACTGTGGCGATTTCGGCTTCGAAGGGAACTGAAAACCATGTTGCAACCTTCAATGGTACATCGATGTTTGATTTTCAGGTGAACAGCATTGTAATGAATTTTGAGAGTACCTTTGTCATAGAATGTCTTCCCACATGCATTACAGAACACCCTTCCTTTCCTGGAGGCTGACCCCATCCTTCTCATACGGTGAATCCGGAATGAGCTTTTTGGATGTTCAGTTTTGCTTAGATCACTGACAGGGGCAGAATTCTGAATGGGGGAGACACATGCTGGTTCAGTTTTGGGCTCCACATTAGTGATGCTAGTCAGGGCATTTCTATTGGGTGTTTGATCACTCTTATAAGGTGTGGGAGATACTTCAGATTCACTGCTCTCATTATATTCATTCTGGGTTGAAATGCTCGGTTCCCTCAGCCTCAGTCCGGGCTGCTCTAAAAGCAGCCCGTTGGGAGGCAACCCTAACAGTGGGGCTGAGACAGGGTTTATATACTGGAATGGAAGCAGAAATGCAAGGCTGTTGGGTATGTTTTCAAAATGATGAATGCTGGAAGGATTGCTGTTCTCTAAGTGAGCAAGGAGGCTAGGGCTCCTGGTGCGATTATTGCTCTCAATGAAAGTCCTTATATCCGAGTCTGTCTTTGAAGATGGTACAGCCACAGCTTGCCCTTCTTTCTCCTGAATTGCCATCAGCTCCACAATGGATTTGGTTTCCCCAAACCGTAGAAACTGCTGAAGGGTGATGATTTCCTCTTCTCGAGACATGATGGCCCAGCGGTCCAGTACTTTGCCAGCAGCGTCCTACAGGCCACATCAAAGAAACAACAAAGACAAATAAAATAAAAAACCTTATTGATTGTGCATAATTATTCAATACAACTGAAGGTGCTCTGCCAGCTTATGAAACACAGAGAGCCAGAGCAGAAAACGGCATGCAAGCAGTGTTAATAAAAGTTAACACATAAAGCAAACTTTTCTGCCATGCAAATGTAGCAATTACAGTCACAGCTATAGAAACAGATTGAGTTTAATAATGTCAAGGCAAACAAAATGTGGACCACTGGGGCTTTGTGATCTAAAATGCCTTCAGTACTGCCATTTTAACAATAATGATCTATATACTATGCAACTCTTTAGCATATATTAGTGTAAGATGTGAAGTCTTGCTGTGCAACCTAGTATAAATGCAAAAAAAAAGAATATTCCCTAATCTTTGTTAAATAATGACACCATTGGAGAGAATTAAGTACAGTTCATGACGTGTACTTTTTCAAGCAATCATGACACTAGACTCAGTGATGGAAATTCCTTCAAATAGGATTTATGTGACTTCTGGGGTAATTTTAAAAAAAGAGAGAGATGAGAGAAACAGCTTCACCCCCTCAAAATTCCATCGCTACACTGCATACTGTCTTTCTAAAATGCCTGTATTTTCATGCTGGCTAAGACAAGGCAATTTCATGAGGCGGGGTGAAGGAAATATAACTTGTGAAACATAACTTTCCTCTTCTTAAAAACTGGCTGTATCCAAGCCATTTAAAGTTTGACATACATACATTTAAAGTATATGACATTTTAGGATTTGTTGAAAGGACAGGAACAGATACCTGAAAAGCAAGCATGTGATGGCGATAGGTAGAAGAAACATGAAAAAATTTGTCTCTCATCATCCTCCTCTGATAGCAAAGGGAATCCATAGAGACTACATATCAGCCATCATCAGACTGCATGCTGTTAAATATACATTAAAAAGCATCTCACACTTTCATTTTTACTAGTACTTATGATATTTGCCTGGAGGTAGGACTTAAGAATCCTGCAATGTAATGTCAGGAAATCCATTTTAACATGTGTGGAGAGAAATCTATTCAAACAGTTAAATGATGACTATGTGATTTTTTTTAAAGGCATCATTTCTTAGGCCTACCAAGATCAGGGATCTTTGTGGCCCTCTGTGCATCATAGTTGCTTCAACTTTGACCATCAACTTAAGAAAGCACAAAACCTTCTAGAAAAACAAATTGGTGCTGGGGGAGTTTCAGAAGTGGTTCAGCTGTAGGAAACTGATAGTATGTGTGTGGCCTTGGGATAAACACCAAAAACAAACTTAAAAATGACAACACACTTATCATCTACAACGACAAAAATTCTAACTTTACACTGGAGAAATCTAATAGATACTACCTAGAGAGACTGATCTAAGCTAACACCAATGGAAGGAGGCATACTGTCATCTTGTACTCTTAATGTCTCTTATAAACATTTTTTCCTTCAACTTAATTATTGGAAAGCATCAGGAAAAGCAAAGCTGATGGAGCAGGACATGCAATACTGGATAAAACTCTTCAAAGTACAGCAGTTAGAGGGCAGGCGGTTAAGATATGACTGGGTAGTGTTAGGGATATTAGACCAGAAAAGACACACTAGCAGAAAAAGTAGCAAAGTGTGCAGAAAGACTCTGGATTTGATAACAGTGTCATGAAGATCTTGATTCCCTGTTTCAACAACTGTGCCATGATTACACAAGATGTTGCTCTAGGGAAGAGGGTGAGGATGAAGGAACCTGCGCTATATTTTGCAATAGAAAGTCTATCCTTAGCCTTTGGATATGAAGTTCCCTCTGGACCAGTCATGTTCTGAACTGTCACAGCTAGTATGAGTGAGTAGATAACCAGCATTTATCTGAATTACTTTTTAAAGCAGCTTGGAAAGATGTATAGCATCCCTCATATCAGTTTATATAGCCAGCATGTGTGTATGTCCATTCCCATGAAAACTGTCAAAATGCTTGTCCTTCTCTTATCACATAGAAATAATTGTCTTTAAGATGAAATGTTCTCACAAACTCCCTGTTTAAAGTAAGCATACAATGCCACGGGTGGCTAGTAACTTCAGTGCTGCAATAGCTACTAGACAATGATCACTAATAGCTACTGTTGTTATTCAGAGCCTTGTTTCTGGAATATGGGGAACAGAAGGAAATACTGGTGCTGTAGGAATGTAAAAAAAGCTAATTGTGATGTTATATACATTATTTCACTTGAAAATATGACCCCTGCTCCATGCCACCATGATAGAATCCAGAATATGGGGAATGTTAAATAGATAAGTAATCAGAAGTGAAGTGTACAAAAGACAACTTGTAAAGGTTCCAAGAGGGTCTCTTGGAGTCTGAGACTTGAATGCCAAAATTCTGATGCTTCAGTTCACTGACTGTCTCCACAATTAATCACTGAACATCATTCTGCGATACACTATATTTAGGAAAACAAATAGAATGTTTTTAGAACAAGACTTTTCCTAGAACTTCTACACCATTTTTTTCTTGCTATTAACTAGGTCTCGTTATTGCTCATTTCTGTTAAGCTGAACTCCAGTGTGAGCCTTATAGAGTCATGTCTTCTTCAGGTTCTGCCCAGGCGTCCTGAACCTAAAACTATAGGTCAACATACAAGCCCAAGATCATAGCCTATGGAATTCAATGAGCCACAGAAACCACAGCGTCCAATATGAACCATTATCAAAACCACCAACATCATCCTATTCCCCCATCTCCCCACCTCTCACCCATGGTACACAACCGTCCTACTGCTTTATTTTTTTCTCCTGGCTGCAACAATGGCTGCCGTTTCTTCTAAAACCACTGTCTTTTAGAAGTCTGATAGGACTGAGTAGCTATCTCTGAGAAAACTGAGGCTGTGACATTGAAATTACTTATTTATGTTAAAAAAAAAAAAAAGAGTCCAGGGACATTGAAATTACTTATTTATGTTAAAAAAAAAAAAAAGAGTCCAGGTAAGGGAGATTCAGGTCTTTGCTGAATCTCTCTCCCTCTCCCTCTCCTTCTTCCTCTCTCTCTCCTCCTTCTCCCTCTCACCCTAACCCTAAGCTCCTTGCTAAGAAAAACTAAGAACAATGCAGTTTTAATGTATTTATGGGATAAGCTGGTTTAAGGGAACAGGAAGCCATCAAAGAAACAAAGTATTTATTAAAGAGCTCTGTGACAGAAACACACATTGTTTAGTTCAGTGACTCTCACAAAATGGCTGAAACCAGAATGTTTTATAATCATTTAGATGAACTAATATCAGCTCGAAGACTTTGTAAACAATCAGAAACAAAACAAAACAATGAACAATATAAATACCAACAAATAAACTCCAAGTAGTTTACCACAGCCATTAACCATTTGGAAACCTCTAGGACAACTTGACTACATGCATGAATTTTTCTGAGTAATTTATTTTTATTGTACTTAAGTGTTGATTAATGATTGATAAGAGAAAATCTGGACTACCTTAATGTTTGAGAAGTAAAGGTGATCAAATACACTTTATCAATGTGAACAGGAGTAATAAAAGAATAGATATTACCATGGAAACAGTGCTAGCAAAGCAAAAATCCAGTTTTGTAGGCATATGAAAATCATGACCACCACTGACAAACCCACAATAGGACAGCAGTCTTATGCATGTATATACTAAGGTCTAAGTATAAAACTGGACACTTGACTTCCTCTCTAGTTGGTAAATCAATTCCTTTAGGCTTTTCTACTTGTAACCAGAGTTCACTAACCTCCAACCCATTAGACTGGAAAGTGATATTTACTAAATGACAATAACATGAATTCACTGTTCAGTTAAATATAAGTACTAGTTTTCTGGAAATATGGATATACTACTAATTTTAAAACTTGAGAAACAGCAAGTAGTCAACAATTAAAAATTTGTGTTATCAGATTCAGAAAAGGTCCGAAAAACATAAAATATTAACATTTAAGCAGGTTATATGAGAAGACATCATATTATTTCACCAGAGCTTTCATATTCCTTATAGAAATCTGTCTGTTCTTAAATAACTCTGCAGAGCATTTGTTTGTTTGGTTGTTTTTTTTTTTTTTTTTTACGACAGGGACTAAAACCAGTGTATTGAGTAAACTAAGCAAGTGCTCTACATCTGACGTACATGCCCAGCCTAAAAAGAGTGATTTTTAAACACTGTTTGTTTTTAGCTGTCATGGTTTCAATGGTTCACACTGAACCTCTCCAGAAGGCCACTTACAAGACTTGTGGTTTCAAGATAAAGTAGGTTGGCTGGTTAATCTCATTTGGGGAGATGGACAATAGAGAAGGAAAGCTGTAATAAGACAGAGGAGATGTGATGGTGTTGGGATGGACTACTAAGCAATCTCAAGATCAGAATAAGAATGAGCCTACATATGTTGTCAGCAGGTCACTAACCACATCATAGCTTAGAGGAAGATAAATGCTCTTGTTTTGTTCATGGACTATGAACAATACCAAATACAGCACATATGGAAAGTATATTCAGTCAGCATTACCTAAATTGTTAAGAGGTAAGCAATACTGAGGAAGAAACCAGGGAAACAATCTAATTCACTGTATCCTAAAAAAAAAATATCATGGGAAAAAAATCCAACCAAGGAACTCAAAGACTTGCAGAATGCAAACTTCAAGACACTAAATAAGATACCAGAGATGGAAAGACCTTCCATGTTCATTGATTGGTAGGATTAATATTGTGGAAATGATCATCTTACAAAAAGCAATCTACAGAATCATTCCAATCCCCATCAAAATTTCATTGCCAAGTTTTGAAGAAATTATAAACAATCTTGTGCTTATGGAAGCACAAATGATATGGATAACCAAAGCAATCCAAAACAATATAAATGTTTCTGGGCTATCACTATTCCTGACTTCAAATTATACTAGAGAACTGCAGTAGTAAAAACTACTTTAATAACCAGGAAAATGAAAATTAATACTTCTTTGAGATTCCATCTTACCCCAGCCAGAATGGTTAGGATTAAGAAAATAAGACAAGTGCTGGTAAGTATGTTGGGAAGGGGGAACCCTTATATACTATTAGTGGGAATGCAAATTAGTGAAGCCATTGTAGAAATCACTGTGTTTTTTCCACCCAGAAAATTAGAAATAGAGCTTCCATATGACAAATATAGCACTCCTGAGGAAACCCCAAAAATCTTTATTCCATACTACAGAGACACATGCTCATCCACATTAATAGGTGTTCTATTCACAATAGGTATCAGAGCAGCATGTACATTTGTATCTCTCTATTCTTAGATTCATGTAGTTCTCAGAGATTATTGGAGAAATTTCTTTATCAGTTGATGTGTGTGGGGGGGGGGCGGGGAGTTGGTCAATGCAGAAATTTACAACTGGTCAAATATAGAGAATAATTGACTGTAGAACACAGCCAAAGCTGAAATTCTGTATTACACCCCTTCCAAAAAACTCAGGGACCATGTGGAAGAGGAGATGGAAGGACTGTATTAGTTAAAAGGCAGAGGGGGCTGAAGAAAAACAGTCTTTCCCACATGTCAGAACCACTGCACTCATGAACCCATAGCAGCTGTTTTCCTTCACAAGACCTGCACAAGATCAGGCCAATCGACATTCTAGCATGGAGTTGGGGAAGGGATGTATGAGTCCCTGGCTAAAGAGCAATAGCAACTAATGTCAGTTTTCTTTAATGGTATGGCTTCTTTTAGGCTGGTCATACTTTAGTGAATGGCTGCACACCAAGAAGTGCATGTTTAATACAAATTGGAATAGATGGTCTATTGAACTTAATAAAATAAACCCAAAGTTGGGGAGTGGGTAGGGAGTGAGAGTAGATCAGGGAGGTATTAAGGGGAGGAGTGACAATGGATATGATCAAAGTACACTGCATGGCATTCTCAAATAACTCCTAAAATATTTCCAAAGTAAGCACAAAATTTAGAGACATTCTCTTTCTAGTAACAGAAAAAAGTAGAAATTTCCAGTCAAATTAAAGGCATAAAAGAAATCGTCTAATGATTAGCTAATTAAAAATACTTTAAACTAAGTGAAACCAAACTCTAAGAACTCCTGATTACCTACAACAAAACTGGAAGTTATGCCATTTGTTTTGATTTCTTGTCTAGATTTCTATGGCAAACTTTATTAGAAGAGTTCACCATAGCTACATTTACAATTGTTTTAATAACAAGCTTCCTATGAAGATTTTATGTTTGTTTTCTTTCAGGTTAACACAAGGGAGGTAAGAGACATGGCTCAGATAGAAGGTATAGAAATTATGGAATTTCAAGCCCACTTAAGTACTCTTCACTCAGGTAAAGTTTAGCAGTTATTGCTGAGTTAAAATCAATGAGACAATACCACAGAGAACTTACATCACATATTTTGTCACATGTTCTAGATGCTTAAGTCTTAAAAACGAGTTGTGCAATAGCTGTACCATGAAATAATACTGGGAAATACAAAGTAATACATTTTTAATATACATTATGACACAGAGAACCCAATGATATGAAGATTCAGAGAAAGCAGGTTATGGTTATCTGGGGCTCAAGATGGGGAAAGGAACTGAGTGGGCACAGCATATGGATTTCTTTGAGGCAATGGTAATTTTCTGTCAAAGTGTCTGTACAGGTGTATACTTAGGTTTAAAGTATACCTTGGTGAACCAGATCCTGAATTAAATTATGTAAATTGTGTGACATCCCACACTTACAAATTTCTGCCCCTATATTATTCTTCAAGTATAATACAAGTGTGCATATTCCTAATCTCTATTAGTAAACTAAGTAAGGCAATTTGTGATACGAGGACAAAACATGAAAATTTTCAACTTAGTTTTTACCAACAAAGAATTTTTGTTAATATTCTACACATGAATTTACAGTGACATAGTACTAATTTCTGGACTTACTTATGTTGAATATGTGTGTTTATGACTGAGTGTATGTGAACCTCAGAACACATGTGTTTGTCAGAGGAAAACTAATGGGAGTTTTGGTCTCTCCTTCCACTAGATGAGTTCTGGGGCTGGAACTCAGGTCTTTAAGCCTTGGTGTGCTATCCATCCCACTAACTTTCAAACATGGTTTTAGACAGTTCTATTTATGTCAGGGTAAACACTCTACACAATTTTATGAATGGGAACATACTCAGAAACTTTGGAGACTTCTGGTTCCCAGAACTAAGTCCAGAGAGTGGTAGGCGTGAACTATGTGCACACACCTCACACTGAGACACTGATACTCTCTTTTCACTTGTCCCCTCTTTTCATCAAGCTGGTCTTGTCTTTAGAAAGACATGTCTCAGAGTACAACCCAGGAATTAGGAACTATAACAATCTGGGTTCACAGAGGAGAATGTGGTGAGTTTATCTCATTATCTGAAATGAAACAAATTGAGGCATGCCATCAACTTTATAGATGAGGTAGGCTGGTATTTTAGGTAGTGTTTCTATTGCTAAGATAAAACACTATGACAAAAAGACAAGTTGGGGAGGAAAGGGTTTATTTGGCTTAAACTTCTATATCACTGATCATCATCATCAAAGAAAGTCAGGACAGGGATACTAACAGGGAAGGAACCTGGAGGCAGGAGCTGATGCAGAGCCATGAGGAGTGCTGCTTACTGGCTTGCTCTTGGTAGCTTGTTCAGCCTGCTTTCTTATAGAACCCAGGACAATCAGCATAGGGATGGCACCACCCATAATGGGTTGAATCCTCCCCCATCAATCACTAATTAAGGAAATGCAGCTGGATCTCATGGAGGCATTTTCTCAATTGAGGTTCCCTACTTTCAGATAACTCTAGGTTGTGTCAAAACAAGCCAGCACAGTTGGACATAGGTAGTTTTAGGTGAGAAAGCAGCAACAGTTTGAGGGTAACATTCTGTGGAAGAGATGCCCTTAGGCACCACAGCTTTGAAGAAACAGTTCAAACAGTCACAAACTTTCATTATTCTTGCATTTTCCTGAGACTTACCAGTCATTAGAACTAAGGACCCATGAACATGTAAGAAGAAAATACTTAAATGTCAAATTATGACTCTAAAGCCAAACCTACTTGTACTCCTATTTTAGCTTTAAATCTTAACTATACTGGGGACTCTGATAATTTAAAGCCATTCTACCTCCTTTTCTGAAAGTTTTGTTTATCTCACAAATTTATTTGATTTAGCATTTTAAGTGTTCACGGACTAATGTTTGTATTTCTATGTGCCTATATATATATATATGTGTGTGTGTGTGTGTGTGTGTGTGTGTGTGTGTGTGTATGTATGTATGTGTATAAGTGTATGTATGTATGTATTCATGCAAACAAAAAAGGAAAATAAAGGAAATGGTAACACACACAAAAAAATCTGTTTGAATAGATTCTGGGAACTACTTAGGGAAAGTTTTTAAGCAATGTTGTGATAATTTCTGAGAAACACTTGAAATAATGTGGGAAAGGATCTTGGCATGCTCGTTTGTTTTAGTAAATTTTACATTTAAACATATTTCTTTCTGGGTACTGCCTAAGAGAGATGTACCACTCGTATACACAACATACATCAGAGCAGTGTGGTTGTGTAAGTAAACAAAACTTAGACTACTTTCTAGTCACACAGAGCTCTTTTATGTAACTGCTTTTCTAGCTTTTGAAGCTAATGTTTCCAGGAGGCCAGCTGTAACAACTGTAATATCTGTAGGCAGAATGAAATATACTCATTCATACCATGACTGCACCAAATGGTTCAAATTAGACCTGACTTTTAAAGAATCAACATTTGTTTTGGGTACTGAAAACACTACTCAATTTCTATGACTTGGAAATTTGTATTTTGCAGAATTTCTCAAGACCATATTTCACCTTCAAAATACAATGTTGACCAATTACATCCTTGTTTTCTCCTTGCCTGTCTATAAAAGATATGTCCTTTGAGATAAAAAAAAAATCAAGGTGTGGTACAGATGGGAAGACAGACATCCAAATAAAACTCAAAAGTGGGTTTTACTTGTCATTATTTGCCCATGTGATTATTTTCTGGAAACAGACATGTTTACTTCATATATTTGAGACAGTCTTTGTTAAGAAAGAAGTGTGTCAACATCAGAATGAGGCATCTATGAGCTTACAGAAGCTAATTTACTAAATTTACTACATCCCTACATGAAAAGCTAAACTCAAAACCTCTTCCTATTTCTCTTCTACTCCTACCCCCAAAGAATAATTACATAAATACGTATAAGTGATTAGAATGTTGACACTCTCACAAAATGCATGCACATCCACAAGTATGCGGACACAGAAGATGCTGATCTTATTGCTCCAGCTGAATATGAACCTCATGATAACTCAGCCTTATGTAGCATTCAAAATGCTTGATCTCTGAGAAAGGACATAATGATGTGAGGCATATAATAGTACTTGAAAAAATACACAAAGTATAAACTTAAGAATTGCTTCTGCCTGGATGATACTAGAAGTTTAAGGAACGTGACCCTTGAATATAGCTCACAGGATAAGGAAGCAGCAACATAAGAACTTTATGTTATATTTAGGTACTAGTTACTTTCATATTTAAGACATAGACTTAGCTATAATTTGTTTTACTGATTCATATATGAAAATACTTTCTACAGTGAAGTTATTTTTTAAGAGTGAAAAGCTCATTAAATTAAACAATTTACCCTCCACAAACTATTAACTTCCTACATAAAAATATAGCATTATCAAAAATTCTAGAGAAACTAGCTTTAAAAGGCTAGTCTGATTTTTAAAATATTTTGTTTTATTTTGTATTTTAAACCATCATTTAAGCAGGGTATATAGTTCAGTGGTATTGCACTTGCCTTCTATGAAGGAGACTATGGTTTGATCTCTAACACCAATAGGAAAACACACACACACACACCTGGCAAGAATATGTAATTTGCAGAACACTACCTCCTTTTCTCTCAATAACAACCTGTACAGTGTTCTTAGCTTTAAAACTATGATTATGATAGATCACCCTGGTGTTATAGCACAGTAAATCATAGAAGCTCTGGGGCCCAACAGGACTTTGTTAATGTACTCTGGCATTTTAGATTATCCAAATTAGAACCAGTCATATGCATTTCCTGCCTGGGCATTTGTTTGCAAAGAAATAAAGCAGGTGTCTTGCTTTACATATGAAATTCAGAGCAGTGAATTCTAATAGAATCTAGGATTATATTTCAAAGATTCAAAAGTATTTTCAAGTTACTTATATCTATTGTAAATCAAACCTGAAAAACTTTGAAAGACACCATGTGTTTTCATATTTAACAAAAGGAATAATGAGTTCGAAATAAAAATATGCCTAAATTTTTAAATTCTGGGACTGAGGACTCCTCATTCCAGTGCCTCTTTCTATCACTGAGCTAATGTCCGAGCCTGAAAATCCCATGTCTCAAGTTAGTAATTCTAGCATATTAACCACCCCTTGCTATAAAACTACTCATAAGTCCTTAAATTTAAGGACAAAATATCCAATTCTGAACTAGTCTATAGTTAAAATATAGTTTGCATCTGAAAGTGGCATATTTTATTATTCTTACTATAACAGAATTAATCAAATTTAGGGAATAATTAAGAACATGACTGAAGGACACCTAAAAATTGTCTTGGTTTTGCTGATGACCAGCTACGACAACTAAAACACCAACATCCAGCTTGAGTTTCCTCCTACATAGGCAGCAAAGGCCCTACTGACATCAGGTTCAGAACTCCACTACCCCATCGCCTGTGTCTGGAATCTAAACGTATAATTAATTAGAATTTAAATACTTCAAACACTGGCATTTTTACTTTTAACCACTTTATTTTCAGAATGAGTATTAGTACCTTTTTTTTTTTTTTTTTTCCGAGAGCCTTAGATTTTCCAGAATTCTGGATGCTGCTGCCCTCCCTACCTCCTGCCTTGATGATTATGTCTGGGCTGTCTACCTATGATGTAATTAAAGGTTCTGGCTCTTCTGGATTGATTTTGATGCCTGGTCAAATAAATGACCAGTTTAGTGATAACTTCACTTAAAACTTGGGCAACCATCCCAGTAACTTCCTATAGGGCTTTGAGACATCTGCCCAACCCACTATCCTATAAAGCTTTGAAGGTAGAATTCTATCTTTTTTGTTAGACCATTAAAAGTCATATAATTATTTATAATCTCCAACAGATTGTGTGGTTCTGAAAAGACAGCGGCAGTCGAGCATACAAGACCCCCTCCTCAAGTAAACTCTTTAGAATGACGGACATAGGACATCACATGGACACTTCTAAGAGTCAATGGGGGTAAATCATTTATGTTTGGGGTAGCAAGGGGATGGTTTGAAACCCACAGAGAAAACACTAGAAACAGGAGGAGAGGGGTTTCCCCACAAATGACCCCATTTCCTTCTCCTCTTGTTCATAAAGACACAGCTCATGTCCTGTGACAGCGTAGGTCTGCTGGCCTGACCCTACGCCAGACTTGCCAGGGCTCTTCAGACCGTCTTGCTCACTCCGAGGTGTGCGTGTGTGGCTTTCGTCCCTTTCCACAAAGTCCTGTCTCTGAATTTCCAGGCAGAGTCTGTGTTGGCAGGGCTCTGCTGTGTTGCTAAACAGTCATGCTGGGAACCCTGTGTTTTCCCATAGTGCTTGATGAAGAACAAAAATAGAGCCCAAAAAGTTTGATTCTGAGGGTTATTTGCATATCAGATAACTCTGAAAGCCTCAACCCCATTCAAAGGCACAACCTTTAATCTTTGTTCTAACCATATTCTTGACACTAATACAGAGCTTTCAAAGCCTGAATGGATAGTTCTAATGCATGTGTCACACCTGGAATTGTTCCTTACAACAGAAGCAGACTGTGCAACCCAAAGGAACTTTAACATATTCGTTAAAGTGTGAGAGAGCAGGGCCAAGGACCAAGCATGTGACTGAACAGAAGGATGTATTGAGAGACTTAACTTTTGTTCTCTGGGCATAAGAACAGCAGTAGAACACAAAGATTAATTTCCTACTTTAGCATTCATCTGGGAACAACACGTTATTGCTTGTAACATACACAAGGCTGTTGATGGATACACTCTCCTTTGATTGTTCAAACTAAATGTGTTCCCATAAAAGACACCCACACATACATGTGTGTATAATTATAAATCCAAATATTCACTAATAGTTTGGATTTCTGCATATCTATACACAAGGTATCAGCACAGACATTAGATACCTTATTTGGCCATAGGAGTGGTGGTTTGGGGGCTGGTGGTTGACTGAACAATTTTAGACAAAAAAAAAAAAGAAAAGAAAAGAAAAAGAAAAATTCAATGATCAATATACATTTCCATAGCAGAAAATTCAGAAATCAAAACTAGGGGCTAATAGGAAGAAGCATGCATTACAGAGTACAAGGTAATAACCGCGTCGGCATGCCTTAATACCCTCTTGTCCCAGCAGTCTTGACTTTCTGAGCAGCCCACTTCTCCACATTAACGGTAGTCATTTGGAGAGCAGCAAACGTGCCATTAGAAGCACTTTTACAAGTGTATATTCATCCACCAATTAGCTTAATGTGGCCGCTTTCTGCATATTTTCTATCCAGGCTTGCACAAATCTTATTAATATTTCCCCCTAGCGCTTTGACAGATTACCTTGTCATTACGCATCCTGGAGCCTTTTAAACAATATGGGTAAACTACTGTTTGTGAGGTTAATGACAATTATCCCCTAATTACTGCATAAGTCACTCAGTCCACTTTATCTCATAGGCAGGGTTCTGCTCTGTGTATCTGCCATTGTGTCACTGTAAATGAATCTTGTATTGCTATGTTTATCTGCCATTGCCTTGTAAATTATACTGACAGAAGAATGAACAAATTACTGCATGTCATCACTTAAATAGTACTTCTAAAATTAAAATAAAAAAGCTTCAGCAGAGAGCTTGGGTTTAGCAGATCACAATTAGTAAAAACATATTTAATGTTTTATGTTATGTTTCAAGACTGAGAGTTTGAAATTTAGTGGTGGAGTCACAACAATGAGACTGGGGTGAGTAGAAGGTGAAAAGCAATGGGAATAAAAAAAAAAGGGGGGGTGGAGGAGGAGGATGAAAATAATGATGCTAGCCTGACCTCCTGAATGCATTTCCTATTACTTTAATAGTTGATATGGCATTCTGGAAGTATTTTCCAAGGTTTATCAATTTTAAATCAAATTAAATGGGTTAGGGATAAGCCATACTCTTCAGCTGGGATCATTTTTTTCGGTTACTTATAACTACTCCAGACACAAAACACAGAATCTATGTAATTGAGAACAGATAATGTAATAAAGGCCACAGGCTAAGCCAATTTCATTGATGCATTTTTAAACATTATTAAACAGGTTCAGAAACACTGTTTCCAAACTTGCATTTGAAATTGTTTAACAATGCTTACATCAGTGAAATTAGTTTAGTCCATTGTTGCACTACAGTGACTACATCTGTGCTGATAAAATTTACAGAGAAAATAAGAGCCACATAAGACTCTTTTAAAAAAAAAATGTAAAATGGATCAATTGCAAATGATGTACAAAGAAGTTTTTTTGTTTGTTTGTTTTTTACCTGTAATTGAAGATTTTGCAGACTTTCAGGCAGATAAATGTCTGCATGAGAATGGGCAGACCCATCTAGCTTCTTGAGACGACCATCATTTAATATTTTAAACCTCTCTGAAATGGAAGACATTAAAAACGTCTCCACTTAATGACACTAGGGTGGTTGGTAACTGGCAAGCATAAGAAACAGGGCCATTGTGATCTGAAGGCTATCTTTCAACCCTCAATTAGCCGGGCATGTAGAAAGCTTGCATGAAATTGCCTTGTGACAGCAGTGGTTTGTAAGGAGGGGCTTCCAGCACAGACGATAAAGCTGTCTGATGGCAGCGTGTACTCACAAACACACAGCTCCTCTTGCTGCCCTTGCTGAACAGGCTGCAAGAAAACGCTGCAGTAAAAGTAAAGGGAAACATGAAAGCCAGGCTTGACAGGTCTAGCTTGGGGGCTGCTAGATTCCAAGTACAACCCCTAGGGCTCCAATCCCATGGACTGATCTTGTCTGTATGGTGTTTAGGCAATGCAGCTTCAGCCAAGTAGGAGCTGCAGGCCAAAATAGAAATACCATCCAAGGCTCCTGCTTCTTGAGTCTTTTTCAAGTTAGAAGAAATAGGCTCCCGGTTAAGATTGACATCCCTATGACACTAGTAAGTATTTTAAAACCTCTTCCTGTTTAAAAATACTAATTAAAGCTACTTATGGATCATATAACTTGGGAAAGTGACTATACCTGTGCTAATGGTATATGCAACTGCTTACCTTTATGTTTAGGGTATAAAGGACATAATCAGAGTGGTAACACACTTTAATGAGTTTGTGCCGTTTAGACAAAGATAAATATGAATACTGAAAGATACATGGATGTCAGCTAACATGTGAAAACAGCCAGGAAAGGATCAGAGAGCATTTTCTTCCTCAGTTTAACCATTTCTTTACATGTTTATCCATGCACACAACTGTCATCACATTTCCAAACTTTGAGACTAAGAATGCTTCACTCTTCCTAACAAACCTTTAGAGAAGTGTTTCTCAACCTATGGTCACAACCCCCAAAAAGACCATTGAAAAAACACAAGATACTTTTATTAGGATTCATAATGGTTGCAATGGTACAGTTATGAAATAGGAATGAAAATAATCTTATGGCTGGAGGTCACCACAACATGAGGAACTGTATTAAAGGGCTGTGGTATTAGGAAGGTAGAGAATTACTGCTTCAGAGGTTTCCCTTTGTAGATATATCTGGCATTTGAAGGCACCTCAATACAGACTAGATCTACTTTTCACACATCAACTCTTGGTAAGAACTCTGGAACTCAGTCAAGAGCTACTTGTTATGCAGTTGAAAACTACCAAACTGTCCTGGCTTCTCAAGGCCTCTACCTTCCATCACCATTCTCTTCCACCTAGGGTCAACTGAAGCAAAACTGTAAGATGTCTGATGCTCCCTTCCTCCTTGCCACTCCCAGAAACAATTACTTGTCCTCATGTACTTCCATGTCATGCATGTTTCTGTACCGCAGGCTTATAGCCCTTTCTATTTCCCCACGGCCAAGATGAATAGATGCTGCATGGATTTATTATCCCTGTGCATGGAGCAGGCTGGAGGCAGCTCAAGACCTTGTAGTGCATAATGTTTTTCAGATGAGCAATTTTACCTGCTTAAACATCAGCAGGCTGAGGTATGATTAGATGACTTGGGTTGCTTTAGTTTTAGTTTTCCCCTCAGTATGATCTTTTTCTCCTAGTCAATGGTTCTCCATTCAGGGAAGTCAGACAGTGTACCATCCCATTGCCACACCCAGGGTTAAGTGCATTCTAATTGGTGTGATGCTCTCCAACCTCTTATCTGAATTACTCAAAAGGCATTTCCCCAAGGACAGAACTCTCTTGACTATGCAGAAGGCCTCTAGCCAAAATGTCAGGTCATTTCCCCTGGGTTTGCTTGGACAGGGAGGCAGCCTCCTGACTATTACTATAGGGACAAGGAAAGGTTAAGAATGATAGTTTGAACAAATACTATATAGTTACACTTAACCCTCACCTTTTCTCCCTGGAAGTACCAGCAAATTGTATACTCATAGGAAATGCTTTTGCTAATGATGTTACATTCACATTGGACATTTTCTTCAATGAAAGTAAGTCCTACTGTATAAACAACCAGAAAGCCAAATATGGCTGGTGTCTGTAAGTAACTATGGAGTGGATAGATGTAAATCAGCAGTTAATATTATACATAGAAATGATGAAACACTGCAATGACAAAAAAAAATATATATATATATATACAATATATATACATATATATGGAATATATATGGAATATACATACATACATATATATATATGGAATATTAGGATTTCTCCTCATTTTAATCTTCTGTCAATAACATTTTATCAATTCCTAAATTTTCTTCTGATCTTCCCTCAATAGTTCTCATTTATGGCCTATATCTACTCTATTTTATGAAGAAAAATACAATTTTGGGGGTTTTCTTTTGAGATTTGGCCTGTAGATCAATAAAACTAACACCCGTAGGCTAAGGTGTAGATCAGTTAGTGTTTTGCTTCTTGGAAGATGCTAGGCTTCCTCTCCAGCACCCTCCATCCACCTGAATTACAATATAACCAGTTCAAAAGAACTAGTGTCTGATGTAGGTTTGTGAAAGAAACAATTTCTAATCCAAAACATAGATGCGTGACAGAAGCTTGTTTTTCGCTACCACTTTAATTTTTAGGCTGAAGGGCTTTTAGTAATATGGTCCCTATGCCTTAGTTTCTTCATATATGGAGTGAGACTTGAAGAATTAGTTATTGCTGGAGCTATTTAAAAAAGTTAAAAAACTATTACCACTACCTAGTATGACTGTGCCCTGACATGGAGACAGGGAAAAGTACCTTGCACATATGTTTTGTGTTATTTATATCAGCTTGAGATCCTGATACTCATCTGAATGATAAAAGGTAGGCCAAGTCATTCAAGGTCATAGATGCAATAGTTTTTGGAGCTACTGTTCAAATCAGCTTGAGTGTGGAACATAAAGAACACTTGAAATGAAGTATGTCACCTCCATACCCTACTTGACCCATCATTAATATCCTCCCTACTTGGTACCTTCCCCATTCCTATCTGAATTCTAGGACTGAGACATTCGTTCACTTAATGGGTAATTCAGTGTCTGTTCATACATCTGCTTCTGTCACCTGTCACTTACACATATTCTTATAAGTTTATTAATGGCCCATCTTATTTTCTAATTTGGTGGGTTTAAATTTCTAATATACTCCTCTCATCCATTTACAGGATGCAAAGTTGCTTTTCCCACACCTCTGCACGTGTTACAATCCTTCCAAAGTAAACTTCCATAGTTCTAGTTTGCTACAAGATTTCAGTATAAAGTATTGGATGTTGTCATTCAAGAGCTGTTTCAAGTTTCCTGTAAGTCTTATTTCATAGGCACACTGACATCCCGGACTTGGCAACATGATTTTCACAGAGCATTGTGTGATGTCTCTACAGCATCTTTCTACTTACATTGTTCCTTCTACCCATAATACTTTCTCATGTGTGGACTCACAAGGTCCTCCTCTCAAGTGTTAACTGCACCGACTCTTGGAAACAGTGCTTACAGACCTCCTTATTTTTCTTGCAGTTTTTGGCATAATCTGTTTTGTATCTATGTGCTACATGTAATCTGGAGTGACTCTTCACAGTGTAGCCAGTCCCTTGAGTATGAGAATTCTGTAACCCTCATCTTCCTACCCCATGCTCTTCAAGTGTCATCTCATACACTTTTGAAACACAGGTCTCAAATGTAATTCATTTGTTGTAAACTAACAACTAGTAGTTCCTGTAGGCCCAGCTGTTTTCTTTAGAGATGCTTACAAAAACAAACAGAAAGCAGCCGCTTTGAGTCAGAGGCAGGTTTTCTAGTATGTGATCAGTCACATTTGCAAATGCAGACGCTCAGACGTTTCATGCCACACACTCCAGAAACAATAAATGAGGATTTTCTGACACAAGCAGTAATTCATTTTTTCTGGAAATAGTTTAAAATCTTGCTTAATCTTATGTCCCTGAGTTTATTTTGTATAGGATTTTTCTTAAGTTCAGGAGCAAGTACTACAAACTGTGAAAATAAATAACAAAACTGAGAAAGAGAGTTCATTATAGGATAAATGTAGTGAATAGTAAGGAGCCTCAAAATGCAAATATAGGAATATGAATATGCATTTTAAAAACTGGCAGTCTAGGAGCACTTTCCATGGTAGGTAACACTGAATTACTGAATGGTCAAACTGAGTATTAGAACATTAAGATAATTAAAACAGTAATTCATCAAGTTCTATATAGAATTTGAGGTATATTACTTTCAAAAATGAGAGAGTGAGAAAGATATGACAGATAATTCTTTTATGAAATATTTGAGAAAAATAAAGTGACAAAGAGAAAATAGATATGAAAGTATATGAAAGTATTTAATTATGACTGCATCTATTCAACTATTAATATTTTTCTAAAAATAAATGGCACAGAACAGGGTAAAAGATGTCAGTTCTCATAGAAGATTATCTTCAGCTGTATTGTGGATCTTGATCATATTTACCCATAACCCCTTTCTCCCTACCCCAGCTAGTCTTCATAGCCCTTAATCTCTCCTCTACTTTTATGACTATGAATCTGGCTTATTTTGATTAATATGATGACCTTCAGGAGAATTAAAATTCCACTATATATTCAATAGTAACTAATTATGCTTCTTTGGATTTTTCTGAGACATTGTCTCACTCTAGCTTAAGCTAGTCTGACTGATTAGGCATTAAAGGCTAGTCTTGAACATAGTTTTGTAGGCCTCCCCTCCCCAGTTAATTTGATGCCTATTAATGTATTTGCCCCTGTCTCCTAAGTGCTGGCATTTTAGGTATGAGTCATAATGGCACCTCCAAAATTTACTATGAAATAATGGTTCAAATTTCAGTTCATAAAGAATGGGGACATTTTCTTTTTACTTAATGAAGAATTACTTATTAAGGTAGGAGACAATTTTTTTTTTTTTTTTTTTTTTTTTTTTTTTTGCATCCAACCTGCCTGCTGTTGATTTTCCTCATTCAAGACATGAAGGCCACATTCCCAGAACACAGAAGCCAGATGCCTGTGAGGTGAACTGTGGACAAATGAACAGTGCCGGGTCAGAAATGGCAGGTCAGCTGAGCATAGCCAACAGTGCCACCACCCAATCCAGTTTCTGCCTTTTCCTTCCTGCCCTCCTGGATGCTAATTTTTCAGCCATGCTTCTGTATCTGTTTCTTCTCATTTCAAATAAATATAAACAGAAAATGCTCTGGCAAATTCTTTATGTATTATAAAGATGGAAATATTTTTATGAAACCATACAAAGAACAAGGAATGGACAATAAAGTAATTTAACTTTAATTTCAGGTGATCAATATTTAAATTGAAGACTCGTGATTTGAAAGTGCGGTGATTGACATTCTAAGTCATCACTGAGATGACTTTTGGTTAGCACTGACTTCTGATTATGAGAAAGAGAAAGCATCAGGGAGACACGGATTTATTGTGGACAGGGATAGAGATAAGAGGTGGGAGAAGGGAGGAAGAAAGGAAAGGAGGGAGAGTAGAAAGGAATATAGTGAGATTATATCACGTTTTCCTAAATTTCTTTCAGGTCTGATGGGCATAAACTGATTCACAATGATATCTGAATGAGTAAGTACCCCCATATTTACTAACACTTGAAAAGTACTTAGGATATAGATGAAAGAATACAGGATGCAGGGAAGTTCCTGTAAGGAGAACTTCAGGCATACCTTCAGACTTCTTGACAAATTTTCAGGAATCCAATCTTTCAAACTGGATTCCAGTTACTGTTGGGACAGGGCAGAGTCCCCAAGATCCATCCTAATGTTGAGAAAGCTCACAAGACTTAGCATACACTCATACTCAGAGTTATGATGTACTATAGTATAAGGCTATTAAGCCAAATTAGCAAAGGAAATTCATCCAGTGGAAAGCAGACACATAGTGGGGTCATCTCAGAGGAGATGCACGAAATGTACGTTCCTCTGACATTCAACTATAACCATATATTTGAGGTGCCGTCCAAGAAAAGGGTTCAGTGGTAAATCAGAAACCATGATTTTTCTTGGTGGTGATCATGTAAAGTTTCTTTGTTTAGTGTGTGCTAAAAATTCTAGACTCCTAGAAGGAATGCATGTGTTCCGGAAGGATACTTTGTTTCCAGTTTAGGAGCATTAATTAGAAAATGCTGTAAACACTTCCAAACCCAAGTTACCTGCAAAGTTAGCCAAGCACTGGTGTGGTGAGTCTGTCTTTCTAAGGATGACAGAATTTAGCTGCTGTGACAATGCTTTTTAATCCACCCACCCCTTGTTCTTTCACATCCTCACCACTGTTTCAGCTTATATCTCCAAAGCCCCACAGCACAAAACTAGATTCTTTAACGGTCATTCTGGAAGTCTCTGGGTTAACCTTACTACTAGCTTCAGGAAAGGATGTGCAGGAAACAGTTTTCAGCATAGCATAAGGAGGTATGACTTTTATGGTGTCCTCTGAGTTATCTTGTTAGGTTAAGATAAAGTAAAGATTACAGAATCCTTAGTCTGTACGAAGATGAAACAAATACTATCAGTATAAATTGAGCACTAATATATCCACTGGATTTAAGCTCTTAAATGCCCAGTTCCTTCAGAGAACATCATTTAAATGAGTATTTAATATATAAAAAGTTATTTACTAGAAGATGCAACTAGTTGGTTGGTCTTAATAAGCAGCTTTTGTGGTTTATTCCATATTCACTTGTAATAACAAAACCCAATAATGGTATGTTCACAAATCTCTTGCTTTTGATTTGTATTTACATAAGGTGGAGAATCTTTATAGCTGTTTGAGACTAGTCTGCCAAGTCTTTCCCTACAAGTATTACAGTGCCATTTATTTATGGTGATCTCCTGGAATTACACGATGATTTAGGATAAACTAATTAACAAATTATTTTGTTTTAAAAGTCAATCTACCAATTATATGTAAACAACATAAAATAAAAGTCTCAGTTCAAGTCAACATTTTCATAAGGCAAGGCAGAAGTAAACCTTTAGACCTAGCTAAGGGGTTATCATAAATTAGTATGAAGAAGAAAAAGAGAAGAACTTGGCTAGAGTGGAAAGTAACAGCTACTATTTATAAGCACCCACTATCAGCCAGTCACCATGGGAAACAACACTTCACACGCATTAGCTCATTTAATTATGCCATCACTCAGTGCAATATGAAGGCTACAAACTGTATTTCAGCATCAGCCTGCAGGGAGGGGAGAACAAAGAACAGATACACCCACAGTCCTTCAGTTTAGGGCCCTGGTTTTATAAAGTGCAGCCCCTGCTACAGAGAGATGTGGACAACATGTGCCCTTTTCCTGTCACGTGGGTGAGGTAGGTGCAGAAACTTTTCTGTTTCCTATGAATAGTGCCAGCAATCGAGATAACAACCCTTATTTAAGTTAAAAGTAAATTAGCATTAAATAGTGACTCTCTGTTCCTGTCTCTAAGAACCCGAATCTGCATGTAGCTACAAAAGAAAGGAGAGAAAGAAAAGCTCACAATTCCTAAGATACTTTATAAACAATGTTTTAGGAGTTTCCAGGACACAGGTGCTCCGTTTGTTTTTGGTGTCCTTAGGGTAAAGCATTCTGAAAAGGATTTTACTGACAGTAGGAGGCTTGATTTGAGACCTCTGGGCAATATAAAACATGGTGATCTTTCATTCCTCCAGCCCCAAGCTGAGTGGACAGAACACCTCTTTGTAAAGTCCCTTTTCTGTGAACATTACAATTCTCTGCAGAAACACAGGCAAAGCACAGCAGGAGAATGAGGTCCTGGAACCTGGGCCTGAGGCATCCACATAGTAGCAACAAGAAAACAGCATGAAAACAGCAGCTGTGCCGACACACACAGTGCAGACAGGTTAATATTCACAACTTGTACTATGGACAACAAAGACATCCCAATTAGTCACAAGTCAGTCAAGTGAAAAACTATGGCTTATGCACCGCATCAGCAAGTGACACAAACAACCAAGGCAGATGCATATATATTGTTATTGTTATATTTTTTCCCATATACAAACCAAGGATTGTACCATCTTCCTATGGCTATAGCTTCTAGCTGTGTTATACCTTTCCCCTGTCATGCCTTTCTGATAGGTCGCTGAGAAAGAATATAAAAAGAAATGGCATAAAGGTGCATGTGTGCACAACTACATACAAACAGACATCTACACTTAAGATATCTGGGTGGTTAGATCATCTCAACTGCTGCCGGTTAATTATTGCCCTTTGTCTTCAGAATCACCTTAACACAGATCTTTTAAAGCAAACTTTATGTAATGAATATTTTATTGATGTATCAAAAAGCTAACTCCAAAGACTGTCACAGGAAAGTCATGGCTAGCCAGCAGCTGCAGAAGGACACTCAAGTACAAGTGGCGAGGACCGGAGAAGGGATGCGCTCAGCTTCTGACAACGCACAAGTCTCCCTCTGTGCAAGCACAGAGAGGCAGCCTGTGTGGAAAACCCCATCAAAACAAAACACAAACAGTGTGGGGTATGGAGGCTCCTGCTGGTTTCAACATGGATTCTCTCATCGACTAGCTGTAAGGACACTATGAGCTTCAGTCTCCTAGCTGTGAAGAAAGGATAGAAACGCCTCACTTTGGGGGTTTTTGTTAGGACTGAGTTAAATGGCATATGCTGACCAAAGGCCTCACAAAGCATTACACACATGGCAGGCACTGGGTATCTGTTTGGTCGTGCAAATAATCGTGGCCTTAGCTTACCCCAAGGATTAAGCAAAATCTTGACCCTGCATCTAGAAATCTTCTTACGAATTATGATCAGTTCAAGATTGCCTCGAATATGTGTAATACATGCATAGCAGAGATTCCCCATTGTAAGTGATAGGGTACATTTCTGAATATTTATATGTAAATTCCACTCAATTGAGTCAGCAGGGATATGTCTTTTAAAAACTTATGACATAACCTATTGGTCTACCTGTTGATGCATGTGTGTCTGGGAAGTCAAGAACATACATGTTGGGCACAGAAACCAGGTACTCCAATACAAGTATGCCAGGAATCTGCTTCTGCTTCCCTGGGAGACATGTAGGAACTTCCTTCAGAGCGCAGGAAAGCCACTGGAATGAGGATTTATGGTGTGATTAGGACCAAATACCTCAGAAATGAAGCCACCATACGGGTAATTCTGTAAATATTTTATTAATCCTGTAAGAGCCTCCTAAGTGAGGCCTCACAGATACTTAGATTCACAGTCTGCTATGAACAAATGGTTCAAGCCACACAGCCCGCATACCAATGACCCAGGACTGCCTGGTTAACACAGGTTTCAAATGTCACAGGTATGCTCCACGTCCAGACTCGAGACAGCTCACTCCAGTAACTTAAGGTGAGTGCAAGAGACAGTGGTGTCAGCTCCATGGTTTTACACACCTGCTTTATCAGTGCTCTTACTTTCTTGGGAGCGTATTCAGATACAAGAGGGTTCTTTTCCTATCGTCACCTGCCGCCTGCTGCTGAGCTCAGTTCACTTACCTCTTCTGTGCCTGCAGTTGGAGAATTCTGCTGATGCCCTCCTCTCAGGCACAAAAGCAAAGAGAAGCTTGCTTCTGCTTCGCAACAAGTAATTCCTTTAATGCCTGTGCTTGATTTCATTCGCATACCTCCAGTCGTAGACACACAGTTAACAAGACAAACTCGGAGCCCCGTGCCTTTCATCAGGCTCGGCTCCTATTAACATTTAATGAGTGTCCATCGGCAAGTCTATGGATTGCCTTTTCCACTCCCACTCTCACAGAAACCCTCCTGCTGTCTGTGAGCTGACCCAAGATTTCTTCACTCACATTTTTTCTTGCATTTTTTTTTAAAGTAGCTCCAAAAGACTTCTATTCACCAGCCAAAGAAAAACGTTAGTCTTGCCTGCTGGAACAGAATATGCCAACAATAATTCAGTTCGGCTTTACAATAAGAATTAATACAGTGGCCCACATGAATAACAGCTAAGGTACAACCTCCTAAGGTTTCCACCTCAATTTTTATATTGAGAGCAAGGTAACTAACTACACTTACCTATACCCCCTTGCCCTAATCTGAAGTTTGAATTAAACTTCTTTGCCTTTGGGTATAAACTGATGTAAGCAGGGAGGGGAGAAAGAAGAGACAACTGAAACTCATGTTATGACAGGTGGAACAGCCTCCATGTAACATAAAATGGGAAATAACATGTAGTCCTTCCATGGAAAAACAGTTTTAAAAAAATCAAGCTATATTTGCATCTGCCTGTTTCACAATGTAAATGCGGGAGACAATAGCTACAAACCACAGATGCTTTAGTACTGCTGGTTCTGGGCTTCTCCTTGCCCTCCCTCAAGAAGAAACACACAAACACACATACACACGCACGCACGCACGCACGCACGTGCTCTCCTTGCTCTTTGATTTGTCCATAATGCTCAGTTATTTAATGTCTGTTCTTCCCTTCAGGCCCCGCCCTCTCTAAGCAGCCCTTCTCCACTGTCGTCTTCTTTACTTTTCTTAAACTGACAAAACTGTTGATCTGTCTTCTTCTCCAACCAAGAGTCCATGGTTTCTGTCTTTGCTTTCATTGCTCTACTGGCCTTTGCCGTATCCATTCTGTCTGCATTAAACCATCTTTGTGTTCTCTGGTCATTCCTTTATTCTAGTTCAGAGAACAGCAGGCAGTATACAGTCAGGCTTGCCTTGCAGACGATGGTGTAAGAGGAAGCACTGATACTCTTAGGGGAAACGAAATCCAACAATGGGGTGAATGGAAGGTGTCCTGACATGATTTTAGAAAGGTAAGAGAATGACTGCATTCAACATTTGCCACACTTGAAGACAGGCCAGGGACCTACTAAATCCCTTTACTGAACTATTACAATGGGAGGTACCTACAATGGGGTGCTTTATCACACTGGAAAAAAAAAACTAGAATTAATATTATTTTTTCACAAACAAGGGACACAAGTAAATAACGGGGTTATTTACTAACTCTTCTCTGATTATAGAATTCCTAACTCAAGAACACAAAGCTAAGAGAAGTAAACAAGAAGCAGGGAGACAATAGAGGTTAGTAATGGCTAACAACACTTTAAGATCAACAAATCAATAAATACAGATATTTAAAGGCTATTTATAATTGGGTACGGGATTAAGCTCACATGCTATCGATTGGATTGGGAGGCATGCAGACCAGTGTCTGGACATGTGCTCTAGCCAGCATTGCCACCAGGTTATGAGATTAGCTAAATACTTCTAAGTGTCAGAGTACCTCTACCTTCCCCAACATATCCACTTTCCTTCTCAGAATATTTTGAAGGTACAGTTATTTTTTTATGTGTTTAAGTGTCAGGCCAGCATGTATGTAAGTGTATCCACATACATGCTTGGTGTCCCTGGAGGTCAGAAGAGGGTTTTAGATGCTCTGGAACTGGAGTTACAGATGGTTAGGAGCTGCTATGTGTGGGTTAGGATCCAAACCCAGATTGCCTGCAAGAACAGCCGGTCATCTTTCCAGTTATAATATTTTGAACAAAGAAGAATTTCTAATTTCTGCCTTAATATTTTTGTGTGCTTTGTCGCAACTGATATTTCTTTAAAAAGTTCAAGCGATCTTTTCTGTTTAAAACGTTTAAAATATCATGCTTTTTCTTCTTCCTCAAGTCTCCCATCAAAACAAGTGGTATTGTTTCTAAACTCTGAACTACACATGAAGATATAAACAGACTAGAAAGCAACATCTTCTGTAACCCTTCTTAGGCTCACTTACCAGGCTCTCACAGTGAGTCAAGGGAAATTCTAACAAGACTGGAATCATCTTACTCCTTTCCCAAAGTTCTCCAGTGGCTTCACACATTCTCAAGACTGACCAACTCCTGACAAAACATTAATTCACAACACTGCAGTCCTTATATATGGAAGAGATCATAAAACCTTTAAATAATAGGACAAGCCAGGCAGCAATCAATTTAAACAGTTACCTGTCCAAATATACACTAGCCATAAGAATAAGTATGGCCATACTTAGTTGCTGGCTTAACAACATGCTGAAATTGTAAACATGTACCACATGCACTATAGTAATATATTAATATCTTACAATAGCAAATAAAATTGAAATAAGACAAGGAGAAAGCATAAATTTAATATTACCTAACATTTTCACCACATCTTAGTAGGTCTAAAATCCAAGCACTCAGATGACTATCTCAGAGTATAAACACAAGTTGTCTTTTTACAGATAACAAGTTCCTTCAGAAGAGGCTACCTGTACAGTTTTTTTTTTTCTTCCTTGTTTATCTTTGTATGCTCTAGCAGTATCCATTCAGAAGATTCTGGAACACGCTACCACTTCTGTTTCTAAAGTCCTGGATGCTTTTCTGTTAGCTTGCACAGGACACTTTGTTCTGAGGAACTCTAACTTCCAGCTTTGAATATCACATCAAACACCTCCTACCTCCTTGGGGATCCCCCCCCCATCTTCAGGCACACTGAGATTTTCCTCTACTTACTCATGTTGTAGTAACACCGGCCAACATTTTTTTGCATATTTCTTCCTATGATGCATTCTACTATGTATTTTGTATATGGCATTTTGAATAATTTGTTCAACAACTAACAAAAGGTAAGTATTATCTGCAAGCTAAAATCTGAAAACTCGAAAATCTTTTCCCAGGGTAACACAGCTAATAGAAGATGGGTGAGACATTTATTTAACCTGAGGCCTGACTGGAAAGTGCACTCTTCGGCTCCTGCTTGTCCCCATCGCCAACAACACAGATATCAGCTCTGGACTGGTTTGTGTGACAGCAGGAATGGTAACCTTTCATGTTCATGTTCATAACAACTAGCACACAGCCAGCTGAGGAAAGAGCTTGCTGAATGAATAGAAAGAAGCCTAGTGAAACACGTTTTTAATTAACTGTTTTGCTACTTAGCCTTTTTGTTATTAAGGCGCCAAGAGCTTTGCCTTCATGCAGGTGTTAGTTTGTATCTATTCTTTACTGACTTGTGTGATCCTCAAAGGAAAAAAAAAGCCACCTACCTCTTTCAGACTTGACTTGCCCATGCCCAGAGTCTTGCACCAGTCTCTAGCGTTCACATGTTAAGAAGTTTTAAATATAAGTTTTGACCTTAACTTACATTCCTTCCTCTTTTTAAGTCTTTTATAGTAGCAACATTTTTGGATTTTATTTGAGTTAGACCTGATAAAGGACCCACCATAGACTTCTATCTTTGAAGGTGCTAATGAATATTAAATGAATGGTTAATGGGGAAGTTATGAGAAATAACTTCTCAACGGAGGTGAAGGATCAAATATCTGGCTATATATAGTCAGGTTGATATGGACTTGATGTTACCAGACATCAAATGTCGCTGGCCATGTGAGAATGTGGACATGTGTTATGGACACTGGCAGTGTGGACTCCAACAAGAGTCCTCTGCAGGGGGCAGCAGATTCAGTTACAGCAGACTGGGGAGGCAGATCTCTACCCAGAAGAAAGAGTGGAGTGCACACCTCCACAAGGCTACTCTGGTACTGGCTAAACAACGTCTCCTTTCCCACGAGGTGTTCCCAGAGTGCGATGCCATTTTCAAAGCATCTGCAATGGGACACCAGACCCCAAGTCAAAAGAATTCAGGTGCTGCAGTAACAGATTTAATTTTAGATCATTTACCCTCACAGAAGGGATCCTACTTTTCTCCCTTAAAGGCCTCTGACAATGGCTACAACAATACTTGAGACTCTTCTGAGAAGCTCATGTAACAGCCTGAATATACACAGAAACATTTAGAATTCCTTTAAAGAACCAAAGTAAGAGTAAATGGAAGTAATTTTAAAATGTAAAAATAAAAGAGTCAGTCCTTGTTCAACTTCAGTCAAAGGAAACTTGAACAATTACTTCACCGCTCTGTGCCTCAATTCAAAGAAATTTCAATTTCATTCGAAGTGTCTCATTAAGATATGATGATGATGAAGGACTCAAGATGTTTTCAGATCCACTGAACAGTGTCCTACCATTTGGTGAGCAATTGCGTGATAGTAGAGCTTATCTGAATCATTTAAAACCCCGTGTGATGTTCCTCCAAATTCTCTACATCTTTGATACCAAAGATAAACAGAGAAGATATCCAACTTTGAAGTAGCAAATTTACTTTCAAGTTCTAAGAAAACTGTAGCTGCTAACCTGCACCAACAGAATGTACAGTGTCAACTCTAAAGAGTAAGCAAGTCAACATACCTTTGCAATTAAATGAAAGTTAGGATTAAATAAATGCTTGGGAAAAAAGAAATTAACTCCATGTATGAATAATTATTTATCACTTTTTAAAAAGTCATTCATGGTGTAGCAGAAATGGAGTATCTAGGTAAATCAGATATAAATCATGAAAGAGAGTATGGGATTTTATATATAAGGAAGGGATGGATTAAAAGACTATTTAGAAGACTAAAGTAAAACTATAACACTATTCTCCTTAGCAATCAGTTAGAGGAGACAAGAAGGAGAACACTGAGGGTCAGTCCTCAATACTGTAGACTAAATGTTCCCTGGGTATGTAGTGAAGAGTAAAGGCTTGGGGTAGGAAAATGAGTCAAGTCTTACAGGTTGAGAAGAGAGTGCTGTTGAAAACTCACTCTCCGTGTATCTGCACATGGTAAACTCATCAGGAAAGGGCAATACATTAGAGTTACACTTGAGAAAGTTGAGTTGGTAGACAGTTTAAGATAATGAGTCTCTAAACCATAGTTCTGTTCCGAACCCATTCTCCCTCTCCCAGACATGGGGAAACCCTGTGGTGAACACAACATGACATTTTCATCTTGGGAGCACTCTACCTAAAATGGAGCCAAGACTTTTCTATTCCAGACTACACATAGAAACGGAACTACATAAAGTGAGACTGGAGATACCATGCCACTTGAGAGCTACAGAAATATGAAAAGACCCTTTCATCTCCCTAGATACAAAACTAGACAAGATCTGCTTTCATGCCATAGTGAATTCCAGGAAAAAAAAAAAACTTTCTTCCTGTGAAAATAGCATGAGTTTATTAAATCTATGAAGATTAACATTGTAATTTCCAGGGCATAATATTAGGTACAGTTAATCTGCCTACACTGATAAAGAATACATTATGAATAAACACCATCATGGACCCACCTATCTTCCCAGTGTGCATGTTATAAACTTGCCTCTTAGCCTGAACATGGCAAATTTTAAAGAGTCAAAAGTTCTTTCAGAACTCGAAGTATGTTGCTGTGTGGATGATGCTGCAGAGGAAAAGCTAATGGGCTCTGTGCTTAATGTGATTAGAGCCATTATTGACATAATGCCAGGAAGACGCAAAGCTATTAGCATTACACTACAGCTCACTTTAGCATCCACTCAGACTTGGTATTTGATCCACAATTTTAATTTTGTTCTGCTCTATTCAGAGCTGCATTACACAAAATGCATAATTAAAAGCTGCTGTGATTCTTTCTACTTCTCAAATTAAAAACATAGCAAACATTTGTAGTTCTAATCCACTAGAAATTAATAAATCAAATAGTGTCTTTTATCCTCTTTCCTCTATGCAATTCAGCTTGCAGGTTGGGAATACATTTGCCTGCAACAGAGGATGCTACAGAAGGAGCGGATGCTCAGAGGGAAGTAGGGTCCCCCAGATGCACACTAAACTCAAGTGAGAACCTGGAGGGCCTAGCTGCACAGATAGCCTTAACATCCTAAGCTCTAAGCTAGGAGGGTTTTCTGTGGAGAAAAATTTTAATCAATTCACCATAAATCCTTTTGATGCATTTTCCTTCATTAGCTTGCTTTTCAAGCACACACATGCTCCTTATTTAATTTAATCAAATGTGCCATGTCTCTCTGTCAACAGTGAAGCAACTCCCATGTCCACGAGATCTTCTATTAACTCCCCACCCAGGGTAGCCTGAAAAAAAATCTGATGAGCAACAGGTTTGCTTCATCCACCATTCCAAATGGACAGACCTTCCTTCGAAAGCCCTGCCACCAGAGCTGAGACATGGACACTTTACTAATGTCTACTGCTAATGGGAGTTTTCATCACTTAAAATCATAGAGGGTTATGATTCATTACAATAAAAACAGCACATTCTCTCCTGTGTGTAGTTATCCTAGGCAAGTTTTGGAAGGGCTGTGAAAACCAGAGCAGAGCACAAAAGGCAAACACATATCCAAACATAGGCCTGATGCCATCATTGAATCTCTCCCCTGCACACCTGGAATACAGCATTGGGGACCTTTTTTTCCCCATCACTACCATTTCCTTAACTAATTGAAACTCCTCCTTCATATTTCTGCTCAAAGACCACTTCACCAAGGGAACAATGTCTTAAGTTTCCTGTGACTTGCTTTGTAAATTCTCTGTGTATTGTTGCTTTCTTCAAGCAATTGTCATAGTTTGATTTGACACTGCCTTTCACTAATCATGAGTTCCTGAGGGCAAGAAGCACAGGTCTGTCTTACTCATTACAATGACTTTAAATTTGTAACATAAAAGCTCTGTCCTCCACAGTAGCTATTAAATGAGATAATTTCATATGGCAGAACCCATTATTCTTCCTAGATATGTCAAGTTACTGAAAGTCTATGTAGCTATTTGTAAGTATAATTTTATTCTTGAAATCATGTAATGTGTATTTTTTAAAAAGTTATAAAATGTACAAAATGTTCTAACTCCTGAGTCTTAAACCTTTTTTTTTTTCAACACATTCCATGACTAGTATCTAGTTTCTATGTCTTTCCTCCTCCTCATTTTTTTGAGACAGGGTCGCACTATGTAGCATCGGCTGGTCTTGAACTCACAGAGATCACCTTGCTTCTGCTTCCTGAGCACCACACAGTGTTTGCTATTTGACACAAATATTCCTTGCTAAAGTTTCACCAAAACCGAAACTCTGCCTTTATTTAACCTTCTTAGTAAACCAGACTTAAAACTGTACAAAAGAGTAAAGATAATCTCATCAAAACCACCACTAATCGCTGTCATTTTCAAATAGAGATGGTTATTTTATAATACTGTTTTAATTTATTTTATAAGCTTGATTTAAAGTTAGGTTAGTTGTTTGTGCTCACCTTTCCAAAACAAGCAAAACGAACAACAAAGATTCTGAATGATTTGCTTGTAGTTCCAAACATATTAGAAAAAATGATTCCTTCTAGGAAACATTTGATAGATCTAGACTCTTTCCATATGACCCTATAAAAATGAACCTCAAACAAGTAAATATACCATTTTAATATCAGCTTCATCACTGTGTAACTAACTTTCTTTTTATCAAAACTTTAAGACAGGTATGGTGGCATACAACTGGGAGCCAAAGTTCTGGTGACAGATGCAGGAAAACAAGTGTAAGGCCACCCTGGCCTCCACGGCAAGTTCTAGACCAGCTAGAGCTTTATAGCGTGTAGCAGTTTGAATGAAAATGCCTCACCTCATAGGCTCAGATATTTTAATACCTGGTCCCCAGCTGGTAGTGCTGGGGGCCAGTTATTAAACGTTTAAGAGGGATGTTCTGCTTAGAGGAAAGGGGTCACTGGAGTTAGGTTTTGAGAGTTTAAAGCCTCATGTGCTCCTGTTTACTCTCTAGGCTTTGTGCTTGCATTTGAAGACATGAGCTCCCAGCTTTCTGCTCCTGCTCCCATGCCTGAATCTTGCTGTCATGCTTTCTACCGTGATGGTCTCTTACCTCTTCCAAACCCTAAGCCAAAATAAACTCTTCCTTCCACCACTTGCTTTTGGTCATGGTGTTTTATCATAGCAACAGAAAAGGAACTAATACATAGAGAGACCAAGCTTAGATGAAAGAAGAGTTAGTTCTTGTTTGTACCCTAATCCTGAGGGTGAGTTCCCTCATATCATTTCTTGAAGATGGATCAGCACTGAGTGTAAAATCAACTGATTCCAAGAACTCTTGGGGGTACCTGGCCCTCATCTGAACTTCTCAGTCTGGCACTTTATAGATACTGAAGAGCTATACCTCAGAGGCCCAGGTGGGTCCCTGCTTCCTTCCCTTCCCTGCAAACAGGTAACAGGAATAGTTAGTAGAACATACCCCTCTCCCAAGCTGCTCTGACTATTCCACAGATCTTGGTGTTCTATGCCTTTCTTCACTGATTTAAACTCTGCCTTCCTCTAACTTTGAGCCCATAGAGGCATTTACTTCCGGTTGTGTGTAGCAGCCCTTAAATGTTTGAAGGAGACATACAGAGACCCAGTACTGTCACTGGTCACTGGCTGGCTTGCATGCAGACCTTAACCACCAAAACAGCTGCATGAAATGCATCACACATTGGAGAACACATAATTCAATACAAAATTCAGGACTGACTGAAAAAAGGGGAACACTTTCTAATAACCCTGCAATGAGCAACGTACATTTTCTTTAAAAGACACATGACATAAATGACACAGGATATAAATGTTTTCAACTTAAGATTTATATTTCACAATTAAAAATGCTGCCTTTTTCTTAGATGTCATCTATAACCCAATTTCTGGTTTTATTCTTCAATGAACAGTGTTAGCATAAAGGAATATTCAGCTTTTAACACAAATTATAAGATCAAAGAATTGATAGAAGTAATAAGTATAGACTATCAAATACATAGCTGCATACTATCTTCAGAAAATGAGGACTCCAGAGCTCTGAACAAATGTCTGCAAGTCACAAAAGCATGTCACCGTGACAAAAAGTGCCATTAGCAGGAAATAACTGTCATGTGCCCCCTGCATTGACAACTTTCTTAAAGACCTGTCATCTCTGATTAAGGAGAAAGTCTGATGTTGAGATAAACAGATGACCAACAAACAAATGCAAATCCTAGTTATAAAACAAAAACAAAAACAAAATGCTCCTTAAACAGACAAGGCTAGAGGCTGGAAACACTGTCCAAAGTTGGACTAAAATGGGACTTTGGAGGGTGAGTTCATTTGTTTCAACTGATATGAATCCAGACAAAAGGTTTGCAAGTTCTAGCGTGTCATTCTTTTTTCAAGCCCTTGTGCCAATATGGAGAGGTATAAGTGTCTCCTTCCAATAGTATTTAATATTTCAAATACACAGAAAAGTTCAAAGAAATGTATGGTAAGCACTCGGATATGTAACATCTAAATTTTACAATTATCCGAGTTACTGTATTTTCTTAGAAGGTTTTATTTATGTGCCATTGATCACGATCAGAAAACAGCTATATAATTGTCATTGTCAGAGAAACAGTTTCTTGTATCAGTAGATCAGCAGTCTTTTTCAAAGTACAGATAACCTCCCAAATGTTTAGTTTAGGCTAATGTAGCATCACTTGATTTTTGAGGTGTAAACTCTTTATGTAGTCAGGGTTACTAATTTGTCAGATTAAATAATCTGTCAGATTATTTAGCTGTTTGTAACAGCTCAAAATAATCAAGTAAGCTGTTACTAGTTTAGTCTTTGGAATAGTAGTTACCTTTGATATTCTCTGACTGTTTTCTAACCTTTGGAAATTTTAAGCTGAGTCCCCAAAGCTCATCTTATTATCAGAAAATAACAATTATAATTATAGCAGTTAATTTTCTTCATGCAATATGTATTATGACAGAAATCATTGTTTTGCACACCATTTAGTTCTTTCAATACATGCAATATTTTCATCAAAAAATCTTATTAATATTTTCATCTTCATTTAAAGACAAAGATGGTAGAGCAAAATAAAGGGTTCTAAAGTGACAGATGTGGAGTCTGAACACCAGCAACTTCAAAGCATAGAGTGAACTCCTATACATTATCTTCCCTTTCTCTATCTATGCTTGACCAATATCCCGTATGATAGTCATCACTATTGCTAATGCTGCTGTTAACTTACCAACTAGTTAAAAATAAAAGGTACAAAAATACATATAAAATGCATTGTTTATACATGCATTTTGAATAGAATACAAATGTTAACACTAAAGAAGAGATGAAATACCTTCCTCAAGCAAACATAGTCCAACATGTAAGAAAGTGTGTGAGTGTAGACATCTGTGTCCTAATGGATAAAATGAGGGTGATACTAAAGCAGCAGCACAGACTCCATGGGAGCACTGTGAGAATTATGAATGATAACCTACATTCCTATATGGGACACTTAATACATGCTGGATACAAACACATGTAAGGTTCTTAGCACTGTATGTGCTAAGACACTAAAAAGTCTCTAACAATAATCAACAATAATATAAGATCAATATGTCAATGACAAATTAGTATTTACTGACACTAAGGGAACATTATAGATCCATAATTCATTTTAATGTTTCTAAAAGACTGGTTTCACTCTGGCCCAAAGATAGTCTTCTAAGAGATTGCATCATAAGGGATATTTCTCATTCAATCAAGATGACTAAATAATCCCGTGGCAGGTTTGGCAGGATCATTTAACTTACAAATAAATCAAACTGGTACCAGCACAGTCTTTGCTGTCACATCCCACTGTGTCACTCACAGTGTTGGCAAACATTTTTAAATTTTCTAAAAGACTCAGCTCTAGAAACCAAAACTAAAATGTACAAATGAGAACAAACAAACAAAATCACCTCTACAGTGAGTACACAAGAAAGAATTATGGTCTGTATTTTAACAATTTTAACTCTAAGTTGGCACTGATGAAACAGACTGCAAAACTGACTCCAAGACTCTCATTTTCCACAGTCATTCATTAAACTCAGTAAGAAGGACGATGAGACGTGAAATCTTCCTGGCTGCTGACTCTATGGCCTGCAGATAATTTATGAAATCGGTTGAGTGGAACTCCAATGCTATCTAGCTGAACTGAGATCAGGGAATTAAGAGAAGTTCCCTGCTGTGTTTCCAATTTCAATGAATAAACTCAGAGCATTCGACTTGGATAGTACTAAAATCTTCAGATTCTGGGACTCTCAGATCAGAGTGGTGCTTCAAAGAACAGCGAGAGAGAGAGAATCACTATCCTCAGACAGCTGTAAGTGAAAAGTCATGCAAAGGTCCATGGGTTTACTCAGGTGTCACTAAGGCTGGTTATCTATCTGACTTAGTCTTTGCGGGTACAAATGGCGATTTGCTGTACATTTTCAATAACATATATTTTCTCTACCATGCCTACAGCATGTAAAAAAAAAAAAAAAAAAAGAAGGCATCATATCATTTTGAACATACAAAGGCACTTACCAGGGCTCGGTAAGCACTATGCACTCTGAAAGGACTGATAATGGTTTATAATGGTTTGTGGGGATGGCACAGGAAATGGATAACCATGTTTCCTCGTCAACTGCAAGCATAACACAACTTCATTATTAAAGAAAGAAAGAAAAGAAGGAAGGAGAGAAGGAGTCAGAGAAGAGAGGAGGAAGAAGACAGGGAGGGAGGGGAAAAGAGAGAGAGGATGAATGAATTCTGAATTCTCAATGATCCTGACCACTGAAAACTATATTTTGCTGCTGGAACCAAGAGACACTTTTGCCCTGACACAGGCAGCTAGCTGACTGTATTTCATTTCCTTATATCCTCTTCCCTTCATCTCCATCATTTCTCTGCTCTCTAATTACATGGATCTGCATGGTTTCCGCAGATACAAGACTCCAGCACCATAAACCTATGTGGTTTTGGCTTTGAGCAGCCAACTCAGTCCTTAAACAGATGCTGAGCAGGACTCCATCCAGGCTTCCTAAACTTTCAGTGAAACATATTTCATAACAATTAGCAATGGTTGCATGGTGTATGCAGTATATGCCATGGAACAGGGAGTCATAAATCCCTGGAGATGAAAATAGTCATTTCACACCCTGTAGCAGGTATAACTAATTCCATTGCTATTACAAGATCAAGAATGTCAAACAGAATCTGTTTTAACCCAAATCCCAGCCAATACATCTATAAGCCTGCATGTGCATCTTATTTCAAGGGATAATTATTTCTACAATAAACTAAACAGAGTAGGAAAAAAAAAAGGCAAGATGCCCTTGTATAAAATTTCCTAAGAATGGTCGCTGATCTAAGAGTTGAGAACAGCCCACAAATGATGCCACTCACTCTCAGAATTTAGTGCTCGTCTTTGAGCATGATCCTACATGGTGCACAAACTGCTATATATGCTGCTGCATATACAGATGGTGCTTAATAAACCTCGCCCAATAAAGAATACAACAAAAGAAAATCCTGTTACTTCTAGCTATCGTCTAGCCAAATTTTTGTTTTCTGCCCAAAAGAAAGTGGTTGTGATTACCTTCATAAAATAACAGATTCTTTCTTTGCCATGGTGCCAACTCCACGTTACACTTAGGCAAGTCTTATTAACTAACTCTTCCTCCTGTTAATTTTTGAATCGTCTATGCAGGTTTACACCATAGGAAAGTCAGCACAGTAGCTGGTATACGGATGTGACAGAATGTTTTTATTCCACCCCTGACAAAAAGCTCCCTGTTTTTGACACACTGGAAAATGTACAGCCAGAGAGTGCTCGAGGCGAAGATGCCACCCCAGTCTTACATCTGTCTGCTTTCATTTGTCTACAACTGTGCTTATAGATAAAACAAGCTTTCCAGATGTCATCGCAAGCAGGGCTCATATGCTGACTTCACTGAGACACCATTGTTGGCTGCCAACATAACAGAGTTGTAAAACTAAAATATTTAAACTCTGAGCTACTCAACACAACTTTGTATGTCACACAGGATTCTATTTCAGGACTAATTAATGTATACCCCAATAAAATAATCATGTGTTAAAAACAGAGTTGGCTGGTATGCAAGCGGATCTAATTTTCCTTTTTGTAACCATTCCAATGGCACACAGCATCAGTATGAAGACATTTCTGAAGGAGAGCACAATTGCTGTGAGTGTGCAGCTCCTCACATACTTGGTTTCAGGTGCTGAAGTTCATTGTTCGAGGACCTTTGAGCTCTCATTGTTTAAAACAGACACAACAAACCCACAGTGAACAAAAGGAAAATGCCAGACATAGACTATGAAGACATGCCCGCTGTCAGAGGGGAAAGGCCAGTAACTAGAGATGTGGATGATTACTAAAAGGCACTGTTAATATACATCCATATGTGAAGCCTGGCTTAGAGCAACCTGGTATCCGGAAGCTTAAATGTTTTTTTGAGAACACAATATCCCTGTGGTTATAATTATAGCCACTGTATTGGGGGTGGGGACTGCCATAATTTCACAATGTCTCATAACAAAGTCAAATGCATTATTCCCATGTTTCCTGAGAAATTCCTCAAATGCTATGCCTTCATATGTACACACAGACACGTACATACATGCACCAGCACAAGAAAGTGTCTCTGAGTCCCATCTCCTCTGAACCTGTGTGACAATTTAGTTTGCTCTGAGGGAAACCCAGGAAGGCCCTCTTTGGCCTAACTGGCTGTTCCTAGTAACACTTAATACAATTGTTCTGAAGTAAAAAAAAAAGAAGCTTTTTTCGAAGTTGGAAGGAACTAAGGCTTCCCCTTGCTCTGATAAACCTTTTATATCCCAGTTACATTTTGTAAACTTGGGTTGTTACTTTGAAACTAGGTTTGGGGGTCATTTTTGTATCAGAGACAAAAATCTATCCTCAATTTCTCCTTAATTTTATCAGGAAGCCATATCTGTATTGACTTAGTTCACATATCACAAAGGGCCTGTCATCTATAGTCTTACACCCCACTGGGCTTAACACATGCTTACAGTAACAACCCAACACAAATCAAGCCACAAAGACCATGAACCAAGAAGTCCATACCCTCTCCCTACCTACCACCCCACTCCCAAGACACACAGAATAAAACATTTGCTTCTGACAGCTTTCCATGGAGGAGACTGTGTACTGGCAGGGAAAAGGCATCTACTTCTTTGTTTTCCCACCTTCCTGAATGTTCCCATCTTCTCTTGAGCTGATCTTGTTCAAACATTCTGAAAATAAATCACCCTAAAGCACTCAAGATTCCCTGAAGGCCTCAGCAAGCTTCCTGCATGGTGCATCCCCTCTCTTTGCTTGGAGGCTAATGTCTTTTAGGAATGTCTGTCCTAATGCAAGGAAGTCAGGAGCACCGAAACAACCTGTCACAGTGATCCATCTATCTCAGATCATCCTGGTCCTGGGGAAGAGGCCAGGAGGAAGACTTTAGTGTTAAACTCCAGTCATTTCTACATGCTGGCAGCAATTGCACTGGACTGAAGAACCACAGGACCTTTCCTGGTCTGGAGACTCAGTGTTTCTTCCCCACTTGAGGCTGGCCTAAATGTTCAGGTTGGGAAAGGGAGAAAGCTTCTGACCTGTACTTCAAGAATCACCCTACATCAGCATGCCACAGAGAGACGCCTTGTAAATCATTTTGAGTGATACTTAGTTAATCTCATCCAAATGATCAGCTCTTTGGCACAGAACATTCCTATAAATATTTATTTAAAAACTGAGCTGAGCTACCCTCTACTCTATGTTCTTTAAAGTTCTCCAGAGTTTCTATGAAGTACAAACTACTTACCAGTAGCAATGTGGCAAAATTCACATAGCATCTTTAATTTCATTTAGCACACTAAGTCCAGTGCAGAATGCAGAAGTGACATCTCTGAGTCCCCTTTTGCAGATGAGAAAAGCAATCAACGATGAGAAAAGCAATCTGCCTGCCTAAGGGCAAGAGGTTGTGCCCAGGGCTGAGCCAGATTATCTGATGATCACTGGAAACTCAGCATGTGTCGCTTGTCTCTCCCAGTCACAAAGGGGGATACAGAAGTTCAGAAGTGGCCCTATTAGCTGGGGAAGAGCCAACTTTGAACAGCAAAATCTAACAGAATGACAGCACTACTCTCAGATCTACATTGGAATACAATCACATTAAAAATAACCCATTTAACAACTCAGAAGTTCCGATGCGTCTTTTATAAAAATGTATGAGAGTACTAAAAGCCATGGAGAGCTATAACTTTGAGCTGCCTCATTTGTTTCTCTTTTATTACAGTCCTGCACGGTGGGCACGGGCTCTTCATTGAAAAGAGAACATTAAATCTTTATTCTAAACTGTTTTAGCAGAACGATATTAATAGTTGAATATTATTTTGTCTGACTGATAAAATACCACTCAAATAAGACCAAAGAGAGTAGTGAACCCCAACAATTCCTAGGAGAAAGTGTGAAGCATTCTTCAGAAACTGGATCTTTGGTCAATCCGAAGAGTCTGGTAGCATTTCTGTGGCTACCTGACACTAGAAACTGATTTCCTAGATTGAAGGTAGCTCTTCAGAAATAAATATTTTCCTCTGTCCCCCTTAACAGAAAAAGTACTACATAAAAGTATCTTTCTGTTTTGTGCATATTTAGTTTTCCTAACACAGGATCCATAAGGAAACATGAAGAAACCACATCCATTCCATGGACATATTATAACCAATGGAGAAACAGAACAAGATTTACATTTAAAATAGAGTGCAGGGCTGGAAATAGTCAATGTTTAAATTAGTAAAAACCACTGCATTCCTGTTTATCATCTTAACTTTGGATCTATTTGTTTTCTTGGTTCTACCAAGTCACCTATGGCACATGGTATATAGGAAAGCACCATCCTGCTTTTACTGTCATTAAGTTCAGACTGGGAAGGGTAGCTCACAATCACTGCAATGGCCATTTCTCACTTTCTGTCAAATGCACAACAGACTTTTTCTCACCAACCTAGACTATCTCGATGTCATCAAAAAGAAAACATTAATAAAGCAAACATTAGGAATCCTGCTTTCTGCTTCAGATCTCTCTCTTTAGATAATCAAACAAATGGCAATATTACTAAAGGCAGGACTAACAGAAGAAGATGACTGAGTAGAACCTTTAAAAGCAACTGAAAAAGTACACAGAGCCTAGTGTGAATTTACATGAATAAAGTGGTAACTGAGGAAATCATACTTTGTCTAAACTCCAGCTACTGAGTCAATGCTTAGTGGGGAAAACCTGTTTTCTAATTAACAGCTGAATGAACACTTTCCATGCTGTACTGAGTATAATCTTCTGTAAAAGAAAAAATGCTGAAGTCAAAGCATTTATAAAATACCTGAATCCAAATATTGGTCATTCAGCCATACTTAATCACTAGCAAACCAAAGAGTGAAGTGTAAAGTTAAACTAGATAAAAACCAATGCAATAAAAGACAAAGCAAAGCAAGAGAAAACAAAACAAACAACAAAAAGCATTAAAGATAATGGCATAAACAGGGATGAGTGTTATTTTATCAAGAAATTAAAATCCTTTTTACAGGTATATCAGAATGATTGATACATTATTTTAGAAATTATAAAATCAATCTATCATGCTCACACATTACTAAAACTTTTGTTTTCTACACTATTTAGTAAAGCCTCTTGCTATAAACTTTAAGAAGTAACACAAAACCTTCTAAGACAACATTCGCAATCAGAACCATGTGATTCACAGAAGCAATTAAGTTTTCAAGAACCAATAATAATAACGCTGAAGAGATACAGTTAGATTTTATCTTAATGACACCATTCACTTAACAAAAACAGCAGTGTCACCTAAAATTTTAAATAATACAGCATTTTCTTAACACGTGGCAGTTTTTTTGTAAATCTTTCAAAATCTGGTAGTTTTCCTTTACTACATTCCTCTCCTCAGTACAGATGATCTACAACATGGTTCTGCAGCTAAGGAAATCAGCTTTTAATCTAATTAAAAGCTTAAATAGGCATGTCGCTAATGATCACTATATTAGGCAAATAGGGCCATATTTTAATAATACTAATCCATGCTGCAAAGTTAATAGTTTTAAGATACAGAAAAATTTTGTGACTTTGGAAATCAGTCAGTCAGTTGTTGGTGGTCTAAAACAGAAGGGCCATGTTTTACTGGAGTCTATGCAAATCCAATATATGTTTTACAACCAATTCTGACAGTCTCCATTTTCTTTATACATGTATGACTTAGTATGATTTAAAGATAAGTCATAGTACCTTTTTTTTTTGAAGGCTGATATTTTATTTCTCACTTCTCTCTTTCTCAAAGACAAACTCATGGTGAGCCTAAGGTACCTTAAAAACAATCATTTTTGAGTGTTCTGAGTGTTGAGGGAGCCCCAAATTTTTCTAACCTTCAAAAACTCAGACACAGAGGTTGGATAACTGCTCAGGGCTCTTAGGTTCTACCACTTATGACTCGTGAATGTAACCAGGTTACCTAGTTTTCTAATGCATATGTGATAAACACAATACTGCTGCTTCTGATTTATCTGAAGAAAAAATGTTTTTGCATTTCTTCTAATGTATATCATTTCTTCTAATAATCTGCCAAATCATACCTAACTTAAGGTCCAACTCAAATACCACCACTTCAAGCCAGGAGCTCTTCTTTCTTGAGAAAGTAGAGTCTAGCTTTCTTCTAAAGTCTCATCTAAATTACTATAGCCCTTTAACAGTACAGGTGTTATGTCACGTTTATATCAGAATTGGAGGGAAAGAGTGGAGAGAGAGAGGATATAAGACCCTCCTTTTTTCTTTAGATTAAGCCCCCCAGAGGTCAGGGACTGTGACCTAACCATCTCATGTTTCCCCAGTTCAGTTAGGTGGTGTTAGACTAAAAATGTCCTACTCTTCCTGAAAAAGATACAAAGAAATAAATATCTCAAGAGAGGGTCCCAACCCTCAATGGCTTTACTCTTTTGTTGAGATTTAAGTCTAGACAGCTAACAATGAATTCACTTAACCTGGCTTAGATTCAGGAGTAACAGTTTCTAATCTCTTGATGATGAGAATTTGAAAGTTCAACCTAGCCTATCAGGGCTTGAATAAGCAGCATATAAGTTCCAATGGTCAAAACGGCTCACTAAGCAATGGCTTGGGGCGGAGTCTAAGTTTGTAGGACAGAAACATGGGCAGTCACAGTGTGACAGCTTCTCCAAAAAGCTAACTCTGGAAATTAGCATGAGATCATGTTAAACAGTTAAAGCACTGTGAGCTGAGACAAGGCTTTTCACTGCTATTATTGTTTCTGTCTTTTAATTTTACTTCATGGTTAACGAAAAATATTAAGTAATTTAAGTAAGAGTGAAATGCCTTCTGAAAGTGTAATTTATGTGAAAAGGATCTGGCTATAGCCAGGGAATATAAATGCTAGAGATGAAATAATCATGGATAATCACTAACCTCACAAAATTCAGTACCAGCACTGCACTCAACCGGTGGTAAGGTTCTCATGGGGGGGGGCAGTGATTAGAGGATGAGAAGGGCCACTCAATTTTCATCTTCCAGGTGTCTAGAAAATCTACTCAAGGATGGATAGTCATCACCATTACAAAGCGGTCTCAGCACACTATTGTTTAAAATCTATATGGCTAATTTGTAAAAATGTGTCTTAGGTCAACTTGATGTTAACATCAAGTTACTAACATCAATGGCCATTACTAAGATGGCATTCTTTACCATTAGCATGCTCTATAGTTCTTGGAAACAGAAGCTAGAGGCTGTTGGTGGGGAGTATGAGGATCAACCCATGGTTTTCTAATACAGTGGATACATGGAAAAAGGGGAGAATTGCAGTAATTCTGAGCAAGAGTGGAAATGGGATGGGGTGTAAGAAGACAGGAATTTCACCTAAGACAAACTAAAATGGAAAGTCAAGGGCACAGCTGAAGATAAGTGTTTGTTCATGTGCAACATGCACATGAATGCCCAGAAGCATTGTGGGCAGGAGTTAGGGTAAACTCTTTAAATTACTCAGAAACAAGAAGAAAGGAAAAAATACTATCTGTGTGATGGCATGGCCACATTAATCAACTTCTTTGTTTCTTCTCTAAAATTCATTGGTCTCTTATTTGGAGCCTGGTGGAGAAGAAGCTAGCCCACACAATATGGTGAGACTCCAACTTTTAAAAACAAAGAAATAAACTTTGTGCTCAGAAAGTTTTTGTCCAGTATCACTATATTCATATTCCATATTCCAGCATCACCATTCCCCCTGCTTTAAAAAAATAAAACCAAAAACCATTTATTTTCTGTGCACTGGTATTTGGCCTATGTGTATGTCTGTGTGAGGGTGTCAGAACTACACACAGTTGAGAGCTGATGTGGAGCTGGATTTTAGTCAGTTGTTCTCAGATTTGATCATAAGCTTCATCTACAAATGTAATTTCATAATTAAAAGTATTTTAAAATCAATGAAATGTGATAAAAAGAAAAAAGTCTATCACAACTAAGTTGGACAAATTTTAATATCTCTCTCTCTCTCTCTCTCTCTCTCTCTCTCTCTCTCTCTCTCTCTCTCTCTTTCTCCCTCCAATCAGTGAGCAAGGCAATGTCAGAACTTTAGAGGAGTTTCCAATCACAATTGCTTATAATGTTTAAGTTCTAAATTATTATTACAATACTTTGAGTATTACACCTTTGAGGTGGAAAAACTCTCAATGATTTATGGTTGTTGTTTATGTAGAAGTCAGCTCAGAACTACAGTGACCATAAGTCATCTCTATTTAAAGTCAATGGCTAATCTCAAAGGCCCAGAGAACAATTGCAGACATATATTTTTATTACATATTTATTTATTTACTTATTTATTTAACATGTGTGATGGTTTGAAAGAAAACCCAAAAGGAGTGGTACTATTGGGAGGCTTGGCCTTGTTGAAGTTGGTGTGGATCAGTTAGAGGAAGTGAGTCATTGTGGGGGCGGGCTTTGAGGTCTCTTTTGCTTAAGCTTCCCTCAGTGTGATACTCAGTCCATTTCCTGTTGCCTTCTGATCAAGATGTAGCCAGCAGCATGACTGCCTGCATGCCACCATACACCCATCATGATGATAATGGACTGAACATCTGAAACTGTAAGCAAGCAACTCCAATTAAATGTTTTGCTCCTAAGAGTGGTCATGATGTCTCTTCACAGCAACAGAAACTGTAACTAAGACAATATGTATATGTCTGTGTGTGGGTAGCAGAGAACAACTTGTGGGAGTCAGTTCTTTCCTTCTAATATGTGAGTCACAGGGATTGAATTTAGGTTATCAGTCTTGGCAACAAACATCTTTACCAGCTAAAACACCTTGCCAGCCCACAGGCTTACATATTTTAAGTATACAATGTTTCAAATGTGTGAGTTGTTTGTTTTGGTAAAGATTTCAACTGGTCATATGGAAAATTACTGGGTCTGGTTGTAAAAGATAAGAGAGATTTTCCAACCTAAATGGTTTTTGTCAAAGCAACAAAAGCTCATTCTGAGTGTTACTTAAGTAACCTGGAAAGTAGGGATGTGTTACTTCTAGATGTGTAAGCCACTAAGAGGCCACACAATGTACCATCTTATCCTTTAGGAATGGATACCACATTTGGGGGGGGGGGTAAAATGCATTCAATTTTATCTTCTCTAGAATGTCTTCTCAATTAGTGATGGGCAAACTATGGTTAAAGTCTTTGTAGCTAACATGAAACCATGAGTCTGCAATCAATTGAATATGAGACATCACTCAGAAAACAGTCTTTATTTTGAGTGTAAATAACACTATTATGTACTATTATGAAAATGCCCACTGGTGATCATCCATATTCTGATACTGAGACAGATGTCCAGCTCCTTGATTTTATATGATTTTACTTCCACTCAAAACTTCATAACAGAAATTGTGAATGATTGTTCAAGTCACTAAATCTCTTTTGGAAGGAGCACAACATATACACAGAGAAAGCATTCATTATGGGTAGTTGAAGCTTCTAGTTCCATTCTTAGAGAAGATTCACAGACTGGGGGCTTCTACACCTCACTCCTGGCCAGGCCATCCTGATGGATTCTGGAGTTAGACCAAGATCAGATCTGTTCAACACTTGAAGTTAGAGGCCATAAATTTAGAACAATTCTAAAGTGAAATATTAAACAGGTTTGAAATGTTCAGAAGAAGTGGAGCTGGCTGTGGTGGATCATACATTTAATCTTAGCATTTGAGAGGCAGAGCTAGGTGGGTCTCCTGAAGTTCAAGGCTAGCCTGGTCTACTTGGTCAACATAGATTTTCAGGCTACATAGTAAGAAACTCTATCTCCTTAGCATGAATAAATAAAGGGTACAATAAATAAAAGGGTACAGATGTAGTTTTCCTAACTACTTACTACTCAGAATGGAATCCCACTCTCCAGTAATATCCTTCCTTCCCTTCTTCAGTTAATAAACCCATAGGAGACAACTTCACTAGGGAAAGAAGTGAAAAGGAAGGCCAATAAAACCCCATTAGCTTATCTGTTTTATGGGCTGGACAACAGACAGAACCAAGACATTGTCATTGGTATAATGACAGTAAATGGTACTGGATATTCTAACTGCATAGAAGAGGCCCATAGGACTGTCCTGCAGATCTGTCTCCTAGTCAATGAAGAGGGAAGCAGGTGAGGATGCTCCATTCATCAGCACAGCAAAGTGAAAGGTGCAGAGAACGTTAGGGAGCGTGGTGAGTTTAGAGAAAGGAGATAGAGTGATTAGACAGGAGCATGTAGTATGTGAAGAAGTGTGCTGAGCCATGAGAATGGAGGGGCAGGCAGGGGCCAAATTCATTCAGATCTCCATTCAACTAGTATTAATTGACCATATGCTGCATGTTTTGTTCTGGTCACTGGGGGATGCAATAGTGAATGAAATAGAGAAAAACAAAATCCCTACCCTAATGAAAAGAAATCCAGGTGGAAGAATAAAAACAAAGCAAACCAAGCAAACAAAAACTATATATAGTATGGGAATACCATGGTGTGCATGGGGCAAAGGTGTGAAAACATTAGGGTAAGGAACCTGAACCATCGGATACAGTAGCCAGTAATGTACCCAGAAGACTTCGGAATCACGACCCGGTGTCCAGCAAAAGGCATTTAGAGGATAGGAGGAGAATCACTAGGGGGGCTTAGACTTTTATGCAGAGGGATCTTTCCCAATTTGGAACGAAATTTTGGCAGGCCATAAGGAAGGGCCTGGACCATCCCTCAACCAGGAAAAGGTCCCTGAATTATTAGCAAGAAGCATATACTTTAGGGAACTGGAGGAAAGCAGGGATAACCAGAGGTGGGAATGTTCAGAGAAGCTGCGCACTGACAAGGAGAAGGTCAATGATGGCTGAGTAAGATGGTGATGGGTCACATGTACTCCAGACACTAAGGCCAACCAAAGGCTTATTTTGTTTTATTCTCCTGCTCTAACATGATAGCAGCGAGAAAGTAAGTGTCTCTGAGTATGGTTTATATTTAAGGTAATTTCTTTTTCTTCTCCACATTGTGGGGCCATTCCTATCGCAGAGTTCATGCCATCAACAGGGAGGCCAGGAGACTACTGTGAGGTTGACCAGATCATGCACTCAAGAGGTCCCACAAAGTGACATGAATATTAGTCTGACCAACAACAGGGTTCCGAGGGCCCTGGTTAACAGAGCATGTGCCCTGCCTAGAGATTTTAAATCATGCCAAAGTGGTAAGTGGGGCTGAATTCAGCATAGGCCTGGCTCACAGGGTCCAAAGTGCTCTAGTTTTGATTCCATTTGTCCAGTAAGTGAATTTTTTCAAATCACCACAAAGGTTCAATATAGGCACACTGCATGGGGCCTGGATAGCTGAGCCAGGCTCCCAAGAGATGGACGCATGTTAGCCATCAGTTAGTTCAGTTCAACTTACAAAAAGTGAGTCATTGTAGACATCTAGCACACATAGGGCTTTGGTCCCAGGTCTATATCATATAACCTAGACGAGGCCAATGGGACCAGTTTGAGCCACACAGGACCCTGTCTTTAAAAAACATACTTTTTCTTAAAAATGTGAGTCACTTATAGGAAATGTCAGGTTCATAAGAAGAAGAAGCTACTCTGGACTATACATGTTTTCTACATACAGTTTTGCTTTATTTTCTTTATAAACATAATGCTACCAGAACCCCATAATTCTTTGTTTTTACTAAGACAGAAGAGGTATTCATAGTCTGCTCCCCAAAATGATTCTGTTTAGGACACAATGAACAAAGAATATTGGTTTATTTCTTCAGAGCTAGGATGGAACGATTAAAAATCACATCATTATCGTGTCTACAACAAACATTCAAAAGAGCCCTAAATTGTGTTTAAGCACAATTACCTTAATGTCAGTTGAGATTTTACGATGCAACTGTGAGCCACTTTATTTTTAAGGCAGTTTAACCTGCCGGCTTCATTCCTAAAAACAGACATTTAAGTTTTAAAACCAGGGCTCTCAATAACATGATTAAGCCATGCTCGGCAGTTTCTTTAAATATTTAAGAGAATTTTCATCATCTAAATATTTATGGCAACAACACAGTCAGGTGCATGTTTTTCTTCTATTCATCAGGAGTAGGAGATCCATATCCTTAACAAAGGGGGGAGGAGTTGCCTCAACAACAGAAAACCTTACTGAGCTTTGTAAACTCCTAGACAATGACAAGAAAAGTACATCCAGACTGACATTGAACCCCCACATGCCCATAGTCAGCATATTAAAAGCTATGCAGTTTTGTTTTATAGTATCTTCCCAGCTCCAAGACTTAAGCTCCAGATCACACCAGCAGCCACTGAATAGTACTGCCACCATCAGTAACAAGCACTTGAGACACAGGATGATTCCACAGGGCAGGCTCCCCCTACTTACTCTTCAGAGGCTGACACTGGGGCACAGTGGAGGACAGTGTGCAGTCTGTTCCTGCTGGCTGGTCACCATGAAGTTCTCTACTCATTTCAAAGCTCAGGTGAGGGAGGCTGGCCCATAAATGCTCAGTTTTAAGCCCAGGCCTAATTTTTAGATATTGGAAGGAAGACAATACTTGGTATCTTATTTACTTAAGACATTGTTTAGTGGAGTGTCTGTAGGAAGTTATTCTGTCCACTTAGATGATAAAAGTACAGCACTTAGAGTTTCAGTGACAACCAGAAAACTCTATTTGCAAAAACAGGTTCCACTCCCTGGCAAATGTCCAATTTCATAGCTTCATTTTCAAGTACACATTTACTGACTGCTTAGTATATACTATGTATTATACTAGAAGTCAAATATACCAAGTAACAGGACAGAGGTTAAACTGTTCTCCTGGAGCTTGAACTCTACTGGAGGAAAGGGATATCAAGCAAACAGCAAATACATGATGACAAAGGGTAAGAGTGCCATGGTAGAAATGCATGGCACCTGTGAAAAGAAACATGGAGAAGTCCTCTGGATTGGGTGGCACTTGTGCTGAGAACTACACTGGAACTGCCCAGATGAAGAGATTGGACTAAGCATATCTACCATAAAATATAGGACAAAAGGTAGACCCTGGTAAGAACAGCTATACTGAAGAAACAGCAGTTACAGCTACAAGCACAGTCTGTTCTATACCACTTTGAACTGTGAAGCTTGGTATTGGGAAAGCACACGTTATTATTAGTCAACAAAATCAGGACTTAGGTCCAGCCTATCATTGATTCCCAATCCTATGGTCCTGTCTCTATGGCACTGAAGTCAGTATCAAATCATCATCCTTCTACTGAACATCAAATGTGAGAATACAACACAATGTACAGTATACTAATGCTTAAGATATAGTTTATTGATGGTAACTACTCTACCTACTTATCACCAGAGGAGCACAGATACACATTAAATAGAAGCATACAAAATGTATAACTGGGAGAGTGGTTCAGTAGTAAAGTACTTGTCAAGTATGTGCTATCTAGTAGGTTTGATTCCAGGGAGTACCCTACTCATAAAACACACAATTTGGGAAAATTCAAAATTCAAATTTTAATGTATGGATACTAATAAGTATAGTTAAAATTTATTGAAATTTTATTGTTTGTTGGGTAGTATACTATTCCATGTTACATTTAATTACTGTAAAAAAAAAATCTTCCAAGGTAACTTTGTGTGTGTGTGTGTGTGTGTGTGTGTGTGTGTGTGTGTGTGTGTTTTGAGACAGAGTTTCTCTGTAGCTTTGGAGCCTGTCCTGGAACTCACTCTGTACCAAGCTGTCCTTGGACTCACAAAGATCCACCTATGTCTGTCTTCGGGGTGCTGCGGTTAAAGGCTTGCACCACCACAACCCAGCTTGTTATGTCTTAATATAAAGATATTTAGATAAGTTAAAAGCAAACAAACGTTTTGAAATTACATTGAAGTTGGTTCTCAACTTGGGCAGTTCAGAAATTTCTTTTTATTAACTTATAGCTAATTATTGCCATAAAGTAGCTTAGCATTTTAACTATAATTCTAAATTGATTGTAATTTTGATATATCATAAACCCCTTTATATTCATCTATGTGTGTTGTTACAAAATACAACTTCTCTTTAAATATTTTAACTAGTAGTTGAGTAGGTTGTTCTACTATTTTATCTTCAACCTCACTTAACTGCTGCTATCATAAAGGTTGCCAGGTATCTGTTATTCTTCTACTTTAAACCTTCAGTAACAGGGTAAAAGATGGTTCAGAGGTAGTTTCTGTACAGTGTTTGTAAGGCCCTGGGTTTCAATCTTTATCACCAGAACAAACACACACACACAAACACACACACAAACACAGACCCAGCAACAAACAAACAAGAACCCCTTCAGAAAACACAGGGGAATCTATAACTGGAAGACCACACTTTGCAGCTGAGTGTTTACAAACTCAAAAATCCAGAATCTCAATCAGTGGTTGGTGCTTGCTTGTTCCAACCCAGGCTACTGGATGAAGAACATCATTGCCTCCATCTAGGCCATCTTGGTAGCTTTGTTCTAGGACATTTCATCTTCTCTTCTTCCTCCTTCAAAGAAGATTCTTTTCACCTTGATTTGAAAGCCTACTCAGTTACTGAAGCTCCAGACTGAAGCTTGATGTATCTCCTTAAGCCTGCTCCAGTCTGCATTAACCTTTACTGTTGCCAAACCCAAGGCGGTTAATGAGTCTTCAACTCAGCTGACACTCTGCCATTTCCTTTTTGTTTAATATTTACACTTTTAACTTCCAAATGCACATATCCTGTTCATTGTTTTTTAAATGTACATACCCTGTTCATTGTTTTTTAATTTGTCAAAGATCCAAAACCAAAGCAAATCATTCCAAAAATATCTAGAATGTACCAATTCTCGTGCACTAAAAACACACATATTTTATATGTTACTGGCTGGTTAAAGTTCAGCTTTGTCCTCATAGCTAGTCACAAATATACATTTGCAAATGTATATTTGCTCTCATTTCTCAAAGATTGGTGGTAATGATGGAACAAGGGAAGGAAAAAGTGACTGCCTTTTAGTTATTTTAAATACAGATTTGGAAAAGATACTTTTAATGGCGAAACATTATGTATCAATCTCTTCTGGTACAAGAGCACACTATCACTTGGTATTTATTAGTGTTTTATTGTTGAGTTGTTCAATGTTTTATATCTAATAACTAAAATCAGTATCTGAACTTTTGTCTATAGAATCATGACTCTTCCAGTATTCTGGCATAATTCACTAGGCAGGAGAAGACAGTGTTTAAAGTATAGATTTCATATTTACACTATGAGTTTTAGAATTATCTCTGTCATTTACAAAATGTGCAACACAGACATATTATCTAAATAAATTATGTTCCTGTTTCGTTATTTGGAGAATGAAGTAACTAATTATCTACATGTATATGTATCTATATGTGATTTCTGAAATTTGCTACTGTGATTCTATAACAGCCTTGTGTGTTTGTGTGTGTGTGTGTGTGCACATGTATATGCACACACATATACATGAATGCATCTTATGGGCACTGTGCATGCAACAGGACTCTTAATTCATTTTTAAAACATTCTGCTGAAGGGAGTCTCTATTATTCATAAAGATGGTTAAGACTTATTCTTTTCACGAAAAATCCCAAAGAACAAGGGTAATACCTTACCTCAGGAGTCGGTGATGAAAACCATTTTTCAACACATCTCTTGACAGGTGTTAATGATGATATCATGCTTTTTGTATAACACTCTTAAAGTTTCCAGCTTGTCAACACTTTTTTACACATTTACTCTCACAACCATTTGCTGAGATGGGTGCATAGATGGTTAAACATACAAATAGTTGATTAAAGGTGAATAGATTCAGAGACCTTAAATAATCTGATAGCATCAAGGGGGGTTGTCTTTAGAGTACTAAACCCCAAAGTTTCATAGTCTGCACAACCGACAAGGTCTCTTTAGAGTTTACTTATCATGGATGTACATTAAAAAAACTAGGAGGCATGAAGAGGGACTCCATAAACATCTTCCCAGATGAAAGCTAGGCATCTTTCTTAATTCTCCTCTATGTTGAAGGTAATCATCAGTCGAAGAAAATTTAGGAAGCTAAATCTGTATTGGTCTGATCCCTGGTAGGGTGATGGATTCCTCTGAAAAAGTATAGCTTTTGGTGTACTGAGTAAAGTGACAAGGTGCAAAGAAGAAAAAAAAACTGAGAAATATACTTTGATTTTATATTTTCAAATGTAATTATTATTTATAAATAGATACTGTTTGATTGTATGTCCTAAAATATATTTTAGAAATGCCAGAATCACAACCAACAATGATCTCTCTGGGAGATGTAGGATATCTTATTGATATTATTTTATTGGCTTATTTATTTTTCATTGGTTTTGAAATTTTTTTAAAATCAGTGTACCTGAGAAGCTTTCAATTATAAGATAGGTTAGGAGCTAGTACTTCAGTCAGGAAACCATTTGCCATACAGCATGAGGATCTGAGTCTGATTCCCAAACACATACACCAGGCATGGTGGTGTACATTTGGAATCTCAGGCCTTTTGAGGTATAGACAGAGTCCTGAAACTCAGGAAGTAGCCAGCCAAGCCTAATCAATAAGGAACCAGTGATAGACTCTGTACAAAAAACAACGTGGGAGTCAGGTGGATGACTCAATGTGCAAAGTGTTGGTTGAATAAGCATGGGGACTGAAATTCAGAAGGCCTACAACCATGTAAAAAGCTTGTTTTTGGTGGTGCATGTTGATAATCCTGGCACTAGGAGATGGAGAGAGGAAAAGTCAAGGGATTCCCTGACTACACAGTCTAGTTAATCAGTGAGTTCCAGGGAGAAACCTTATCTAAAATAAAAAATAAGGTGGAAAGCAGTAGAGAAAGACACATGGCATAAAGTTCTGGCCTCCTTATGTGTACAAAAAGGTACATATATCTCCCCACATGTATACATAAGACTACAACAATACAAAAGATGGGTATCACCATTGGAATGCACACACATAGGCACATACAAACAGCATTAACATAAAAAGACTTTCCTATGTTCATTTTATTTTCAGACCTTTTAAAGCATAGCATTTAACACTGCCATAACATTTATCATGATATTACCAACTGAACAAGTATTTCAGTGATATTATTATGGGCACGTTATCACACACTGTTTTGCTTTGTGCATTTCTTTCAAGTGAAACCTTGATTTGAAGAATAGTATCCTGTCTGTTATGATTTAGAATCAGTTTCCACTACAGATCTGAGGATGCCATCAACTCAAGTAAGAAAATTCAACCAAAGTCTATGATAGAATTGTAGGAAATCCATACTTTAAGTAAAACCATAGTGCCTCTCCATTTTCATATGATTTCATAAACAGTAACATATATTCTGATGAAAGGAATAGCTGTAAAGTAGTAGCCAGGCTCCACTTGACAATGAGATAGGGTTAGTCCCCCAGAGGGCAAAACAAAGACATAAATATAGGAAGGCGGTTTCACATGGCCTCCTGAAATGACCTAGGGAGAAGCAATACTCCAGCTCCTGATTTATGGGACTCAGACTCAATCAATGAAACCTTACCAAGAAGACTTCCCAAGAGCAGAGCTAAGGACCATATGACAGCTAAATAAATTATCTATCACAGCAAGAGAACTTCTTGTATGAAGAATTCTAGCTGTGCACAGTTTGCTATGGGACATATATGAAAGACAATACAAAAGAAAGAAAAACGAATACAATGTAAGACATAAAGTATGTCCCCTTTGTCCCCAAACATTATAATAAGCACCACTTCTAAACAGCATTGGGCACAGTTAGAAATGAGGACATTAGAGTTTCAAAAGGAAAAGCAAAGTTCTCTGTGTAAAGTGTGATGGATGGTCCTGTGCCCTGTACCCATTCCAACTCATTTTCCAAAAATCTACATCAGGAGATTTTGCTAATGTTTTATTCTTCTAAGGAAAACTTTTTAAGAATAATATAAAATACTTGAGCAGAGAGGCAGTGAGGACAGTCATGTCCCACTCAACATCAGTATCTCTGTGTTTGGCTGGGAAACAGGTCTTTTGTCATATGGTAAAATGACAAACTAGAGAGACAGGAAGGGAGGTCAAGCAGTCTGTCATTTAACAAACAACAACAATAAGCCCACCTGATTAATGATAATCTGGGAGAGAGGACATATATAAAAATGTATCTAATTATACCTGGCAATTTTTTATTATCACTGACATCTGTAGGCATGATATTATTCAAATTTTTATTCATCACCAGAATGTTGTAAATGTGTACAGCTATACAAACTATAAATCAATGACATCTTCATAAATGTTTTAAGTACCTTTATTTTAGCAATTATGTGAACCTCTTCATATGCCAACACTATATAATTTTTAATCTGCCAATAAGCCATTAAATGTATTTATGGTGATAGTTATTAAGTTGAAGAGGCTGCATCTAAGAAATATAGTTCAATAAGAAAAACAATCTTGTAGTGAGTCAAAAAACAAATTCACTCAACTCAAGATATGAGTATACACTGATTTTCTAAACTCAATTAGCTCTTTTAGGCAAGTCAGGATCCACAAGGATTCACCAATCACCTGCCCCTATCAGATATCACCTTGGTAACATCATTAATTTCTCATGATTTTTTCCTCTGCAAAAGAAAGCTTATTTATCTATACTGAGTAAAGAAATACACACGAGAATGGTAAATTATGTTCCAAATGAAAAAATAATTCTCAACATTTGTTGACAATCACAGTCTAGATTCTCTAGAAATAACTTGTTTATTTAGATTACAGAAATTAAGTTCAGATGCCCTGAATGAACTATCTTCACATTCCACAACTGTACTTATTAAACAACTATGCTAGATATGTGGTAAGCTTCTGTGATATATTTGCTCTCAAAATTGCTTGATCAATGGCAATTTCCCTTCTTTCCTGAATTAAAGTTATCAGGTAAATTTTAGAAAAATATAGACCACCAAGATATTGAACACAAGTTTCAGTTTGATAAAAATTTAGTGACCTGTGATAGTTAAGAAAACAGTGTCTTATTACTGAAAACTTTTCTCTTGATCAAACAATCTAAGTTAAAATAGTAGAACCATCTTGTGTTGATAATAGCTAAAAGTATATTTTAAAAAAATAATCTGCATCTTTAGAAATTCCTTAGTGAATATAAGAAAAGACTCTGGAGGCAAATCCCAGATCTCTACCCATGAGGCAATGCTATCAATCTTTCTCAGTCTTGTTTTTCTTCATCAGCAAAATAAAAAAAAAAAAAAAAAAAAATGAAACTATCTTCTAGGGCCATTGAGAGGATTAAAAGAGATAAGCTGTGCAAAACCTCAGAAGAGAACTCAGGTTGGTTATAAATACCGAGTCAGTGCTGCTCTGCACCAAGTGGCAAATTACACCCACATTGTGTTACTAGGATTTCCTAGTAATGGTGCTGTGTGGGCCCCAACACTGACATTTTTTTTTTTTTTACTCTAATCTTTGTTTATAGAAGAAGTAAATAATCCAAACAAAGAACATTCCAGTACTCAGTGCTGATGGTTCCATGATAAGGTAGAGCCTGGCACTAACACCAGGCCTGGCTATCTATTAAGGTGAAAACACATAACTTTGATAATGAAGCTGTCTCCTGATTTATAGGAGGGAGACTGTCTTAACTCTTGGCATTCAGACCTAACCAGCGTACCGAGACAACGGTGCCTGGAGTAACTGGAGAGGAATATGAAGCCAGGATTTAAAAACAGATTTTAAGCTTGAAACACTAAAGCTGTTCTGAATGAAAGAAGGCAGTTTTAAGTTCTCAGAGAAAACTTTTTGAAAGAGAAATTATCACCAACAGTTACATTACAATGAAAACAAACAAGCAAACAAAAGAACCCAAAACGAACACTCTTTAATCCACTTCCAAGAATGTCCATCATAATTTGAATTTCACTCCAGCATTCAGGGCAGTATCCACACTCTAAGGAGAACAGCTGTGAGGCCACAGCTTCATGTTAGCACATTTCTAGGATGGTCACAGGTACAGGAAATCACATTAACCACATTTGCAATCTCTTTCAGAAACTCAGAGGACAACAGAAACACTTTAAACCCAAATAAACAACACAATTGTGGCTTTCTTGTGGCCCTGTTCATGTTCACAGGTAAGAAATAGATTCTGGAAATGCAGAGAAGAAACTGGCCTGGTTCTGGTCCACAAAAATCTTTTTTTATTATTATTTTTTTTTGTTTTTTGTTTATTTGTTTTTGATCATAAACTTCTCATTAAAACCTGGAAGAAAATGGGAGGAAAAGCTTTTACCTTTAAAACTGTAGGTTAAAGAGTTACACCGAATTTCACATGGTTTTTAGAAAAGCCACACAAATACTAATGTGAGAATAGATAGCCCACCCACAGTCTCTGGACAGTCATCATTTATCAAGGAAAGCGCAAACTATAGCTAGCTTCTTTCCTATGACTTTTCTTAATCCACACTTAAGGCAAACTACCCTGCTGTTCCCTATGCTCACTCGCTCATGTTCAGACTTTCTGCACCAGTGCCATCTGGCAAGTGGAAAGTCTGCTTACTTCTTCCTGCTAGAGCAGGAAGAAACACATTCTCAGTAGAGTGCCCCGATCTCCTGGAAAGGCAAAAAAAAAAAAAAAACATCTTTTCCAAAATTTCTGCAATGCTATCTATCAAGATGTATCATACTGTACGTATCACTGTCTCTCCAGCAGCACAGTTGTTCACAGACATCTCCTGCTAATTTAGAAGCTGCTTGAGGGCTCAGTCTGTGTCCTTAGATATGCCTCTTATTCAATGACTTTCTCATAGGAGGCTCATAGTAAACGCATAGTGAGCATGGAAATGGACTTACACAAATACTGGAGTCCTAAAGACAACTGGGGGTCTTCTACTTATCCAAAGAGACTGAACTAAGGAGAGCCCACCAAAGCAAAGTGGCAATTATATCACAAAGCTGCAAATGTTTTATTATTACAGGTTGAGCCTTCCTACATGAAATCCAAACCCTAAAACTTGGTGATGCTAAGTTTGGCATCTGGAAGAAAATCAAGAGTTAAAAACTTTGGATTAGGGATGCTTAAGTGGAAAAGGCCATGTGAATATTCCAAAATTTAAAACAGAAAAAAAGTAAATTGCTAACATTTTGGTCCTAAGCATTTTGGATAAACAATACTTTTCATCTGTATAAAAAATTCACTGCCCATGACACTGCAAATTCTAGAAATTGTTTTAGTTGTTGAGCACTGTGTACATATGAGGCAATTTACTAGCTACAAAGCTATCAAGATCCAAGATCTAAGCATGGAAACTTTAATCTGCTACTGAGACATTCAAAATCTAGCATATCCTCTCTAAATACTGTAACAAAGGTTGTATGGTTTGCATGTTAATTTCTTGTAACATTTGTTCATAAAGCCTAAAAAAGGAGCCTAGCTCCTCCTCTGCTCCACAGACCCTTTTAATTCCTAGTGAGAACACCAGGGACTTGACTGTCACAGACACTCTGTCAACAGACTGGCCAGCTTTTTCTATGGTAGTATTCCTGACACATACTTGGGTAGAATACATTAAACACCTTAAAATTGACAACACAAGCCCTATCTTTCATCATGAACATTAGGAATAAAGTGGCTAGATTTTTGCTGATTCTTCACACAGAACATTCAGAACATCACCCATTCTTTTTTTATCTCTGACATGTATGTGTTTGCCTAAATAGCTGAAGCTAGGCAGTGGTGGCACACGCCTCTAATTCCAGCACTGGGGGGCAGAGACAACCTGGTCTCTATGAGTTCAAGGCCAACCTGGTCTACTGAGCAAGTTCCAGGACAGCCTCCAAAAGGTACAGAGACATCCTGTCTGGAAAAAAAAAAAAAAAAAAAAAAAAAAAAGAGAGCCTAGATAGCAGAAGAATGTTTCCTCTCATTTCTTGATACATACAACATTCCAGTCATGAATTTACCATGCTATCATTCCGTACTGCTCTCAATATTTATTGGTTCATTATGTCCAAAGACATATCCAAACATGGTAGCTATTTGACCTAGCTATCCACTCTTCTTCAGCCTTCTGTCTTCTATCTCAGAGTCTACTTCTCTTCTCTGGATATTCTGTAAATCTAAAATTTTCCCTCAAATGCTAACTCCATCTGCATATATCCCTGCCCATCTATACTTACCGCATCTAGCATAAGTCTCACAAAGGTAGCCACTTAGTTTGGGTATAGTCTGTTACAAGTCACCTCAGTATTAAAGTGATGAAGGTGCATTCTGCACACGTCTACTTACTGGTATGTAAGTATAGTACAAAGGCAATTGGTCTTCAGAACCCTCAGGCACAGATTTCACCACTGCCTCTAACTGTCAGTAACAAGTACACTATACCACACACACACACACATACACACACACACACACACACACCAGTCATACAATAGGTTTCAATAACACAGACATATGTTAAATCCACACCACCTTATAATATTTTCCAAGTATTTTTTTGTTTTCACTCATTCCTTTATCTTTTACATAGCAAAATGGCCGAGAAGGCAAAGCTGCTTATTGCACAAGCCTGATGACTTGGAGACCAGAGTAGATCCCAGGAAACCATGGAAAGGTGGGAGGAGAAAACTCTGACTTCCATATGTTTACTGCAGTATGTATGCCCTATCTCTTTCCCCTTCTCTGTCTCTGTCTCTCTGTGTCGGTCTGTCTCTCATACACACATATACACCAATTAAAAAGAAAGGAGAACAGCAGACCCCTTTGTGCAAATCTATTACTGAAACAGAAAATAAGTGTGATATTTACTCCTAAATGGCATACGCCAAAGTCACCAGTTACAGTGAAGAGTGACTCTAGGCTGTCAACATCTTTGGGGTTCTAAATGCTGCCAAGTTTCTAGCCAAGAAAGCACAGTGTTGTTGTTTGGCCTGAGAAAGTCGTAGGATTTGGTACTGTAGAGAAAATGTTCTAAAACTCAGCATAAAATCACCTACTATTAAAAATAGAAACATGAAAAACTGTTTTATATATTTCTACAAAACAGGTGACCTAAGTTAAGTTTCTACCCTAAATTGGTTAGCTTACATTTTTCTCAACTCTGGATTTTAGATTCAGAAATTGAACTGAGCACGTATGAGGAGGTTTGGAGTGCTTTTGACCATCCTGATAGTCTCTCTGCTTTCAGGTCTAGAGCAGTTCAGATCATTTTCTCCCCTGGGATCTAACAAATGGCTGAAAAGACCTGTGTGTGCCCCAGATGCTGGAGGGACTGTTCAGGAACAATTCATCCCTGCAAGGCTCTGAGTCACAGCACTGCCAAGGTCAGGGAGACCTTAGTTAATCAAGAAACTTCTGGCCGCACATTCATTCAAGCTGTCTTAAGAGAAGCTGCCTCGGTGCTCTCTTCTCTTTTTCCACTGATTATCAATCATCTTTATATAAGAAAATGATGTGCAACTTCCTTGCTGGGTAGAGAAACTCCTTCTAGGCCCTCCTCTTGGTTTCTTCTCTGCCTGGTTGGTCCTTGGCCTAGAGGTGCTGCTACCACAATGGAGAATTTCCTTTTGGTAATGAGAGCAAGGAAGTCCATTCAGCACCACCATTAGGAAATGAAAGTTAGGCAACAAAAGGCAGGAAGCCTAGAGGGGCAAACTTCCTTTCATGTACTCCTTTCTTCTTTTACATTCAGAGTTATCATCCACTAAGCCTGGAAGATTCACCGTACCTGGCAGAGCTCCATATGGGCTGTTTGATCCAGCTCTCTAAATATGAGGTCTACAACTCGGTTAATTTCTTTTTCCCCCCTAGGTCAGAAATCAGCAGGTGCTAAGGGTTCACAGATTTTAAAATAACTTCCTTCCCCCTTACTGTACACTGTATATTGGAGAAGGTGGAGGGGAAACTCCAGGTGAACAAACTAACCTACACATGTTACCAAATTTTATGAATGTGTAATAGATGTAATTCTAGGTGACTTACTGCCAGAGATAGCATTTGATGCTAAAGTGAGAGGACTGCAAATTTCAATTAGCTACTCAGCTTTGCTCTGCCTTTAATTTGGGGTATGGGTGTTGGATTTTTCATGGACCAAAAGTTATCATAGTTTCTTCCAGATGACTAAATAAAGTCAGACCTATTCCTGACTGAAAATACCCAACTGTCACAGAGGACAAGGAGGAAAAGGCTAGGAGTCACCAACCTCTCAGCCTTCATTTAACAAAAAAGCATTTTCAGAACAGAGGGCACTAGATCTACTTTCAACCAAATCTCATCAGGAAAAAAAAAAAAAAAGTCCTTCTCCTGCTAAAGGAAACTGAGATATCTGAGCCCACAGTGTACAACAATGCCATGCCACTAGCATCAGACAGGCTTCCCACCATGAAGCCTCTAGTGTTCTGACATCCATGTCAGAAAGTCAATCACACATTACAACATTCAATTAAAATTCCACCAAAAGTACTTGCCACAAACAAACAAACAAAAGCCAACCACCAACCAAGCAAACAAACAAAAAACACACTGGATATTTAGGATACTAATACAAATACAACAGAATCTAAGACCGATGTGGGGTCTGCTCCTATTTCTGTTTAAATCCATCTAGTGATGTATACCTGTGTATACACAAGTATGCATGCATTTTTAGGAAGAAGATTTGACATTTATTACCACTTTAATATCCATGTTTTCCCTTTCTTGAAGAACTAAGAAAATGAAATTCTACAAAGACATTTGAACACCAGATTATGAAAATAACTTTCCTGCTCTCAAATGGAACAAACAGTTTAAAACTATGATGCTTTAAACGTTTGGTAAAGGAAACTGTGCAACTTGTAAAAACTCTCTTATTTTTGAGATTATAATTACACATCATTGCCCCCTTCCATTCCCTCCCTCTAGACCTTCCCATATGTCCTTCCTTGCTCTTTTTTCTCACTTCATGACCTCTTCTTTACTAACAGCTGTTACATACATACTGTGAAACTTATAAAGTTGTTAGCATGATCACTAAAACATAATAAAAATATTTAAGCCAACAACTTTCATGAAAACTAAAAAGATCCATTTTTTTTTGTTGTTGTTGTTTTATAACCTGTAAAGTGGGATAATGCTGACACAGTGCATTCATGAAGACTAATAAAGGTCAAAGCAACAATGAAATAGGGCCCAGGCAATGGTGTAATTACACAAACAACTGAGTGAACTAATCTGCTACATGATGACAAAGGTACACCCAATAAAACTACTTTGTTGTTTGGTTCATACATTTATTTATAATGTTAGAGCATGGACAAACACACAGTTTAAGTATATTATAAAACCTTGATGTTTTAAGGGTTTCTATAAAAACTATTAAGAATATTATATATGAAAACATAGAATTATTTTTTAATCATAGACAAAAAAAAATATCTTACCCATCAATTAAGGCATATGTTTGCCTGGAGAAAGATTACAATGCCATAAAATGTAAATAATTTTCTTTATATAAGATAAGTTCTGAAATATATAAGCTAGATAATGGGGTATTAATGCAAATAAACTACAGAGATTGTCATCCCCTGATAGTTTAGACTCCCACTGAAAGAAGCAGACTTCATAAAGAATGCAGTCTGAGACTTGAGAAAAGTTTCCTATTAACCAAGAAATTTCTCAAGGACACCAAAATTAAGGGTGGCTTCATGGGACCAGCAGAAACCAGGACCTTCATTCAAAGATGCTGGGGTTACAAGTTATACAAAAGTCAGCAGATGGAAAGGGCAGTAGGTTGTACATTGTGATGAATTCAGAAGAAAGAAGATCAGTAATTACAGCTACAGGGTAAAACATGAGACTAACTTGGCATTCAAAATCTTAGGGTCTTGTTCACACTAGAGTTTATACCAAATAAGGTAACAGGCCAGCCTCTGGGGGTTCCAAAGTTTGTGTTGTTTTAAAGACTAGTAGGATGAATAATATTGGCCAGTTAGGCAGAAATGTATAGATAGTGGCTGCTAATGGAAATAGGAGGCATCCAAGTCCTGCTTCTATGCCCTGGTCCAGGGCAAGAAAAGTGCAGTTAAATACGCTAGAGCCCTATGTTTTCCAAGTGACAGTTTACCTCTATTGCTCCAGACCACCTACCCTGAGATTCCTAGGTTTCAAACTACTTTTCATGCCCTTTCTACATGCAAAAGAGTTAGCTGCCAAAATTCTGCTGGCAGTGATTTGAATAGCTAAATCAGTGAGGTTAATGAAAGGGGAAGTAAGTGGTGTGTGTGTGTGTGTGTGTGTGTGTGTGTGTGTGTGTGTGTGTGTGTGTGTAGGGCAGGAAGAAGGAAATGATAAATGAAACTGGGACTCACATACTTTTATCACCCAGAGTTTCACTCAGCACTAACATCTAATCGTTTAGACAATTCCTTTTTAAAACGAATCTGCAATATGCTTTTTAAAAGGAACATAGCAATCTGTTTTCTGTATCTTTCTTTCAGGGAAAATTCATATACTTCCTAAAAGGTGTTTCCAGTTGACATGCAGCACATCTTGTCCTCCCACCAAAGCTAGCACAGTTTTGCAGCTCTTTTTGAATTGTTGCAATAACATTATTCTTGTAAAGAATCACAATTTCTATAGTCACCAGAAACGGTAAGCAAGCAACCCATTTCTTGATGATCACAGGAATTTTTAGTGTTCTTTTACACTGAAAGAGAAGTAAGTAATTATTAACTGAACTACTTCTTTCACTGCTAATGGTCCCCACTGGGTAAACCTATGATCTTGATTCTAGTAATTTCCAAACATTTAATTCCAAATTCTGTTTCACTGAGTCCTGAAGCATATTCTAGTTTTGGGGACTGGTAAACAAACAAAACAAAAAACTACCTTGCAGTTACACTGACCCAGAAGGGACCACAAGGAAAGAAAGCAAACTCCCTTTTCATGAACTGCTATGGAGACTGCTGGCTGTTTGCAGAGTTCTTATGCCAACAGGACACTATACAAGTGTTAATATTGCAAGTGGAGGCAGGATCCAGAGGGAATTCAATGTCATTAGCTGCAGAGAAAAGAGTGTAGGGATCCAAGAGGGAATCACATCAGATCCTGGAAGCGGGCAGTCTGTGGCTGTCAGCAGCCTGCAATGGAGCTGCTTCAAAGCCGACTAGACTGTGACCCGAATACTGCACATCCCTGTGCCCGGGGAGAGAGGATCAATGCCTGTGTTTGCTGAGCTCTAGTCATCCCTTTGGCTAGAAAAAGATGGTTGAAAGGCATGCTAAGGGGCCTCTGGGCAGCCTGCAGCCTGGTGTTAGCAGAATTTGTTCCATAGCTTGGTCAGTGAAGGCATAGACACCAAAGCCTAGCTCACCTTCTCTCTCTCTCTCTCTCTCTCTCTCTCTCTCTCTCTCTCTCTCTCTCTCTCTCTCACACACACACACACACACACACACACATACACACACACACCTTCATTCTATCCCATCAACTCCCCTCTGGCTGTCTGTTTAGTGTCACTCAGTTGGGATGGATCCCGTTAAAGATCTGACGCTTAGTGAGAACTCTAAGGTGTCTGGAAAGTCTGCCTCTAATCATAAACACCACAGCTGGCAATGATGTGGTCAAAAAAAAAAAAATCCCACCTTGATCCAGTACACATTCTCTTTGATGTCTCTGCAGTGGGTTCACTGCCCAGAGAAAAAGGTACAGATTAAAAAAAAAAAAAAAAAAAAAAAAAAAGATGGTTGAAAAAAAAAATCAAGCTTGACATTCTAAAATCATAACCATATGCCTTCCAGTTCCATGGTTTAAAAAATCTCATATATGTATGCATATCTATATATCTATCTATAGATACACAGATATATATCACATCACATTTTATTCTAAGGGAAGAGGCATCTGACAATGATAACATGAAACAGGTTTAGAAGATAATGGCAGGTTGAGAAGAAAACACTTCCCAAAGAAGGGGAGAAAAAGTCAGACTGCCACTACCAAAAAAGGAAGAAGTCTTCTGCCAAAAATTGCAAACTGCAGTGACCTCAAGTAAAAGACTGTAGCTGATTCAAGGGAAAATGAAAACTTTTCAAAGACAACACTACTTGTGCTGTGCCACTGTTTGTAAGTGCCTTCTGCCCCCTCGCCTTGGGGTGGCCTGGTGAACACACAGCCTCACTGTGCTTGCAGCCCCAGGCCACAGGGATCCAATGAATATTCATCCAAATTAACATACATTTTCTTTGTGTTTTTCTTGGTGGCATCTCAATTTCCTTCCTCCCTCTCTGATTAAAAAAAAAAAAAATCCTATCAAGACTTGTGCTGGGATGGGCAATATATCCTTGAGATGCCAGGTCTGGCATCTGTACTGTGAATTGCTTTTGCAAGTTAGATGCTAAGATGCCCAACAATTACAGAGGAACTTAAAAATAATATCCCAGTGCATTCCTCCATCTTCTAAAATAGTAAGTTTATCATGGATAAAAGATATGTAGAACCTAAAATATGAGATCTGGCTTAATATTTATTATCATCCAAATCCACATTACACTACTTGGGTACCCTGAATATGCAGGCTGCTGTGAGCCCAAGGGTTCTTTATATTCAGTTGAAAGCCAGTTTTCCCTAGTATACACAGAGGTACACAACAAAGAATCACTTAACTCCATGTGCCATGTGCTGCTTTCTCTCTTCTAGTCCTTAAATGAAGAAAATTTAAAATCTATTACAGCTAGTAAGAAATTAGTTGCTAATTAAACTTTACCTTTAAAAAAAGGAAATAAAAAGATGCTTTTAACATAGTTTTAAAAAATTGTTTTTTTTTTTCCAGATAAAACCACCCCTCTAAAACACATTCCAAATGTAGTAATCAGGTGGATTTATATGAGGAACACGATAATTGGACATTTTCTTTGATTCTGTGGGGAGATAGAGCAAATTAGCACTGCACTGGTCAACTGCACTGTGACAAAGCTAGAGGTTAAAGAATCTCTATAAGTGGCTCCCAGGCAATGGTTCTTACTTAACAGTATCCAGATGGGCCAGCAGGCTGGATACTGCTGTGTCTATGGCTCTATGTGGAAGGAGGCTTTGCATATGGGTAGCATTCCCCCATAACAAAGGTGATGTCTTTAGATTCTGATATGGGTCACGTTCATTGAGCATTGTTTAGTGTTGTGTAGAACATTCCATGTCACCAGTGAAGCAGTTGGTTGGAGGAGGGCAACTTGGCTGGGTTTACAGCCAAGAAACCTCAAGAGTTGGAATGTCCCTATAAGGTAAGTTCTTCCACCTTCTTTTTTCCTTTTTTTGCATTTACATAGGCAAGGCAATTAAATGTTAGTCAATCTTAGTGCAAAGATATGCTAATATACACTAAAATGCTGGCATTTACTATAATATTTACCTTAAAACTCTACACCAAGCTTTTCATGATATCTTATATTAAATATAGCTCTGCCAAAAAATGTTAGCCCCTTTTTTAACCACAAGAATGTTTTTAAATTGTATTGCTTACCCGGAAGGAGGAAGAGAGAAGGGGGGGAATAATTTCTATATGCAAGAATTTACACTGACAAATTAATTCCTGTCATGTATGGGGGAGAGGAGAGAGAAAATGAGAGAGGGGATGGAGGAAGAGGAGGCAGAGAAAGGGGTTTAATTTTACACCCTTCACTTGGTGTCTTGAGATGCAAAGTATCACATTTATAGTAGCATGAAGTTCATTCATTTGTTTCCCCTTTTCTAAGCTTAGAAATAAAAAACAAAAGTCATCTATTTCATTTTCACTGGGCAGTAAATTTGGGTGTTTATAAAAGCAGATAAGCACAGGCTTGACAAAACCATGTAATGTTTCTGTTTCAAAAGGGAGGCAAAGAAGCTACATTTAAATTAAAAAAACAAAACAAAACTGAACAATGTACCACACAACTATATAACTTCAGACCAAGTCAAAATAACACTTTGCACAAACAATTCAGAGTGAGATTTCTATCAAAGTCTTTAACAAGCTTTCTTGTGCAGAAGGAACAGCTACAAACTGCCAGGGTATTCCAGTTTACTTCTTGAGAGTCAGTCTTGGAAAGAGTAAAAACAGTAATGCATATTCACATTCTACTGGATGTCTATCTCTGTAGCACAACTTCTTTATTAAAGATCAATGGAAACGAAATTTACAAATAGAAACATGCCTTTTGTTGTTTCCTTTTTAAAGACAGGGTCTTCCTAGGTAGTCCAGGTACCTTCATCTCTATGAATAACTTGATTCCAAATATGTGCCCCCTACACCTGGCTACAGAATTTGATAGCAATCATCCCATTGCCCTAAAATCCCTGTTACATAAAATTTTGGTTATAAAGTTACAGAAATCAAATCTTAATAAAATCAGAAAATAAATGTTTTTATCACATAATTTGGTGGGTTAAGCAAGAACACTACACAAAAGCAGAAACATGGATACATTATCACAGTATCCTTGTGTTGAGAAGAAAGGTATGGTAGCCAGAATTAATAGATTATTTTTAAGAGTTTTGCTCCAAAGTTCTTTCACCTAGTGAGAAATACTCCCTCACTGACCTACTTTCTCAATAGTCATTACAAGAAACAAAAAGCAGTTATTATACTCTCTGTCCTCGGGGTCTAACCTTCACTTGTTTAACAAAACCCACCAGTGAGGAAAAGGGATAGATACTGGGCTTGATTCTTCTGGAAAGAACTTTATGACTGGAAAGAGGCACATCCTCTCTCAAAGACCAAAAGCCAATGTACAGTTAGAGAACAGGAACTTGCTCTTTCTAGCTAGTTTGAGTTTCACTCCAATTAGTTTTAGTAGATAGATTTCCAAAGTCACTTCCTTTTAGGACTCAAACACCCAAAGACAAGAAGTCTGTGTCCCTTTAGATTGGAGCAGATAATGTTTCTGCTGGGAATTTCTTATTTTATAGTGGGTATGGAGCTTTAATGAAAACAGTTGCTCTCCAAAGCCAGTACGGGTTCAGATTAGACCTGTGGTTTTTGTAGATCCGAAGGCCAGCCAAGACTGCCATGATTTAGCACACAACAGCAACAACAACTACCTCTGTACTGTGGAGCTTTTGCAATGGGCCAGGCCCTTATCTACATTGTTCCCAACCCCACCTCTACTAAACACACTTCTTTCTTATCCTTTTGGCAACCTTGCTAGGTAGATGTCATCTTTATTATCATCTCAGTTCTACAGAAGAGAAATATGAGTTTCCCTAAGGTTAAATAATATATTCAGTATTATACATTGAGTAGGACACCCCCAAATGGAGCTAAAGGACCTCATCTCAATGTAAGACAAAAGACGACACCCATGAGAAAATCAGTATTTATAATTGCCCGGGGCTGGTATGAAACATATAAAATCCAATGGCCAAGTCAAACAATCTTCTAGTATCCTCCCTGGGGAGATCTCACAGATAAACCACAGTTTGTGGCCACCATAACCTGCTTCTGTAGGACAACGCCTGTTATTTTCCCCTCTGGTAAAAAGTATTCATATATAGGGGTCTCAGGAGGTCCATGATGGCTTTCATCTTTGATCAGGGTGTTCATCTCACGCTACGGTGTACACCTTAGGAAGGCACCTTCCTCAGTAGAGAGTAAAAGTTCAGTAGATAGTTGAAGTAAGGAATAACTATGATCTATGACTCAGGATGTAATACATTAGCATAAACTATGTAAGTGGCTTCTTGTAGTAGACTGCACAAATAGTATGATAGGCAGGCAATTCTATGTTCAGTATATGACCAAGAGAATAGCAAGGAAAAACACAGGTAGGTCCAAGCCATTTTTATCTTTCTTTCTTTTTTTTTTTTTTTTTTTCTTTTCAAGATTTATTTATTTATTATGTATAAACATGCCAGAAGAGGGCACCAGATCTCATTATAGGTGGTTGTGAGTCACCATGTGGCTGCTGGGAATTAAACTCAAGCCCTCCAAGAGCAGCCACAGCTCTTAACGTCTGAGCCATCTCTTCAGCCCTTCAAGCCATTTTTTCAAATAATTTTCTCCGAGAAAGACAGAGTTTGAACTTTCTTTAGACACAGGAACATTTTATCACAGCCTCTTCTTTCTAGTTAGCCATGTAGCTCAACCCGGTCCCTATGAGTGGGCCTAGTAGGAAGTCTTACAGCAGAAGAACTGCCAAAATCAGTAATTTAAAAAAGGGGAGAGAATTCAAGATTCCTGATGAATAAGAAATGGCCAAGCTGCCTTGGAGTTGTCTAGACAACTCACAGGATATATCCATTTAGGATATGTGCATGTCAGGGACCATGAAAGGCATCTGCAGAAGCCATTCTTAAAAAGAAAAAAACCACCAGAAGTGCTCTGCCATTTCTTTCTGCTTTCCTTGTCTGAATCTCTCTGTAAGCCAATCAAAACCAGAAATAAGAAATCTGAATAGAGATGGGTAGGGACATAGTTACTGATTCTGCATGGCAATCAGCCATTCCATGACAAACTCCAGTGCTTTACAAAAGAATCTATTAACACAACCGTGTTTTCTTATTAATTGTCATGTGCAGGTAAAGTGTTACTGCTTTACATCATTACAGAAGAAAGCAGAACAGTACATTTATATGTATTCTGACAGCACAAGAAAGAAATGTGCTTTTTGCTGGCAGGGACTGCAACTGTAAACTTATCAACAGTTGCTTTTTCTCTGGTGCACATGTCTCTCATGTTTCTCTAACACAAATTTATTCTTTTCTTCTAAAGGTTCTTTGTAACATCAAATTTCTTTAAGATGGCCCTTACCACTAACAATAATTATCAACACTGATATTTCCTAATGTGCTATATAGGGTTTGTGAATTTTCCAATTTTATGTTGAAGAGGGAAAAATGCAGAGTACTTTTAAAATCATAATAAGAAATCCACATGATGACTGCAATTGCTTTTAAATACTCATATTTTTGTATGAGAATTAGGCTTGCCTGTGACAATGTTCTTGGAAAAAAAAATGTAAAAGTTCCCTTCCTCCAACAACATGTTCAGCCTTCTCTTTTGCCAGAGGCATTCACTCATTATATAAATCAAACAAGTGCAGGGCTGTAGACAAAAGTGACTCGTAAGGCCCAACGCATTCCTTTGCTTAAGCTAAGAAGCTTTTGGTGCATTGCATGCAGATGTCAGGTATTTTAATAAAGAGCTCCATTGTGCAGGCCCCACAACTCCTCCATAGCTCCCAGCACTCCCCAAAAGAGGGGTGGGGGAGAGGGGAAGAGCGACAGCCATTCCAGCTGGAGCTGGAACCTCGTCTGAGTCAGGAAAACCACAGCTCATAAGCAAAGAGGAAGCATAATGTTCTACAAGGACAAAACATTAGCAGAAATGTCACTCAGCCCCAGCTCCACATGTTGGCTGCCACGGCCTCTTCCTCCTAGCATGCCCGACTGATATAAATTCCATCTGCTCAGCAGCCAAGTGACAGAGAAGAAATGCCGGCATCTGGTCTCCATTGCTGTCGGGTTTTTGTTCCATGTTAGACCTTAGCTAGAAACATATGAAGAGATGAAGGTGCTGGCAAGCAACTAAAAGGCTGAACTGGCATAGAGGAGACTTTCTGATGCTTTTCACACTTCACTCTGGATTTTTTACGGGGATGGGGGAGGGTGTGACAGAGAGCTGATAAACTAAACAGCAGGAGCCAATAGGCCTGAAGGTCATTTTATGTTTTGTGAGGCTTCATTTTTTTTTTTTAAAGGAGTTTTAACGTTAAGAACTATAAAGCACAACACGTATTCCCCTTTCTACCCATTTAATGCAACAGAAGGTAACTAAGTCACACAAGAACGTTCTTCAGCTAATCTCCCCCCTTCTCTTAAACATCCACAGGCTTGGACTTGCTCCACAGGCACTTTACTGGCTCCTTTGGAGAAGCTGAAAAATGCTAAAACTCAAAACCACCATGTTTTTTTTTTGAACTATCAGCTTCCCAGAAAAGTGTAAAGTCACCAACAAACCTAAAACAGAGAGGGGAAATAGAAGCAGAGCTAAGTCCTTTAGGGAGGAGGGCATTCCCACTGGACTCTTAGGTCTTCATTATATTAATCCCATGACCAGGAGAGTGAAGTAAACATACGGGAACTGTGGAAGACAACACAACACAGCACTGAATTTCTTCTCTGGAGTGTGTCTGTGCATGCTGTCAAGGCAGCATCAGTGAGAAGAGCTCCATTCAGAAATGCAGCATGAATAGGGCTGGGAGGAAGAATGAAGATCAGCTCATGAAGTCACCTGTGAGAACAATGAGTGAGGGCCAGTCCACTTAACCCTTCAAAGTGATCTGGCAGGACACAGATACTTTCCACCAGAAGAATACAAGGAATGCTATAATGATCTTGCCACTACTGTGCTGTTTGACAACCTGAATGTTTTACCTTTACCTGTGGCCCTATGCTCTGAAGTTGCTTTCCAGTCTCAATTTTCATCTATACTGTGATTAGCTGAGGTGAAAACCATACATGGCAAGAGATGTGGTCTGCCAAAGATCTCAATATTCCAAAAACCGACGAGGAAGCCCAAAGGAACAGAGTTGACTGGTGACCCTGTGGCTGCCAGTTCTGGGATGATTGCAGTGTTAATGACTTAGGAAACTGTAGTGAAGAACCACTCAGAAAGAAACCTGCCAGAACCCTGATGATGCCTGAGCTTGGTCCTTCATTTGTCTAGGCCCTTCCAAGTCTTGGGAGGTTGGTATATATCCATGGAGAGATCAAGCATTTTTAATATATTCTTTAAGAAGATTTATGAGGAAAAAAGCTTGAACCTGTGATTCCAATAATTTTCTGTGGGTTTTTTTTTGTGAGATTTTATATTCTAAATATTCATCCATTATTCTACCTAAAATGTATTAAATGTTTACACTAAGTAATTTTCTAATTAGGAGGATTTTGATGTTTTTGTGTGTAATAATCTCTTGGAAATATTTTTCACATTTTAAATAATCCAGTGCTTCTAAAATTAACTGGATGAATTAAGAAAATCTAGTTATAAACCTCATACACTACTTTACCTCTAAATATAATAATACAAGGTCTCTACCTCATACAATACTTTACCTCTAAATACAATAAGTAATACAATGCCTCTACCCCTATAAAGAAGACAAACAAGAAACAACAAACAAAAAACCAATTCTCTTACAGACGTAAATGTTTTTTAAGTCAGGGACAAGACTCACAAGTCAATCAAAAGTTAATCAACCACATAAATTCTTTTAAATCAAGGCAAAAATCAAACCAAAAAAAAAAAAAAAAAAGAGTATTTGCAAGACTAATATACTAATGGACTAATGTGACATTTCCTTAAGATATAAGAAATTTTGAAACACAAATAGAAAGGGATTTGTATTGAGACTAGAAATGTGGAAGAACTCAAAATGACATTTTGAGAAAATGAAAACACAAATGAATATGATAATCATGAAAGCACAGAAAATCTTCTAATTGATATCAAGGAAACTTCTCTTTACAACAGGAGACCATTACAGAAAACTAAAACCAATTGCCATTGTTGTGCCCAGTCCTAGTAGATGCACCTACGAAACACTCCTGCACCTAAGGCTCAAGAATCACTGCAAAAGAGAGGCTAGAAAGGCTGCAAGAGTCAGCGGTACAGAGTTTGCTGTGTGAGAGAGTGTGTCTCCTAGGCATGTCAAGAGCTACATCCACAAAGTCTCACCAACATGATTGCCTAACATGAGCTGAACAAGGACAACAGGCACGCCACAGTGGATGTGGAAAGGTCCAGGATGTTTCACCCCCACAAAAAGAACTACAGACAACAGAGGAATAATGCAATACCAACTAACTAGCCCTGAAAACATACATACAAGTAACATGATACAAGCAGGTTGTACTAATGTATTTAGGAATGTATGTTGCAACAATTAATGTTAATAGGAGGGCATGAGACTGAAAGAGAGCAAGGAGGGGTGTATGGGAGGGCATGTTGATATCTTGCTTGTATAAATAAGCTAACCATAGAGGTCTAGAGGTCTGTACAGACAGACAGACTCTACCTACAGGGTGACTTCCTGTTTCTGCCCTCTTATATCGTCTCTGCCCAGCCATCTCCTTCCTATCTATCTGTACAGTGGCAAACTCCATTCTCTGACCTTCAGACAGGCTTTATTTGTACAAGCAAGATACAAACGTAGGAAAGGAGATAATAATACATGCTATTATCAAAAATAAAAAAGATGCACATAAAAGCAATGTGTTACCATGTCCCCATCCCCTGTCAGAAGATTACAGATTCAACATTTCTCTCAGCACCTACTAAGTCAGAAGGAATGGGCATATGAACTTTGCTATACTTCTGCAAAGTAACTGTCAGAACAGAACAAGGCACTTATTTCTACACTGATAAAAAATTACTTGCAGGATATATCATCCAGTTAAAACTAGAAGATACAGAATGTCCTCACTATGTGTTACTGTATCATTTCTACAAAACAAGTGGAAGGACACTTATACACCACTATTAGACTTATGTCAGCTAGATAGTCCTGTATATAATTTTTAAATTAAAGACATATTTCTTTAAAAAATGTGTTTAACCTTAAACTATATTTTCTACAAAAATATAAAAACCAATCTATTCTTGAATTTCTGATTTTTGGTTTACTAGTTCCCCCATTACTCTACCAGCTGGTAAATATAGTCACAGCTGCACATGGCTGTAAGACACAAATTAAATACTTCAGTCTGGGGCTTTGTTACTGAACCTGCTCCACATTTATGGTCTATTCTTTTGTCTTTTCAGATTACTTATAAATAAATACATACATTTGTAGTCAGGGGTTATAGCATTTTCTTGGTACTAGAAATAAGATAATTTTCTAATTTATTACACACAATGAGAAGGGAATATAAAGATCACTTGGAGAGCAACTGCATTTCCAAATGAAAACCTAACCAGTGCCATGCCTAACTAACTGAGCTCCTTTGAGGGTTTATTACTCAAACACAGTCTATGTTCTCAGACATAGGGATTAATTCCCAGGTAGTTTAATTATTTTCTTCTTCTTTTGCCTCACGGTATCTTATTCTCTACCATTCCCCAGGCCATTATGGAAAAATCCTAACTGTTAAGACATATCAAAGTAATGCACGCTACTCACTTGGTGAAAGGGTTGTCAACACAGAGGTCTTTTCCTGTTGGTATCTTTGATGGCAGCACAGTGTATAATGACAACAACAATAATGCCAGCCCATTACTGCTTTACTCCTCATAGATACAACCATGTACATCTATGGAACAAATAAGACTCTCATTCTCTTAACATAAATTTATTGAAGCTCTAAAATGTAACTAGAATGTGGGCATAGAAACACTGTGAACCACCCATCAAAGAACTTAATCCAATAGGAGAGAAAAGCAGGTAAAAGGTAATTGTCATAGAGGGTAAGAGATAAATAAAAGTGGTCCTGTGGGCACTTTGGGTAATGCTGCCAATGCTGAATAGAAAGAGTTTCCTGAAAAGGATAGTTAAATGGAGGTGTACAGGCATGTAGGAATTAGCCTGGAGAGAGACACTGGGAACAAGCCAGCACGTGTTCACATGGAGAACCACAGGATGATAAATCACACAGAGACCTTCTGAATTAGAGTCAGTAGCCTATCACCTAAGGCTTTAGCCACAGGCAGAATGCCATACTCAATGGGTTCACTAACTAGAACAACTACAGTCACTCAAACATCAGAGGATGGTGATGCCAGTCTGATAATTAGGTGCAGGTGTAGCATCAAAGATATAGAAAGACTGCATCTGTTATGGGTCATATTTACCTCACTCATTGCTAAGTCTGTACCCTGGTGGCTCTTCTCTGGGACCTAATGGCAACTCCTATCATGTGTGACCTAAAATGTAATGCCACATTCCTCAAAGTATGTGATAAAGCATTTAGCACCATGTGTGATGCCCATCAATATCACTTCTCCTAGTATATGGCTGCTGGGGTGACTGAACAGCTGAAGGAACTTGCACAAACTTCAATAGCAAGCCAGAATACCACTCCTCCGTGAATGACAACTGATGGGTCAAATCACCAGGGAGCTGCAGAAGAGTTATTAATGGTGACAGGTACACTACCTGGGAGACAAGTTGAGAAGGGGAAGAGATTATTTATAAGCGAATAGTTAACAGCTGTACCTACTGCTAAGCATTACATGGATGCCACAAACTGTAGAATTCAAATCCTGAGTTATTCAAGCACGAACAACTGCCTGTCACCCAAATGTAATGCTTCGCTACAAATTAAGGTGGGAGAGATGAGATGTTGTAACGATGCCTCACCAAAGAAGGCAATGCCATCCCAGAGCTCAGGTAGAAGGGGGAGGAAAGCTGGGATAACCATACGGTGAATTACGTTTCTGAGTAATAATGATGAATTTGCAAGAACAGACTTTTAATTTTTCCTGAGGGCTTTAACAACAGAACAGATGCCAAACGCATCTTGGATTATCAAGAGTGAACTGGACTTGGGAATGAAAGGAGACTGAAGAGTTGTCATGCTAGAATGGCAAAATGGGGAGATGGGAAAAGGAACTAAAAGGAAAGTACAGAACTGGGATAAAACAATTCTAGATTAATTATTACTTAAAATAATTTTTGATGAATTTTATACACAGGTAAAAGTGGCACCTGTCACATGGTGTGATACTCTATGGTAACTCTGAACCATAAACTCTTAAGCAGTAAGACACATGAGAGCTATGTGTTAAGGAATACTAGGAAAACTCAGGGAACACTGAGAGAATCGAGAGCTGATTAAGTTCTCTACTCAATGTCAGAAAACTCAATCTCTACTGAGTTAAAAATACCCAGCGAGAAGAAATATTCTCAGCATATAATTATGTTTTAAAACCTCCAGCAACTGAGATCATCTATAATCATATATATTTTTACCATCACAAAACAAGAGCTATTTAAAAAAATGGGGGATCCAGTAAAAGTAATTTTGAAGAATGGCTCTAAATTTAGAAAACAAAAGAGATTGTATGTATATTTTAATGGAAATTAAATTAGCACATATTCTAGAGAACACACAAGATAGCCTAAATAAACAGTAAAAATTTCTATTTGTCCCTGCTCTCCATGCATCGTTGTTAAGTTAAAAGGGCAAGGAGTTGTGAAGTCTAAACTGTGTATGTTTACATGCAAAAAATTATAGGCTATTCTATTACGGGTATTCAAGTAACCAACAAAAGTCTTGTACATGAGGTAGGTACCCAAACAACTACATAGTATAGATAGATACCCATTACTTTTGCAAAACTTGGATACTTTATAAGTACCTAGAACAGATCTGTCATTCTATATCTAGAAAATTATTCTATATAAACATGCCAGTAACATACATGGTATGCTTTCTCTCTCTCTCTCTCTCTCTCTCTCTCTCTCTCTCTCTCTCTCTCTCTCTCACACACACACACACACACACACACACACACACACACACTTCCTGAAACAATGTCTGCAAAGCTAAAACATTGGAGATAGATTAATTATGGTACATCCACATGATGTAAAATTATGTGACAATCATACCTAGTGGATGAGATCACTATATACCAATGTAAAAATTGGCTGTAGCTATTTCCTAGTACTGTTGGACCAAACAGTACTTTAGTGGCTTCAAAAAATAGAAATTTATTCTTGTATAGTCCACAGGGCTGTATTCTATTTGGAGTTTCATGCCCCTCTACCAGCTTGTGTTGGATGCCGAAAATGCATGGCATGGGCACATTACTCCACCCTGCCCTCCATTTTAGCAACATCTTCTCCTCTAAACAGGTCTCCTCTGTGGTTCTGTCCCTAGCTTCCCTCCATCTTAGGTATCATCCACTGAGTTGTAGATTCTCTACCCTGAGAGCCTTAGCCATGCATTTGCAAAGGCTCCCTTTTCTGACAAGCTTATACTCACTGGTTCCAGAAATTCAGCATGATTATTTGGGGTGTGGGACTACATTTGGGGTACAGTACAATCTCTAAGATAAATCATGAAAATGTTAGATATTAGACTAAATATATATATATTCATATATGTACATATACATATATGCATATACACATTAAATGAAATAATTAAAATTAATGACAAGAACTAATTATTATTATAAATAAATGAAAATAAATGGAGGATTGTATACTAAACTGTTAAAAATGATGAGAAATTCTCTACAGGAAGGGACTAGAGACAGCTTTTAATATGTTACAATAATGCTTGAATTCTATAGTAATCTTGTATTTACTCCTGTAAAGAAAAAAATAAAAGTGCATACTTTATAGCAAGTTTTATATATTTAAATGTGTTATCCGGTTTTATCAAACTCTGTAATCTTTATGGTATATTTTAAGTGTTAGTGAAATCTGTATAAGTCAAATTTCTGTATATTTAAGGTGTTAACTTCTGAGCATAAGATGCATAAATGAGAGTCCCAAAGCTTCTAAGAAATAAAAGTGAGCATTCTCATGCCAATCTCCTTCAAAGCTCTTACGACTGATTCGTTAAAAGTCTCTAAGCCCATTTCTTTGATCACATCCTCAAATGTATCATCTGAAAGGGCCAATTCTAGGGTCAACTATTGGTGCTCATCTACCAACAATAGGCATTCATGATTCACCCCCCCCCCCTCCTTTTAACCAAATCCCTCTTCGTAGAGTTTCTAACTGAATGTGAGTTTCATGCTCAGGTTTTCTGACACTATAAACATTAGTAAGACATTCTTTTGTGAAAGTCAACAGGGATCCTGAGATTCTCTAAGGAATGTATCAAAACTAGACTGTTTCCTTAATCTAGAAGACAAGACAATGGTCAAGATGATAGTTTACAGAGAAACATCAAATTGTGCTAAGCACACCTGTCAAATGCAAGAAAAGCATCTCATATACAGAGGTGGAATTCAGAAATGTCTGAATTCACTTTGCTTATTCATTCATGTGGGGTTATTTAAAGCCTACTGTGAGGACATTGTGCCACCATCCATGGCTCATGTTGTAAACTATGTGGGTGGACCTGTTGCTGGTTATGAATTTGACAAGAGATATGAATTCACTAATGGCAACCTGTTGCTTGCACAGGAGGTGAGCCAGCAAGCCGGGACACGAGAAAGAACAAGAAAGGGGCAAGAGCTGGACAGGTGTCCTGCAAAAGCAGCTTGTAGTAAAGGCTGGAAGTGCCTGATAATTATGGATAGTGTTGCAGTTGCCAAGAGACATGTTTAGCAATAAGCAGGGAGGGGGAGAGGGGAGGCAGAACTATTACAAAACTTGCCACCCACCTCCCATTGGCACTATCAGTTTCATATGCTCTATTAAAGATAATCAAGGGTACCCAGCCTCCCCTGAGATCAAGAGAAACAGTGATTATGAATATAATAACAGTTTTTAAAATTACATAAATGTTTAAAGGGGGCCTTTATTTCTAACACTATCAAGCACCTGCAAGCAGGATAGTAAAAAACAAAACAAAAAAAAAAAAAAAAAAAAGAACCAAAAATCAAAAACAAACTAAGAGAACACAGTAGCCTCATTTCAAAGGCAACTCCACAGTGTCTTAAGCTCCCAGTGGCTGCAGAGGTTATACAAGTCTCTCCTCCAGTGTATTCTAAGGACTCTTGCCTCCCCACCCACCCCCCACCACCATGTGCAGAGTCAAGAAACTGGCACCAAGAGGACAGAGCAGATTTCTGTTTGGGGCCGTGACTTGGGTGTTGGCAAGGGGTTTTCTCTAAATTGTTATTATTACTTTTTATAAACAAAAGCTGCCTAAGAGACATTCATTTGTGAAACTAAGTTTGTCAAAATACAAAAGCAATTGCCCTTTATATGAACATAACTTCAGAGAGTTGTCTATAGGTTCTATTTCAATAAACAACAACAAAAAAGCTACACAATAATTATAAAACATGGTGCAAACTCTGCTATGTTTATTTTATGACAATAAACATCATTTACATTAAAATCTGGTCAGAATTAATTTTCAAAGGGTTATATAAAATATGTCAAGTTTTCTGTCTAACCATGCATATCAGCAAATTTTTTAAAACCCAGCTACATTAATATCTATCTAAAGACCTTTTACATTGTATCCACACAAAAACTGTATTTTTAAAAAGAATTTTTATTTCAAATATAAAATGTCATCAATTAGCCAACATAGCAACACAGCAAGAAACTTCCTTTATTCTTAAGTAAGAGGAAAGTCTGAGAAAAACATCAAAGAGGCTGGTAGATGGCTGAGAATATAAGATATAAGGACATGATTTTGAATCCCTAGCACTTGTAAAGAAAGCTAGGCAGCAGACAGGCACAGTGTTTGAGACAGGGGTTGGAAGGAGAGATAGGAAGACATCTGGAGTATACTGGCTGCCAGTCTAGATACAAGTTTACTGAGAAAAATCATCTACCCCTGTCAGTCAGTCAGTCAGTCAGTCAGTCAGTCAGTCTCTCTCTCTCTCTCTCTCTCTCTCTCTCTCTCTCTCTCTCTCTCTCTCTCTCTCTCTCTCACACACACACACACACACACACACACATATACACACACACACCCCTAAAATCCTGTTAGCTGCATGGCATTCTTTAATGCTATTTCGTTATTTTCATTTGCTAGTCTATATTAACAATTTAAAAAACAATTATTCTTCTTTTGTAACAACATATGCACTACTTCATGATATGTATTCACTATTAACATAGCTTCTTAAAACTAGATGGCTTACCCTTGCTACTGGAGTTGCATTTTGGATATCAACTATAGAAGCAATTAAGTGAGAAATAAAAATAGACATCTTTTAATGTTAAGGCACATAATAGCCGAGCAATAGAGAAACAAAAAAACAATAGTTAAAAGCCAAGTAGAGTGGTATATGCCTGCAATCCTTGCTCTATAAAGGCAGACATGAGATGATCCTGAGTTCAAGGCTAGTTTGAACTATATAGTATGACCAGTATAACCCTACCACAAAATCAATGAATAAAAACCAGACTAGAAGTTTTAAAATATTAAGTATTTTCTTGCCCTTTCAATAAGAATCTAGAATTTAATTCCTATCTAAGGCCTTGTATTAACAAATACCGAAATTTATAGGGCCAGGTGGTGTGTAATAATTTGAAGTGAACTAGAAAAGGGCTACCTTTCTTCCAAGTACATGCAGACACAAAGCTCCTCTCTATAGCATGCCCTAACCATGGCCCTTTGTCCCTGTTCTGCCACTCACGAGAAATGGTTTGATGCATGGCCCATCAGGGCTGCCTCATTCCAGCCTTGACAAATACCTATGGTATGTTCAGGAATTCTATAAGCTGAGCATGTAGAGACATCATTAAAATTATATTAATAAACTTACAATAATTTAAAAACCAGGGTAACAGATACAAGCAAATTTTTACTTCTAACTATTTGACTATGTGTTACAATTATGTGTTAGAGGTTACTGACTTCTGTTTAAGTCTAGTTTCCTGCAAATACTTTTATCAGCATATATAAACCTGAATTGGTGTGTCACACCTGTAGTCACAAAATTTGGTAAGTAGAAGCAGGAGGATCAGAAATTTGAGGTCATCCTTGGCTACCTAGTGAGACTGAGGCCATCATGGGCTACAGGATACCCTGTTTCAATCAATACAATCTCTATATGAAGCTTTCTTTCCAACTTCACAGAATCTCAGAATGAAGGCCTGAAACCAATTGGACATTCTCACCATAATTAACAAACACTTGCAAACTGGGTCCCTTCTCATTTAGAAGGCTGCTAGAAAGCATTTAACCAATATAATTTAATCAACACAAGTGTTTTTTTGTGTTTTTGTTTGTTTGTTTTTTTCTGAATAACACAGGGTTGTCTCACTCCAGAGCATAGACTTCACTTGAAAATGCACACTCAGTACGTTTTATAATCCCATCTGTCCCCATTTGGGAACAGAAAGATAATTTTGCTATGACAGATTTGAAACATACTATATATTCTATTTGGATCACTTATTTTTATGAAGTCTTGTAAAACATAACATGGAGTGTGATTTCTGGATATGAAAAACATTAGATATGACAAGTGAAATATCTGGTTTGCATCTTGTACAGAAACACCCTGAACAGCCTTTGGAAATAAACATTGAGATTAAGTCTCAGGCCCACAGGTTTTTTTTTTTTTTTTCCTGTATATGCTTGGATTATTGTGAACTATAACCAATTAGCAAATCCTAACCACCTTGAATCTTTGTTTTAAAAAATTGTACATTGGTCTGTGGTGAAACGAAAGAAAACTAAAGCACGAAAGGGTGAAACAGCACTGAACCGAATCCAGTTGGAGAATGCAGCTCACTGAGAGGCAGATGTAAACAACATGCAGAGATAAATTACTCTCCCTTAACTACATTGCACAGCTGCAGAGACGCCAATCAGAGTGAGTCAATATTCATGCTCCTGAACCTACATCTGAGTAAGAAGCGGATCCTACATCAACATGTGTGTGTGTGTGCGCATATATGTGCGCACACGTGTGTGCACATGTGTGTGTATATGTGCGTGCGTGTGAGTATGTGTGTGCATGTGTGTGCATTTGTGTGCGTATATATGTGTATAAATGTATACACACACACACACACACACATATATATATATATGATGCTGGATGCATATTCTCATCTTTCAATCATCTTTCAATTTATAGTTATAAACCTAAACATTACACTTTTAATATTACTATTTGTAAATCATGTATGAAAAAGAAATACATGAATCCATGTTAGAAACTAACTAGCTACTCAGGAAACTTGTGAATGCCAACAAGGAGACAAAAGGCAGGGTAAATGTTACCAGATTCTAACATGTATGTTTTATAGATCTTCTGATAGCAGCTGGCAAATTTTTATTGAAGTGAATTTTATTAGTGATAAACCATCTAAAATACCAACGTTTAAGACAACCATTATTACTAGAAGTAATATAGGAGGTTTCAATATAACTGTAAAAAATGTCAGACTCATAAGTATGTTTTTTAAACATTCAAGTCTGCATAAAACAGGCAGGCTTTGTGACTGCCAAATGAATCAACAATTGTTTCAGGTCTTCCAAACAAAGTCCAATGAACAAAGTGCTACTATTTAAGCAGAACCTTTACTCAATGCAAATGTATGCTATTAGAGGATCCTCATTTGGCTGCTTCCCCATGAAGTGTCTCTGGCATCATCAGGTGTAAGTGCTCTTCCTTGGTCTAAGTTCCTGACACTGACCATGGAGGGGAGAATCAATCAGGAGCAATGCAGGCATGAAAAATCTAACTGCAACCAAACTGTGCCTGACTTCTCTGTGCCTAAAGACCATATTGCTTTTAATCATAAAGAACCGAGAGGAGATCATTTCTAAATGTCTGCCAATATTTCTCTTCCTTACTCACATTTTGTTCCCTTTGTTCTTTCTTAAGACACTATATTATAAAACAAAAATTTATTTTCTCATTTGCTATGTATATCAGTTTTGTAGCTTATAACTTATTTAAATAATAAAGTACATATTTTCCTCCCAGAGCAAATATTCACTAGACTGCTTTTTGCCAAGTACCTTTATTTTCTTTTGTAAGTAAGGTCACATACACTTAAAAAAAAAAAAAAGGTGTTACATTAAAAAGAAACAGTGTTCTCCTTTTATGACTAAGTGGTACAAAAAAGCTGTGATAACTAATATCCTAGTCACATCACACAGTAGGACAATAGCTTTTACATATTTCCATAAATAACTTACACATGCCTTCCTCTGAAAACACATATAACCGACAGGTGTTTAACTTTTTACTGCAAAGCAACTGTCAAAGAAAGCCGCTAAAGTGTTATATACTCTAGTTCAGTAAACTTAGAAAGTAAAATGATTTTGTTTTTCAACTTTGGTCAAAGTTGATATGCTTCCAAATGTTAAAAAAATAATCTCAGAATTCTAGGTTGTTGCTTGATTCTGAGAGATAAATATAGGAAATACAAACTTTGGGGCCTTTTGTTTGTGTTTTTAAATTGCCTAAGTGTTACTCGAAAGTAAACTAAAAACACTGCAATGTGATCATCATTTTAAGGCTGGTGTCATAAAGAAAATACTACAGGTGGGGCACATGTCTCTAAACCTAGTACTAGGGAAGCAGGATGATTATGTTAGAGGCTAGCATAAGCTAGAAAGTAGATTTTAAAAAACAAGGGATGGATACTGAAATAAAGACACCAATTCTAAGTAAGCTAAAAGGAAATTTGAAAATTCCTTCTCATTTGACTGTTTCCAGGGCAATGAGGGTTCTTCTATGAAGTTTGCACAGATGTCTAAGGCCATTGAAAACACAGTGAAACTATATAACCTTACAGGCTGTCTAGATTCCTATGTGCTTAGTCTTGATACCTGGAATCTGACTGTGAGTAACTTACATCTCTTTCTTTCATCGACTGCATCCAGTCAGATGAGTTTATCTAATTCTCCTGCCACCACTTCTAAGGTCAGCATTATTTCTACTGCAAATACAGTGACAACTTCCAAACAAGACTTCTTGGTACAGGTTTAGTTCCATGTATGCATAATTACCAATAAGCTTCTCAAGACTTTAGAATGACCACTTATTATAATATTATCACCAAACTGTTCACTTCCCCGCATCCCATGTCTATATCTTGGGACCCACCTTGCCTTTGTGATTTGACTTGCATTGACCAACACAGCATTAGTAACTAGGAAGGAAATAGATACTTTAAAGGGCTTGCACACTTTAGCTTTCTTTCTCTTGCTGCTCTTCCAAACCCAAGAACTATGCATATATGAACAAACTATGGCTAACCTACAATGAGCAGCAAACCAATTACCTCAGTTGTCCTAACCAACAACTATTAGCAACTTGACAGCCAAATAAATAAGAAGGCCATCCTAGACCTCCCATCCCTGGTCAATGTCCATTTACTGCAGATGCACAACTTACCCTTATTAAGCCAGTAAATTTTGGCTAATTTGCATGGAACTGTGCATGACTAATATGCTCATTTGAAAGCATCAACTTTCACTGAAGCAAAACTCTAACAGGATGACACTAAAGATGCTGCTCTGCCTCCAGCCATATTCTTAACCCTTCAAAGCATTTAACAGACTATTCTGCATTTTATTGACTTTCTTCATTATATATAACATTGTACAAAAGAAATAATTATGACAAAATTCAACAAATATGTATCTATAACCCCCTATGTTCACTTCCTTGCTGTTAAATTCTGCAAAATCCCTTTCTTCAGCCCTTCAAGTCACTATTAAGCTGAATTATGTAAACTTGTACTATGTTTCCAGTCTACTATGTATTTCCAGTCTTTGGTTGTGTATTCATTTGTTTTCTCTTAACTTCATAAAGATAAACTACAAAATCTATTTCTCCCCACCAGTCTTGTATTTAAGACCTACCCATAGTATCTGTTACATTAAACAAAGTTCTATTCAGATCTCAGAAATGCTGCCTAGAATTCCAATTCAAACTGAACTCTGCTTTAAAGGAAAAAAATCTAACCATAATAGCCTTGCAGATAAATATTGTATTTTTCACTCTTTCAGAGATATATTTGATAAATAAATAACAACATTTGGTGAACATTTTCTAGGTCAGATTTTTATGTCTGCTCTAAGTCAAATCTGTATTAAAAATGAAAAGTTTAATTACCTGGTCCTCAAGGTCATCACTACTAAACAGAGGTAGTCACTACTACTTAGTATAACATCTTTAACAAAACAAAATATGTAAATATATAAATCATGTATAAGTATATAGTGTTATGTACTAATTTATATCATGCTCATAAGTCCTATAAAAGCAAAACCATGTTACACTTTACAGAATTTTTCCTAAGTAGAAAAATATTCCTTCAATACATTTATTTGATCTAATTATTTATGTTTTCAGCAACTTTAGACAGGGGAAGATATTTATATCACTTGTATATTTTATTCCACAGGAAACTATGCTTTAGTTTTGTGAATGCCATTCTAAACCACATTTGGATTTTAGTTCTGAGTTTTAGACACATACAATGAAGGTGCAAACTTATTCAATACATAAGTATGTTCAGTCTCTCTGAAACTGACTCAACACACATACACACACACACACGCACACACACACACACACACACACACACACACACACACACACACAAATGGCCCTCACAAAACTTCCTTGTCTTCAGGTAAGTGAAGGCGATTATAAAAATATACAGATACAAAAAGAATGAAAGAACGCTGTAGAGGAATAACATGTTTTTGTCACCATATAATACTGGCGGTTAAATTCTGACATCTTGACTTCAGAAGCATGTATGAGAATGTACACTTATCCTTCATAAAGAAAAGTAACCCAGCAATCATAACAAAAGCTCAAACCTGACGAAAATAATGACAACCAGAATTAACGACAAGACGTATTTGATCAAGATATAGGCAAATCTTAAACATTTGTGAAGTTTACACTATCAGACACTCCCTTAGGTCTGAGAGACCACAACTTATACCCAGGTTGCTGTCTGGGCTTTCAAAGCAAGCGAAAACACTACTCTTTAGACATGGTCCCCTCCAGCGTGCCCCTTTCAGGGCCCAGATTCTCTTCCATGTGGGAAATACAGTACAGTAAAGCTTCTCTCCATCTAGTGCCTTGAAAAACATTGATGAAGTTTTCCTATACATCTTTGATGATTTTGATACTCTAGCCATCAAAGTTATCCCAAAATGTGAATCTTAGGAAGTATAATTTGTCTATTAGCATCCTGATCCAGGTGTGAGGTAGAACAGAGGAAAGGGGCAAGCAAGGCAGATGGTGCTATTTAAAGTGTCTTTTCACAGACCCCAAATGTGAGAATACTTTCCTTAGGAACCTCCTACTGGCACAAGACTGTCACTTTCTTAATTATATGCACATAGAACTTCCTCACCCACTATCTTCAGGTGACTAAAATTCTACACACTGAGCAAAAGAAACTAACAAGCAAAATGTAGACTACTTCCAAAGTTTATGTTCTTTATAATAACGTACACTACACTTTAATGTACAACAGCTACATTTTAATTGATTCAATCTCCTCAATGGCACTGGCCACAGCAATTCCCCCTTGTTCTAAAGGAATGACTTCACAAGTGGCCTCTATACATAGTCTTCAGTGAGCAACCACCTTTGCAGTCTCACTGAAAAGGGAACTTTTAATTAACTTGTCAAGTCATTTACGAGGTAAAGAACAGACAGGAAATAAATAAATAAAACTTGATAAATAGGTGGATATTTCTGTAACAGACAGCAAAATCCAGTTACACAGAAAGAAAATAAATATAATATCATTACTCAAAAAGTAGGGGTGGAGCTGAAAGTTGCTTTTGTCTGTCAGTTCTTTAATGGCAGAGTCTAAACTAACAATAGAACCAAGGGATCTGAGGAAGGTTAACTTCTCAAGAAAGCTGGAAATATGTCCGAAGAGTCTGTTTACATATAACTGGTTATTATTCTAGCTATAGAGCTGGCTTATATATTCATTACAAAATGCAGCTCATGATCTGTGTTCTACTTTGTCTAGTCTCACTCACACTTCACCACTGAAAGCCAAAGTAGGCACATGTTGCCTGTTCACCACATGTAAATGGTGGCCATGTAAGTGTCTATTAAATGAATGCATTTTCTTCAGACTTACAAATAAGAAGAAGCAAAAGTCAAAACAAAAGCAAGACCAAACAAAACAAATAAAAATGGAGCTTTAAAGGGGTAAATAAAGATTAAATTATAAAAATTATACTCTAATAAATATGATATTAAATTACACATTTGTAAGTTAGCAACAAGCATCAGATAATTTTGTTTCTTATTTGCCTCTAACTCTTCTGGATTTACTTCCCATGTTTTAACAATGTTTATAATTTTTCTTTATTAAATTTTAGTCCCACAGTAAAAGATACTTTCTCTCATTCTTCTATCTTATAACTATTTTTAGTTTAAAATTCAAAGATATAACCAAGACTAATGAGAAATTAATAGAAGAGATGTAGTATAGCAAATTCTTGCCCATAAAATAATAATAATAAAAAAACTCCCTGTGGGAATTTACATATAGACAATTAATGGTCACAGAAACATTTCTGTGTATGTACAGAAAATAATAAAAGCATTATTTAAATGTTAGATGCTTTAAATATTTTATTAATCCAGACTCATAAACTTCATATTGCTAGTGTTTTCTCAGGTCATATATAAATATGAATTTTACATGAGCATATAGGTCTGACCATCCAAAACACCAAAACTGAGAGAGGAACCTGTTATGATCCCACCAAAGATTACCTAAAACTATGGCTGAGTAAACTGTTTCTCAAGCCCTTAAAATAATTTCCATTAACAATTTTTTTCCAGCCTTATTTTAGAGGACTGTTCTAAGGCTACAGGCATAGCTGATTACAAAAATACACAAAGCAGATAATGGCCTTGCTTAATTAAATTGTGAAACTTCAGCATCTGAAACTGCTCTAGGACTTAGAGGAAGGCTTCAGTGAGTCACTCTCTTGACAAGAGCATTCAGGCTGTAGAGAAGGCTACAAAAGCGTTAATGACATTTACCCCCCTAATAAGAGCTGTTCACACTTCATGGTTTTTCCCTGTTATTGCTCAGGACAGACACTAGCACCTCATTGAAAGATCAGTGCTGCAAGGGAAAAAGGCCCCCTGAGACACTGCAGACCTGAGGAGAAAAAGCACTAAATCAGGTGATGTTACAGGGATGACATGCTTGATTCTCAAGGGTTCTTCCGCACCCTATGGCCATGGATTTGCAGCAGTTAATACACTGCCAATGAGAACCCTCCCCCACTCCCAGAAGACAGGGCATCCTCTTTCTATGGCAGACAGAGTGAAGGCTGGGCAGGAAAAAAATACACTTCTTTCAGGTACCCTAGGCCTAGCATTGTCGAAATGTCCTGTACTGCTTTCAGTTCATCTCCATCGATGTGTGGCTGAATGAATAACACGCTGACCTTTTCACCTAAGAAACCACAATTTGAATCCAGCAGAAAGTCACCAGAGGATCAATGGACAGAGATACTCATATTTTAAAGTAATAAAGCACTACAAGAAAGGAAAGGGGAGGAAATTTATTTTTTAAAAACCATGGTTTTGGCCACAGATTCAATTGGCTACCCTGGCTCTGCCATTATAAACTGGAACCTTGAATCAGAACTAAAAAGCTCCCAGCACTGGCCCTACAGATCTCCACGTCTGGGACAGGCCCACGGCTACTGCAAGACAGACATTCCCTCACACATCAGTGCGTGGAAGAGCAATCCCACTGGTGAGAGAGTGATGGCTGACTCAATGGAACATACTTAGCGTGAATTCCAATTCTGGCAGAGATGACAGCACAGAGACAAGGAGTTCTTAATTACTCTTTCAAGAGGAATTTGAACATGCCTTATTGTTCATTTACTTCGAACCATTGACTGTGTATCTAAAAACAAGCAAGTAAATTAGGCAACTTAAGGTGCTTCTTTGACTCCCCAATTTTGTGTATTATCAACAAACTGTGAATAAAGAGATCTAATATGAATAGGCAGTCTAGAGACAAAACCTATGAACTATTATTTACATGCCGATTTCTTTCAAGTGTGCATTACAATGGTCATGAGCCAATACTGTCAAGGATCTCTGTCCTACTCTAAGGTCGCAGAAATGCTTAGTGCCAACAGACCTTTGCTTCAGAGCTGCACTGCAGAAAAGTGAAGAGTGCACCACAGTTTGAATTACTGCATTTGCTCAACTCTAATTTTAACACAAAACAAAACAAAACAAAAAGCCACAGTAGGGAAAGCTTATTCAAATAAAAATAGAAAATACAAAACCACATTACTCATACTAACTAGAAAGCTGCCTGTGACACTGTTATTATAGCTTTGTTAGAGAAAATTACACAACAATAAAGAAACATGAAGCCTTTTGTGCTCTACGTCTAAAGCGTGTTTTTCTGGGGTCTCTACATAAGAGTCACACAGGAAACAGATGACTTCTGAATAGAAAATGCACCCTGACCACCACCTCATTCTCCTGTGGGTTTTCTGCATTCTACTTTGATGGAGTATTACAAGTAAATCCAGTGTGCTTATGTCACCTATTACTGCTTTGTCAACTCTCCAAGTCCCCAACTTAAGTCTCCTTTGAGCAAAGAGAAGTTGCTAGCAGGGACAGAGTGGAAACAGTGAATACATCACTCCATTGCCACCAATAGGCAGGGATACTTAGATGCTAACAGGACTACAATGGAAAGGTAATTGTTCATGAAGTTTCAGGGTAATAAAAACAATTAGTGAATCGTCAGAATCACTTCACTTAGGTAGACAAGCACCAGACTAATCAAAATCCACACCCACAGATTCCATGCTCAGAGCTGGCAATCTAGTGAAGCCAATTTCCCCCATAAACATAGTCATATCTCTTTCAAATATAGTATTCTTCTTGTATGGAAGAAATCCCCACCCTCCTGTCCTTTTTCCTAAGAACTGCCTGCTTCAAGTTGTCACAGACTAACTTCACTCGGCAGTGATCATACTGTTTTCTGATCACTGTCAGCATTGCATATGCCAGTATCATACACGAATCAGACAAATGTATCTTTAGTTATGTTTGTCTCATCTGTATGGACTTAGTAACAGTTTCCAGAAACCTCTGCAGATCCTTATCATTTCTACCTCTCAGGTCTTCACAATTTCAAACTCTCATATTTGAAGTATAAGACAGTCAAAAACAATAACAAAACAAAACGAAAAACAGCTAGTAGGAACACAGGGACACAGAATGGACACAGTAACTGAGACTGATTCACTTAAGGAATTAAATTTGCTGAGCTTCAGCCTATAATAATGTTACACCTGTTCATTCTGGAAATTCTTCTAAAAAGGTACCACCAAGGACTTATGGACATGTCATTTTGGCACAGTTAGAAAGCTAATTGGTGGTTGACTTGCAGACTTATCCATTTTAAATTCAATGAAGAACATATAGAAGGGCTACTCTGGAGGCAACAAGAGTTTAATCAATGCCATCTAAAAGAATATGCAGGCCAGGTGGTGATGGCACACACCTTTAATCCCAGCACTTGGGAAGAAGAAGCAGGCATATCAGAATTCAAGGCCAGCCTGGTCTACAGAGTTCCTGTACAGCCAAGTTACATAGAGAAATCCTGTCTAGATAAACCAAAAAGAATATGCACCCAAGTAAACCTGAACTGGTTCCTATCAAATGCAACTTTTTCAGTAAGGGTGGATTCATTTCTGCTTCTCCTGGTCAATGCAGAAGCCTCTTTACTTTAATGTTCCACACACACAACCGTATTCCTGAAGCCATGACATTCCATCCCGGAATTTGGTGAGCTATTTGATTATATAACACAAGAGTAAAGGGAAGGGTATTTTCATTTTATCTCTGAGCATAAAACATCAAGCTGCATCCTTATATCTAAGGACTTTGTTTTCATTGCTGTTCCAATAGTTAAGAGCTTTGCCAAGTGAGTCAAAATTCCTGTGTTCATCTTCCAGCTCCAAGCCTGCCTAAGGCCTCTAGCCATGGTAACTTTAAAACTAGGGATAATGGTCTCCCAAACTATCTCTTTAGTAGGGAGGCTAGGATGATTGCCAGGGTGTTTGTAGATGGCTTAGGCACTCCAAAAAACAATGTAAACATATGACACTGCCCCAAATCATCTGTCTTCTGCATGTCCTTGCCAGAAATAGGGGGATCTTTGCTCTTTATGCCTGTGCTCTTCCTCTCTGAAAAAGATTCACAAATTGGTGACAGGACGCAAAGATAGCTTCCTTGCGGATTATGATAATTATTCTATCTTTACCTGGGGTTAAATTATCCCCCTCCCTTTAAGTTATTTGTACATTCTCTTAGTTTTCATGAACTCGTGGCTGCCTTGCTTATGTCTCATGGGCTTTCGGGAAGACCTATGCTGGTGGACACAGTAATTAACTGATTAAAACGCTACTTACATGAACTACATATATTTCACTATGCCCCTTTCTTCTTTATGCTTCTGGGATTCCCTAAAAGTTTGTGGGGCTAACTCATGTAAAAAGCTTTCAGTTTTCCCCCCTGTACTGGGAACTGAACTCAGGGCCTTGTACATGCTCGCCAAGTGCAAGGCAAGTCCTTTATCACTGAGCTACATACCCTGTGGCTTTTATTTCAAATAAAAGCCTACCCTAATCATTTTTTCACAAGTTTAGTTTATCCTGCACCAGGAACTCAGAGAGTTACCAAAAGAGTTTATGAAACAGATAAAAGAAGTGTCTTAGACTACATAATTTCTCTAAAAAGGCACACATGTGAACACACGATGAGATACTTATTAATAAAGTGTCCCATGGGCTAGTTTTAGTATGATATATTTAAATATAATTTTGACTGTGTTACAGTATTTATAGATAAACTGATATCAACATGTTATATCTCTCTTAAGTAACAGTTGTCAATGGTGAAACCAAGAATCATACCAAGTTTGTCCAAATGCAGAGTTCAGTGTCTCTATCAACTATGCATTTCTCCTCCTCTTTTACATTAAAATATGTTCAAATGTGTATGTATGTGCGTGCGTGCGTGCGTGTTGCGTGCGTGCGTGTGTGGTTATGTGTTGATGGTTGATTTAAAACAGAAGAATAGCTATCCTTATGTCTGATTGGTTGGAAAAGCATCCTGCTCTAAGGGGCATAGTGAAATATAGAACTCTAGAATTCAAGGCTATTTTATAAAACTAAAATGTGCAGGTAGGTGATAGTCTGTAATAATTCATCATCTTTTCACCATCATATTAACTGCTGTCATTGGCTGGATTTATTAGCCCTTTATGTACAATGTCTTACTTTTATTTTCACAACAAAGCTGTGAGGTGCTATTATTATGCTGTTTTACAGGTGAGGGACTTACATTAAATAAAGGCACAGGCCTAATTTCATACTCATGGTAAGACTTTAAGCCAGGAATCCAAATCATGAATCTGCCTTCCCACGCAGAACACTGGGAAATGGCCAATATGTGGGCAGGGTGCAGACTAAGAAAGGAACAAGAGATCTGTGGTTCTTATATTCAGGAAGCTCACCATACATCATGCCAATTATAAGGTTCTGTGATCATAGAAAAGGCACATAACCTCTTTGGACCTCAATGCACCAAATGTTAATTTACTGAAAGTAACTACAAGAGGGTGTGGATGGGGACCCAGAGAACACTGAATTTACTTCTCATGGGGGGGGTCATATGTGTTTGTTTAATACTGACATTTCCTACTACAGAGATACCACACAACACATATCACTTATTTTGCATAGACCACTGTCTAGGAAGCCTGGAAGCCTTTGCTTCTTGCTACCTTCAGTAGCACAATTGTAGCTTTTGTTCAGCCCCTAGTAAGCCAGAAGAAAGGCTAAGGGCCCTTTAACCAACTGGAACTCCTGGGTATTGCATGAGTTCCATAGTAAAATATCATGACATTGTAAATGTAAGCATATTTGCATTTAACTGATATGTATTCAACGAATTTATAGTACTTTATAGCAATGGCAGGAGAGACATTTTAACATGGTGGGAGCTTGAAGGATGCAATCTAGAGATAAAAAAGAAATCACAAACGAAAAGGAAGGACTACATTGTTTCAGCTAGTCCTGGTGAAAAACTGGATTTCAACTGATTCCTATATGAGAAGAAATTACCTATGCAGACAGGCAGAACAAGTGGGTGCTTGAGGTAGAAGAAACCCTTCCTCAGGGGAGCCCATTCTTATGAGGTATTTCCTCAGAGCTTTTATCATGCTGCTGCATATGGTAAGTGCTCAGGGAGGGATATGGTTCCTCTCACATCGAAAACTAGACTTCTTGGACTGATGTCAAGCTTTGGGAAGTATTAGAACTACATGGCTTGCTCCATTAAGGCCCAGGTGACCTGCAATGGGCATCACTGCTGCTCTGCTCATGGGGTGCTGGCACTATGCTAATTATAAGGAAGTCTGAACTGGTTCTTAGAATTCTGGAAGGACTCGCTTACAAATGAGGAAATTTACAGAGACAGGATAGTACATCCACCCAGGAAAGCTAGCTATATGTTCAAGCTAAAGAAAGACTATTAAGTGAATACTCCCATTTTACTTTTCCAGAACATGCTCCCTTTCTGCTTTCTGAATGAAGATGTTAGCAATTATACAGAAGAACACTGGAACTTTTGCCTTTAGGAAATGCCCCACCTTCTTACATGGTTGTGGTCCAGTTTATACCATGCATTTTACACTTAACCGGCTGGCCTATATAGCACATAGATGCCACCTAAGCAAAATGCTCCTTAACAGATACGCCAAGCTTTCCAATGACTGTGGGCATCCCTGTTTGCTTTGAACATCACACACAAATGATAACTTTCATATGAGTTTTGAATGGCCTTCTTTCCTCCCTCAAACACATACTACAAGATTAAAATACAGGTGGCATACCCTCTTTCAAAGTTAAGAGTAGTTAGCTATACATAAAGAACATAGGTTTAGGTCCAGAGAGAGTTAGATTAATATCCTGGCTTGACCAGTTCAACTCACCGTACATCTTCATTTTCCCGGTAACACAATCTATAGCCAACTGCTAACCAAGTCAATATGTGGTAAGACTAACAGCCACCCTAACTTGCCTTGATAATTACTCTCCTTTAACTGACATAATATTCAATATACTGTTGTTGAGAGCAATAATGCTAAAATTGATGCCTTGAGGGCTACAAGACAATTGAGTTTTAGCCAGATAAAATGACTTGTACACTAATAGTGCATCATAGGGTCCCCCAGCTCTCAGATAAACATTTTATAGTCTACCTGTACAAAAAATTTTATATATAATTATTTCAAAGTCATTTGTACATACCTCATCATTACTCACATAATTCTAAAGTACTGTCTAGTAATAAAGTACTGGTCTAAATCTTTAGAAGAAAGGAGATGTTTTTAGAGCCTAAGTCCTTTTGTTTTTTACAAAATGAGTATTTTCTCAGTAAGTACTTTTTAATGTTTTGTGTCCTGAAACCTTTTGTTTGTATTCTAACCCCAGAAGTGCTTTATACAGAATAAGTGTATGATAAATGCTAAACGACAGAACAAGCCATTTAAAGATAATCAATATTAAATCAATTCTATCAATAAAAGAATGCAGACACTAAGCTGAGCATTCCTGTAATATGCAGAATCTATGATTTTCTGAAATATCACTACTAGATTCTTAAGAAACGATACATTAAAATTTGAGATTTGTCAAAATTTATATTAATGAAAATTATTATATTAGTGGCAATATTCTTTATATGTAACATCTTGTGTTTTATTAAAATTCTTTTTGTGTGTGTATATATATATATATATATATATATATATATATATATATATTGGTTTGAGGCTTTTTTCTGAGTTTTTTTTCATACTTCTCTTATAACTCATACAAAAGTAAATCTACAGCATACTTGAAAGAACTATATTTTCTATACTGTAGAGACATGAACAGAATGTTGGGAAATTAATTCAAAAATTCATATTTTTACAAAAGCTCTGGTCAAATCACAACAGTAGAAAACAGCACTATTATACAAACAGAAATTAGCAGGTTTTCTGCTGATATCAAAATGTGACAGGAGTTTAAATAGAGAGTTGCTCTGATGGTAGACCAGTGTAATCACGTACATATTTATTTGACTAGGAAGACACAATATATATGCTCCTGTTATCTAAGGCAAAAACCAGACATGATGCTGAAATACAGTAGAGATATAAAAGCAAGCACCAGCATGGAGACAGTTAAGATGTTACTAGATAGGTTTTGAATAAAGGAAAACGGTTAGCTAAGCTAACAACTCCAGGCAGACATCTGTAAGAGGTTTCTTTTTTTGTAGAGGGGGAAAAATGTATCAAAAAGAGGTGTAAACATTCATGTGGCAACTACTGCAGGAGGATGGGTACTCCAAGGGTCTCAACTTGCCCAAACAGTGACTGTGGAAGTGATCCAGGCTTTCTTTGTCCTGGCTCTACATTCTTGATCTTGCACCCCTTCATATTGCCTGGCTCCGAGGATGCTGTCTGCCCATTTGCTTCACTGAAACAGTCTTATCCCAAGGCATCTCAGAGAATGATGTAACATACCTTTTAAAGTTTAGTGGTCTGAATGGGAATGTCTCCTACAGGCTCCTATCCTTAACCACTTCTTGCCCAATGGCCTTTGGGGGAGGTTTAGTAAGTGTGGTCTTAGAGGAGAAAGTGTATCACTGCCATTTTTGGTTGTGCTTGCTTCTTCTTGCTTATGGTTAAGATATGAACATCGACTCTCTTCTTTTTGCTATGTCTGCTGCCTGTTATCTCTGCCTTTAAACCACAAGCCATGATAAAGTCTTGTACAAATTGCCTTGATCATGGGGATTTACCAAAGCAACAGAAAAGTAACTAATACAAACTGAAAATGCCATACTTAATTATTGTCACCTCCAGCCCATCTTCTGTGGGCCAAGACTTCTGTACTTTCCAAGCTGAGGCTCACTAATCTAAGAAATGATCCTATTATGGGAGCAAGAGAGGTCGTTCTACTCTTCCCACTTTTCTACTTCTATTCACTATCATACTACTGTTCTGTCTCACTGATGCCTGGAGGAACCATGTAAAAGAATGCCATGAGTTTGTATGTTCTCATCCAAGATTAAAGCATAGAGAGACTGGAGGCTCTCTATGCATCACAGACAGTCTGTGTAATATGTGTATTTGATAGCTAAGGACTTGAATATTTCATGGGATGGCTCATGGCATCAGTTTTATCTATGGTATTATACAAGGCAGACACAGCCATAACCCCCCCTTTTTTTTCTTTCCCAGTGGTCAGTTCTGGAAATATATCCACAGGAAACTAGAAAACAAAAAGGACTTTAGGTTCTATCTTCCCATCTGAAATTTCCTTCAACATAAGATAGTATTCTGTCATCCTTATGTCGGGCCCTAGAGTCCCTCAACATGTTTTTCTCAACATTTACCCCCACAAGGGTTACGACAGAGGCAAAATGACTTACAGCATAGTACCAAGAAGCTAATAAGAGATGGGGTATTGATGGTAGGGCAGAGGCTACAGGCTGCTCGGATAAATCTGAAAGCACTACCACATAAGTGTCACTGGTACAGAGGAAGGGTTCAAGGTCACAAGACAGCCAAACCTATATCCACATGTATATTTTCCAGTATCTCAAGCTCTGAGACTATAACATGAAAGGTTGAAGGATATTCAGACAGTTACTTTCCTTGATGTGGGTGAAGTGAGGGTTCACAGCACTCAAGTAGACCTTGCCTTGTGGGCATGAAAAATACCTTCACAAACTGAGCTGGAGGGTAACATCGGGTTTTCAAAACTCTCCATGCATTTCAAAGACATTAAGACTTAGTGAATAAAATAAGACAGCCCACTTTGAGCCAGGCAGTTGTACACCTTTAATCCCAGAACTCTGGAGGCAGGAGTTCAAGGCTAGTATGATCTACAGACCAAGTTTCAGGATAGGCAGGGCAACACAGAGAATCCCTGTCACAAAAAAACAAAAACAAAAACAAAACCCAAAAATGAAAAGAAAACCAAAAAAGCCCAGTCCACTTTGGAGAGGAAGAATTGAACTCAAAGGTACACACAAAGCAACACTAGGCAGCAGACTACTTTTTGCTTCAGCTATATGCTATTGAGGCCTGACAGTAGCCCACAGACACAATGCTTCTCCTTCCTACTCCCTGACCAGAGGAGAGTACACCTGTCTGGGTGTATGAGAGAAAGAAGAAAACCAGGTATAGCCAGAGCTCTATTCCAACCCAGCAAGAGCTGGCCAAGACTGAGCACTCAAATCCTCCCCTACCTGAAGAATGTATCCTCGGACATAGTCCCGCAGCGTCCAGCCCAGGCCATGCAGTATGTGTAGCACTTCCTCTTGCTTCAGGACACTGAAGAGCCGGTCCAGCAGTATCTTTAGCCGCACAGGCACTGCCTGTGTCCCGTAGAGCATCAGGCTGCTGATGTCAAACACCACATTGGACTGCACAATCTCCACTTGAGTGGGGTGGTACAGGTGCTGTGTGCTGAGCTTATCCAAGGCTGTGGTTGTCCCACCGATGTTCCAGGTATGGGATGGGAATAAAGAGACAGAAAGGACAAAAAAAAATGAGAAATATTATTGGACAATATCCAAGGTCCATTTTGTCAGGCAGCTCATAAGAATATATATTTAAGCAGGAGCTTCCACTTCCTGTTTAGCCCCCCTTTTTTTGATTTGGTAATGTATAAATGAAAGACAATATCAGACAAAACTTTCAACTTACAGAAAGTCATTGAGGATTTTTTTTAATGACTATGGCTCTTTCTAAAAATGTGACTAATTTGTTAATTAAACTCTAGCTCAAGTTATCACTGTGCCTTCTATTGCCCCACATAAACACAGGAATCTAAATTCACATTATAAAAACAGGCTGTACCATTATCACTTGTTCAAGTAAGAGTCACCTCCTACACCAAGTGTGGTGGCACATACATACCTACCATATCAGTTCAGGTGGAGGAATGTGTCCTAGGGCCAGCATGGACTACTTGGTGAGACCTTCCTTTCTAACAGAAAACGAGTCACTTCTGCTAACATCTCTTATAATTCCTAAACAGTTTAGAGGAGGGGAAGACTATCTTCTAAAGTACAGGGTTAAAGGCCTAGCTCCTATCTGGCAGGATGAAAGCTGTGTAACTGTAATCTCAGCACTCAGGGGACTGATAAAGAGGGGTGAGAATTCAAGCCCAGCCTGGGCTATACAGGAAAGCCAGCTCAACCAAATAACAACAATCACAGGAAAGCCTAACTCAGAAAGAAAACGGAAAAGTGGACACCAGTGAGGAGGGCTTAAAAAAAAATAAAGATACAACTCAAAGTAGCTAAGGGAGATTTTCCCTAGTTTGGAAATTTGGAAACGGGATAGTTTCGTCTTCACTAGTGTCATATCTGAAGGTTACTAAACTTTGTTAAAGAGTTCTTACAAGGGTGTCAGATGAAAATTAAAAAAAAAAAAAACTAGTGAGAAAGCTGAGGGTGGCCATTTTTAGAGAAAATGATTGGAATTTCACATTTTAGTAACACTGTTTTCTCCTCAGCTTTACAAAATAGCATCTCTCCTCTAAAGTTAAAACCCTTAAGGTAAGATATTGAGCTTTATTTCCAATCCATATCTGAGTTACTGGTAACCCTACCACTGAGAACATAAAGTATGGGGGGCCAGATTCTCCACTGTAAATGATGAAGGCGATACATGTCTCAGCCTCGGGGCTGAGAGAGACTGCAAGATTCAAGAGCTGGCCCATGAAAGGCACCCATAACTCTTCAAGAGGACACAAAAGGTGTTGCAACCAACTTACAGAACTATATGCTAGACAGTAAATGCCTTAGAGAGCAAAAATGCAAACACTGTAAGCCAGCGAGATGGTCATTTAACCTCTTAAGTCAGGCAAATAGATACCACACAGTGCTCTGCTACACCTGAGAAGGCCCAAGATTTCTGAGGATTGTAGGCTCCTGAGTGGCCCAACACCTACAGTCCAAATATAAGCTGAGCAACCCCAATTTAAACATACCAGCACTTCTGCATAATAATTGCGAGATTCGAAAGAACATGCACACAGAGGGTTTTTCTTTTTAAAAGTATTTCTAATGTATTTTTTAGGGCTCCTCCTCCACTCTCATTTCTTCCTGACTTGAAGCCACTAGAGAGTTCATGTACTCTTGATAAATTGCTTTCTTACATCTACAGTGTAAAGGCCCTTATCATTTACCCGCTGGCTTCATTCAACACATTTACTCCCAGGAATACTTTGTCAAAGAGTTCGGGTTTCCCCATACTTCATTTCTTGCAGCTGATTTGTCTGATCTCTCCTATTCTGGTGGTTAAGTCAACTTTGAATAAATAGCTTTAAAAATTAATTTAACGTTTGGGAAAGATAAGGGATTCACAAGCCTGCAGACTGAAGTCTTCCTTCACTCCACAGGGCATTTAGGCTGCAAATGGCAAGGGAAGGGTGTTGCTATCTTGTTCTTCAAGCACAGCTTGCCTATGCAGCCTTCTGATGAGTGGCCGATCTGCTTGGAGCCTAGTGTTGAACTCAGGGAAATGTGCCCCTTTTCTACTTCCCTTTCACCAACCCTCCTGAACTCCATCAAACAAGCCTGTGTTTGTCCTCGAACCACAACAAATGAGAGAATGAAAGGACCACAGAGAAAGGATATGATATCAAATCCTGAATTATGCATGGGTTTGGCATTTTGAAACTTTGCAAAGTGAATGTAGACTCGTGCTCAGAAGCATTCAGTGACTGACAGTGATTAAGCGACTAAGAGGCTGGCGATTTCAAAAGAGAAAAAGACCTACTGAATGAGAAGGGGGTAGCAGGGTGGAGATTTTCAGATAACTGTAAAAGTACAAGTATATAAGGCAAAACCATTTCCCCCTAAATACCATTTGAAACCAGACAGTATGATATACAGATATTTCCTGATTTATCTATCTATCTATTTACTTATTTTAGCGTAGTTAGATCTTTATTCGAAATTCTACCAAGTTACCATTTTCCACCAACTCGGGGAGCAGAGACCTTCACAGGTTTCACAGTCTTTTGTTTAGGTGCTGCTTTTATAGGGACTTTGGTAGCAGCCATTGCTGTCTTCTTGGATGCCTGCTTAGCCTTTTTTGCTCCCTTGGCAACCTGGATAGCCTACCCTCTCTGAGCTTTCCTGACTTCTGGTTTCTGTTTCCTCTTGGCCATGATATCAGCAAGGGATGCACCCGTGATGGTAAGATGGAATTTGACTGCTCTGAGAGTTCTTTTCTTTTGAACTTCTTCTGTCCTTTTTTTTTTTTTTTTTTTTTTTTTTTTTTTTCTGTAGAGGACAGTCCAGTTTATCCGCCTATGATTCCTTTTGGAAAGGAACACAGACTCGCATTTTGCATTAAGAAACTGGAAAACCTTTCTGTTGGTCCTGTCGTAGCACCACCTGTGTCCCGTGTAGATTTTGTACCCACTGAAACTGCATAGCTCGACCTTCATGTGAGAGCTAACGCCTGGCCCGAGGGAAGATGGTGAAGAGAGCTATCTCCTGGTCTTTATTATGATTTTTTTAACATCTGATGTTTTTGTGGGTGTGTGTATGTACCGTGGTGCTCCTGTAATGGTCTGAGAACGACTTGTGGGGATTCTCTTCTACCATATGCTCAGGAGAGTGAACTCAGCTCATCATCACGCCTGGCAGAAATCACTGAGCATCTCATCAGTTTATGATCATCCTTTATAAATGGGTCATATACAGAGAAGTGAGACTAGTGTTGTAAAACAACATGGACAGCAGAGGTCAACAGCATATTCTACAAGGACCTGATATTAAATAACAATCTTGTAAGCTATAACTTTTCCTTTACAAAGACTCACACATTAGAGCATGGAAGGAGCTACATACCCATAAAGCTGAAGTGAGTGTGTGTGTGTGTGTGTGTGTGTGTGTGTGTTGCAATAATACTTTATTTACCCAGATAGGCATAGGCCCAGCTTTAGACCATAGTGCAGAAGATGTTGGGCTAGCCAGTCAATAGTAGTAATGACAAAGCTCACCTAATCCACAATGAAAAGATTCTCATGAGTTCAGGTGATGAACCATAGAGGGGGGTGTGAAAAGGGAACATCAAAGATTATCATTCTGTTAAGGTTCTACACTACACTAAAATGTCTGCTTTATGGTTTCGGTTTCTGGGGAATCACTAAGGTGTTTGTTCAGGGTTTGTTTTGAGACAGTGACTAACTATGTAGCCCTGGCTGTCTTGGTACTCTTGTGTAGATCAAGCTGACCTCCAACTCTCAGATCTGCCTGATGCTGCCTCCCAGATTCTGGTATATAAGTCATATGCAACTACATACAGCTGAGTAACCCAATTTTGACAACATGTGGAGAAATAAAAAGTAAGAAGTTAGTCTTTTGCTTGACATAATGAGTGCAAACCTAGGGCTAGACTCTGCTGAATTTCAGTATCTCCCAAACAATGGAGGATTCAGGCTGGACTCCTGTATGGTTAGAAGCATGAGTTAGGTCAGTGAAGAAAAGCAAGTCTGCCCTATTCCCTAACCACAACAATGGTAAAATGATGGATCAAATTCAGTATTTTATTTATAACTAGAAGGAATTCTTTCTTTCTATTTGTAGCTAGCAAAAGAGCTAATAAACAGGAATCATATGAGTTGAATGAGTTGGGCTGAAAGATAATCTGGAAAAGATCACATACCAGTGCTAATGATACTCAGTGCTTGAGACTGAGAATGTTATCAGTTACATGAGTCTAATAATCAATCAATCAATCAGCCAGTCAGTCAATCAATCACTCTCCCTTAAACTTGTTTCCTTTCTCCCTCTCTCAAATTGGAACTAAAGATTAAGATACAGTCATAAATTCTATTTTCTATCCATAGGGGAATTACTGGAAACATTACCACTGATTCAACTATTTTTAGGGGACCATCTCTGGATAGATACATGTAATTTCAAATATACTGCCTGGTTCAACTAAAGGTATGTTTTGCCAGTCCAGATAAAATTAATAATTTCTGCAATGACCAGAATGAGGAATAATCTAAAGAATCACTTTTTATAAAATGTATGGAGTGATGTCTTCAACAGCATTAGTGAAGAAAAATAATGATGGTCTGGACAAATAAGGGAAATGTGCCATTTAAGCACTTACTGCAAATCCTGTTATCATTCTCGGGTTTATAATAATTTCATTTAATTTTAAGATTAGAAAATACATCATTTTACAAAGATCATATATCCTAAAATTACAGGATAAATGGAGTTAGTTACCAACCAAAAAGTAATTCAGTAACTTCACCCAGGAAAATCCTGCTCCTGTATGTTCAGATAAACAGTAAGAAATGTGTAAGTCCTTATCATATTGGACACCCCTAACTTCCAGCAATCTGGGCTTCCTGCCCATCACTCTGCTGAAGCAAGCATTTCAAAGGTCACCAACACCTGCCTCACTGTGAAATCCAATAGATTTTTCATTCATTATTCTCCGTGATCTCTCCACAGCAGCTGACCTTATTGATCACGACTCCTCCTAAAATGCTGTCCTTCATTCATGCATACATTCACTTGCTCATCAGCACTTATTAACAGACCACTGAGAAGGGTCTATATGTAGATGAAAAGTAATTTATGCTGTGGCCTCCACCTTCAAAGATATACAGATGCAAGAGATGTAAATGCTATAAGAGACTCCATGAAGGGTCTGAGGGAGAGAACACAAGTCTGTCAGGAAGGCATGGTCTTCTAAGTGAATTAGGATACTAGTCGGTGAGCAATACAGACAGATGGAATCAAAGCAGAGCTTCTCAGGCATGGTGTGCACCAGAAACACCTGAAAGACCTATTAGATCACAGGTAATGGGCCCACGTCTCCCAGACTTTCTTATTGAGTGTGCCCAAGGGACTGCATTTCTAGACACTCAATATAAGAGAACTGAGTGACCCTAGAAGAAAAAAAGTAGAGACGGTTCTCAATGGTAGGATGGGAGGACTCTAAGGAGTTTTAATCCTAATATCTTTATTTATTTATTTATGTATTTAGTTAGTTAGTTAGTTAGTTAGTTAGTTAGTTAGTTAGTTAACAGGACACACGAAAATCTGACAAAAGTGCAGTTTAGTTAAAAAGCATTTGTTAGTTAGCATTAGAACATGAAACACATGGAAATAACAGAAGCTAAAGAAGCTGAGTGACCTCAGCCATGGAGTTGCAAACAAACACAGTCTGCAGAGGTACAGAAGGAGCAGGTAAAGTCTGAGAACTCATGCCAGGAGATTCTTACAGATGCCATCATCTACAGGGCACACTGAGAAGTATCCAATAATGAAGATGGACTCCAAACTCCCTGAGTGTTCAGACCACCCTCTTATTGTTCTCAATGCTTATTCATCCCTGGGATGGGTCTTTAAGACATCAGAAATGGCCCTAATACATATTAATGATGCTGACTCTATAAATTCAGTTCACCATGTTTAAAACACACTGGATAAATTCTGTAGACATAAATTTCACATATTATTACCTATGCAATCAGCACAAAATACTTAATTTCTTAATTCACAATCTCTGGTTTCTATAGTTGCACATATACACAAAGATGTACACATGCACACACCACACATACAAACACACCTCAAAATGGTTTTAATTATCATTATTCAGAACTTATTTTGTCTTATGCAGTTTATAATATTTTCTACTAGAGACTTCCTAACAGACTGTATTCAGTCTCTCAGCAAAATGACATGAAAATAAATAATAACCAAATGTTAATTGTTACCAGGATATACTTTCTTTTGTTATAAATACCTAAGCAGTTGTAACCATCATGTATCTAGAAAAGTTAATAAATGCTTGAACCTATGGCAGGTGTTTCAATTTATTTATCTGTAATAATGGAAACAGCACAGAAACATCAGTTACCTTTCCTCTTATAGGTACTACCCATCCATGGATGTTCTGTGAAGAAACAACATATAGCTTATCAACTTTCCTGACATATAATCCACTCTCTGCTTAATAAATCATGGGCACTAATAGTCATATCATTTTGATTTTATCTACAGTGATGAGTAAAATTTTAAAGAATATAATTTTCCATTTATAGATCCATTTTCTTAATTTGACTGTAGACACATGATAGGCTGAATGATAAAGCTCTTGCAATGAATGAACCTTCATGACAATACTATCTGGAGAAAGACTGCTGGAAACAAAGGTTAAGGTTTAGAAAGTGTAGCCGTAAGGCAATGGTTTGCAGGATATAAGGTAATTCCAGTGGCTTGAAGAATGCTACCTTAACTACAAGGAAGTGGAAAGCATAGAAACAAGATCAAGCCGAGAAGCAGGGTGTGAGCATGCTGTGGGTGAAGATGAAGCAGAACTGCAGATAACTGTGACATTCTGATCTGCAGAGGAAATCTACTGAGAGGCAAAAGGCAGCCTCTGGTTTCCAGAGGAGCAATCTCTCATGCTTCCCCCATGTGTTAATCAGCCCTAGGAATCCAGCTATCCTCACACAATCCTGTAACTTCAACTCCATATTCTCAAATCCAAACACATAATTGACCTGTGAAAGATGGGAACAGGAAAATCAGCCAAAATGTTTCAAATCCGACTTATTTCATTGTGCTATTTTCTCGTAGGAACTCTCTTTTCAAAAATGATGTAAATTTAAGAGAAAGGAAAACAATAAAATTATCCATCATCCCAGTAAACAATGCAAGGACTAAGCAGACCCTGTCGTGTCTGCATCTTCTTTCAGTGGGTGTTTCTATGTAGCTGAGGCGATAACTGCAGATACCAGATTCTGATTGGTTGACCCTGTTTTACTCTCAACATCATCAAGCAAGAACATTCAAAACCAATTCTAATTAGTCCTTACTTTTACATAATCAGTAACTTCTTAATCCCATTGCAGTTTGTCACAGATCAATTCTTTCTATCTAATCTAACTTCTACCACTTCAAAACAGGTGTTCAGACCTTCATGTCCTCCTTACTGCGATGCTTATTTCACTGGGTTTTTGTCTTCCTCTCTGTCTAGTGCAAGCAAAACCAAGTCAGTTTTCCTAAAATGCACTTGACATGTCATCTCTCAGGGACATCCCCAGTCTTTTCACACAACTCATCCCTCCAATACACATTCTTGCACATGCATGTATAAACACATACATCATGCACATATATACACTAAACGTGGTCAAATGACCTTGGGCAGGGTTGTTTTATTTCCTAGAATAATAATTCTCTGACATGAAACCTTTGTTCCAACTGAAGTGAGTTAGTTACCCACCAGTTTCCTACCATTTTTGGTCATTCAATGGGTATTTCTAAGTCTTATGCTAAGTTTCAAGATAAAACAGAAAAACAGATGATTCGGGCCCACTTGTGGTTAAAAAAGGACAGCAAAGAGACTTCAAAAAAACCGAAAGAACAACAAAAAACCCAGCTGGGTATGGTAGTTCTCTTTTAGTCCCAGTACTCAGGAGGCAGAGACAGGTGGATCTCTGAGTTTGAGACCAGCCTGGTATTCAGTGAGTTCCAGGTTAGTTAGGTCTATCTCCTATCCCCCCAAAGAACCCAAACCCAAACAAACAAAATTGCAAATACAAATTTACCATTCAAACATAATTTACAGGAAGAGTGTGCCAGCCAAGCAAAACCACTTCAGCTGTGGCAAGAAGGGAAAAACAATTCTAAAGACACAAGCAAGGTTCCACCCGCATGGCTTCATTCTTCAGAATTGTAATGTCAAGGCTATACTCATGTACCTTTCTTCTCTCTCAAGAACCCTTTGCTTTTTAAGCTTTACCCGTGGTTCTGTTTTCTTTTTCCACAAAGGCTGGAGAAATCACCACATCTAGCAAAATATCTCAACAGTGCGGCAGGTCTATGTCAACTCTGCATGTGCCAGCTCAGGCTGACGTCACAACAGCTTGGTTTTAGGTAGTAACACGACTGTCAGGTAACCCATTGTGGATGTTTAGTACTCACACTGCGGAATGGATGAACAGCTAATATAGAAAAAAGGTAGTTACACTCCTTGCAAGGAACTGGTCAAGTCTGATGAGTCCATTTTCTCCGGGTCTCACCCAGGCCCCTTTCTCAACCTTCTCCCCTATGCTAAGTGTCTTCAAGACATCATGGAACAATGAGGTTGCAGAACTGCTCCAATTTAAAGGGAAAGGTTAGGATGCTACTTTGACAGGAATTCTAAGATTTACTTATTCCTTTTCCAATCACTTCCAACATTTTCTAGATACGGAAAAAGGAAGATAGAAGGCTGGTATGTAAAGACAATAATAAAGTGAACAGATGTGTCATAATATCTATATGTTATGAAAATCATTCACAGATGATCACTAGAATTGTGACAAATGTGCTAAGTTTATAGTCTCAAATCTGTAGAAAAAAGATCCAGGAAAGGGTCAGAGCACAGTACAACAGTAAGACTGTAAGAATGATGTCTATTAAGAGAAAATTATTTCTGTTTTATAAAAGGCTTGGAGAAAAACATTAAAGGGAACAGAAAAATCACCCTATTTCTATGTTGAAGGGTAAGGTGCTAGGGGGCTAGGGGTTGAACCCAGGGTATCATATGTTTCAGGTATGACCTCTAATCATTGACTTATACACATCCCCCACTATACTTCCCAGTCCCCTTACCTTCGTTTTCATATGCAGAATTTCACTGGAAAAAGCAAAATGTTTATCAACAATTAAAATCCCAGTGAGAAACACACACACACACACACACACACACACACACACACACACACACACACCCCTCTTGAACTATCAGTCAAGTTTCTGAGAGATTATAATTGACCTAGATTTCCTTAAAGTGCCAGAAACAGAACTTCAAACTGGGAATTACAGCAAAACAGAAATTAAAGCCTACTTATAATTTCAATACTTCGAGAGGATCCACAGTCTTCCAAAGTGATGGTTAAGCAATAAAATTAAAAAACATGATAAGGGACAAGTATATGTAGAAAAAGAACATTCATTAAAGTGAAGAACTGAGTCATAACCAAGACAACAGGTAGAAATGTTGTGGCTCATTAATGAAATGGGGATGTGAGTGTGAAATATGACACAGAATATATAATAAATATATAAGAGCATACACTTTTGACTATATTGTTAATCTAACCAAGTAATGCCCACTTGATAAAAATACATTTTATCAAGTATATACATACTGAGATGGGGTGTTTGTCTAAAGAAATAATAAATGTTAATAATAATAGTGTGTAACTAAGCTCATTTCAATTTTCAATAGCAGGAATCACTGCAGAACCTTCAAATAAGTTAAAATACATGTACACCTCTAATTATGAAGACTCTACTTCCAAAATTTCTGTGAAGGTCACTGAAATAAGAGCATATTCAGATACTTTTTTTTCTTAATGTCAGAGTACAAAAGTGCTTTTCACTGATCTTAGAAAACTGGCTCTCAGTGGTAGTTTATAGCTCTTAGTTTCCCACAACTTCTTAAAGACATGATTTTCTTTAAAAGTCAAATTCAAGTGACCCCGGTGATTTGTACAGGAATATGCTAACTATAGGCGCATGTCCAGGGGATTCCTTCTAACAGTTGTTCAGGCACAGTGGTGTGGAGCTTACAGCCATGATTTTTATAAACTGAAATAAGGAGTGTGAAAAGTGGAATGATTATTAGAAACTCACTCCACAATATAAAACAATTAGAAACTAATATGAAAAGTATGGAAAAGAAAATTTGTTATTTCACTAATTTTAGTATTGCTTTGGATATTTTAATGTTTTTAAATATCAGAATGAAACAATTTTACAAGTTATATAAAACTCAGTCTTTTAACATTGGAAGCATGCCGAGTATGCTTTAAGTTGCAAAGCTGGATAGAAAACTTCACATCTCTCCTCAACTACCTTTAGAACCCCACATTATATTAGTGTCAAGTGGCCAGCCTAAGGACATACGGACCTAGGCATACTGTGCTAATTTCTAATAGATTAACACTTAACACAAGTCCTTGAATAAATTTTATAGCACTCTTTCCACAATTATTATTAAGGTTCTAAAATCAAGTTTTTAATAACAGTATATTGTCAGTGCAATTTTGGGGTCAGAAGTGAAGGTTTTGATTACTTATAAATAGAATATTTTTATTGCTTCTACTTCAAATGCCTCAGTCATAGCTTCTAAATTTATGGGGGTGAGTGGTTCTTCATTCCTGCTAATATGACCAATAATTTCCTCTTATGCCACACTTTATAATAAGCATACTATACCCAATATAACGATATGTCATTTCAATGGAGCTAGCCCATGAACTTCTACTGGTTTAATGGGATTTGGGGTATTTAGAATTTCATCATAAAAGGGCCCTTTGGAATCATTATAACATCAATCCTTTGCCATTAGAAGACTCTGTTTTACTAGAAAAGACCATCAGGGCTCAAGGCAAAGACTTAACCTTCTCATAGACTACAAGCTTTAACCTAATAAAAGCTTACCCACTACGGGACAACATTAATAAAGAACAATGATGGCATATTAAAAAATCTTTTTAGTGAATCAGGAGATTGTGGAGTCAGAAATGATTGTGATTAAGAGAAAATTCCGTATGACTTGAATAATATTTAGATATGCAGATTTTATTCACTACTTTTGGGATAAAGAATTATGTAACTGGGAGCAAATTAGGTACATTTTACAATAACTCATGTTCTACTTAAGTCACAACTTTCTCTCTGTTCCTGTCAAAGTTGAATTAATTAGGTAAGTTAATGAAGAGAGGGAAGGCTTACTTGTAGAAATTATTTCCGAGGAAAGAAGAAAGAAAATGATAGGTGGTTGAAAAAGCTGATTGCTCTCCCAGTCTGGTGATGAAAACTTCAGCTCAAATGTACAGAGGGTTTGATTCCATTCTTGAACAGATAGTGTTGATAGTTTTAGATTCAAAAGACTCTACCAAGGCTGCACAAACCCTGATTCCATGTACCACTTTATATAACACATATGGGTGACCCTCTAATTAATGAGTGGTCATCTATAAATACTCCCACAGTATGTTACAAATATGGCTCTACACTGTAGGGAAGAGGTTGGGACAAAAGGAGTTCCAATAAGCTGCACCATGCTCTGTGTTTGATCAGCTTCAGTTGCCATGCAGCTCTCAGAGTGTGGAAACAGATACACAGAAATACCGACAATTAGTCTAGGGAGAATGTGAGCTGCATTTGAGACCATGCAGCTAATATTTCAAATTGATTGGCATTCTCCCCTGTGGCCTTATGCATAATAAAGTCTTCGGAACTGATGTTGGAAATCATTAATGTCTGACTGCAGCGCCCATAAAAGTAGACTGTCAACATGCGGATGTTCAGAAGCTGGCACTCCTGGCAGGCAGGTACAACGGGCTCTTTTCCTTGTTCTCCTCTTCCCTCTTCCCTACATGGCCCAAGTCTAGGGGCACACACATATTTGCTCCTATGCAGCAACTTTCCTCGAAGGTGGTGAAGAGGAAAGAGAACATTGATCTGCAGACTTGACAGTAGCTGTAGGAACAGTTTTGGTAATTACATTTACTTGTTGGAACCAGGCTTACAGGTTTATTACTTATTACTACTGCTGTGGTTCTATCCCATGCTGAGATGCCAAGGCTAGCCTAAAGTTGGCCACACAATCCCTGTTTCATTCAATATTTTGTGTCAATGAATTAAATGTATGCTGGCTATAAAACATAACCCATAAAATGTAACATGAAGGTTTTAAATTTGCTTCTTGAGTGTGTTGCATGTCTTTTCATTAAAGAACAAAAACTGAATTCTTATATAAACAAACCATCACTTCTATAGACTTAATTTCCTTGAAAGGGCATATATCTGTGGAACATTTTCACTAAAGAAACACTTAAATGTAGCACATGCTTTAAACTTTTATCAGACACATTAAGGAAACATTTTAAGATTGTGTGAAAGCACTGACATTGTAAGCCAATGTCTGGTAGCAAACACCTAAAGGGAATTACTAGCCTCTTCCTTCATTTTTTAAAATGTATGTTTCACCTCTGTCATCAGTTTTTTCTTCCTCCTCCTCCTCCTCCTCCTCCTCCTCCTTCTTCTTCTCCCCCAGTCAGTCAGTCTGAAATCCCACTCTAACTCTATAATCAATCTTTTAGTTTTCTTCCACTACATGGAATCCCTTAAATCTCCTGGCTACCACAGGCACTCCCAACCTGTTTTCTGCTGGATTTGTGTAATGCATATATCAAGTATCAAAATGCTTTGTATTGATGACTGGTGGAATCGAAGACCTGATATCAAGATTTGCTCATAAAAAAAAAAAAAAAAAAAAAAAAAAAAAAGTTGAGAATGAAGTCTTAGGCCTTAGCAAGAATCTAAACTAACCAAGTATTATTAAATGCATGACCAAAAAAAAAAAAAAAAAAAATGTCCACAGCCAGAACAATGTGTCTGTTGATGTTTCATTAACAAAACCAATATAGGACTGACCAGACAGAAATGACGCCTGCCACCCCCTCCTGTGTTAGTGGGCTGCCTGACAAGTGTGATTTGTGTGAGATATCAATAATGCTAAAAATCTTCCATGGTTTAAGCAACTGGCAAAATGAAACTACTTTCTACATCACCAAGGCTTCGGCTTTTAGAAAACAAGTTTTGGGGAATAAGCAAAACAAAGAAACTGAAAAGATATTTGTTGCTGTTTGGGGTTCTGTTTACTAATCTGATCATGATAATGACTCTAATTTCCAATTAGAGAAGTTCTATTAATCAGTACCAACAGGCACAATAAAAAAAAATCAATGCAAATTGTGAAATGTAGCATTTGTTATTTCCTTTAGATATGACTGTGTTTAAAAAAAAAAACCCAGTAATAGAAAACACTTGCCAAATTCATTTAGTCTCTGACTGAGGCACACATATGTGATCTTCTAATTTACAGCTTGCATGTACAGATGTTCACACTTAGTAAAAGGGCTTCTTAATAGCTTTTTTTAATTAAAAGTGTGTTGATAATAGGTGTTTTAAACATATCCAAACAACACGGCTGAACTGACAAATGCCTGTCTTCATGCCCCACCATGTCTCACATTGTGGCAAGATTATATGAGGCAGAAAAGGTTCTATGATTGAGTCGCATGTATACAGAATAAATGTTACCCCCAAAGCTTCCATATCAAATCTTTCATTACTTTTTTCTCTGTGATCTTTGTCCAAGTAGAAAATGTTAGATTGCTACTAAGTTTATGTAGCCGAAAGCAGAGTCACACAGCCGTTGCTTGGTGCTTGCATTTTTTTTTTTTTCCTCTGTAAAACTTTGAACCCCGTCCAGCTTTGACACACTGCCTCTTCAGTTAATAACTATCAAGTTTCCCCTTGTCTCCTGTCTACTTTTCTGTGAGGCAATTGCGCACTCAGCACCCCGAGATAATAACACACATCTATAAGATAAAAGCAATGGCATTAATGTAATTGTCTGCCTCTCTCTCTTTAGCCTAATCTTTTTTTCCCTTCAGTTTTGACTGCCTGTGTGACACCTGTTTTTGTCTCCTCTGATCCTACGACAGGTTTTCCGCTGACAAGGGTTTTGCCTGACAGAGATTCTGTAGACAAGAACATAATAAAATATGAAGAACTGCTCGTCAGAGTCTCTGCCAATGCTCACATGAAATAGAGAAAAAAAGGCCCCCCCTTTTCTTTCAGGGGCCCTGTGATGGTCCCGTTTGGCATGTCAGAAAAAGGATCTCCCTAGCCAAGCTCTCCAAGCCAAACAGGTGTTTTCTTTTATGTTAGAAGTTGATTTGTTTTTTAATTTTTACTGATAGTGGAAAACTTCATCAGCCAAAAGGGAAAGCAAGACTTTCTTACTCTCATAGTGTTGCAGGAAAAGGAGTTTGAAAGAACTACCAACTAAAACAAAGTTATTTGACTCTAGACTGTATCTTCTAAATGAAACAAAAATTACATCTGTCAATGATCCAACAAAGCTAACGTCTTTAAAATGCATTTTAGGTAGTGGGGCTATAAAACCTTCCATTTACCTCTCCCTCACTTTGCTGTCGAAAGACATAGAGAACAAAATTAAAGGAAAATCAGAGTGAAGATTCAAGAGGAATGAAGCAATGGGAATTAACACAAGGAACCAGCAGCCTTGCTAACCACAGCAAGGGACTTCTGAGGAACAAACAAAAAAAAAATAAATAAATAAAAACAAAAAAACAAAAACAAAACAGAGACCTACAAAACAATAACAACAACAAAAAAATAAAACGCCAAATTTCCATAAACCGTTGTCTTACATAACACAGAAACATCACAGAAATGAAGTATCCTTTCCAGGGCTCCCTGGCTCAGTGGGAGGATGGTATACAGAACCTAGCCTCCTGTAAGCAGGCCATAAGAAACTAGCCTCCTGTAAGTCAGTGGTAAGGCACTCAGAGCACGCACTAGTACCCACTCACTCTGTGAGTGCAGAGCAGGGAGTGGTAGGAGCAGGAAATTGCTCCTCTGTCATGAACAGGGCAACATGAGAAAGACTACACACGTTCAATACTGTGGAGATGTGAAAGTAGGAGGCTCTGGGGAGAGTTCACAGTGACCAAGAGGAGACTAGAGGCTGAACTGAGGCTTTCAGATTTTCAGATCAGTTCTAACCACTCTACTACCAACCCATTTCAACTTAAGATTGACAGTCTCCCACAGCATGGTGACATAATTAGGATTCAACAATTTAAAGGGGGTGAGAGGGCAGAGGTTTATGTAGCCTGGGCTGGCCTTGTATATCCTGGGTTGGTCCTGTGTATCCTGGGCTACCCTGGGCATCCTGGGTTGTCCCTGTGTATTCTGGGCTGGCCCTGTGTATCCTGGGCTGGCCTTGAACTAACTATAACTCAAAAGATGACCTTGAACAACTGATCCTACAGCCTCTACCTCCTGAGTGCTGAAATTACAGACATGTTTTGTGGGGTGCTGGGGACAGAATCCAGCACTTTGTGCATGGCAAGCAAGCCAGTATCAACTGAACTTCATCCCTAGGCACTCAAGGTACTTTTTAAATTGTAATTTTTCTACTTTCACTGATGAAAGTGAAAAAGTTAAATACATAAATAAAAATAAAAAAGGACAGTTTAGAAAATTCAATTACATATATCAGAAATATTGACATGTAGACAATAGATGAACACGTCTTACAATAATTTTATGCTTTTTTTAAAAGTTTATACTTATACCACATGTCTCAGTTTGAATTTGCCACATTTCAAGGGCTCAAAAGAAGAGTTCTTATTGAACATCCAGGTTTAACATTGACATCATATTTGGTAGCCAAATGAATCTAAGACCCAGAACTGACCTTTCAATTGGATGGGTTTGCATCCCCATGCCCAGTGTCACCAATTCACCATCAACAAGTTGGGAGAAACAGGAGGTCAATGTGGGACTTCCGCTGTTACTGGAGAGCCACAGAAAAGAGAATGCAACATTGCTACTGGACCTCTTAACAGGTACATCATCTACTCAGATCTGGTAGTTACTAAACACATACTAATTGGAGTATATGGTCACAACAGATTGACTTGGGAAGATCTGAAGGGTGAAAACACTTAGCAAAAAATAAAATACAAGAGATGCAGTTAAGGACTCTCAACATACATGTCAGAATTGTCTGTGAGATAGTATTCTTATGGCAATTCCAAGGAGTAGAGGGAGACTGGAGGAAGCCACTTACTATGATAAAATGGAGAGACAGAATGGTGGGGACCATTGGCACAACATGCTTCTAAATGGGTCCTTAGACCTTGGCAACGATACTAGTTTATGTGAATAGTGCATCCGCTAAAAGGATAGGAGCAGAGGGTGTTTCATTTATCACCCCTTCAATTTGTGTTCTGCTTAACCTGGTGAACTCTAGTTAATTAAGATGTTCCTATAAACAATTAAGCTTCCTGTAGGATCGTTAGCAAGATATAAAAATTTATGATGTAATAAAATGCAATAAAATGATAAAGTAGTGATGGATAAAATACCCATCAAAGTATTCACAGGCAAAAGGATAGGTGTGAAAATAGGTAAAAGCAGCTTTTACTCAGTTTAGCCTGTAACTACTCCAGTTTTTTGTTTTCCCAACAAATGCATATACATTACAATTAATTTTAACTGGTCTATACTTCTCAAAAAAGTGACTCCTGGGGTAAAGCTAACTGTGCTTCTGTTCAAATACAGCTCATATGACATGTTAGGGGTATGAACATGTGCAGTTGCCCTAAAGTTGTTGGAGGAAAAGATAGACCCTAAATACAGATTGCCCCTTGGCACAACAGACTAGATTGCTAGTAAAGAACTCAACACTGAAGAAAATCCTTCTATACTACTCGTGGTTTTGTCTTTGAGAGGGGATCTCATACCAGGCTGGCCACAAGCTTACCATGCAGCTGAGAATGATCGTGAACCTCTGGTTCTCTGCCTCTACTTCCCAACTGCTAAAATTCTTAGAAATTCTCATAAATTTAATGTTTAGAATTACTTTATTGACTTCATATCAGGATTTTCAGCTAAAATTCTTGTGCCAAACATTAGGTAAGCTCCCATCTCATTTTGCCTTCCTTCAAACCACTGTGATATTTAGTCACATTCCTATTATTATTTGAATTTGCACATAAAAGAACTGAAACACAAGAAAGGCAGTAGTCTGCCTAAAGCCATCTTTTAACTACTCAACTTTGATTTATCTGTTGTTTTGATGAAATAATTATAACAACTAACACTTTACCAGGCTTTTACTATGTACAAATCATATGGATTACTTCATTTAATCTTAGAAGAACCTTATGTAGGAGTTTTCATGTAATTATAAAACCTGGAAAAGATTCTGACAGCCAGTGCTAGAGCAAGCTGGAAGCCCCTCATTCAATAGCCGTCCCTTAAACTCATTTCCAGCATTCTCCCTTTAATTCAAATAGAGCTTTGTCATGAGCTGAGATAGAGTCCCACATACTTCCCTTTCACCCAGGAAGCCCAGACCAGTAAGCCAGCACTGACTGCCCCCAGGACACTACATCTTGCATCCTACATCCCATTACGAAAACATCTGAGAAGCAGGCAGGCAGAAGGCCCAGAACTGTGAAAAGGAGGTACTGTTTGAGCTGTGCTAAAAGAAAATTTAAGTTCAAGGCAACATCTGAGAGGTGGGCTGGCTGAAAAAGCATTGGGGACATACTGCTTAGGGACTCAGTGAGAGAATAGCCAGTGCCATTAATTAAGCAGAAGCCTTTGCATCAGGGTGTCCTCCCTTTATGGATTATCAGCCCTGATCAGGGAGGAGAGGAGAGAGGCAGAAGAGGGCACTGCGCCCTCAGGTCAAGCAACAGTCTTCTGTGCCAGGCCTTGTTTTTACTCTCTCAAGTAAAGTAACTGTAAAAACATTCAAGGACTTTCTTCATGGAGAGACCAGGGCCCTCAACAGAGTGCAGGGCCGCAAAAGCTGGTTTCTGTAACAAAAGAATTTCGCAGCAAGGTACAACCAGTAGAAGAAACAGGCCTAGTAGAAAGACAAATTCTTCTAAGCAGACACTGGGTTAGCTCCCTTTCCAGGCCAGCACACCTTTAAAGGCTAGCACTGCAAGTGTCTATCCACGTGCTGTTGACCTGAGCCCACATCTCTACCTTTGGTCAGGCCAGCATTACTGCAGGATGCTAAGAAGCACCCAAACAAGTACTTTTCTGTACAGATCTCCAGATACTAAAATACTGCTAAAAACATTACCAAGAGACTATCTCCAGGCCAGTTAGACTGAGGCCAGAGCTCTGCAGTAGGTTACTAAGCGATAATATTATCTTCCTTTAACAAAAGAAAAAGTCAGGTTCCACCCCCTCTCCCACCTCAGCTTCCTATGTGTCCCAATAATTCTGTAAATTGTTCTGTGGACACTACTGCCAAGTGTCTTGGAATAAACAGGGGAATATAGAAAAGCCAGGCTTCATTGCTCAGCTCAGAGGGCTTTCTGATGGGAAGGGGGACAACGAGGATGAGGAAACTGGACAGGGAAAGCTTACCGCTACAAGTCAGGAAGAGTACTTCCAGACACAAGACACTGACTGAAGACAAACCTGTTTCATGGATGTTTAGACAGGTCTTAATCTTAACACAACTGGGGCAAATAATGAAGATCTGTGGCCTCTCAAATGATAAGGGAAAAAAACACACACTGGTTTTGATCTGTCCCACTCAAGTCTTTATAAATACCATGTCTCCAATCAATTTGAGAATACCAAGGGCTCATGATTCTAAAGGTAAGAGACTAATGTAAGCTAGAGTTTTGTTTACAAGGTACCCTGGATCCTAGGTTAGAATTTCATTTTACAAACTGGGTCTCACAGTAGAAACTCAGCTGAATTACTAAATACAAATATGGACTATTCAGCCTCATCCATGTGATGTATACTTACATTAAAAACGACTACAGTTTTATTGCACCTTCCATTTGAATGAAGGTCTCTAGCCTGATAAGATATATTAAGTAAAAGCTAGGAATTTAAATTTAATGATAGTATGGAAAGAAAATAAGGTTCCATGGAGAAATAGCCCAGCAATTAATAATACACACTACTCTTACAGAGCAGCCAAGATTTGCTCTCAGACCCACACAGTAAGGCTCCTGCCTGTAACTCCAGCTTCAGGCAATCCAATGCCATCCTTTGGCCTCTGCAGTACCTGAACTTATATCCCTCCACCCCAAGTGCAAGTAAGTGTGTGTGTGCACACAAACACACAATCTTTTAAAATTAATCTTTAAAAGAAATGCTTAGAATAAATGAATTATATGAATAATAAGTCTTACAGTACATTAAATCATAAAGTTGGATGGCATGTGGCTCTCAATAAACTTTATCTTTCTCAGCATTTGATGTGTCACAGGACCAAAGGTCACATGGTAAAATATTTATGTATACATTTAAAAAGCAGTTAGTGGTAGATGGTCCAGATGATGCAAGCCTTCTCATTTTACACTAAAATCACTAAAGGGTTTAGATACACTATTGGTGGGAAAGAAGCAGGTTTGATGAAGCAATAATTAAAGTAACTATGAAGGGTTATATTTCCCTAACTGCAAGAAATAAATGGCAATAGCATTAACAGAACATAATAAAGAAGTGGCCGCAAGAATTCCAGTGCCACAGCATTCTTATAGGGAGGCATCATCCAAGAGAAATAACACTCATCTTAATGAACCTGGAAGTGAATGAAAACCTTTAGCATTCACTCAGCTTGGTGGAAAAACATTTTCTCAACACTAAGTAGTCTATAAGGAAAATAATCTGTACTCAGTATGCTGCTGTGAAATTCACTGAATATTATACTGTTTACTGGTCAATTCTCTGGTTCTTTCCAAATGTCCCACTAACACATCTGTCAAACTCAGAAGCAGCAGCACTGATTGAGATTGGAAGAAAGGTAAAATGAAGACAGTGTAAACAAATAAGCTTGATCAGAAGTGAAAATCACTACTAGGTCAGTAAAGGGAAAAAATTAAATAAATTACATTTCTAAAAAGCATACATTTTTATCACCTATGAAAATAATGTATATACCATTGTGTGAAAACAATTTCATATAGTCTCGGCTTATAATTAAATATTTTCTAAGAATTTGGCTTATTTTTACTTTTGCTGCATTAGAAATAATGTCTTCATCTTGACTATGGACATTAAAATTAATTTACACATAATAGAAAACAAACAATTCTGCCCATTTCACAAAAGTAACAGCTCTTGTTGGCGACATGTTTCTTGATAGCCAGTTCAGAGAGAGAATGGAGAAGAGAGTCACTTCCTTACTCTCATCTACCTTCACCTAGCAACCACGTAGATTTTGTAAGTGTATGCTCTTTGACTGAAAACTCAAGTCTGCCAATGGTTGTTGGAAGTCTGCAAGTCTAGTGTTGGGAGAGAGTCAAATATAAACTGAATTTCTACTAACAAAAATGAATCACAAGAAAAGGATCCTGCTAATGCTCACATCTTTATATTTTATTTGTGTTCTTGCACCAGCAAGGTTGGCTTTGTAGGAAAACCCCACTTCTAAAACTCACTCTAGTCATTTTGGGCAAAAGGAGGAAAGGTACAGGGACACAATGCAAGATAGATGGTAGGATGGTATAGTGGTTTATAAGGACTCTGAGTGGAAACAGGACAGAATTAGAAGCCCTGAGTCCATCAACTAAGCTATCAGGTGGCTATCCTATACCAAGAAAACAAGTTTGTTTTATAAAAGTTAAATTCAACAAACCTTGTTTTTGATTAGCGAATGAGCTAACATTCACTAAATGGGGGAGATAGGAAATCATTTGTTAACTTTTACTCAGTAGGAAATCCTACTGGCATCCAACAACTGTTCTGAGTGTCCCCTCCCAGACTCATTAGTGCTTCAGATTTCATGGAAGTAATTCATAAAAAGCAATGCTGCCCTCTAAGTTATTTCACATCCAGGTTTGTGTAAGAGGATGAATTAATCTCTCTTAAAACACTAAAAGAAAAACAAAACAAAACAAAACAAAAAATACCTTTCCAGTTAATGTCTTCAACTCAGGCAAGCTTAAGAAAAATCTGTAGGGCTATGGAGTGTGCATATACACAAACATGCACATATGTGTGAGTCTGTGTATTTGCACATGGGGGCATGTAAATGTTATACAATGATGCATAAAACCCAACACTTTAGAAATTAATAACAAAAGAGATATAAGAAAACATTCAAAAGAGACTAATTATGTTCTATAAACAGAGAATATGTGAGTTAGATACTTGGTTATTTTTAAGCATGATATTTGTTATTTGTTAACATGCATGTATGTGTGCATGCATGTGTGTTTTAAACACCACAGGAACAAGTAGAATGTAACCAATGCTACCAGGAGACAGTGTTGTGTGGTAGTGTCTTTCTGTGTCACACACTTTTAGAGAGAAATTACACATTAGAAAGTTCTAGTCACTTCCGCCTTGTTTCACACAGAGGACATTGTACGGGTAAGGCTGCCAGAAGGACTGCTACGTCTCACCTGAGCAGAAATAATTGGAGACATGATTTCAGGGTTTCTTGCAGGGGGAGGGATTGCAGCAATTAGTGGAAATGCTAGGGGCAAAATGAGTGGGTGCTCTCACCCCACTGCCAACGCAAAGGCTGGGAGCCAACCCTCGCTGTCATACTTGCCCTAATGAAGAGGGAAGGGTAGGCTCTCTACAAACCCCGGTATATATTTCAAGTTATGTACAGATAAGTCCATACTATGAGGTAGAAAAAAGGTCAAGATGGTAACTGTGAGGGAAACAACTGTAATTAATTTACTTAAGTGTGAAAAACCCCAAAATTAATACCTTAACAAAAGCATTTGTAATAATACAGTAGGGAAAGCAGAGTTTCCTGTAATAGAAACATCTGATTCAAGATGGTAAAAACTCAAACAGCCTTCAAAAAGACTAAAAAAAAAAACAAAAACAAAAAAACAAAAAAAAAAAAAAAAAAAAAAAAAACTTCACTGGCCAGGACTAAACCATGCTTTTCAGGAAGGAATAAAAATAGCATTTGTGTTTTACTACAAAACTAATGTCATACACATATGGAAGCAGACATATAAAACAAATTCTAGTGACACGGTCAACTGTTAGTCTTTTGAGACTCCTACAGTACATAGATGATGCTAATACAAGAAGGCTCTAGATGGAAAATAAAAGCCCTTTGTTTAATAATTAACCCCTCTTTACTGTTCAACTTCTGCCCAATATGTATTTTCACAGATAGTGTGAAGCCTTCATGTTATCACTAGTTTTCCACTGTAAGATTATAAAGTATCATTTGTCAGGAGAACTCGGGACTTCACAAATGTTTAACTACATACTCTAACACTGAGCTATACCTCCAGTACTAAAACACTGCTATTAGTACCATAATTTATAAGTAAGAAAACTGAGGGTCATGTTAAGTAACACACCATTAAAGTAGAGAGACCCTTAGAAGTACCTACATCACCCTGCCTTCAATGATCCCATGTGATGGGTAAGGAGCATAAAGTCTCTAATTATTTTCTAGAAAAAACAATACTTCCAAGCTACGTGAAGTTGTACAAGTCTATCCAAGCATACCAATGCCTTCAGTGAGGCAAAGAAGTACATGTCTATAAGCCCAGCACATCAAAGGCTGGAGTAAGAGGATCATGAGCACATGAGTGCATACTTGGATGAACGCACATGACACACTCACAGACACACACACACACACACACACACACACACACAATTTCTTCCAGGAAAAAAAAAAGATGTCTGAAAGGTGTTATGGGCCAATTTATGCTCCCTCAAAACTCATATACTTGAAGCCATATCTTGGTATTTTTGAAATGTGGCTATATTTAGATATGTAGCCTCAAAAGATCTGATTAACTTAAGATGAGACCCTTGGGGTGTCCCTCAGCAACAAGTCTGACTGGTGCCCTTGTAAATAGATGAAGCCCAGAAGCACTAGAGGTGAAGACCACACTAGACGAGCCATCTAAAGACTAAAAAGCCCTCAGGACAAAACTAACTCTGCTAACAACCTGACCTCCAGGATCTATCTTCCAGAGCTACAAGAACATAAACTTCTGTTGTCTAAGACACCCAGCCACCTCAGAATAGCCTGTGCCCACACTGCCTCCACCGACCTCATCATCCTTCCTGGTTCAGGAAGTTTTGAGGTAGAAGCCCTAGGAAACCAGTACAGGAAAAATGTCCTTTAGCAACACCGCAGTCTGCCACCACAGCAGCGGATCCACTGGGCTAAGTCTTAAAGATCTTAGCTTTGGTAAAGAAGCCGGAAAGGGTTCTATCCCTGTAGGACTGACTGCAGGGTTGTGGTTGTATCACCCAAGCATACTCTTTCCAGTATCTTTCCCTTATGCTACTATCTCTCATGGAAATACAGCTGAGAGGTTCCTACAACTCCACATGCCCAAGCAAGTGAGGTACATGATAAATTAAAAGCATTTCAAGACATGGCCTGGTGGTGTTACCTCAGATCTTGCTAGAATAACATGACATTTATAAAAAATACAACCCACTGAATGTTTGGCACTGCTGGGGAATGAAGAGTATGTCCACTTAAGAGCCAATACCCGAGGCTGTCAAAAAACTCAAGCCAGGGTTTCTTCTATAAACATTACCTATCTTTTAAAATTACACAGTCTAGGAGGTGGAGAAAATGTCTGCTTATTTCCATGTCTCCTTTTGCTTAAATACAATAAACATAAACCACATGCAATAATATGTTAAATATGCAGTAAAACCACGCTGATGGAACAGCACTTTGTACCTGGCAAACAATCTCCACACTAGAATCTTTGCTTGGGCCACCCTCACTCCAATGACACCTACATACAGTGTCGTCTTTAACAGCATGGGCCTCCTCTAATCGCACAGCACACTGAAGGGGCATTTCCAGGTTACAGATACCAGCAACTTGCTCACCCTCCTTAAAGCCTACAGAGTTTAACATCTGGAAGGATAAACTTAGCACACACGACAAGGGCGCACAGTCACTGAGGAGTTCTTAAGAAAGGAAGATTTGCCAGCTTCCCTCTGAGGTCCAGGCCCTGAAAGGCCAACTGTGGTATGTTTGAGTTTCCATCAGGCCTGGTACTTGTTGGCTGCTGCTGTGCTCAGTATGAACCCCACTGCCCAAGTATTCTATAAACATCTCGCCCTTCTGCTGCGATCTGCCTGCCTAGTCTTTCTTCCCTGGGAAGGAGAATATGCTGTTTTTTTGAGAGCTGAAGATGAATGTTAACTAACACTTGGAGCACAGCTAACTGCTCTCTTTTCCAGGTCAATGGCTACTCTTAAAAAACGACAACACAGCACATGCGCACAATGCGCATGCCCGTATGGAGACAAAACAAGAACAATGGAAAGAGGAGTCTAGATTTTTCTCACCATGTGCCACCCAGCCATGTTTACACTGATCACAAGTCCGAAGGTTAATCTTCCCCGGCTGGAAACACTCACACGTGCAGTTTACCAGTGTGCAGCGGATGGCCTGAAAACAGAGGAAAAGACATCAGCATCAGTTCTAAAGCAGTTCATTCTTCCCTGCTTTCAGCAAACGGTACCCATCTTTACCTTTGAAGGTTTATGTTGGAAAAGGTCTGAAGACTTTCGAAAATGAGTTTTATATTAAAATATTTTACAATGTAGGAATGAGAAAGCAGAGCACATTTACAACCACAATAGTTTAAATCTTTAAATACAAAGGTTAAAACAAGAGGAGTCCATGTGGATAAAAGATTGTTTCCACAGAATTTCTAACACTAGATCTCCAAAGGAGGAAAACAAGTCTGCTGCTGTGTATTTATTTAGCCTAACTACTCCACAATGATGCAAGAAAGAAAGCACATGCTTGAGAAGATCACAGCCAAATATTGACCAAGGGAAATATTTATAAAAGCAAAATACGGCAGACAAACAATAACTATTAGAAAAATCCCTTTCATTAGCTTTCACCTAAATGCATATAACTATCATTTCCTGATCTCTTGCTTTCTCTTTGACTTATTAATTAATTCTAGTTTCATCCACATTTTAAAATAAAAGCCATCTTTTTATTTTAATGATGACAAAAATAAGTTGAAATTTTATTTTGAGATTAGATATAAAACAGAAAAATGTTTACATGAAGATTTTACACTTGGAAAAGTACAATTCTATCCTAGAATTCTGACACTCCTCTCTCTCTCTCTCTCTCAATTCTGTATAAGCAATTTAAAAATAATCTCACCAGTCATATTATAAAGTGAATTCTTAGAAAGCTCCATAAATGGAGCATAACTTTCTATGACTGAAACCCATGCTTAGGAACTGTGCTAAACCTGCTGACCTGTGCCACAAGACACAAGTTAATAAATTTACCTTATATATATGACTTTTGTTGCATGGAAATTCTAGAAGCATTCTAGAAGGGATTTACCTTGATCACTAACCTATCACCAATCTACTGTGATGATCTGAACTGCTGGAGAACGCCTCCCTAGAGATGTAGATCTAATCAAGGATGATTGGGATGGGGTGGGGATCCTCCAATGAGGGATAGTTACCTGAAAGTACAGATAGGTTCCTTCGCGAAAGTATTTGGGTTTTACGTAAACTATTTTCCTCGTGTCAGTGTTCTAGATACTGTTAACATGTTTGTGCCAACTACAAAGATTGATTCAATGGACGTCTCCCTATGTACAGGCCATGCAGGTTTAAAGACTTCATTTCACTAAGGAATGCTCTCTCTGTGGGTACCTCCCCGTTTTAGAAGTGACAGACAGTCCCCAGCCTATGCTCCTTCAGCCTCAATTCTCCCTTTTGTTCTGTACTAAAGAGATACTTGATTTCACAATCCATCTGATATTTCAGTTTCTTCTAATGCCAGTCATCAGATTGTACCTAATCTAGGTTATAAAAAAGTTGGGTACATGTTTTAGTGATTAAAGGACTAGATGATCATGAAGAAAAATACTCTTCTAATACTCTTCCAATTCCCTTACTAAGATATAGCAGAACATGTTTACAAACAGTTTATTCATATAACATGCTGATTGACTAATGATCTCAAGAGTTCATTGTATTGTGACCAAAACAAAAGTTTAGAATACACTGCTTCCACTAAAAACAAGGTGCTTTTCAACATGTCCAGTTATAAGTTCAGATATGGAAACTATATTAACATTAAAAATACTTGAAGTATAATAGTAAATAATTGTTTAAAACATCTGCTACATCAAAATCCAAAAGTGGGTAATAAAAAGAAATGATATTCCAAAGACAACATTAATATAGAATAAATGGCATCAATCACTTTAAATCATTAATTTGATAGTTATCATTTTGCCTGAGTTTTATTTTATATCACTTAAAGCAAATATTCAATTTTAGTAATAATTGAGACAAAAAAGTAATAGATATGTGTTAGTTACACACACACTTAGCAGTGGCTAACACATTCATTCAGAATTATTTAAATAACTTGATCCATCTGGTTCATTTGGGAATTAAATCTTTTCAAATGCTTTCTTAAGATTTTGTGGATTCTATTCCTTTTACACTTCAATATAAAACACTGGAACACCTCAACCCTTTTATATATAAACACTTAAGCACAGGAATAGTTATTTTGTATTTCTATAAATTCCAGAAAGCCCTATATTTTTAAAACTCAGACTTGCATAGACCACAACTCCTCATTAAGGGCATTACACATACTTAAACAATACAGTTTAATAAATATTTTGAGTAAGAGACTACCATGGCTTCAAAGGAAGTTTTGTTTTAAATAATGTTGTTGAAATAGCATAAAACTTTGAAATACTATTTATTCACCACAAGACAGAACGAAAGTGATTGCTTGCCAACTCAGGAACACTTACAAAACAGGTTATCATAAACTATCAAATCTTGTTAAGCCTTAGAAGTGTCCATCTGCTTCAGGGAGAGAGTTGGAAAGAGTTGCGTTAGAAGAACTTTCATTCCTGTGAACATCTTCATCTCTTCTTCCGTTAGCTAATGCTGGAGTACTTCTACTCTGCTGGGAACTCCGCACAGAACTTGTGCACACTGCATTGTCTGAATGAGAAGCTCTGAACACTAGAAAGGAGGAATGCTGTAGAAGCTTCACTGAGCTAGTTCTACCTCTCTCTGCAAGGAGCAGTGTGCAGGACCTAGCACACCCCCTCACCTACCTTGTAACTTTTCCACTGGGCTCTCAAGAACATGCTGCAGGAGCTACCCTTCCCCTGTACATACTTTGTAACTCTTCCTCTCAACACTCAAGAACAACAATAAACACTTAAACCCACAACACATTAAAATTTATCATCCCTGCTTACCTTTACCATGGGTTTCTTGAAAGAGAAATCCATGCATGCCCAAAACAATGTCTCTATTTCCTCATGCCATCTACACTGTAATCCTGCTATCTGCATTCTTTCCTCGGGTTCTTGAAGCTGCATTTTCTGAAGCAATGCTCTCCAGTACATTTGGTGCCTCTTTTAGTCTCCTCTTCCTCCTAGACCTCAGGGCAACTTGCAACACTTAACTTGCCTTCATTTCCCGAGCAGCTGAGACTGACTATCCAGCTTTTCTGGAAGCAACTTCTCTATCACCACTGTAAATAAATATAGGTGCTTCCCATGGCCAGATTCTTCATTCTTATTTGCCAGTTCCACCCTCTCCTGTAACTCTATGTATCAGTAGCATGTAAAAATAAATAAATAAATAATAAAAAGAAAAAAGAAAAAAACAAAACAAAACAAACAAAGCCAAAACACAAAACAAAACAAGACAAAAACCAAAAACAAACCAGAAAACATCACTTTGGAGCCAGTCACTGTGTTAAGTGGCAAGAAATGAGTGACAATGCTCTTCCTTATGTGCAAGGCTTGCTAACTTGGTATTTGCAGGCAGTGGGCTTAGAGAGCAAACCCCAATAATAAGACTTCTTAAACAGGGTTAGGAACTACCATCTATTCCTCTATCCAAATATGTTTATTTCTTATTTTCCACTGCTATTAATAACAGGTAGATTAACTGAATGTTTGCCATTTTCCAGGAAATGTGCTACATAATTTACAAAGAAAAGATTATGAGCTTGACACCCTTGTTTCTTTCCTTTCATATATATGGGACCTGGGTGATAACTAAATACCTTTGCCTGAAGTCACTCAAGCATCTGAAACACAGGTATGTCTGAGTGCTCTCCACCAATGGCTAACCATAACCGAGTGCTGTTCCTGATCAGACAGCCAGTCATAGAACAATTTCATTGACGTATGTCTCCCTCCAAAAATTATCTGTCCTTGCCCTTTACAGGCCCCCCACTCTCATTTGTTAATACCTGAATTCCAGTCGTGTTTTTTTTTCCTTGTCAAACCAACCTTCTCTTCACTTGGTTCCACGGTATGGAGATTACTTTACTCATTATCTTTGCCTCCTCGTCAGTTTCTTCTTTTTGACATCCCACGCCTTTTCTTCCCTTTCACTGCATTTGCTCATTGTATTTGTGATGGTGTGTGTGTGTGTGTGTGTGTGAGCATGTATGTGGTATGTGTGCATGCATGTGCAACCACTTACTCAAGTATGTATGTATGTTCTACAGTGCACACGTGGAAGAAAGGACACCTTAGAGGAGTCGGTTTTCTTCTTCCGCCCTGAGGGTTTTAGAGATCTGATTTAGGTCATTAGACTTGGCAACAAGGTCATCCTTAGCTATATATGAATATGAAGCCAAGAAGATCTACATTAGATCCTCAAAAAATGGAGGGGGGGGATGGAGTTCTTTAAGCACCCCTGTCTGTTAATAATGGTTATCATGAATTACATATTAATTTTGTCAAAAGATTTCATTAATCTATATAAGGCATAGGGTACCCTGGATGGATAGGTTAAAGCTCAACAAATGGCAACTATTGATGATCTCAAGAAATTTTGTGTATGTATGTATGTATGTATGTGTATATATATATATATGTATATATATATATATGAATGGCTCATATTTTCACTCACAATTGTTCATGCTGTGTTAAATTTTATTCCAGTATTTTGTCATATATGTAACATATATTTAATGCTAATGAATTAATGACTGCATATATATATATAATATATATGTATATATAGTATATGTATAGATATCAGTCAAAGTTAAGGACAAGTATTATTTCCATTAAAAGGCTCTAAAATGATATTAGTGGAGGAACTCCACCAATCACTATTCACTGTATTGCTCTACCTATAACAAGATAGGGAAAATGTACAGACTCTAAAGTATATCAGAAATAGTGGTAGTAACTCACAAATACACAGTTCTATCTAGTTGGGATGCTGAAGCAAGAAGATAGATTAAGTACAGAGGTTTAACAATAACCTAGACAATATAAGCAAGACTCATGTGGAAAAGGGCACACCTAAAACCTAAAAGATAAGTTGGTAGACAAAGTATTAACATGGGTTTTAATATTAAATAAGAATGTATTTTTGAGCTACTCTGGCTACATCCCAAAAATCTATTCAAATCCTGATTAGACTATTGGTAAAAGAAGACTGGTTCACTACACTAGTTGGTTCAAACTCTGAGAATGTATGGACCAAACTTCAGGGTTTGAAACTTCGGTCAAACTCTCATGTAACTAAATTTTCTTAAATTCACTTTCTCCTTGCTCATTTCTGGGGTCAAAAAAAAAAGAATTTGCAACTTGGGTTATAAAATTTCATTTGAAAAATGATTCAAGCATTTAATAGGGAAGAGTACGAATCATATTGAACTTCAATTAGGGAACGATGTTGTGAAGTAGCATTCAGTCCATGCACTTGTTTCTATCATGAACTCAGGAAGCATAATTTCTGAGTAGACAGTAATGGGCTGTTGTGATTATCAGTGAGAAACCTCACCTTTTCCATTTTCAGTTCACCACCAGTGCCAAGCATGAAACCTGGGGCTTCCAACACACTAAGCAACACTCTGCACTGTGTTCTGGTCTCAGCATTAAGTAATCCATTCTTATTACATTCAACCTTCTAGGATTTGTTTGTTTGTTTGATGTTTTTCAGACAAGGCTTCTCTGTGTAACAGCCCTAGCTGTCCTAGAACTAGCTCTGTAAACCAGGTTGGCCTTGAACTCACCAAGATCCAACTGTCTCTGCCTGCTGGAATGAAAGGTGTGTACCACTACCCTCCACCTTCTAGTTTAAAAATTACACACATACACACTCCATACATCAACAAATATCTCCCTACAAAATTTTTAGGACAGTTTTCCCATTTCAATCATATGGCCTATTCATGAAGCTACGTGAAAAGAAACAGCTTTCAAAGAAGTATATGAAATTTAATCTAACTCTTGGGAAGCCTATCAAACATTGCTTTGCAGAAGACTTGTTTTTTTTTTTTTAAACCAGCAAGTTCATGGTGCCACTTGAACAAATATTTTTAGCATGTAAAAACTGATAGACAACTACTAAGTATATTTGTGACCAATATATAAACAATACAACTACACTTGACAATTCCTTTTTCTTGGTCACAAAACACTTCAACGTTGCAAGCAAATGTCTGCCTACCCTTTGGGCTAAAGCAGTTTAGATCTGGGTTTTAAATTAAGCAGGGTGTCTGTCAGTGGGCAGACATAGGCTATGTCCCCAAAAGCTTTATATGGTTATAAACAAACACCTTTTTTTAACCTCCTAAAAAATCCTATATAATTCTGAAAATGAGACTACTGTGAAGGCATTATAGTCTCTGTTATTTTATACAAATAAAGAAATCTTAGATTGGACAGTTGGACAGATAACATATATGGCTTACAATTAGTGATTATCAGCTAAGGGTCCACAGATTGCCCAGCTCTATGACAAATGCTACTATACTCAGGATGGATGAGTAATGGAAACAAATGGGAGAAACAACAGAGTTATTCTAACAACACTATTTAAAAAGTTATTTAGTGAAAAGTTACAGTAAACACACATACACACACACACACACATATATTGCTAGTAACCGAACTTGAAAATGAAAAGAGTCAAAAATGTTTCTTATTTTGCATTATTATTTTCATGTATTATGAAGAAATAGTAGGTGACAAATGACCACTTTGCTGTACCTGTGTGCTCAGAAAGTTTTTTTTTTGTCTTTTCAACAGAAAATACATCACTCAACCTTGCACATGCTCCAGATGAAAAGATTCTGCTAGACTCACCAAAAAGGGAAGGTACCATTGCTTTAAACAGTAGATAGTTTTGGGAAACACAAAAAGCTATATGAATCAAAGATGAATTAAGTTTAAAAAAGAAAAATTATAAACCAAGAAAATATACAATCTACAAGTAGAAGGTATAGGATGTGAAACATATCTCAATGAAGTCATTCATAATGGGCACAGGGTATCTTAAACCAATTACTATTTTCAGTGATGCTAAATCATCAATTCCTTAAGATATTCTTTCACAGGAGACACAGGATAGTATGGTATTGGTATCTATCTTCCACCCAGTGTGACTTTCCCATGTAGATACTAAATATGCAGAAGGTGAACAAAGGAATTTCAATGCTACTTTATGTTTAAAAACATTTTTCTTTCAAAATATTAAACCTAATGTATCTGTTTTTAAAACGAGCATTGAAGTGATCCCGTAGTTTAGGAAAGTCCAGGACACCTTTTTAAAAATTAGAGAGGGAGCTCTCAATTATAATGCTCAGTCACACTAATATCAAAGTTCTAAACTTTGAAGAGAATCTACTGACAAATGGCAGTGGTGAATTCTGTCAAGCATTGGTCCACAGTATTGCTCAATTTACTATGATGGAAAAAAAAATACTTCAGTCAAGGGAGAAATTTAGTTTGTGGGGGAGAAACAAAGAGAGAAACCCCTAAACTTATGGGTGTATCATTATACATGACTGTGAATAGTCCTACGACTGTGTGAATACCTAAACAGGGAGAAAGGAACATAGAGAGGCACATAAATTTTCAGACATGGATCCAATGAGCATCTGTAGTCATTACCTCACGATCATAGCCTACCATCAATCGACATGAGGAAGACCCCATTTAAATAATTTAAGAGTTCAGAGTAAAAATCAACAGCGGGATATGGCCAATTATATAAGGGAAATGCTTATGCTTCCATGGTATCAAAGCATGTAAGCTTTTGAGTGGGGATGCATCCCCCACCCCAATTAAATCAGGTCAATAGTAATATAAACTATTTTGTTAGACAATTAGTAATATTAGGAAAACAGAAAATGAAAAGGCATTTCAATTTGGGTAAACTATTTCAGTTTCTCACCTAACAGTTAACAATTCAGATATTCTATTCAGTGCTTGTATACTTGAAAGTTTGACAGACTATTTAGGCAGCTGAGATGACATAACTAAGAAAAAGACTCTTACAATGGATACAATTATCACTAAAGTGAAAGAAAATAGCACACTTACCACCAAAAGAACTACATCCCAACTACACTTGGCATTTTCAATGACACGTAACTTTATATACCAAAATACCCTGATGCCATCTGAAAATTAATAGTCATCTCATTTTACCTTATGTTGAATCAGCAGTTTTGTCTTCCATTGATACACTTTTCATTCATTTTCACTAATGCGATTTGGAAGGTGGTAATGTGATTACACATCTCTGTGGCATTCATAAAAACAATTACTAATGTGATAGGAAAGACATTAATAAGGAATTTGTAATTGTAATGTGATATAAGAAGATTTAGAAACCTTTTAATAGTTCATAAAAATCTACTCCCTACTCAGCAAGAAGCAGGACAATAAGAAACCCATGTCCTGGTTTTTCAGAGGCATCTTCAAATCCTGGAAAGAGCATGCAGTTTACACAATGATTCTGTACTTTGGTGGCCAGGCATATAGGTTTAGTGATAATCCAAAACCTGTTGTGGCAAATATAAGATAGCATCTCAAGTCAATACTATTGTTCTTTCCCAAATGGCAAACTAGGGTCTCCTTTAAGAAAAATACACAGAATTTCCAGGCTGAGCGCCAAGCCCAGAATTTTGTCCTGTTATAAGAAAGCCCTGAGTTAATCCACACTATAACAGAAGGAGGAAGGAAGGCAGAGAAGGCTGGTGAAACAAGGGAGGGAGAGAAATGAATATTCTACTAGATCCTTTCTTCAGTATAACAGATCTGGTTATATTATTTAAAATCCCAAAGCACTCTAATCAATCCATTTATCATGCAAGAGAGTAAGGTAAATGACCTTTTGACTAAATTTACTTCCCTAGGTTTGTGAAAAGTTCACTTTAGTGAACTGACAGGGCAGGAAAGTTGCTACATTTGGAATTTATCATGTCTTTCTTTTTTTTCTTTCTCCCCCACCCTCAACCCCAAGACAGGGTTTCTCTGTATTGCTTTGTAGCCTGTCCTGGAATTAGCTCTGTAGAACAGGCTGGCCTGGAACTCACAGAGATCCTCCTGCCTCTGCCTCCTGAGTGCTGGGACTAAAGGTGTGTGTCACCAATGCCCAGCTTTTTCTTTTTTCTTTTTTTTTCAAATGACAATTACCCAGGACAAGAGAGGTATGCTTTGTGAGACTGATAATAGCCCATGTTTTCACTGCCATCAAGCTTGCACAATACTTCAAATACAATCTCCTGTTTAATCACTAAAATCCCTGAAGTTAGATTCTTATTCAAACAAGACAAAAGAGTCCCTAAGAAGTCCCCAAGTAACCCAGGCCACAGCTAGTGAGCTGGACTATTTTCACACAGCCTGGGTTTGACAAAAAGCAAAAGGAATTCACATTGTTACCTTACCCTTGGTAAGTTACAACAGGAATTTAACACTCTTTAGATATGAACCAAGCTATAGAAAAGGTAAAAGGGCATGTGCATGAAGGCTTGAGCAACTGGAAAGAGAATGTGTGTATGTTGTTAACTTACACTAGTCTATCTATCAATAATGGTACACTTTAGATAAAGAAAGTACCTACAAACAGTATTTGATGGGCTTTAAATAGTTCTATTAAGAAAGTTCAAGCTCTTAAATATGAGAGACGATGCTTCCAATGACCTATGACTTATTATAAATCCCCTTACTTATCCATGTCTTCAGAATGCCCAGTAGTAAACACACACCATCAAACATTTTGTTACTTTCCATTGTGTGCATATTGGTATATCACAGTTACCCCATAAGGATGAGCTCCTTTGCTTAAATGTAGGTATCACCACAGGAATCACACCTATTACAGATGACAATAATATGAAGAACAGGCTGAATGCCCTCACACATTATTAATGCTAGATCGTAGAATCCCCAGGTCTGTGCTGTATTCATTAGAGCTTTGTACAAATCAATGAAGGCATGTCTCTCCTTTTCCAGTAGCAGGAGTCACTGGGATTGTTCAAGCAAAACTTCTTGTGCAATGCATTTAAACACACACACACACAGACACACACCTATTTCTTCTTAGTGGTAGTTTTTTTTTTCAAAATAAAAGAACTTTATTTAAATACTCAGAAAATATTTCCACAAATTTCTGTGAAATCTAAAAGCATCTGGCAATCTAAAAGCATCTGGGGTGAAATGTACCCCAGAGTGTTTAATTTATATATATGTATGTATGTATGTAATTTATATATATATGTATGTATGTATATATGTATGTATGTATGTATATATGTATGTATGTATGCATATATACATACATATATATATATATATATATTTCTCTTTTATTTGTTTTAAAGATTAGTTCATTTAAAAGGACAACAGACATGTATTTACAGAGAAAGACAGCAAGAAAAAAGGCAGCTAGATGGTAACAAAGCTCCCATATCACTGAGAAAATTAAGAGACCTTGTCACGAATTATGTGTTAACTCTTGAAAGTTGAGAAATAAATAGAAGGCCTGGTAGAGAAAAGGGAGTGTTCCAGAACAAGGGTAATGTCATCTTGAGCACATGGACTGTGTTCATGTGTTGTCAGCTGAGTCCACATAATGGGCAATAACAGCTTTGGAGCAGCTAAGATGGTCCATTGGGTCAATAATCCATGAACTAAGAAGGATATACTTGACAGAATCTAAATGGTTCATAAGGACTCAAAAATCACTCCATCAGATCAAAAATTCAATTTTCATATGGTGCCTTTCTACAAATTAACCAAAAAAAAAAAAAAAAAAAAGTAATGACTCTGAAGAACTTCAAGATCTACCAGTTTAAAATTCAGAAAAGAATGTAGAAAAGGAAATAAAAATTAAATGCCTTTCTGTAGGGTCAGCCAACTTATTTAAGGTCAAGCAATATCTTGAGGCCAACTGACACACAACATGAGGCTTTTCCATCCTCCTAAAGGCTGTTCAAACTCATAATACAAACAATGAAACACACACATCTGCATTTACAGTCTCCCCTTCAGATTCCTAAGCTTACTGCCATTGAGTAAATTTACACACACAATTTCTAGGATGGCATCATCTCAAGTTGAAGATACATACTTTGGGGATTGGCACCAATTTTTATCTGTGTTAGTCATGATCGGTGGAGACATCAGAAATGACATATGGATACTGGCTAACAGGACAAACTACAGAAGGTAAACCTGTAAGAACTACATATTCAACACTGAACAAGAAACGAGCATTGGTCCTACTCAGGCCAAAGCTTATGTAGCCTGTGTTTACTGATTATTTCTGTCCATCTAGACTCTGGAGATAATAGCAAGCAGCCTTGAGTAAATTTCATTATATATTCACACTACATGATAGTGGCTTTAGATTAATTTTTAAAAAGTAATCCTATCTATGTGAATGATTGTATTTACTAAGTTCATGGCTACAAAGAAAAGCTCAGAGAAATGTTGCAAAAATATAACAGACTAATTAAAATTCTTAGCTAGAAAGAATTCCTGTCCTAGGAAAGAAAATGTGATCTATCACCTCTATCACTAAATGCTACTAGCTCTTCTTCATCACAAAGACAAGAAGGAATCACTTATTTTTCTTTTTTCAAGAGTAACACTGAATAAAATAATAGATGCTTTCACAGCCAAGTAGATTACCTATCGACATAAGTGCAGCCCTCTTTCACACGAGGGAAAGAAAAATTCCAATAATTCTGAAATAGACAGATAAAACTTTTCTCTATGGCTGTAGCCATGTACTATTATATGTAACTGCTTATTTTTAAAAAGAGCCTTATTGGTGCTCTCTGAAGGATTTTCTTTTATACATTGCTTTATCCTATAATTTTGTCCCTGTTGGGCACGCTGCCTAAATTTAAACACAAACAGTCAAGCAATGAAGAAACATTAACACATTTACTGTGAACAAAAACTCCCAGTTGTACAGTGAAATTTTAATACATTTCAACTTATCTCTTTTACTAATGGGGAGAGTACAAACCCTGCAGGAATTCACTCTGCAAACTGGTAATTACAGTAGACTCACTTTTTTTTATAATGCATATGTATAGTCAGACACACACACACACACACACACACACACACACACACATACACACACACCCTGGTTTCCCTTTTGATGTAGGGTAGAATAGAAATGTTTTCAAAATTATGAAAATCTACAACAATTCTAAGGGAAGGCATTATTTCACAGAAAAGTGTTCTTTCTCAGACTGTACATGTACATAAGCAGACATTCATCTAGGTGTTTACACACCAGAAAACACAAGCATTATATGCATGCACTTTGTCATCTGCCCCTATAATCTTAGTGTACAGAATAAATCTGGCCCTGTTGGTTCAAAGCCTGTTCTGTTTCACAAAGAGGTGACATTCTTCCCTTTCATGCCTATAGCCCCAAGTTTGTCCTCTCTTGCTTTGGGGATTTAAATTTCAGTTTTGAGGTGCCATTAAACAAATAAGCTCTGCAAACCACCAATCAGCCTCAATGAAGGCATGTTTGCCTCTGAGCAAACAGACTCTCTGTGACTACTTGAACAAGCCCCACATACTTGGTATTAGTAATTGTAGCTTGGATAATTAAAAGAAGTAAAGTCTGTTATTATTCACATCACTTGTAAGCAGACACTACACTGTCAAATGTTTAGTTTTTTAACACGTTTCTGAGATACTGAATCTGGTAGACTGCCAAGAGTACCAATTCATGATGATTTATTTTGAACTTACATTCAGATTAAGACTTTTAAGTGTATATAACTTTTGTAAAATTCTAGAACTTTTAAAACTTGTGACTGGGCATTATTTACAAATTCCAGGCCTAAGGATCTAATAATGGAACTGTAACATTCAGAAAAAAATATCCATCGTATATTTACTATCATAATTTGCAAATGCTGCTCTGGGGTCTCTACCTGGTCTTTAATTGTCATTCCAATGAGAATGAAAAGAATGAAAACTAGGCCTGGCTGAGGCAGAATGAACTCACCACTGCAGGAAAGAGATGGGTCAGAGGCATTGTAAGTACCTTCCTCTAAGGCAGTGGTTTTCAACCTGTGAGTGGTAACCCCTTTAGGGTTGCATATTAGATAATCCTGCATATCAGATATTTATATTATAATTCATGACAGTAGCAAAATTACAGTTATGAAATAGCATTGAAAATAATTTTGTTTGGGGGTAACCACAACATGAAGAACTAACTGCATTAGGAAGGTTGAGAACCACTGGTCTAGGTCATGTGTCTATTTACTTAGGCAGTATCAGTAAACAATTCTAGTCTAAGGTCTCCTTGAAGCTGTAGAAAAAGTTTGTTCTACAACCTTCCCATCTCTATAGTCCTGAAATTTACTCTATTTCTCCATACCTTAAAACATATGAACACAAGGAAGAGACTTGTTCAAACAAGAACTAGGTACTGCTTCTACCACAGCAACGGATGTACAGTTCATTCTCAAGAAACACTTACCACTTCTATTTGGAAATTAAATATTTCCCAGTTTTTATATAAGCCAAACACTTCTCCCCACCTCTCTCCCCCAATGTTATTTCCTTTGCACTGACATACAGTTGCCAGATGGTACACTTCGTAAACAGTCAAATAGAGATGGTACTACTTTAATTCAGGACTTTTCATCATAATTTTCTACTAATAAATTCTGTTTTTTTTATGTCTTCATCAACAGTTAACTAATTTTAGAGTTAGACTACACAATACTTATCTACTCATTTACATTTTTCCTATTATTATTTCCTTCATATTGCTATTTTGCAGTTGACGCTTTTCTTGACTATAAATTCTGGCTCAAAAATGAATAAATTAACAATAAAAATATAACTACATGCAAAATATATCTTCTCTACAACTTACATTCAATCAATCTGTATAATCACTACACATTGATAACATCATAATTCAAGAGCATGTAGCTTTTTTCAGACAAAGCATTATTTCTTCATTTAGTCTATTATGAAAGAGTGTTAGAAGTTGCAATAAAATAAACCAATATACCTTCTGCCCCTCCTCCAAGCAAACAATAAAGGCAAAGTGATCAGATATAATATAAGCTTAATGTCAATCATGCTCAAGTAATTTGAAATGTTAAGTCATAATTGGCAGTATCAATTTATTGACTTTCTTAAGACCAAAAGGAAAAGAGTAGAAATTTAATATTCTTTCCTTTGCTTCAAGATAATGAGACATTTGTGAACAAAAGCATACATCCAGTAGCTTGCCATGGCAAAACACACCCCTGTAATACCTTTCCTAAAAGTAAGGTTTTCCCAGTCTCTCATTTGGTACAAGGACAGAGTAGCTTTTAAAAAAATCTATTAGAATTCTTTGCATAAAGATGAAATCCTTCCAAGCTGCTTTCCTAAAGTGGAACAGGATCAAGAGACTGTTACCAATGCATGGAATGGATAACAGTTAAAACACACAAACCAGCAACAAGCTCAATGCTTTCATCCATATGAACTTTTTCACTGGAGGTCATTTCCAAGTGGGTTCCCACTTCCTCAGTAGGACTACCCATGCAATACAAGGTGGGAGGAACAAACACAGGCTAGTCACCTCTGGGGGTTTATGAATGATAAAATGGAAGCACACCCAATGAAGTGTTGCTGAACTTCTCTTCCACTCACATTCAAGAACTCTGATGCATTTAAGAAACCCATACCTGGACTTCATTGTCTATTTTAAATGATTCAAGAAACTCTCCAAATAGATACCACAGACATTGCTGTTCATGAGATGGGACATCAGCTTGATTTCCACAAAGTACATCATAATTTCTAAAATGGTCATTCCCTACCCTGGTTATAGAATTAATTAGTGTGTTCGTTCCACTTGAGTGAAACATAAATGGGTCAGTAAAGCACAATTTCGTATTGTGTTTTTCACCAAAACTCTACCCACATGTCCATAGAGCTTGTAGGAAGCATGCTCTTAATACTTTATTACTAAGTATGAGGCTATTATTTTAATCCTAAAGTATATCATCTGTGTTCATATTGCTTAGCACTGAGACACAGCTGCCAGATGCTAAACTTCAGACAATAGTCAAGTAGAAATGGCATTACTTTTAGTGAGTACTTGCTCATTATAATTTTCTATTACAGAAATTATCTACTGACAAGCTCTACTTTTTATGTCCACATCAACAAATAACAAATTTCAGAGTTAGGGTACACAGCATTGTCTAATACTCTTGCTGACAAAATATTAATTTCAACATTTACCCCTATGAAAATAAGGTTTAATTCTGTACGTTAAAAATAAAATTTCCCCCATAATCAATTTAATCTAATATTTTAAAAGTTAATAATGAGGGTAAAGCACCTTTTAGTGCTGGAAGAAATCAGTGTAATATGGTAGTGTTGTTGGCTAATAAAATTAGAGTGTGAGTTTATTATACCAAGTATATACTTTAAAACAGGGCACACAGGTATGGAGCACTTAGCCTTTTTGTCTGAGAAAGTGGAAGCATAGACAGGAGGCAATAGAAATATCAAATTTGTGCTAATAATAATTCCTTTTATGTAAAACTGTATCTTAAATCTGGGATCACAGAAAATAGAGATGCTACATCTTTTATTATTTAAACATCTTAGCTGGGGTGAGCGAATCCATGAATTAACAGATTTGTCTATGTGCCTTTGAGGAAACAAGGTTTTGCATTACAATCTCTTCTTTGGCAGTGAACCTAATGTTTCTACTTCTTTAAGCAAAGCAAAAACACTTACTAGATAGATATGAAGACAACAGGTGCATACCAGGCTCCCTTCCCATGCTTTTTAGTCAAGGGCCACAATCAATGAATAAAAACTTCATAAGCATTTGCACAATCCCAAGAAGGAGCCATCAGATTTGCCTCACAAATCCTGGCCCTGGCCCTCTAAATCATTTCTACTATTGTGGTACCCATAAGAGACAGAGGACCACCCTCCACACTGAGCAAAACATAAATACAGAGGCTTTACTTAAGATACTCCAGGGATAAAAGGAGGTCCCAAGCGAATGCCCCTTTGGACTCTGCAAGGGAAGTGAGCAGTTTCCTGAGGAAGGGCCTCCTGAGCTTTCCAGGGGAAGAAGCAGAGTCTTTCACAGGGAGTTTAGTTCCAAGCCAACTGAAGCAGGATCCCACTGCACACTCCTGAGACTGGAACTGAAGAAGAGAAGAGAGGAAGCCAGGGAGGGCAGGGACTAGGTATCTAAATGGCTATCCATTTTCATTTTCAAATGGATGCAGGGAAAAGACATAAATGATTAATACAACCAATCAATTCCCACAGTAATTCCCTTCCTCCCAACTGCCACTACTCGCCATTTTTTCAATATGCATTAAAGAAAGTATAGAGTTGTCTACAACTGCTAACAGCATCAGATAAATTTTGTAAATGTTGAAACAGAATATGCAGGAAAGTGCCTAACACTACTGACAAAGGTAAGTGTACCTTCCCACTTGTCCTTATAATCATTAAAAGGTATGGGGATTGTATGCAGTACTCAAGTTCTGACATGCTCAACATTTCCATGGAAAAAGCTAATTAGTTTTTGTACTTTTTGTCATTCCAAACCCTAGTAGCAACTAAAACCTTACTCCTAACCCTATGAATACAAAGCAGGTTCTCTGCCTAATTTATAGGAGTTACAATTGCGTTGGGCCCAATGATTCCCTAACTCATTTTTAAAAGACTAATATGCCCTCTTCTGGTTTCTGGCTTAAGAGGGAAAAAGAAAAGGAAAAAAAAAAAAAAAAAAAAAAAAAAAAAGCTAGGTTTTCAGATGGGAAAAAAAATGAGTTAAATCTTCTTTTGGTTTTGTTTTCCCTATTAATAGTTGCATTTTTTTTTATCCATAGGTGAGTGTTAATATTTCAAGAGTACACATTATGCAACGTGAGGCTATTTCCAATGGCATGGTACTCTGAGAAGGGGCTCTCAATAGACTCTTCCCAAGTCAGCAAACAGCCCTGGAGAGGATGCAATTTGCATGAACAAGGATTGGAGAAGAATTGAATACAACCACTAGCAATGTCTGAGTAGTCATCCCCTTGGTGCCACACACCCCTTCAGAGTGCCCCACTCTGCCCACTCAGGCCTGCCTTCACAGCTCAGGCAATGCCAATTAGTGTCAGCTGTGATAGGATTTTAGAGACAAGGACCTTTGTCTTAGAGGAAGTGGGCTGCAACCACCAACTTACTACAGTACAGAGGCAACCTAACAACCCATTAGGTGGAAATGACTTTTCAGCCACTTCCTCCAGGGACAACATCAGAAAGTGATGGCTTAGACAGATGGGGACATTTTTACATTTCTGTATTAACTGCCTCCAGGAAGAGGGATTTTTATTATTATTATTATTATTTGGTGCTGCCAGCTTCTCATTTCATCTGTTCTGTTCTCCATGGTATTCTTTCACAATATTGTATATATGTTATGATCTTGAAAATAGTAAGCTAAATACTGTGGAAATGAAGGGAGTCATCTCACTGTGCAGACAAAGAGAAGTTGATGCACCATCCACAGAGATTTTTAGAAGTCTCTAAATCCAGAAATTCCATCCAAGAATATTGCTCTAAGTGAAATTCTAAGGCGTGAAGATATTGATACCTCCTATTTTATGCTTGCAATTGTAAAATTAGTAATGGATTAGGAAAATGTCATCAGGAAACAAAGCAATTCTGTTTCTCCATCCAGGGAGAGCTGAAGTCAGGTACTGAACACAGGAATGTTCACAGCCCTACAGAAAAGCCAAAGCTACAGGTTTCCAGTGGGCTTCAGGTCCAACTGTACAGATGTTACGGTGCCAAAATCAAAAGCAACTCCCATTCAGCATCAGATATAATACTGAGAAGGTGTGATAAAGGCTAAAACTAAACTTTCCAATGTGAATTTTAAAAGGTTTGCTAAACGTTTCCAAAACAAACCTGTTTATCACTCAACAATTAAGCTTGTCATTTGACAAAAAAAAGTCTCACACATTACCTCTGTATACAATTATTTAGTTGAAGAGTATAATTTTGAATAATTAAACACACATGTACACCAACATCAGTCGTCAGGTCAAAGGTCATACTAAAAACAGTAATCACGGCATTCTTCCAAGTCTGCTTCAGCAACAGCAGAACTAGAAAGGGGCTGAAGGCTGGAAAGACAGTCAAATCTGCAATACCAAGGGATTTTTTTTCAGTAATATCTATTTTATGGGGGCTTTATAATTAATATCCCCAAACCACTGTCAATATTTCTGTTTGTAACCTCAGATATTAATGTTTAAATATTTTTATTTAGGTCTATTTTCGAACCTTTATCACTACTGCACTATAAATGAAAACTTTTATAGGACAGTTTCTATCACAGACCTTATTATTATCATGTCTAGAAAGTATCTCATACTCACACATACATTTAATATTTTGTAAGTATTGTAAGGGCTTGGGAGAGGCTCAGTGAATGACATCACATACTGCACAAGAATGACAGTCTGAGTTTAGATCCCTAGAGCCTATGTAAGAAGCTGAATGTAGTGTGGACACACACACCTGTAACCCTAGCATAGGGTGGTGTATATGCAGAGACAGGGGGCCACTGAGGTTTGCTGACCTCCAGTCCAGCCAAAAGTCAACAAGCTTCCAGTTCAGGATATTCTCAGGGGAATAAGGTGGAGAACATTAGAGGAAATTAGCTAGTATCTCTGGTGGCTTCTGAACATCTACTGATACATGTACACACACACACACACACACACACACACACACACACTAAATTAATAAATAGAGTGTTATGAAGAAAAACAATTTTTTACTATCATTTATAAAGTTCTATATTTTGAATTTTTTCCTTAAAATACTTTGTTCTTTAAATTTTTCAGACTCTTTTTATAATTATAACACATTTTTAATTATAAAGATCTTATAATGGTGATAGATGTAAAACTTTATGACTGTGCAAAAGCCAACAGAGACCCATACTTTAAAGTGGTTTACATGGTAAATTTGTGTGAAGTGAATTATATTTCAATAAAGAAAACAGACTTTGTCACAGAAAGGACAAGAATACTTCTGGGCATCAGCTGCTTTTACGTTGGCATTAGTAAACAAACAGGGCTACTATATCAAACAACTCCTTTCCTCCCCAGGAAGGACAGAGTCTGAAGTTTCTTAAAGACTATATCTCTGTCAGTATTAACTTTATCTAATCACCCTGTCATTCTCCCAAGAGAACAGATCATTTCAAAATAGTATCATCCTCTAACTGCGTTCGTGAAACACATAAGAGTGCATTGTGTGAGCAGAACAGCAACAAATATAGCAAGGATGAAATACCTATACCAAGGTTTAGTCTTACTTATGCATTTACTTATTCCTCTCACATTCATCTACTCTGCAGAATCAGAGTTTCCTAATGCTGGCCCAGTTGCCTTACATGGATATGAAATAGTGAGTGCACTAGATACGCTAAACAGACAAACTCATTTACTCCTCATTCTAATTATTAGGAGGTTATCCCGTCACCTCTGTCTCAGTTACATGGGAGAAGAGACAGGGGACAAGTCACTTTCTCAAGCAGAACCATTATTTTCAACTCTCTATGTAATCCAGGCTGCAGTCTCTCGTTTGCTTCATTCACCTTCAGGTTTGAATCCTCCATGCCCCACAAATGCTGAGAAGTAATAAAAGCTACATGTTTTCCACTTGAATAGAAGTTTCCTTTGCTGCCAGAGAGGGAACCCAAAGTTGAAGTACATGAAATATGAAGTATATAAAAAAATAAGGAACTGAATATGATATATTGAAAACTGGCACCACGAAAGCCTGCATTTATTTGTAAACCTGGAGTATAATTAAAGTATTTAAAGATTTGATCCCAACCTTTCAAGAACTTCTTTGAAAAACCATCTGTCTTTAGTGTCCAGTGCTAGAATGGAAGAAAAGGCTAACCCCTTCATTGATGAACAGATTTTAGGCCCTATGTAATTACCTATAAACCATTAACATTATTTCAAACAATGCATTAGAGCAACGTGTTGGAGAACAAAAGCCTGAGAAAGTATAAATAATTCTGAGGCAATGAATTTTAAAAGTTAATAAGAGAAGAAAGATCATTCTAGCAGAAACGGTGCCAAATAGGTTAGAAAGGGGAAATAGTTTTTAAAACGTGTATTGGATGAAGTAGTTCATACCTCAAAAGGAAAAAATGCAAAAAAGAAGGATAAAGAAAGTAACTAAGAGATGTTGAGGTAAGGAATGTTGTTTCCAACGGAGCCATTTAAAAGGAACACAGGACCAGTCCACACCTGTAAAATCATCTGTGGTCATTTCACCTCAGCAGTCCTTTCGGAAACAGGTTCAGGTTAAGCAGAGTCATTTGACAAAAGCAGAACTTCAGGGTGAATAAACAATTTTATGTCTTCACAAAATAAATTCTTCAGGTTTTCTTGCATTACCAGTCTTGTTAAAAATACATAAAAACCAACAACTCTACTTGAAACTCGCACAGTGGGCCAAGATGTTCATACATGTACCCAGATGCTAGCACTCCCAGATGGCATCTCCTTAAGTCCTTCTGAAATCCAAGGGTGTTTCCCTATGCTATCTAGGCAGCTAAGAGTTCCAGATGGAAAACCCCTTGATGTTCTAATCACAAGCTCTGACAACCTAATTCATACATTAACAAAATTAACTCCTTTTAGAAAAACAAAACAAGCAAAAGAAGTCTGTCTCCTGTCACTGAATCATGTGTGCAAAAAATGTCTCTTTAAAACATTAAATCAATATTCCTAGGACACCAAACTTATTCTGATGACTGCTCTCTACTTTCTGCCATCAAACCCCTCATGGCATGAGCTGGTCAGAATGTTCACTCTGAGCACAAAAATCTAGAGTCTTGAGACAATTCATACTAGAAGATCACGGGCCAGAAAAGGGTAGAAGGCTGTGATTAGCTAAATCTAGCCTTGATTTACATTTTCCATGAGTGGACAAAAACTTCCTTCTGTGTTATCTGTGAATTATTTTTCCCTTCTGAGGCACTCTATTCCTCACTCTAACAACTACTTTCTCAAACAATTTTCCCATTCATGAGAGATACTTTGTATAAAGTGGAGAAGAGTGCCAGACAGAGAGCAAATGGTAAACAAAGCAACTATGATGACTTTCAATCCTTACTCAGATAAGGCTGAAGTAACAATTCTAATGTGAATAATACACAGTTTCTAGACACACTGTTTATACATTTCCAGCTACTCTCGGCACTTATGTATAAGCTGGTTCAGTGAGGAAACTTGATCACGGTCAGGAAACATAAAAGCTGGAGTATGACTTCCAAATCTCTCATTTACACATTGTTCTGCACTAGCATGTGAACTGGAGATCCAAGTCTATATCAAACTCCTCTGTTATGTTCCAGGCTTTCTCCAAACTCTACATTGCATGATTTACAGTAACACTTTCATAAGGAAAGCAAGAACATTACTTGCTCTCATTATGTAATTATTTGTGCTTCCTAAATAATGCACCTTCCTGACCTACATTTTTTATCTCCTGTAAGGAAAGAGATTTGGGAACTGTTTCTTTGGTGCCCGGAACACAGTCTGGAGAAAGCAGTCAGACCTGCTGTCTGAATGAAACAGGATAGACTGAACATCTGCTCAAGACTGGCAGGTAGCGAACACCCAAGGGGCTTTTCAGGGCCACAACACCACCAGCAGACATGAAATCATTAATTCAACAAATATTTTCTACATGCCTATTCTGTGCCAGGGATTATAGACAAAGAAGCATGGAATGGATAGCACAATGCAGAATTTTAAACTGTCAGGCAGTAGGTAGCATGCAGCAAATGGAGGTGAACACAGGGTTCTCTGGTCTAAAGAGAAGGCATCCAAAGCTAATCTTGCTTCACTGGTAACTAGGAGTCAAAAGGCACGCAGGTGAAAGTCAACTTCGCTGTGGCAGGACAAAAAGTTTGGATTTTAACTGAAAACTAAAGATGATCACACAGAAATAAGTGGCCAAACGATGTCTACTACAAGAAGGAAACAGCATTTATCCCAGTATCTTTATGGAAATAGGGAAATGTCTCCTGCTGTGTTTCTTTACCATGGAAGCCACAGTACAGAGCTATGAAGCACTCTGTCTCCAGGACTGCAGAGTCTAGCCAGGAGTTTGCACTTTACAACACATTTCCACTCTGGCACTTCACTGAAACTAATCTTGCAAAAAGTGTTTTCTATTGAATTCCCAAGAGGACTGATGTTTTCTCTTCCTTTTCCATAGTGATAATCTTTTCTCCATTGCTCCATTAGGGCATTAAATCTGCTTATTGTGGCGTTGTGTGTGTGTCGGGGGATATTGTTTTGTTTTGATTTTTATTTTTTGAGACAGGGTTTCTCTGTGTAGCTTTGTAGACCAGGTTGGCCTTGAACTCATAGTGATCCTCCTGCCTCTGCCTCCTGAGTGCTAGGATTAAAGGCCTGTACCACTACTGCCTGGCTGAGTCTCAAATCTGAATGACATGCCTGATTTTTCTTACTTTCCTGTGCTCCACGGGATACTGGTGTCTCACTGTCCTCATTCCTGACTAAACTAAGAGGCAGGAAAAAAAATATAGGTTAACTCGTCTGCAATGTTCTAAGCTATCTGTTTTCTGCAGTCCAGAAGATGCTATAAATAACCTAAATTGTTGCCCTTAATACAAAATTATTTGACTATCTTTTGTATTATGGATAAACAAAACTTTTATCACCCTTGATTCTACAGGAATGACATAGGCACACAAGAGACATCACACAATGCAGAGATGGGGGTGGGGTGCAGAAGACCCAGTACACCATGTAGCAATACCAGAAGCTCACAATGCATGAGGAAATAACTGAAGAAGGATGTGCTGAATCTGAAGCATTTTAAATTACTCTCATGGAGTGGCATTTGGGAGCCTGCTTTGCTTGTCTAATGGTTTTCATGCCTACCAGATGCACCACTATAATTAGATTCACTACAACTTGAAAAGAAAGGACGATGAGTTACATCTTTCCTAAACACCCCCAGAAGGAATCTGAGGTTCCCAACAATTTGTGTATGGGTGGGGGTAAGCTAAAGCTGACTATAGGGTGGGAGCGAAGGGGTAGACTGCTGTGAGAAATCAACAAAATAGTGAAATGATTATAATTTATCAGCTTTGTAAGAGCCTATAAAATAAAACAAAAATGACTATATTAGTTTACTCAACAAGATTTAAATGGAAATAATGAGCACAATACAATGTAGACTTGGAAAACCATCCAACCTGATTTTAATCCATTTGTCTACTTTAGTAAACATACACCTGTCTCTCATTCAAATACAAGGTGTTTCCCTTCTCCTTACTCCAGAGTTCAAGAATTCCAGCACTCAGAAACTCTTCAGTGCACGAGTCATTCCCAGGGGATGCTTGTATATACACACTTATGAGTCACCAGTCAAGTCACAAGTGCAGACCCATTTCAAAGATGAGGAATGGAGGGAAGACTTGCCTACTGACATTTGAAAGAGTTATAATTTGTTATGACAGATCAAGGAAAAAGAAGCTGTCAGTTCAACTGCCATTTCTGTCATATGTTTTCCAAACTGATAACAGCTCCTGTAATTACACTGTGGTTTCTTATATTAACTCAGTGAAAGCTTGCTTGGTTTTATCACGCAAACAATTTATGAAATTATAGAAACAGACTGAACACAGCAGTTCATTTGTTGAAGCAATTACCCAGATCCTTGTCAAAAATAAAAAAAAAAGTACAAGCAAGAGGACACTGTGATGTGCAAAAAATGGTTCTAATTCTATGCTCTAATATGTACAATATGTCTGTGGTTGTGCTGAATTATGTTAATAAGCTACAGCCGAAATCTATTTGTCACAACACAAAGGAAAGATACTATCAATTGTCCTGCCAGATAGTCTGGTCACCAAAGCCCCCAGCAGAGTTGCCTCTATGACCCACAGATTGAAAAAAAAAAAAAAGGTTGATTGGACAGTTTTCCTAAGAGACCCAGAGGATTTCCTTCAACTATTATGAATTATCTGCAAAATAGCTGTAGTGCTATTTTGTGCAGCACAAAAGCCACTTTTAAGTGACATGTAAAAATCCTTCATCTGATGCTGTTTTGGTTCGGTTATCAATCAAAATCAACACTCCCAAGCAACTTCAAAGGAGGGTTGGAATACCTGTTGCTGAGAAGGTGAGGGGGATAGATAATGGATCACAGTAGGTTATCATCTCCATGACTGAATAAAGATAAAAGAGCAAGGTGAGAACATGTTCACTCTGCATGCTAGTGATAGAAAACATCTACAGCTTGCCAGTACAGCTGCTGGGAGTTTTTAGGTTTTAATCACTGAATAGTAACTTGAAGGAACAGCACTAAAAAAATCTTGTCAATAAACATTTATTAGAAATGTTTTTCGGATTCTCTGAAATAAAAAGTAAGTTTGATTTTAAAATACCTATCAAGAAGAATTATTGACTGAAGACAACTCAATTTTAAAAATTCACACCCATATAAATTCATTATATAAATAGTTCTCAATAAAACAGGCCAGGGAAGAAAAATTGTTTCTCTGTACAAAAGCAAGGTTAGCTTTTCTTAAGCTAGACCAAGTAACTTCAGTGAAAGTACAACATTGAATGTTTCCTTTTAATTATTTTAATGGTGAGTTTGTAGGAGAAGAGAGATCTAACACCAAAAGAAAATGAAGTGCTAAGAAAACAGAAGCTAAAAATTTCCAGGCTCAAATTATGAATTGTGCAACAACATGTTACACACAATAAAATGTGGATGTCTCGCTTTCTCCTAACATCTGGAGATAGTTTAGTATACCAATTTCCAGAAACCAAGCAATTGTCCGGCCTGACTAGCCCCTTTCATTCACAAATAAACAATTAATGAAATGGGCAACTAATTTTCCAAGTGTTCATATTCATTAGACTGTTTCCTGAGATTAAGTGTCTGCCTTGTGATGGAAGACTGTATACATTAAACCATCCCCTACCCTTTCCTGTCCCCCAGTCTCCTTTCTTGTACTAAACTTAACACTGAATTTCTCTTTCACTTCTTTGTGATACACTAGGAATCAGAAATTAAATCTTTCCAATTATACAGAGTAAGAAGTATAAAATATTAAATGTGGCAAGAGGCCCCTCACAAATTCTCAGGTAGAAATTAGTGTTGTAGCTTCACAGGTTCAATAACAATATTTATTAAAAAACCTACTGTGTGAAAAGAACTCTAACCTCTGATGTGTAAACACATATGTCCTCAAGGAATTTTCACCTAACTACAGAGACAGTTTTAACTACACATAATTATACTATGAAGTGGAAGATGATTGATATGAGAAGAGAGATATAAACATAATGCCCGAGGGTTTGAAGAGAAGGCTCCTTTTTTTGAGGTAGTAAGAAAAGGCTCAGCTGAAGAATCAAGGTGGAGAATGGATAGGTTTTCAGTAGGTGCTGACTCAAGGTCTTCAAGGTCAGATACCATATCTTGTTTTACTTGGCACGACTTCCCCAAATAGACCTTTCACCTGGACCATCAGCACTTACGCAAAAGGAATTTAACAGAAACCAACAACTCAAGATGGGGAATGAAGCTCATCCAAGACACATGTTGTCATGTATCTATGGTATACAGATTAAGACAGCACAGTATCTATGGTATACAGGTTAAGACAGCAAGAGCCATATATCCCAAGAACGTGGAGACTATAAAATCAAGAGGCCCTCCCCACCCAAAAAAAAATTTCTGTCACTCAGACAATTATTTGTTCTATGGATCATTCATCTCCCCAAAATGGAATTTACTTTATTTTTTCTAAAAGTGCCTACAACATTCACTTCCCTTTTCCCCATGAATTGGGAATAAAGGTTTCTAGTCTCATTAGATTATTGGGTGTTCACTTTGCCCATGTCCTCATATAAGTCATAAAGTTGTGCAAGTTTTCTCTTGTCAATCTAGCTCTTGTCTGTTATTTCAGAAGACTCAGTGATCAGAAGACAGGAGGAAAGAGTAAAGGCTCTTTCACTCCTGTGAAGGCTAGCTTGCAAAGCTGGACTAAAATAATGACATTTCAATTTGTGAGCCATGAAGAACACTAAGAATACCCAAGCATATGACTAATATAATACTTACAGTATCAGTTGACTCTGAATTTATCTAGTATATATTTCCAGTGTTAAAATATAGGCCACACATGGAAGAAATAATACATTATGTGAAAGAAACAATAAGAAGCCTGTTGCAAATGACTAGGAAGTAGACACTCTGCCTATAAGACTAAATAATTCTATTCTATCCCTGAAACCAGAGAAGCCTTACTTAAAATACAGTTTAAAATTTAAAAGTAAAGACTATCAAGGCAAAGGATATTACTGAAACCCAGGAGTAATGATGGTTGTGAACCTATCTATGACTACCATGCAGGTCCTCAGGACAGAGCTCCGTAGCAACCAAATGGACATACAAAGGGCATCTTTAACACCATTTCTTCCACTACTTAGATAAAAAAAATTCTTCCATTTAAAAAGTGTCCCTTGCTATTTTCATATGAATAACAGTTAATCAACATAAGAAGGAGGTACCTAGAATGTTACCACAATTTGGGCTCAATTATGCTCCCAAAATATGAATTCATGAATTCAACTGTTAACTTAGAAGATGACTGTGACAGTTCCTTATGAGAAGGAATTGTGGCAACCATACTTGTCATCAGGGTATGTCATATAACATTAAAAAAATGTACAAGTCGTATCAGAATCCATACAATGTATTTTCAACTAACTATCCAGGTGACATTACATGGCACTTGGCTTAACAAAAAAGGGCAAGCTACCAAGGGAAGAATGGAATATAGTATCTTATTGGAAATAGTTTCTCAAAAGTGAAATAGATTCTGTTTTCTGATCAGGTGCCCTAAATGTAAACCTAGTGAAATAGGCTCAAAATGTAATTAGAGCATGTCCTATGAAGTCCTACACACTGATGCTAGAAAATGAAACCTAAGCATTAAATTTGATTATCACAAATTTCAGAGAATACAAACTAATGGTAGGGGACAGGTTATCCTGGGAGCAACAGAGGGATTCCTAGACAGTTACTGAAAAATTTGCCAATCTTCCATGAATATTAATTTTGAATGCCTTGACACAAAAGATGGTGACCTCCTCTTCTGAGCCTCTACAGCACTGTGTCCAACACATAATAACCAGAAAAAAAAACACTGATGCTTCCATACCACACTCAATTCACAGTGATTTTTTTTTAACGAACAATACTTGGAAAACAATTGCTCAGATTAAAGGAAAAATTCAAAGAACCTCATCTACTCAGGGGCTGGGGCTATGGCATCGACAGTAAGGTGTTTACTACATAGGCATTGCCAGGACCCATATAAAAAGCATGGCCAAGTTATGCTTGTCTGTAACCACAGTGGAGACAGAAGCAGGCAGATCCTCAGACGTCACTGGTCAGCCAGTCTAGCTGAACTGTTGAATATCAGATTTGTTCCTTAAACAATAACATAGAGAGTGACTGAAGAAAACAGCAATCATCAAGCTGTGTCCTCCATATGTATGTACCATGAACACACATGAACACAGACCCCAAACACACACACAAATAAAAGCAATTCTATCAATGTAGACGACCTTACTATCACATTCATGTCTCAGAAAAGAGAACAAAGCTTTCTTTTATTAAAACATTAAATTATGAAATTGAAAAATGCTTTATAATAGGGTTATGGTACAGCTCAGTGATGGAACCTTTGCACATGGGAGCAAACTGTGGTGACATCCACAATACCATAACTGTAAAACCATACATGTCACTTTTCCACATGGAAAATAGATAGATGGATGGAACTAAACTAAAACCTCTACAAATAAAACATTCTACTACTAGTTAAGTAATATTTGATAACAAGGATGGCTGCATCTAAGAATGCAACATGGTAAATACCACACCTGCCACCTTTAATGAACGCTTGGAGAAGCTCTTTAAAAATGCAGACAGTTAATCTACTTTCAATAATAATGATACTAATCTTGACCAGTTCTCAAACTCTTTTACAAAGCAGACAACAGACTACATGATTTACATCCATGATAATGTAGTTTAGGACACACAATTCCAAACTCCCCATTCTTCATCATGCATAGCCAGTTTTCATTGATCTTTCAGGACTTCATTTCCTTATAAGAACACTATATACCAGATAAAAGTCAGATGCCACAAGTTTGGACACTTTTCTCTTTCTCATCTATCTTCTGTTAACAGACGCTCCAGCCAAGAACTTAGACGAATGCATAGAAAAAGGTAATTTTTCTCCTTCTCTATATAATATTTGATGCTCATGATCTGAATTAATTGTCACCACAACTGAGCATAATACATTTTTTAACAACTTCACTTTGACATAAGCAAGAAAGAGTTGAAGATACTTGACGAAGATCTCATATCTGATCAACAGAGAAACTGGTATTTAAAACCAATTCTGATAGCTCAATGGTCCAATTCCATTATACCAGCTCCAGTGCATCAAGGCAATGCCAATTCAGCTGATCAATCTGACCACTATGACCAGTTTAGAATGTTCCATAGCCATACTTGGAAGGGCCTCCTGGCAGACATGGGGATGTGTTTAGGAGGCACCCCTGGAATATGAAAGTACGATCCTTCCTTCGGACTTAAGTCATTCTTTCCAAGTCATTACTGGTACGAATATTACTCCATTTTTCAGGAAACATAAGAAAATAGAAATCTAATTTTTAAAACTTTTAACACATAACCTGTTTTAGGTTTAAATTGTGGTGTTGAAAAAAATCTGGAGTCATATTCTGATAATCATACCATGCATTTGAGAAAACAGACACTGATACAGAGTCATGATGGTCACTGAAAAATACTAACTTCAGTCTGCCTTAAAGTCCACTTCCATGTGGGCACAGCAATCAATCAGTACCAGGTTCTTACTCTGTCAGCTCTCTGCCTCGTCTGCAAAAGAAGTACGTTCTGAGGAGCTAACACTGATGTTATGACAGAGATTCCTACCAAGGTTTAAGCCAAAAATCATTTTAGTTTTAAAGTAAAAACAGCTTTCCCTGACAAATTATATCTCGAAGGGAACTATCACTCTCTGGGTATGGTGGTATATGCTTTTAATCCTATCACTCAGGAGGCAGAGACAGGTGGCTCTCTCTGAGTTTCAGACCAGGCTGGTCTATGAAGCAAGCTCTCCAAGTCAGCAATGGCTTCACAGTAAGAATCTGACTCCAAAAAGAGGAGGAAAAAGAATAAAGAAAAAATAAAGGAAGAATTATTTCTCAAAGCAAAACAGAAAAATAACATAAAAAGAAATATGACAATAGTCCTTCTCAGTGAACGCACAGGCCACCCAGCCTGAACTCTTGCCTGGGGAAGGACCACACAGAGCCACAGAATCCCACAGAGGCTCCAACCCCCACCTGCATATGCAGAGAAAGCATGAGATTATCTGCTGGAGGGTACAAATACACAGCATAAGAGGATTGTCTTTCTGTATCCATTTTTTGGTTGAGGGGCATCTAGGCTGTTTCCAGGTTCAGGCTATTACGAATAATGGTGCTATGAACCTAGTTAAGCAAGTGTCCTTGTGGTATGATTAAGCATCCTTTATGTATATACCCAGGAGTGATATCACTGGGTGTTGAGGTAGATTGATTCCCAATTTTCTAAGAAACTGAAATATAGAAACTGAAATAAGTGGCTGTACAAGTTTGCACTAACAATGGAGTAGTATGCTGTTAAAAACAATGATATCAAGAAAAATGAAGGCAAATGGTGGAATTAGAAAAAAAATCATCTTGAGTGATGTAACCCACAACCAGAATGACAAACATGGCATGTACTCACTCATAAGTGGATATTAACTATCAAGTAAAGGACTACCATGTTACAATCAACAGACCCAGTAAAGCTAGGCAACAAGAAGGGCCCAAGAGAGGATACATGGATCTTCTTTCTGGGAAGGGGAAATAGAGGAGATCTCCTGGTTGGACTGGGGAGGGTAGACATGGAAACTTGAGGAATCAGGAAGCAGAGGGATGGAGTGCTGAGAAATGACTGGAAAGGGGGCTTTCCAGTCAGGTAGAAGCCCGATGAAAGAGAACTTCCAGGAGTCTACAAGGATGATCCCAGCTTAAGACTCCTGGGTCTGGGTGGATGCATCACCTGAACTGGCCACTCCCCATACCACAGCTGTAATTCAAGAGCCTTCATCCAGTGACTGATAGAGGCAGATTTAGAGTCACTTAGGACCAAACCCCGAGCTAAGCTTTCAGAGTCCTGGTGAGGAGAGGGAGAAGGGATTGTAGGAGACAGTGGAGTCAGGGACACTGCAGGAAAACACACAGCTAGCTCATGGGATCTCAGAGTCAGAACCAAAAACCAGGGCATCTGCATGGGGCCAACCTAGGCCCTCTGCATATATGTGACAGTTGTGTAGCTTGGTCTATTCGTGAGAATCCCGGCAATTAGAGCAGGGGCTGTCCCTGGTGTTTTGGCTGGCTCTTGGAAACCTACTCCTCATACTGGATTGTCTTCCCCAGCCTGAATACAGGGGGAGGTACTTGGTCTTATGGCAACTTGATATGTCGTGCTTTGCTGATAACCAAGGGAGACCTGCCCTTTTCTGAAAGAATACTGAAAGGGGTAGAGGGGAAGAAGGGGGAGAGAGTGGGAGGAGAAGAAGAGCGGAAGTCTATGGTCATGATGTAAAAGAGATAAATAAATAAGTTATTTAAAATTAAAAAAGAAGAGGATGGTCTTTGTGAAGGGCACAAAGATGTCACTCAGCTTACCAGGGAGTATTCCAGCAGCCAGATTTACTAGAGTTGTTTTCATTGGTGGTTTCCAACAGTACTCTCAGTGCCAGTCTTCATCTATGGCTCACACATACATAAAATAAGGTCCTTTACCTATTCCAGGCACTGCTCTAGGCACTACATAGCTACTTATTCTTCATGATTAACTTATCCTACCTACAGGGCTGGTAGATTTCACTAAATCTACTTCAGAAGTGAGGCACTTGACAGACATATAGTTAAACCCATGACCTGTCAAATATCACACAGGATGGATAAATGGTAGAAACAGGATTTATATGTAAGTAGCTTAATTCTTTGCCATTGTGCCAGGATGCCCTTTCCCAACAATCCTAGCAAAGTCAGACATCTAAACAGTTATTTTACAGTAACCAAAAGTAATTGTCCAGCCTGCCCTCTCTGAGTTACGGCCCCTTTTGTCAGAGAGCAACAATGCTCTCTGTGATCTGTATGCCCATGCCCAGTGGAATTCAAGCTCTTCCGTCAGTGGTGCCAATGTCTGGAGGACTATCCCCAACCTCTCTCTGCCATGCAACCCCTGAGATGGCTGGGGCCACGGGGAGTTGAATCTGGATTTGGCCATACTGTCTCTGTGATTTAAACCAGACCATCTGGCAGCCTTATTCTCTCAGCTGAGGAACGCCTGAGAATGCTCAAGTTGCATTTAATAACACTGCTTTTCTCAATCCAGGTTTCAGTTCTTGAGCAAGCCTATGTAGATTTCAGTTATTTTTGTAGCAGCACAGAGAAAGCTATCGTGTATTCTGGTTGCTGTAGGATGAAACACTTTACTGCTGAAAGCTGTTTGTAGGAAGATATGGGGTAAGTCATATGCAACATGGTGTGTCTTGTCATTGCATCCAGCACAATGTGCAGGACTCCCTCTTTATCTAACCACAGGCAGTCAGGGAAATGGCCTGCAAACTTCAATCTCATCACGGCAATTAAGAAACCCCAGTAGGAGAAAAGTCTACAAACTCTTCCAAACTATAAATCAAAGACAAACTCGAAGCAAGGAAATGATACAATGAGGTAGAGAAATTGCAGATTTTCATACAGCAGGACCCTTGATTGCCCAATCTCTTAAGTGAAGGGCTGAACTTTCAGAAAAATCAATGAAATGATTGGTGCTTGCTGCAGCTCTACCCCAGTGCTTTGTCAACAGCTAGTTAACACCCAAGTGTTACCATACACAGAGCTTCAGGTCTCATGCAGCAGCTGTAGTCAAACTGTATGGAGGGTCCAAGAGGAGGGGGGCATTTGTAATGTCATTAAAAAAATAGAAACTGGAGTGATTTATAACAAAAAAATACCCATTTATTGTCATGGCAAAAACTTTAGTTAATTTGTCAAATTTTCCAGCTTTCTGTAAATGAAACAATTTCAAATTTTTTTCTTTTAAATATGCATCACGTGTTGAGCACAAAGTTTATGGTAAAGAAGAATCCTATCTACCAGGCTCTCATTCAGCTGTGGCTCAGCACGAGAAGGGAAGAGAGTAATTCAACTGAATTACTGAGAGTCCAGCAAACGGACAGTTGTGCTCAGAAGTAAAACATGGAATAAAGCCTCTGAGATTAAAACTTCACAGTAAAATAAACATATACATGTGTATCATCAGGGTTTGTCCCAAGAATATGACATAGGAGAGCAAGGAGAAATTTACCCAAATGATGTTTTAAGCAAACAATAAAACTTTCTTTTTAAAAGAATTAAAAAGAAAGAAAAGGACAGAGGGAGAGAAGGGGGGGACCAACTCTGGCATACCAGGCTCCCTGAGATCGCAAAGTGAAAACTACCATAAAACTCAAGTCTCTAAGTGCCAGAGGCAAAGAAAGTTCCTCCAAATAACAAAATAAAAATAAGCCTTCAATTAAAATAATATATTACACAGCAATGTAAACTGAAATGCTCTTGTCTATGGGTTGAGCTTATGAAACCCTTAAACATGAGCATGTAATACTAACAAACTTTTTGACATTATTATTTGGGTTCAAAGACTCCCTTTCTCTAATGTTTATAGCACCACACCAGTTATTTCAACTGAGCTGACACAATGAATTTCAAATGATCTAATACTCCTGACTTACCAGTGGATTAGCACGTGATTACCCCGAGTAAAAGGATTATTATTACTGCTGCTCTGTGATATTAACACTTTCTGGAACACACTCTAAGGACACTGTATAGATCACTTTAAAAAACATAACAAAATACATGGAGGGAAAAGGCTTTTTAAAAGGGAGGGTAATAGTGTTCTTTTTATGCTTCCTTGTTTATATGAAGGTGGGCCTCCCAACAGTGCCTTCAACATTTTTGCCTGATGCATATGGTGGTGTACAAGTCCCAGATAAATAAGCCCAGTTGTCTACGTGCACAGGGAATTAAGCCATGAATGGCCTTCTTCCATGAAGAACAGGCTCCAAACAAAAACCCCCACTTTGTAATAGACAACTAATTCTCATGTAATGAATGACAGAACACAGCATTAATGTACTTAACAAGACAGAGCTAAATTCAATGAAGCTTGACGCCATTTATATGAAAAGGGGCTACGTTTGTAGACACAGCCAAAGCAAAAGAGGCTAATTTTGAATTAGTGTAGCTTCTGCTTTGGTTTAGCCCTCTCCCTGAGAAAAAAAAAAAAAAAAAAAAAAAAAAAAACAGCATAACTAAACTGCAACCATTGAAGTGACAAGGGCAAACAACTTAAGTACCACCAAATTAAACTCTAACTTCATGACTGACGATAGCAACCAAAGGACTTTGCTCCGAGTTTCTACTAGTCAAAGAACTGACTTTAGACAGCACAATTCCTGATCCATTAAAAACAGAATTGTCCTTACTAAACTCGGAGATATGCAATCTGCTCCCACATAAAAGTGACATAGAAACTGCAGACAGCTTGAGCGGTGTTTCAGTGTCTACTAAACATCTACTAAACACTATGGATACAGAATCCAAACAAGACACAGACACAAACCATACCACACAACTAGAAAACATAGGAGTAAGTGTTCTGGGGGTTCTAGTGTTACACTCATCTTACACCAACAAACACATATAGAGATGTTCTAGTGACAATAGCTACAAGGAAATGTCATGAACCACAACAAAAAAGACATCTAAAAGCTAGGAAATTCCATAATGCCAAGTCCAAATCTCCACTCTAAGTCTGGAAAGTAGATTTTAAACTGTCATTTGGAAAGTAGCTCATGAGCAATGTTAGCCAAGCACCTACCATCTAAAAATACTCTATACATGCTAAGTGTAAGAGGCTATTTTGACTCCTCTAATGGGGTTACCCTAAGAACTGTGTTATAAAAGCACAGTTTTGCATCTAAGAGTCTTACTTGTTTCTTACATATGTAGAGGTGCTACCACTTATAACTGCATACTTTGGGGCAGGCAAGCCTTAGCTTCCCTCTTCTTTCTCCTATCCACAGTGTTATTTGGTTCTGCTGTTGTCACTGAGCCAGAGAATAAAGCTCTTCCAGAAAACTCACCCAAGATCAAACTGTGCCTGGTGACAGCAACGTCCAGGCCATAAGTAATGTTCAAAGGATTCAACAACGCCTGTGACTGATCATTCTCTTTCCCTTGCCATCACCTGCTGATTTTGTCCAGGTGTTTTATGGCTATCTAGAGAATCTGGAGAGCAGACAGAGGAAGACTTTGCCAATTTCTTTTGTCTGAGACTGTGAATTCCTTACACAGATGGTGGACAGGCTCAGCCCAGGGCAGCGCCAGGGTATATTGCCTTCAATCTCCAACAAGAGAAGCAGAGAAAGACATTATCCTCTCCCATAGCACAGTTTGTGCTATGGCTGTGGCTAGAAAGACTGAAAAAGCAATGGTTTCCTAGGTAAGGAAAGTTAAGAAAAGAGAATGTCAACAAATACTTAATATTTACTTACAGAAGAATCAAAAATGTTGGCCAGGGGGGAAAAATGTCAGCATATGCTCTATCAAAGGATTACTCCAAGGATTCAGTTATTTACTCACTGTACATCAGAGTCAGTGGGCTCCCACATGAACCAAAATAAGGACTTAAAACTCCAAGTCCACCCTTTAAAAAGCTGTGGCACTGCTGGTGGAAAGAAACATGGGTTCGTGTCCAGACTGACACTGTGCAGCCACATGCAGATAACTGAGCACTTGAAATTCAGCGTGTCCAAACTGAGCTGGGCTGTAAGTGTTCTGAAGGCTAGGTAGAAAAAGCAGAATAGAAAGTGTCCTTATAAGCACTCGTATTGGTTATCTTGCTTTTTAATGTTTACTACATATACAAATAATTTTTACATATAAGGTTAAGTACATTATGTAAGAAAAAAACCCCGTGTCTGTTTATTGGCCTTATGAGGGTTGCATTAGTTCCTCACCTTGAGTGCTGGCCAGGCACTGGGACTCATGTCCATTCCAGCTTCGTGTACTCTCTCTAAGAGAACAAACATTTGGGCCTTAGAAGGAGAGCCAAACAATCCTGTTAACTTTGGAGTTCAGATTTTCTTCTGACAACTCTTTGTAATTTAAGTTTTTCTGTGGAATTGCAATGTTTCAACCTAGACAAACATAGGAAAAGTAGAAATTCCATATGCTATAAGTCCATGTAATACATAATCTATTCCCAGAATAATAGATGTGCTTAACAAAGTTTAAAAAAAAGTTACATTTGTGTTGTATGTGTATATATGTGTGTACACATGTGCATGTGTGTGTGTGTGCATGTGTGTGTGTGTGTGTGTGAGTGTATGAAAAATGTGTGAATCCAAGTTTGCTATCACATGTATACCTGACTGCAGTTCATTGGTCAGAAGCTTACAAAGGCAAATTATACTTCCCTGAAATCTCATCAAAGATTTGGTGGGTTTGTCACCAATTCTGTCAGAATACCTTAAATTACAAAGCACAATGCAGTTGTTCTCTCTTGGAGATATAGGTTTCCATAGCACTAGGTGTGCAGACAGAATCAGTTATTCTTTATTGTATGATCATTTATAAAACACTTCTTTGAGTGGCTCTTGGGTGGTCAGTTTCAGAGAAGAATATTTTTAGGTGCCTGTTGATTCTACACTTACATTAACTGGCAGGATTATTTGTTCAAAAGAGGCCTAAGGATGAAGAATGTAAGCAAGAACAATTCCAAACAACGATTTAAATATTTAATCACATTTTACTATTAGTTCACTATTATAGAACATGTAACTTTATTCTCTGGGTTCTCACACAGGTATAAAACATTTTATAGGTTACATTGAGGATCTGAGTTAGCTTGATGCCTGCATCAGAGAAACAGTGGAAAATTCATTCCAAATTTGAGAACCAAAGTGAGCTATTTGTTTAATAGATTGGAATCAAACTAAACCATACATCTTGACTTAGTGGAAGGCTTGCTTGATGTATGCCATTGTTCATGTATTATATACAAAACCCCCACTGATGGATGGATTTCAGTAGAGCAATCAGAATGGTCAAGTCAGCCACCAGACATTGAGCATTCTGCAGGGGAAGAATGTATAGTATCTCAAGAGGCATTTATAATTAATATCAGTTTTTATTTGTTACATGAGCAAATATTTTATTAAGTGCACAAATATAAACTCTCTAAATAATATGTAAATATAAACAAATATATAAAATAGAAATATCATATATAAGTAATATATAAATCTACTTTAAGTAAAATAGATCAGAATGAATTTCAGCTGATTTTCTTTACTTTTCCTACATGGGCTTTATCACTGTTTCAGTTTGAGGGTGCTGCCGTAAGTAAAATGAAATTGTTAGAAACGTAGTGGGAGAGGACAACATTGCTGGCACAGTTAGATACTAATATACAGTTAGAACAGAGTAACCTGTCAATTCTGTGACAGATCATGTATCCATATGCAAGGACTTCTGAAGAGATAAAAATCCATCAAGAAGGTAGAATATCGCTAGCCACACCAGCAGGCCTGCAGAGAAACAACGCTTAAGCAGCCCAGAGACCCTGTGATGACACTCCCCTTATTAAGAATCTGGGTCTATTGCTGGTTTTTATATCTCCACCTTACATGCAAGTAAAACATTAGCTTAAATTATTTGCTCCTATAAGTATTCCTATTATATAACAGGTAACTACCAAAGCAAAGCTAAACTGATTCACAGCTGTTCATTTCTGAGCTAACAAGGGCTGTATGCCGGTCAAAGACTTCTGAACAAACCCAGTGGGGCCAGTTTAAGGTCTACCAGTAGTATGTAAGAAGAAAGGGTTCAGTAAAGCGTAAATGAGGAAACAAAGGATTGAGCAAGTGTGTCCACTTGCTTGATGCTTCTTAAACCAAGAGAATGTTTTGCATAAACTGTACACCTGGAAATGGCATAGCATCATTTCCTCAATATTAAGTTTTAGCTTAGTCAGTAACTTCTTCAACTATACTAAATTTATTGTTTAAAATATTTCAGAGTAGCTGGTTGGTGGCAGCGCACACCTTTAATCCCAACACTCAGGAGGCAGGCAGATCTCTTGAGTTTGAGGACAACCTGATCTACAGAGTAAGTTCCAGGACAGCCAGATCTTTACAGAAAAATCCTGACTTAAAACAAAACAAAACAAAAAAAAAAAGCAGGGCTGGAGAGATGGCTCAGCGGTTAAGACCACTGGCTGCTCTCCCAGAGGATCAGAGTTCAACTCCTAGCACCTACATGGTGGCTCACAACTACCTATAACAATGTCATCTGATGCCCTCTTCTGGCATGCAGGCAGAGCACTATATACATAATAAATAAATAAATATTTAAAAGTTTATATATATACATATATATATATATATATATATATATATATATAGTCTAAGTGTTCTCAATTCTATTTGTTAAACTTTTTAAATCTTATTTATTTTTCACAGCAAGGGGTTTACATAAACCAATGAAACATTCTGGCCCTTAGAATGTTTGGGAATGGTCTCTTCATGTGTTATTAATAAGTCAAAGTATTTGTATTACAGCATGTCATGAATATTCAACTGCATGTAGATTCATACCACACACTATAGAAAGCAGAACCCACCTTCCCTTGTACTTTGTCTAAACATCTCATTATAGCAAATGTTTCTTAATGCAAGGAAAATTACATAAATGTGCATTGTAGCAGCAGATCTAGATAAATACATTTTAAAAACCTGTCATTTTAAAGGAAAGGCAAAGAAATAGTGCCACACAACATAAAAGTTAATTTTACATCAGTATCATTAATATTATACTCACACTGTAACAGCCAAATAAACCTTGTGCCTTAAAAACAGACCAGGTCACATGAGCAGCCTGCTGCATTCTGCCACAAAAGCAAAACCAGCCATGCATGGTAAGTGCTGGACCCTCCTCCTCAATGTCTCTGGTCAACTTTTAAATCTCCCTCTTCTATGTGTTCAATCAGAGCACTTCATTTGCAGAAATGTCAATAGTATTAAAAACACAAAAACAAAGGGAAGTCATATTTTTTCTTAGTCAAGGTTATTTTCCTAATTTAGGCATTTAAGGTTTTATTATTATTTTTTTATGCAACAAATATTTCTTTAAAGAGAAGTCTTTATGTGGCTGAAATTAGAATGTACACGAGATAGTTTTTCAAGGCCAGCAAGAACTTCCTAACCAAATCCCCCACTTCCTTTGCTAGCTAAGCATAACTACTTCCAATGTGTACATCCTTTTAAAAGTTAGAAGGGAGCACCTCACATGTAATAGCAGGCAGCTGGGAAGCCAATTGGCGCAGTCAGAGAGCACATTTTAGAAGGCAGCTCTTTAACATTCAATAACTAAGTGGTAATTGGGCACAGAAACATAAACTGTCAAACTGAATCAAAACGCCTTTGCTTTTCAGAGAATTATTTGTAAGATTATACTAGAATTAAATTTGAACATGCATCTACCCTATGCATTCAGTCAAATTATAAAACAAAAAAAATTGCTGTGCTTTCTTTGGATAAAATTAATGTCAGCTTTGTGTCCTCAACCCAGACCTGATCAGGGAAATGAAATATGTTTAGCCCTGAAATAGTTGTGGTAATTCAATCCCTGCACTCTCCTTATTTTCTTGATGACAAAGAAAAACTCCCAACTGGCAGGGCCACCTGCACTGATTACTCCTCCATCCACACCCACAGAATATGAAAATGAGCCAATGATCATTAACCTTAATTTCTTCTAACATAAACCTCAGCTCTTTTTCAGTCTTGCTACTCAGGGAACTCCCCTGAGATAAAGGAAAAGAGAAGGGGGAAATAAAGAACTAGGGAGTGAAAGCTCTGAGCAAACGGAGGGGCATAAAGATGAAACACAGAATCCACTGGCTTTTAAAAACTGCACAGCTGGCTTATTAAACTTCATACAGTAAAGATGTTACAAAGATAACGAGTCTCGGGCATCACTAACTGTCTAGATAGTGGGTTACTTTCCTTTGTCAACCCCTCTTCAACAATGAAAAAGGATGCTTCTTCCGCACTATGCCTGCTGTCTCTCTCCCACTCCTCCACCCAGACATCATACTGTAATGATAGCCTGCAGTAAAAGATGGGCCTGGACAGCAGGCATGCAGGTGCAGCTGTAAGATCTCCAGGATGAGGACCAAGGAGCTGAGCAGCCAGAGAAGACACTCCCAGATGCACTCTTCAAATACAGTGAAGAATGAATGCATAGCACCTTCTGGTCATCCACATACAGGTCCAGCCAACTGGAATCATTTTTGCTTCAAATTGTGTGGGGTGAGATACCATTAGTATTACATCATCTTCTAATGGATGAGCAGATAGTTGGGGCCCTAAGAAGAAACATAACTAGGAAGAAAGCAAAGAGCATTCTTAAATAACAGCCTCTTCAGCACAGATGTGCAAACTGAAAATTGCCTTCTTGTATTTGACTACAGACCTTGGTATGTCTTAAGAAGAATGCTCAAAGAGGATTAGACTATGAAAATGCAGAACCACTCATTGTGACAATATATTCACCTACACATGGTGCCCTAGTGAAGAATTTAGAACTGGGATAAAACAAAGCTTAACAGCCAGTATGTAGCTAAGTGAAAGAAAAAGGGTGTTTGTGTGTGTGTGTGTGTGTGTGTGTGTGTGTGCGCGCGCGCATTTGTGTGTGTGTGTGTGCACGCGCGTATGCATGCATGCATGTATATATCCATTATGCATATTTCCATTACATATATATTTCCATTTGAAAGTATTAAATGCTAAGACAAACAAACGCTCAAAGATATGACAGATGTTTAACTGAATGACCTGGAAGTAAATTACAGAGTGCTCATTGCCTACTCAGGACAAGTAACCAAAAATAGACATTCCAGGTATTCCTTCATCATTTCAGAACGCAAATCAAATAGCAGCCATTCGAAGAGTGAGGCTGAAAGGCAAGAGAAACTAACAATGACAAAACCCCAGCTGCAATATGGGACTGGGTTCCAATGCCCAATTTATACCACAGCCTGGCTCCCTGCAGCCCTCAGCTTCCCTACTTTCTTGCTCAGCCTCCGCACTCTGTGGCCAATGTTCAGTGGCCACCTCCATTCTGTTCCCTTCTCCCTTTCCCTTTTCCTAACCAGGCTTTCAGAGGTCAATGGTCCCCTCTAGAAGTGAGTACAAAGTGCTGAAGTATTCCCTGCCATGAGTCATCTTAATAGATACTCTAGTGGCTGCTTGTGACCCAGCAGTGAGTCCAGAAAGGAGGGCTTTTAATAAAGCAGCACTTTCACACGCTCACAGCCCCATTAATTTAATACCTGCCGCTTGTTTACCAAACAGCACAGGCATGTCTCTGCGTTGATAACTGCCCAGTGACAGTGAGGCGACTGAATCTGGGCAGGGAACAGATGCAGCTTTTTACGCTCTGTTAAACCATGTCACAGACTACAGCCCCTGAGCGCATTCCTTTATTTATGCTGTAGCCAGTTGAGCTAATTGTCAGAGACAGACCTGGTTCTCATTCTGCAGAGTGCAGCAACAGCAGCAGCATATGTGGGGAGGCATGAATGGTGCAGAACTCCAAAAAGAAATAGTTTGAAAACATAACCTGCCAACTGTTTACCCACAAAGACTACACAAAAGGCTACCTTGTCAATGTTAGATTGTGAGAGTGGGGGCAGAGGCAGCAGTATACAGCGCTGGAAGGGTTCGAAGGAAAGTGAATTTTAAAGCAAATACCAACTCCACGTGGAGAACACAACAGCTACAGCACCCACTGTCCTAAGGACATGGTTTGGACTGAGCACTGTGCACATGTGAAATACTCACAGTCTACCTGATAATAGCCCAGTTGGTGATACAGCACACCCCAGCAGCTCTGTACAGGCGCAGGGTCAACCATGGCAAACGCCCTGGCACAACCCCATTAGTGACAAAACATCTGACAGATTTTCTCTCATTCATCCACCCATACAAGTCTAGAGAGCTTGATCACGTGCTGACAAAGAAAGTCACTTTTATAGTGCTCCACACACCCTGTAGTATTAGTAGTGTTTCTTATTAACTACAACACCGCACTCATATTTTATCAGTAGCAAGGGTTCACTCCAGTTAGAAGTTCTTCACCCGTCATGGACATTTTTCAGCAAATTAATGTCTTTTACTTGCATGACTTCTCTTCGTATTACAATTTGGGGTTTAAATGGATCATGGTACTTTACAGAAAGGAAAAAGACAAAAAGAGCTCAGTGTTGATAATTTTTACTACTTATGACTAAATGACCTCAACTGAAGAATAAAAAATTAAGTCATTTGTCTTATGAGGTACAGAGGACGTTTTATGGTGTACAATTTAGCTAATAATGGGTTGGGGCCAATCCTTAACAAGTCACATGCTTCTATTGTCCCTTCACCCCCTGCTTATGTTTTTACCACATCCTAACAAAAACATGACCAGAACTGGTGAAAAACATACGGTTCCAACTAATGAATCACATACTTTCCCGCAAGTACAGTAAGTACTACCAGCTGTGTGACAGTCTTACTTTGGCCGTGGAGCCAGTGCCGAAAAGGCCGCCCGCCCATTTGAAAGCAGCTGTATTGAAAAACCACAAGCAATATAAGTGTGTCTGCCTGCTCGGGGCGGCTTTGTCTCTGCTCTGTGTCTCTGCTCTGTCCTCAGAACATGCCAGCCATCTTGCTTAGAGAAAGTCTCAGGAATTTCAGAGATAAGGAGAAAATTCCACAAAATTTAAAACCTTGATGTTTTCAAAAATGTCACTTTGTAAAGTAGAATGCTATAAGGGAGCAAGAAAAGAAGCACCTCTTCCTCCACATCCATCCCCATCCTCCCCCCAGACATCCCCATCCTCTCCCCCCACAGACATCCCCATCCTCTCCCCACAGTCATCCCCATCCTCTCCCCCCACAGACATCCCCATCCTCTCCCCACAGTCATCCCCATCCTCTCCCCCCATAGACATCCCCATCCTCTCCCCACAGGCATCCCCATCCTCTCCCCACAGACACAGCCATCCTCTCCCCCATAGACATCCCCATCCTCTCCCCCACAGTCATCCCCATCCTCTCCCCACAGTCATCCCCATCCTCTCCCCCCACAGTCATCCCCATCCTCTCCCCCCACAGTCATCCCCATCCTCTCCCCCCACAGTCATCCCCATCCTCTCCCCCCACAGTCATCCCCATCCTCTCCCCCCATAGACATCCCCATCCTCTCCCCCCACAGACATCCTCATCCTCTCCCCACAGACATCCCCATCCTCTCCCCCCACAGTCATCCCCATCCTCTCCCCCCACAGTCATCCCCATCCTCTCCCCCAGTCATCCCCATCCTCTCCCCCCACAGACATCCCCATCCTCTCCCCCCACAGTCATCCTCATCCTCTCCCCCCCACAGACATCCTCATCCTCTCCCCCCACAGTCATCCCCATCCTCTCCCCCCACAGTCATCCCCATCCTCCCCCCCCACAGACATCCCCATCCTCTCCCCCCACAGACATCCCCATCCTCTCCCCCCCCACAGACATCCCCATCCTCCCCCCACAGTCATCCCCATCCTCTCCCCACAGTCATCCCCATCCTCTCCCCCCACAGACATCCCATCCTCTCCCCCCACAGGCATCCCCATCCTCTCCCCCCACAGTCATCCCCATCCTCTCCCCACAGTCATCCCCATCCTCTCCCCCCACAGACATCCCCATCCTCCACACCCACAGACATCCCCATCCTCTCCCCCCCCACAGACATCCCCATCCTCCACACCCACAGTCATCCCCATCCTCTCCCCCCCCACAGACATCCCCATCCTCCCCCCACAGACATCCCCATCCTCTCCCCCCACAGTCATCCCCATCCTCTCCCCCCACAGGCATCCCCATCCTCCACACCCACAGTCATCCCCATCCTCTCCCCCCCCCACACAGACATCCCCATCCTCTCCCCACAGGCATCCCCATCCTCTCCCCACAGGCATCCCCATCCTCTTCCCCACAGACACAGCCATCCTCATGCTCAGAGGCACATGTGGGATGTGTCATGACTAAAGACAGTGTATATACATGTATCTAAATAAGTGAGAGGGGACAGAGTGGGAAAGGAATGACACTAGGCTCAGCTGCTTACAGAGAGACTAACACATGCATGAAAGCACCCACAAGCACACATAGAACAACTCTCAGACTTTCAACTGATGTCACTAATAAATGCACACATTCCTAACTGTTTCAACTTGACATTCACACAACAATAAGTTTCATTTTTAACCAAGGAGCATTCTGGGAAAAAAAACAAACAAAATAAAACAGAGACAACCCCCAGATATGTTTACATACATGCACTTTTCCCTTCTGTGCAACAGTATTCCCATGAATAAATATCACTGAAAGGGAAAGAAACACTCCATAGTATTAATCTGGATATGTTATGATGAAAACACCAGGAATATTTTTAAATGTCTGTTGTGACAAGGCAATAGCTATGAAAATCTCACCATCATTAAGTGATTGGTAGTTTATGTGTCGATTAAGTATCATGTGAGAAAAACAAATACCTAGGAGTACTCTTTTCTACTTTCCCAACGGCTCAACCAAAAAATAATAATAATGGTGAAGTGCTTTAGTCGTCTGCTGGTCTAGTTTTAAATACAAGGAAGGAACTGCAGGGCCAACAGGAAAGGTTGGCCTTTGATGTTTACTTTTATCGCCTAATTAGCTAAACACGTTATTTTTAGTTTATGTCAAAAAGATGCTTGGTTCAGCAGTAATCTAATCCAAAACTCAAAATAACACCATGCCTTTCTTCTTGTTTATACCACAGTTCTATGAATTCTTTGTTTTTAATAAAGCTAGCCTCAAGGTATCACTAAAAAATTTGCCATGTATATAAAATGAAACTGTGGCCCCTAGGGTTTAAAATTATTCTTAGCGAACTTGAGTGTTTGTATTTAGGAACATTTGGTGATGACCTAACAAAAGTAAGTGCTCATCAATCACATCTATCTATGTGGTTGGCTCAAGTCAGATGTAACAACACCAACAGGTAATGGGGAAAGGCAAATGATGGACACTTACTTGAGTTTGAAAACCACACTTTGAAAATACATCTATCCATAAATAAGAATAGCACACAGATACAGAAAGAGGAATTTTGCTTTTAAATCAACACCAGAACACTATATCGTAAAGCTAACATGAAACTCCCAAGCAGAGAGTTCAAAACCAACTTATGAAATTACATGGTCAAGTTTATCAGAGAAATGCTATTATAAATTTTGATATAGTTAATAAGAAAGCATCAAATCTCAGTGATTTTCTGAAACAGAAGGATGTTCACAATACATGGAAAAGCAGAAAGTAACTTGCCAACCATTGCATAATTAGACTCTCTTTGTTTTTTAACATGAATATAAGAAACAGAAAACAGTAAATTAGAAGCACCCTAAGAATTTTAACCCTGTGTGTGCAGAGCTATTAACAGGAAGTTTTCTGTCAAACTGTATGTAATTTACATAAAATACATAACAGAAAAAAGTGCTGAATTTCCCTTTTCTAGTAATATGAAATTTTTTATAAAAAAGTGAAATCTGAGCCGGGCGTTGGTGGTGCACACCTTTAATCCCAGCACTTGGGAGGCAGAGGCAGGTGGATCTCTGTGAGTTCGAAGCCAGCCTGGTCTACAGAGCTAGTTCCAGGACAGGCTTCAAAACAATACAGAGAAACCCTATCTCGAAAATCAAAAACCAAAACAAACAAAATGTCAAATCTGGTTCTCACTAGAGGATATACTTGGAATTTCATGTACTTTTAAATATGTGTTTTGTTTTGTTTTGTTTTTCAAAATCAACAATTGCTTTATATTCAACCACTGTCATCAAACTACATTCAGGAAAGGTTGTGCATGTATTTTCTGTATCATCTTCTCACCCCACCACTCAGATGCCCAAGTATAATATAATAACTTGGGCCACAAAAGTAGGCTTTGTTTATTCAAAGTTTACATCATTAATGGTTCATAGATCTAAACCTTCACCTTACTAATAAATGTAACACCTTCTTTAAGTAGACCTTCTAATTGCCAAGCCTTCCCATAAAGTCAAAACCCATCCATACTCACACTGAATCATCATCATCTCTTTACCCCTAAATACAGCAGCTACCCTGCAGAAACACCCAGAGTCTGGAGTCATCTATGACACTATCACAGGATAAACACAGAGAAAAACCTGTTAAATATGGATGCCTAAATTAATAAGCAACTTAGAAACACATCCAGTAATTGAGAGGATTATTGCCAAAGAAGCATTCAAAGTGTTGGATACACTCCTGAGTATATGTGGACCCTCACCTGGCAAATACTACAAAAGTTCAACAAAGACTACAAATACCAAAAGTTCAACAGACATAAAGACAGCTTCAGTCTCCTGACTCCTAAGTGGGTACTCACAGGCCCTCAAGCTGCAAGTCCACTTCCCATGAGCCTCAGAGCCTCCTCTCAGCTCTGTCAGTTGTGTTGTGGACAAGTGCTACTCTACCGTTTCTTTAGTCTTCACTTTAATTGGAGGAAGTATTTGCTAAAGACTCTGCAAATGCTGAGCACTGCTCAGTCATTGATCTTGGGAGGAAAAAACAAAAGGCAAAGAGACAAATACACAGCTCAGTTCTCCTGCCTTACCAGCAGCTCACTGCTATGGGTCTTTCACACTAGAGAAGGGAAATATATATATATATATATATATATATATATATATATATAATCAGACTTGAGCGGGTGGCCACACTTTTGATTATCCATTATTTTGGGGAGCTACCACCACAGCTTTAACTGAGACACCATCCCAATCCCTGAAGCAAGATTTAATTAATTTTGTAAGAAGACAGGTGCATGTGTGTGCATGTGTGTGTGTGCATGCATGTGAGCACAAAATGTGATCTAAATTTTGACAACCATTAAATTTAGTATGAACAATATTTATGTAAAATCTATATCCCATAAAAGAGCCACTTTCTCAATGATTCCTACTACAATACTCTAGGGAAAAACAATATAATCAGGTTTTATAGAAACTTGGTTTCTTAATACCAGCTGGTAATATTAGGGCCTGAAGCCTGAGAACTGATCATATTAAAATCCAGATACCAGCTATTATACCTAACATTGTTGCTTCATTCAGATTTAGCATGAAGAGCCTATCTGAAACAGGCTCTCTTTAATACAATGTGGTTTTAATTGGAGTCTGTTTTAGATGAGCCACCTGTATTTCATCTTTTTAAAATTATCCATAATTTTCTGCGCAATTTGCCTCTGCAACATAACGAACAGCAGTTAGTTATAGATTATTGCCATTGTCTAGATGTCTAGGAAAAAAAGGCAGAATTGTCTGTTTGTTAACATAGGATGGCCCTGTAACAAAGATAAAAATCAGCAGGCTAGTGTTCTGTCTCTGCCTCATCCATTGCCAAGACTGCAATGGATACAAGCAGTACTGAGCCTTTCACAGAAAGGCAAGGCCATGCCTGTTACATGAAGCTATAGCTTCACTGGCTACTCTAAAGCCTAGTGCTGCACTACCCTAAGTTCTCAATGTGTTTTCCTCTCAAGAGCTTTTTAAAAAGTTCTAACTGTGGAAGTTCTGCTTTTAGCAGTTATGTAAGATAATCTTTACTCAAGTTGTACTATGGCTTTACTTCACAATTATTTCTGCAACTTCTAATCATGGTTTTGCCATAATCAACACTGTCCCAAGGTTTTATATCACTAAGTTCTTGGATGTTGGACATATTATTTTTCTCAACCTAAAAATTTCTAAAGATTTCTGAAATACAGGGTCTTAATATTCTAACATTTCCAATATAGATCCAAATACACAATAGAGTACAAACCAAAATATGTTTATGTGATGCAAATGAGAACCACCCAACCTAGAGAAGAAAGTAACATTTGAAGAACAGTCTCGGTTTAATCTGTTCTACATCAACAACCACAAATATAACCTAATTTCAACAACTGAAGTATCAGTAGATATCAAATATCTTAAAATTGTTTTGGTCACAAGCTAAAGTTATGACAACTGTAGGTTATTTGCCAAAGGCTAACACATTTCTATTGGTAGTGATCCTTGATGTATTTACACATATGCTGGTCAAGTCATTCTCTGTCCAGAAGCAATTTATAGTGTCCCTCTCCTAATCAGACTGTCTGTAACAAGGCTCTTCCCACTCTGTGACCACACACACACACACACACACACACACATGCATATACACACACACACATGCACACACACACGCACGCACACACACACACACGCACACGCACACGCACACGCACACGCACACACGGGATATTCCAACTCAACATTCTGCAAACTCAATGGAATTTAAGTATGCTAGAAACAATACCATTCTCTCTTGCAAAATTCAGTGCATCCTTTTCTCCACCCGAGTTGTATTCTGACTTAGCATAACCTCTTCTCCAAAAATATTCTGACCTGAGACATCACTATCAGCTTATTTTCCCAATGTCTCCAAATACAGTTGTCATAATTAATCAAATAAATCTGGATTCCTACCTAGTGCTCAGCACACATCCTAAATATAATGATTTACTAAGAATAGCAAATCAACTTTCTTACCTCAAGTTTTATGGCTTCTTGGCCACTGAAAATATCACACAATTACACTTTCAACTATCTCATTGTTGAATGCCAAAGTCTAGACCCAAGGAATAGAATACACTGAAAGATGGGGAATATGGTCATCTAATTCAGCCTGGAAACACCACCAGTATCCTTATGCTGCAGAGGTGGTGGTTTGTTTAGTACCACTTGGCAGAATCTCTAACAGGGTTTGGGAAATTACATACAGCAGACCCATATGGAGCCCAAATTTCCACAGTAGATATGCTTAGTGGCAAACATTGGACCCTTGAGTTGTAGCTGTGAGCTTTTGTTACACTAACATGTAAGGAACTATCTGGTCAGATACTAAGTATGAAACTAATGCTTCAGACTTTTCTTACTATAGCAAAAATGGGATAAATTTTGCCCTTGGCTGTATTAGTTACATGATACAGCTTTTTCAAAGACACCATAAATTACCTTAATCCAGAAACCATTCTGAACACTGGCAGAGGAAAATTTCCCTGCATAAACATACCTCTTAGTAGAAGTTACTAATTAATTTTACTTAATTTCTTGATAATTTTCTTTTTTCATTATAGAAAAATTTACTACTCAATACACCACAGGCTCTATTTGTTTTTAGTCCATATTTTACAATACCTTTAAATTTTTTGATAACATCAAGGTTTGTGGGTAGGATCTTTCTGTCAAAATTTTTACATAGATAAACAGTTGTACTGAGGAGTAACAAGAAATTGATGATGAGAACAAAACATGAACTAACCCAAACAAGCTAAATATTTCCAGATATACTTTTAAATAAACTCAACATATAAACCTTAAATGTCAAAATCAGAGACTATTAAAAATGGGTTTCTTTAACAAAAGAACAAGTAAATTTCCATTTAAAAAAATGACTAACAACTTCATCTACTCCATGAAAAATATGATTGGGGAATGTGGAATAGAAAGGTTAATGACTTGTAGGCTGGGCAGTTGTGGCACAGACCTTTAATTCTAGCACTCAGGAAGCAGAGGCAGGGGGATCTCTGTGAGTTTGAAATCAGCCTGGTCTACAAGAGCTAGTTTCAGGACAGGCTCCAAAGCCACAGAGAAATGTTGTCTTGAAAATCAAAACAAACAAACAAGAAGATTAATGACTTTTAAAAAGTGAAACAAGGAAAAAGGAAAAATAAAACTAGGGATATACTATGAGAGGTGGGGTTTGCTTGTCTCACCAATAATCAAGAGACTGATGGCAACACAAATTTAAAATATTCCAAATCTGAACAAAGTGAATAGCAAATAAACAAAAGGACATTTCTTAGAGTACTATAGCTTAGAAAGGTATGGAGGAGGCCAAGACATAACAGCAGACGCAAAAATCAATGTGACACCTAAGGTTAAAGTGACCTGTGGTGAAAATCTGGTAACAAAATACAAGTATTATGACCATCCAGTCTACTGCTTAGAAAAATCCACAACTTGTGTTTTAATATCTGTATGCCTGTGCATAATATGCTCTAAAGCAGTGGGCAGAGAGGGATATAATAATGAACCCAAAATCCAAAAAATACCAAGAAAATGTTAAAGAAAGTGATAAATTTCTGGATTCCTCTAACTTACCTTTCTTCTCCTCTCTCCTCTCTTCCTCTTCCCTCCTCTCACTTCCCCCTCCTCTCCTTCTTTATTCAAGTTACTGGAACTCTAGTTCCTACTTATAAATAACTAGTGGAGTAAAATCTAGATGTAATTTAAAATCATTTCTTCTACCATTATTCCATTATTTGAAGGGTAAGCATCCCCTCTCAATGTAGCCTAATGAAGAAAACTATTAGGGCACTCTTAAGAATAGCTTTTGTGAAAGGGTGTTGGTGGCACAATCTTTAATCCCAGCACTCAGGAGGAAGCATCAAGATGATCTCCATGAGTTCGAGGCCTGCCTGGTTTCCAGGACAGCATCCAAAGCGATACAGAGATAGATAGATAGATAGATAGACAGACAGACAGACAGACAGACAGACAGACAGACAAATCTTGCTGTGGCTCAGACAACTGCTCTGACTTTTCCTTCCTCTTGCTTTCCAAAATGGACACATTGTTTTGTTCCATCTTCTATACTATGTACCCTTTTGGTTTCATTAGCCATGAAAGGATACAAAACTGAATTTTATTTCAAAATTATCCAACATCAAGCCTTGCCTCTGCACTCTAAGGGAACATAATGCAAAGGAATAAGATCCTTCAGATGCCAAGCAAAACTGAAATAAAAAACTGATATGCATATCAGAACAGTAAAAAAAAAATCACAGTTATGAAGTAACAACTAAATAATTTTAAGCATGGGGGTCACCACAAAACAAGGAACTGTATTAAATGGTCATAGCATTAGGATGATTGAGAAATACTGATATATACAGTACTAAAACGAAGCCAGAGTTATCTAAAAGTAGTAGGGTATTCGATAATCATTCTCATGGTGTAAATACAGCAGCTATGGTTGTGGTGTTCAATGGACATCAAAAACATCTACAAAGAACTGGCATAGACAAGCCTTTGCCAGGGAAGGCTTGCCTTTGTCAAACTGATGGCTCCAAGTTCCCAAAATAACCTGTCTGCAGTTCACATCACAAACAGTATATAATCAACTTTGGCTTTATCACACTAATTCCACAGGTTCAAAGCAATAACAAAATTTCTGTGGTTTCCCAAAATATTTTTGTTAAAAATAAAAAGTCTCTTTTTTAAAAGACAGCAGCAGCTCCCTATATTTCAAAGACATACACACAACTAAAGACATACTCCACCCACAAAACCAAACAGATCTCACCCAGTTGAGCTTCCCAACTGCTACAAGTTCTAGGATATGAGTAGGACTACACCAAAAGAACAAGAAATGCCATCTGTTGTATCAGGTGCAACCAGGATACTTCAGGTGGGATTCGAAACATTAAGGATATTGTGGTATAATTTGCATGCAGTGAAATAAGCTGATTTTAAGTGCTCAGTGAGAATATATGTTGGAAGGAACATGAAAAATAGAGCTACATTTGGATCTGGCTGATAACAACATCCCTGGGATATCACAGACAACTATAATTAGCAATAGGTGGCTCTGAGCAGGACTGGATCTGCCTCTTAAATTTTAAATGATCGCTTGAAGCTAAAATTCTGGAAAGTTCTTTGGTCTGGTAATCAGTCTGGGAGTCTTGTAGAAACAAGCTCGCACGTGGTATTTCCACTGCCTGGTAGTTTCTGGCACTGTCTACAAGAACAAGATTTTTCTAGAAGTGTCTGGTTACTTGTATTTCCTATCTCAGCGTAACCAAGTATATGGGGGAGGTGTTAAAAGTACATATAGATATAAACTTTTCATCAGCAACTTCTTACAAATGAAGTTGAATGAAATTAATCAGTATCACTTATTAAGGAAGCTGATGCTGTTCTGGGTGCTAAATAAAACAGAAAATATGGAAAAAGAAAACAAAAAAGTACTCTAAAAATAGTTATTCTTATAACCATAACCCTAAGGAAAATGTAAAGACATCTTTAGAAATTAAACTCTCAGACAGCTTTAAGATTACAATGATTTCAGACAGAGGATACTTGGAGTCGGGTCTTTGCTTGCACCCATCAGTGGCCTTTACACCTCCAATTAAACATGTATGTTGTACGCTGTTATACATTACACACTTTTTCAGTCATAAAAGCACAAAGCACAGTACTAGAAAGAAACACATAAACACACTTTTTCATGTATTGAAACGCTAGACAATTATATACTTCGAAGAAAACAGAATAATTCAACGTGCTGATTTCAAATAAATCAAATAAGTTACCTCCCAAATGTATATAAGCTGCTTTACTTCAAGTTCAATAATGTAAACACTTGATAGGATACATGACTCTCAAAAAGGAATTTAACACCTAAACACAATGATTACACATTTCAAAAGTTAAGCAATAATTACAAAGTAATGGCTGATTTGAAAATTCAAAGCCCTTAGAAAGTCTGCAATTTAGGAAACACATAGCAAAATTAGGATTTCATATGTAAATGCTTATTTTCCACTTAGAAACTTAACTTGGTGATAATTTAAATTTTTTTGAAGTTATAGAAAATGTATTTTCATGAAACAAGTGAATATACTAGCCTTGGATGATGCTAAAGAAGACATTTAAACAAAAATAACAGAAGTTATGAAAGTGCATATTCATGACGATGTGGTCATTGGCTTCTGTTATGCCTGACAATATGAGAATTTAGTACTAGCATTAAACTCCAGCACTATCTTACTAATTACTAACAACTACAAAAATCTTAAACTCTTGCCTACTATGTGTATTTTATGTTATATAGACATGTCTAAAATGTCATTAAACAATGATTTCAAGTTGTAAAAATAAATTATCTCCATGAATCACCACGGAACAGCATCAGTGTTTTCTCTTTTTGATTACCTTTATATGTTATATGTGTTTTCTTTAATTCCCCAAATCAAATGTTTTAATCTCATCATTACCAATGCAAACAAATGAATCTTACATAAGCATATGTGAAAAATTCTTCAAAGTAGAGTACAATTTACAACTTCCATTGGCAACTTCAAGAATTTTAATTTTTATAATTTCAACCTATTACCATGTTGTCTCTAATATAAATCTGAAGTAGCATTACAAACATCTTATTCCCAAAAGTTAGGAACTAATGAAGAATCTGAACCTCTTAGTCCTTAATCTTGCCAAGCCATGGAAATTAAACATAAGAAGAAAATTAAGTCTTGAGGGCACAAAAAGCCCAGAGTAAAGGCTGCCATAAAAACAGAAGCACATAGGTTAAATCTGATTAAACCAGAAAGCCAAATGATCAGAGACAGACACAGGTGCACAACCAGGCATGCACACTCACACACAGTTCCCATCAAGCTACCATCATTCCCACTACCTTCATTTCTAGACAAGCTACACAAATTATATTAAATACAAACACATTACAGTTCACCTAATTTGGCACCTATACAATGTTTAACAAAACACATGAAGGATAGTCCTTTCATGTCAGAAAATGTCCATTATTAACTATTAGTTTTCAACCAAATTGTCATGTACTATTTAACAGCTTCTTCACAAAGCAGCAAATCCTCTGGACTTTATTAAATGTTCCAGTATTTTACATTATACAACTGGACTACTGTGAACTAAGCCTGAATCTGAGGCATGTATCTTCAGATTTTTAACAATCCATGTTATTCAGAAACATACCAGCATAGGGCATCAAATGTGTGATTCCCAGTATTGAATTAGCCTGCAAAGAGCCCATACTGGGGCTAAGAACAGCCAGAGGCAGGGCCTGGCTCTGTCCTTTGTGGTCAGATGGCATCAAGCCTCTGAATTTTGGTTCTTAGCAGCTAACATTATAAGGAATTATAAAACACTCAGTGGGCAGCCCAGTTAGATATCACCTTCAGATATTATCACCATGGGTATTCAGAGATACAAGAGTTTTAGGATAAGATTTTAAATGCTCATGGAGAAACTCGTCTAATTTGTGGTTGAGGAAATTATAAGAAAAGCAAAAAGAATGAAGATTTTGTTTCACATGATATATCAATCACTGGAAGAGTTTTTTCTCAAAAATGATATCATATTACCTTTTTAAATTTATTACCTTTTTAAATTATTACACAATGGAATCATGCTTTGTATAGTAAATTAGAAACAAAATAACAAAATATTTCAAATTATAGGCCAGTGAGATGGCTCAATGAGGGAGAATGCATGCTGCCAAGAGCGACAACCTAAGTTCAGACCCTAGAGCACATGTAGTAAAAGGAGAGAACTGAGTCCTGCAAACGCCCTCTGACCTCTATATGTACATCATGGGCTGTGTGTGCGCGCGCACACACACACACACACACAAATAAATAAATGTAAAAATGAACTTTAAATAGTTTCAGATTATGAGTCTATTCAGGAAGTCAGGGGAAGTCAACAAAATCTTGGAGCTCTTCAATTAGAAAGCAGAGAACTAAGCCAGTGTATGGGCAGCTCCCTCTTGGAAACCTTTCTTGGGGTTAGGAATATAAGGGTGGTAGACCATGTGCTTATCCTGAGCACAGCCCCAGGTTGGATCACCAGCACTGAAAAAAGAAAAGAACAACTTTCCTTTTCACACACAAGGGAAACATGAAAATGCACAGTACATACATTTGCAGAGGTGCTTCCCCAATGCTCTACAGTGAACCCTAAAAATGCTAATCGGACCATCTCAACTTGTTGACACTTTCTAAGTTTCCTTACTTTTCAGTCTAATTTACTAAACAGTTTTAAAAGTTATCAAATTAATTTCATCATTAAGAACTCTATCTAAACCAAGCTAGGCGTTGGTGCATGTTTTTTAATCCCTACACTCAGGAGGTAAAGGCAGGCCAATCTCTGTGAGTTTGAGTCCAGCCTGGTCTACAGAGTGAGTTCCAGGACAGGCTCCAAAGCAATACAGAGAAACTCTATCTCAACAACCAAAAACAAGAAAAGAAAAAAAAAAAAGGAAAAAAAACCTCTAAATTAATAACACTGAGAACTCTTGACTGAAACTACTTACTACTGCTTAAGTGCCTGAAATCAATGGATCTTTAGCTAAGATTCCAAAACTCTGTCACACAGCAATCTTAGTTTAAATAAACACTACACTCCCACAGAGACATAAGAATTAAACAAAATACCATATATAACAAAGACACAGTCAGTTTAAATCTTTTTTTTTTTTTTTTGAACACACCAAGAAATAATAATGGAGTTGGGGAAATGGTTTAGTTGGTAAAATCAGGCTGTGCAAGCATAGGACTTACATTTGATTGCCAGTATAACACAGGGTGTGACTGTGCACATTTGATTCATCAGTGTAACACAGGGTGTGACTGGACACATCTATATTCCAGTGCTGGGAAGGAGGTCAGAAGTTACTAGGGCTTGCTAGGCAGCTAATCTCTCCAAATGTGTGGGCTCTGGTTTCAACAAAAGACCCTATATCTCATGCTGGGCAGTATGGCACATACCTTTAATCCCAGCACTAGGATGGCAGAGGCAGGAGGATCTCTGAGTTTGAGGCCAATCTGATCTACAAGAGAGAGTTCCAGGACAGCCAGGGCTATACAGAGAAGCCTTGGCTTGAGAAAACGAAAAGCAAAAATCAAAATGAAACCAAAAAGAGGCCCTATATCTCAAAAACTTAGGGGGAGACACACAGATACACACACACACACACACACACACACAAACACACACACACACGGGGCAGGGGGACATGTGCACATGCAAACCCTCACGTGTGCACCCACAAAACAAGGGGAATACTACATATTGTACATATGGTAGTGTTGTTTAGCAGAATAGCTATTTTTGTGTTTGTTGCTAAAATTTAACTATCTATCAACTGACTAGTAAAATACTTTATATCCACAATAAATGAAGATACATAATGTAGCAAGTTATTAATCAACATATCATTTGATTGCCACTTATTTGCAGTTAACATTGACCACCATGTTCCACAGGCAAAATCAACAATGACCTTCCTTTTCCCTTCTCAAACATACTACAGTATTACTAGAATGTTACCTTGTCAACATGCCCTTTGACCTCAAAATCCTTAACTTTAAATTACATCTAATACAAGCTTTGAACTTTGGTTTGATATTTTAAGATAAACACTAAGATTAGAGTTTTAACAGAAGAAAAACAACATCTATAAACATTAACAAATCTAAGTAAGGTTCTATTTTGATGTTAATAAAATCTCATTACACTTAAATCAACTCTGTCTTAAAACATAGGGTGTGTATTTCAACACATCGCCCCTTCCTTTGTAGCTCTGCTTGTTTAGAGCACTTAGGTAAAACAGCACAAATCACAAAGCCACTTACTAATCATCCAAAACAACCAACTCCATTACTCATCAACAGCACCCACCTCACCAAAGCTCTTCTTTTAAAGATACAAACTCTCTGAGACAAACCTGCCATTGGTGGTCAAGAGTCCATTTGGCAAGAACTGTCATCACTAATGTCTTAAGATCAAGAAACAGAAAAACAAAGCAATGAGTGTCTTGGAGATACATTTTTTTAACCTTTCTTAATATTGGCTTTCCAACTAAAGTTTGAGGTTCTCATGATCTAAGTGGTCTACATAAAACTTTTGTTTGGGAATGAAAAGTAGTAATGAAACCCTCTGAGGAGGAAGAAGAACTACTAAGTAGTTCAAGGAACATATTTTGGAACCAAATTACTGGGATCCAATTCAGCATTTCCACTTACTCTTGCTCTAAAAATGTACACAAGTTACTTAATCTCTTTGTGTATGTAAAATGGAAGTATCAGTATCCCCAGTTAAGGAAAAAGCCCAGTAAACTCAGACACAGTGCCTGACTCACGGCTGAAGTGCCTCCTAAATTGAGCCATTATTGCCACAGAGGGGAAAAAGGGGGAGGGGACAAGTAAATGCACAAAGATTACAGACCTGTCTTTTCTAGACACAGCTGAGATTAAATTGGGACTAACACACAAGAGGAGATAAGGAAAGCCCGGTCTATACCCAGGACACACAAACTTTGCTCTCAGGCCTTCAACAGCTGTCTAATTTCATATAGTAATTGTGTTCACTATAACTACTGGTGGCTTATCATGTATGGTAGGCTTACTTAGGCTTCTAATTCTTGAATTCTCAGCTTCACCTATTGTTTCTTTTTTCTTTTTCTGGTGAAGATAGAAAACTATTATTCTGTGCTTACAAGCAGCCAACATTATACATTTCTTAGTAGAGCTGAGACTAGTAAGTAACTGAGTATTATTTTAACCTCTTGTGGAATAGATAGTGCAAACACAGTTCTTTATCTCCCTCAAAAATGGGATACCCCAGAATAGATTAAAGTGAACAGAATACTTTGTATTTAAGGAACTTTCAAATAATCTTCTTTAATGCATGTACCTCAGGAAAAGTACAAGTAATCAAGTTTTAAAACGTGGAGTTCTTTCAACAAATTGCAGTTAAAAACTATCAGCTAAGTTCAGAAATAGCCACGGCGGGGTGGGGTGAGTGGGGAGTGCACCTCTGTGCTTGTAAAAGTACTGCAGGAAAAACGTACAGGAGCTTTCTAATAACCTTTTAGGGAGTCAAAGCAGAGATTCTCAGATTTACAACCTACATCAAAAGTCTTTGAAATACCTTTTATTTCTATTCTGCCTTTCTACGGTGATATCAAAGCTCCCTACACATGCCAAATCAAAAGATATGCCTGAGAGATATTCTCATTCTTAACTTACCAAGAGTGGGGGGAAAGAGCAGCAAGAGAGCCCAGATCTCCAGAATCATCTTAGGTCACTTTTCCAGTTATTGTAACATGAACAGAGAAATGGCAGCTCGAATTTAACAATATCAATATCTATAAGGCTCCATCCCATGTACCTTAAATGCATTTTGAATACTAGACTATTTTTAAGTAAAGATTCACATTTTAGTGTAATTAAGAAGTTAATAGAACCTTGAATAGGCAAAAGAAAAACCTTAAATTAAACTGAAAAAAGGTCTTTTATTATTATGACTAACAGAAAAAAACTAATAAATTAAAAATGCTGTCTATATAAGCTAAGCTACTGACAATCACTGGGACTCTCGATGATCTTAAATTATCTACAATGTTCCTCTTTTAGTCTTTTCGCTGTTTATAGAAAACTCACCATTTATCCTTTAATAATAATAGTGAATGGAAAGGTGTAATTAGTGGGATAAGACTGAAAACATACAGAGGCAGCCTGCAAGGACACAGGGAGAACCCGGACAGTACACACCAAGTAAGGTGTGGAAGAACGTGCTGCTGACAGGTGGGCAACACAAGCCCAGTGGAGGGGGCATGACTTTATTAACAGTCTGCACCACCCTGAACATTCCTTTCTTGTCCTTTCTTTTGGGTATTTTATTTGCTTTCTCTCGTTCTCTTAAAGATCTGAAAACAGACAAAACAAGCAAGCCAACCCTGTAACTTGCTCACACAGGAGATTTTGTAAAATAGCACTCACCCTTTCCTCATCTTCACAAAAGTTCTTCAGCATCCTAAAAGCAAGCTTCCAGATACAGAATTTATCCAGTTAAATGAATTCATTACAGGCTGCTGTCATAATACCCTGCTAAGTCTAGCTAGATGCTAGAATTCCTTATGCCCTGCTCATGATTTGTAGGTAAAATAAAAAGCAAATTACAGTTTTCCCTAAACCCTGCCTTAAATAGTAGAAGAGTATTTGAAAGTGTAGGTAAGAGGGTCAGAGACAAAATATAGATTTAGGACAGTGGGTCAGCTCAGTTGAGAGCCCTTTTCTAGCATGTTCAAGGCCAGGGTTCAATAGCCAACTCTCCCCACCACCACATATGTATATAGAGAGAAGGACAGATGGATAGACAGAGACAGGCAGACATTCATGTTCGAGGAGTCTTTTTTCTTAATTGCCATGGGAGAGTTAAGGAACTTTGTTTTGCCTTGTCTTAGATTTTTCATCTTCAAATTAAGAAGAGTAGTCTATCATCTGGGTCCATCGCAAAACAAGATTGTTATATTCCCAGAATTCATGGAGCTTAAGTTAAAGAAATCCAATGTAGCAATCCATTCTAATTTGGGTCACATTTTTCTACCTTTCATTAAATCCCGTTCTTTAATAATTATACCAAAATATCCAATATCAAGCCAGGCATTTGGGCATTGAAGAGGCTGTGGCATGAAGATCACAACGTAGAGATTACCCTGAATTTACAGAGTAAGACTTTGTCTCAAAAAACAAAAACATATGCATGCATAATTACTTAAATATAATTCTGTATTAAGTATATGTTTTTCAATAGCACATATGGTGACACTACAAGATTGCCTGTTTTACATTTGGAGGAGAAATTCTGAAAGATATCTGTAGGATATAAGGACTGGATGTTCAATCTAGGATCACACTGCTGTTCTATATTCATTATATAAGTATGGGTAAGACTGTTTCTTGAGTTTCCGAGTGCAATAACTGCATGTACATAAGTAGGAAGCTAGAAGATTATGTATGAGATGATGTACACAAAGTGTCAGTCCCCTGATTATAACAATAAAGGTATCCAGTGCAAAGTAATGTCTGGCAACCAAATCACCCAGAGGTTATATCCTTCAGACACTGAAAAGTCAAGGTGCAGAACTTTCAGCAATCAAGTTTACATCCATTCTAGTGTTTCCAAGACTCTCAAAGCCTAATGAGATGAACACTGAGGCCAAGTATACCATCTAAAATGCTGTCAAGAGAACCTCAAAGGCAATGGCTGAAAGGGAAGTCAGGTTGCTTCAGAAGCCCATGTGCAGACAGAAGCATCTTGGAACAGTTTTATGAGGGAGGGGAAAAGCTTTAAGATACTCTGAATCACTCCCTCTAAAGCTTAGATGTTCACCAAGAATACCCAGCAGCCTGAGACTTCAGAGTGAACAATCAAGCCTGTAGCTCCAGAATTCCTGTATCCATGGTTGAGGAGGTAGTAGAGAAGTGGGAAGCCCTTCTATTTGTCAAAGTCAAGAGTATCTGTAATTATGGGATATCGTGAGAATAACCAACCACTTTCTGATTGGATTTAAGTCCCTCTCCACAGGACGAAACTGGCACTATTATCAACCCAAGAACATGTGACTAGACAGAGCATTAGCCCTAGGGGAGAACCTACCATTACTATTCTGCTAAAAAGACATAGTATTAAACCAACAGTTAATGAGTTATCATTGTACTCATAGATTAAAGAATCTTTCAACCCTCATCAGAGAAGCTTCTATTTGTAGGAGATGGTGATTAACACAGAGACCCACAACTGACTAAGTTGCAGAAAATATGAGACACTGGAGTGCTCGTCACTAAATGGGATGTCTAGATCACATCCCCACCTCTTTATGGAAGATGTGTAACAGCCAAGTAAACAGTGTCTTCTGGACACGGGGGGGGGGGCGCACATATGAACTCATTATGTGAGAGTGTGCAAGCTCAAATCAGCTCAAATCCCAGGATTTAGAAGGGAGTTGGACACAAAGCCCCAAACCTAGCTAAGGAGAGATTGGCAAATGACGGCTGCTGGAAAAAAAAAAAAAAAAAAGAGCCTATTTTCTTCAAGAATACAGGCTGTAGATAGTTTGACCACACTCCAATGGAAAGCCACATATCTGAGAATATGTGGGCAATAAAAGTTAAATTTGGTGGTGTTTAAAACAAAAACAAACAAACAAAAAAGAAATGGCAATATTGATGGGTATAGAAAAGGGATGATCTGGGAGGAGACAGGGAATAGAGTGACCATGATCCAAATACAAACACATGTATCTGCATAGTGAGATCCTGCCTCCAAAACAAACCAACAACAATAAAACCCAACTCTTATATACAAATCTCATCCAAGTATTTTAAATTAGATTTTAGGCAGGAAAGGCACCCTGAAGTGCTAGGGAAGGCAGAAAACAATGAAAGTTATGTGGTGAACTGCAACAACTGGAAACAAATGTCATATATAATTGAGTCTCAGACATAAAAATATGAGGCACATGAAGTTAGTCACAGACAGCCCTGCTTCACTTGTCAGTTTTAGCCGGCCATGCCCACCCATGAGCAGACATGAAAGAGCAAGTTAAAAGTATTACCTGTGAGGGGGAGGGTGTTGGAAGAAGTGGAGAGAGGTAGTTGAGTTATTTAAATTCACCCTGGTTGAAGACGACATTTCCCATGTACACTCGTACTACTCAAGCAATATGGTTGTGTTTTCTTGATGTCTATCAGCCCTTCTTTGTTGCAGATTTGAGCCTAGCACATGTTCCAATTAACTCAACTCTTTGTTGCAACTTGCTAAGTTGGGTATCCCTTGCCAAAAAGGGGTAGGTGGTGGGTTACATAACAAGGATGGGGATGGATTCTGTTGCCAAGTCTGCCCTGAGTTGGAAGAATGTGTGTGGTATAGGTGGAGGTGGGTGGAAGGTGGGAAGAAAAGGGGAGACCACAGGAAGGATGGATAATATCCCTATAGACAGACTTTGTCAGGGACAAGTCTGGTGGCTGTGGCTAAATCAAAGAATTCCACAGATAACCAAACCGGAGATAATGAAAAGTCAATACACATAATACAGACTGAGTTGCCCTATGAACAAGAATCTCCCCCATTAGGTGATGCCTCTGGGAAAAATAGAAAACAAGAGATTTATAATGGCTTGATCCAAGTGCAACTGTAACAAGATTTTATATGTGTGTGTGTGTGTGTCTGTGTATTTTGAAATATATATATATGTGTGTGTGTATATATATATGTGTGTGTGTGTATATATATATATATATATATATAGAGAGAGAGAGAGAGAGAGAGAAGTGCTCAAGCTAAATGACTAAATATACTTTGACAAATTTTTCTCAAATAAAATATTAGCAATTCAACAGTGTGTGCATGCCCCCTGAGTGAGTCTATATGTAAAAAAAGCAAGTTAATGTGACATCTTAAGCAGTATTAAAGGCATCTTAGATATTTAGAATGATATGCTAGTTAAACTCAACTGTGGATAAACTATCCTGTTCTAGTTCAAGAACTATATTCCTAACTCTATTCAACAATTTCCAATTTATGAAATAGTTAATACATTACTGATATGAATATATGCTCAACAATAGTAGAAATGACAGAAACTGAATAAAAGGCAGTTATTAAGAATCCATGGGATTGATTCCTTTGAAGATGGGATTATGGAAATTGTCAATATACCTCATACAATGCTATATTCAAAAGGACACGGTCCTTGGGTTTCTCAGTAATAGGCCAAGGGGAATGGAAAAAAAATAAACTTATTAAAAATACAAAGTTCTGCCTCTGATATAAAGGCTTCCTAGACAAGGCAGAGAAACAAAGGTGGAAAAATTACTTCACAGTTGTAATTTCTGTTCAGAGTTACTACTGACATCTAGGTTGCTTTCTTCATTGAAATTTCAAGAATTCATTAAGAAACTGAAATCATTAAGATTTTTTTCTTAGGCTGAAGAGATGATTCAGCAGGTAAGAACACGTGATTTTCTTCCAGAGGACCTGAGTACAATTCCTAGCACCTGTATCTGGCAGCTCTCTACTATGATCCCAGCTTTACAAAATGAAAATATTTGAGTACACATACACACACACAAATATATAAAATTTAAAGGGTATTTTTGAGTTTCTATTGAAAAGATGCCAAACCTTGAGGGAACTGACAGAGTTGGCCAAGTCATGACTGCAAGGACAGCAGTGATGAATACATGAACAATTTATTTGCTGGCTATGATGCTAGAAAGCAGATTAGAAACATGATCTGAATGTGGAACTCCCTTGGCTTCCTCAATAACTAAGGGCTAGGCAGATGTGTCACGAAGCAAAGACTCTTCAATGGGCTAAATGCAAAGTAATGAGGACAGAACCTATCATGGCACGTTTAATAACATAATTTTTCTAAAGTAAACTAAGAGGTGGTTAATGAGGTTCCATCAAATATGTTGTATGAATTGTGTCATTTGAAAACCACAAAAGAATCACATTAGTTAAAGGAAACATTTGACAAGCAGTTTCTAGTCTCTTGACCATTAGGCAATCTTGCAATTGACATAATTAACACAACTTATGTAACTGATCTCTATTTGCAATTCATTAGGAATAGTTTTCCAGCAGAACTGTGTCTTCTAAAAGAAGCCAGACAGTTGCTATACAAGAGGTTCTTAACCTGTGATAAACATATTGCTTGAATCAATCACTCCATAAAACCAATGATATACCAAAAAGGTATAACTCCATAACACCCTTGGGCTTTGTGATGAAAGATGAGGCATACTTAAAATAGCATACAAAGAAGCATACTCTCATAAACAAGCATGTGTAAATGTGTATGCATTCACCTCACACTATGAGAATGTCAAGTGATAAATCCCTGTGAAAGAAAAAATGAAACTAACCTCTAAAGTTTTTCCAGAGCTCTATGGCTCTGGAGTGTGGTTCTCTTCATTAAAACCACTCAAAAACTGACTGTGCTGCCTCTGAGCAGACAATATTTTAATAGGCAAGTCATTAGTAGCTGTACAAGTCTTCAAAACCGCTAGTTCTGACTTTCCCAGAGTCCCTGGGAAAAAAAAAGACATAAGCCCTCTTGACTTTCCTAAATACAGGGAGAACTAAGTTCACAGGTGACATCTTCAATAAGCCTTTTGCTTTCCTTATGAAACAAATTACTGGGCTCAAGGGGAACATGAGAAATAGTGGCGAACAAGGCTTATCCTGAGAGATGGAAAGATGGGGGGGACACAGAGAAAGACAAAAAGGAGAAAATCTCTGCCCTAGATTTTTAAGGGGAATGAGGGGGAAGTTTAGGTTTAAAAAAAAATGATGAAATCGGTCACTATATGAGGGAAGGCCACTTCTACAGGCCAGCTTTTAATGTGCAAGCTTAAAATCACGATGACTTTGTGTTAAAGTTTCAATACCCTGAATAGAACAGAATCTATTCCCAAAGTAATACAATGAATCAGTCAACAGTTGTTTCTCAAATAATACAGCATAGAAACCTTCAAAAGATGATACAAAGTCATAAACAGTATGGGCACAAGCTTTAGTTGAACCTACCATAACATATCAAGGCACTCATTTAGCTATAAATATCTGGGGTATCACAGAGAATAGAATTAAATGTCCAACAATTACTTCTATGGAAGAGAACACCATTGTAAGTTTACTCTTTCATATACTGCCCCAGAAAAAGGTAAAATTTGAACCCATGATTTTAGAAATGAAGACACGGAGAAACAAAGTGTCTTAGATAAACTTAGACCTAAAGTCTGTACTAAATCCCAGATGTACTGGAGAGGAAGACACAAGAGCAGAGGTGAAGGAAACAGGAAAAAGCAGAGATAAATACACATTTGGTTTCAAAAGAACTTTGCCCTGAGTACAGAATATTAAATGAATAATACCATTTACAAGACACAGCAACTCTTTAAAACTCAAAACAACATTGATACTACCTGAAGATATGTTTTTAGGTAGATTTTCACTCGTCAACCATTTTTAATAAGAAACAATGGGCTTAATAGGGCTATTTCACACACACACACACACACACACACACACACACACACACACATATATTTGGAGACATATTGTATGTGAATGAGTATAGGCAAGACTGGGCCAGGCAAGATTGGTCCTTGCTGTTAAGTTTATTTCTCTGTGGTAACATATTTGTTTTAACCTAGTCTATAAGGCCTACCTAAAGCTTTTTCAATTCTGCACTCACCCTGACTCAAGGTACTTCATGTCTAGAGTATACAAACCTGAGTCTGCCAAACTCCTTCAATGCTTTCATTATAGGTAAGCATACTGAAAAAATTACTTGGTGGTTTTTACAAAGTCAGTCAACAATTTATATTTGTGAAAATGCTGCTTTAGACCAAAGCTTAACTTCTAAAAATGTATAATACAATTTTAGCTGGTATACATCGGCAAGGGTGGCATGGCATAATCAACTACATTTATTTAAAAAAAAAAAAGAAAGAAAGAAATCCTCTCTGGATTAAAATAGACAGCAGCTTCCAGGTGGAGAAGAGGGGAAAATAAAACAAAACAAAAAACCCATATGCACAAAATGATGCCTGGAGCAACCCAGAGTGTCATGTGCTTTCTGAACAGTTAGGAAGTCAAAGACCCATAATGATACGATCCTGTGGGTTGTTTAAACACTGATGTTGACATAATAAAAACATTTTTCAAAGGTTCTAATGGTGTTAAATATATCTACTCATTCATCTTCTGAGCTGTCGGGTAGATGTTAGATCGGGTACATTTCTAATTTGTTGATCCATTTTTGTTAATAGTTTCAACCAGTCAAAGAAAAATGAAAAAAAGAGAGGGAGAGAGAGAAATAAATGACTTTCAAAAGCCAATCACCTTAGGCTTTACAGCTACAAGCAAAGTCAGACCTACTTTATATTTCCCTTTACTTCTCTGGCAGACTCTAAATTTAGCCACATAACTGTTATTTCATACGATTCCTATTACAAAGATTTTTGTCACTGAGTTGAAGAGAACATTACACGATTTGGACTTCTTACTCTCTGCCAGTCCCTTGTCCTGGACGCTACACAGAACTCCCAGCTCTGACTGATCAGGGCTTGGAGCTCATTAGGCTGTTCCTCACGTTAAATTACAGAAAAGGGTGATATATTTATAATACAGCTTGCGATGCTATAAAATGGCTCATCAATCTGTTTTATTCATGGAAAGTCCACATAAGGCCACTAGTCTGTTACTGGCAATAAACCTTGGGTGCATCTTCAAAAGACCTGCATATTAGATGGTGATTTATGTCTCTGTCCAAGAAATCAAACATGATAGTAACAAGACAAGGGATAACTAGACAGATACTTTCAAAAGCAATGTGATTTCAGTAGTAAATCAGTTGGGTATAACACATACAGGCTTGAGAGAAAGACAGGCGATGAACATGTATATATTAAAGGAAAAGTAAGGTGTTAAAAATAGCAATACTAAGTACTCAGATCTTAAACCTTTCCCAATCTGTTCTCTGCACTATATTTCTTACAGGGTAGCTCACAAATTCCATTATCTTCCATTTTATAACCAGAAAGTTCTTATTAAAAAACAATGACATGTCCTAAGTCAAGCCCCTTAATTCTGTTTAATAAGCATTTGTCTAGCTGTTCCGAAACCATAAAGTATAAGGCATTTCTAACCAGAAGCAAAAGTCTGACAAAGAAAATGAAAACTGTTTAGAGTGAATATAAGAAGACAAAATAATTAACTGAATTATACTTTTCCTAACAGCCCTTTTATATGAACCTTTTTTGGTCCAAGAGTCTGAAAACCCCAACTTCTTAAAAAAGAAGTTTAAAACTAACTCTAAAGTAAATGATTTTTTAACCCAGGGGTTCTTGGGTTTGTTTGTTTTTTAGGTTATAAAAGAATGATTCCAACTGTTTTAATGTGAAGACATTCATGTAAGTAATAAATTGATCCCAACACAAGAGCTCAAGATGCCTTACACGAACTTGCTATTTGTATCTTCAATTGGCCACTTTTAAAAAATCCACTTCAAGGAAAGATTAATATTGGATTACATAAATTCAACATATTACCAGGTAGCCTGAGTTTGTCTGCAGCATTGTACTTGGAAAAGAAAAGCCAAACATGTGAATGTCGGGTTCTTTATACAGAAGCACATGTGCTGGTCCATCAGTGTCTTGTATTCTGCTTTGGGCAACACTGAAAGGTACTGGAGATTCCTCATGGACAGCTCAATCTCACAGCAGCTGTGCATGAAGCAACATTCTTAAAAGCAAGGGGCAGAAGGCACCCTCCTTCAGTTTGAATGAAGCAAAGCTCTCAGCTTCCCTAGGAAGGCACTGTGCAACCTTCCCTGTACTCGGGGCAACATGCATGCATGTATGTGCAAACCCCTCTGTCTCCTGAAGGTCATGCTGCAGCCTCTTCTTACTGGCTCACAGGTTCACATTATGTGGGCTTCATATTCTTATTCAGATTTAGCTGACATAAATATGAATTCCAAATTTACACTAGTTTGTTCAGCTAAAAAAAATAGTTGATTTTGTAAAGGAAGTAGGAAGTATTTAAATGCTACAAAAACGGTTTAAAGTTCTGCAGAGTTTATGATGAGAAAGAGAACAGTGACATCACATTGACTGTTGGATCTACGCAGTTAGTTCCAGAGGTGGCTACTTTCCTCTCATCTCACCTGTCCCTAAGGACTTTGGAACTGAAAAGAAAGAGAAAAGCGGCCAAAACCATATACTTAAGTGGCCTCACACTGAGATTTCTCTTTTCATATGCACAAAAAGAAAATACTCTTTTCTTGTCTCCTCAAAAACACAAAACACAGGCACACACCTGCACACTCACACACCTGATCACACACAGTGGACCTCCAGGATATCTTACAGATAAATAAAATTTAAAACAAAACCAGAGTTCCTTTCTGTGTATTTTGAGACACACACAAATACACTCACTCCAAGATTCTTTCCTTCCATGTTCTGTCACAGGCAGCTCTGGGATGGGGGTGGGAGTGGGGGTAAGGGCAGCTGGTCGGGAGGGGAGAACAGAAGCGGTTTCAGCAGGCATCTGTTCTCCCTGTGCCTGAGAAGTGGACACTGGCATCTCTTGCCGGGGCTTTTCCTGTGGGGTTCATCTAGTCAGCAGGGTGGGGAATAGTTGTCTGCACCATACCAAGGTCAGCCCGCTAGGTCTGACAGTCTCTGTCTCCATACAAAGAAAAGAATCAATACTTTTGGACTACGGCTGTGCCCTCAGTGTAAAACAACAAACATGCAGCGGCTGACATGTTTCTAGGTGATTTGTGGCAGAACCTCTCCTCTGATCTGTATCCAGGAGCTGCTGGGTTACTGCTTGGTGCTTTGCACTTCCCCCACCCCATTCTGTGGCCCCCTCCTGCCTGGCCCAGCTCTGTGATGTCTAATGCTTTACTCAGGTACAGAGGCGGGCGTTCTACCCTACAGCTACTTGTCACTCAATAAATCACACCTAGGAGCTCAGTCTGCACAGAGTGATCTGAGCTTTAACAAAGGATCAGAGGGACAAAGTACAGGCAAGATACTGTAATTATAACAAAAATAAAACATTCAGGGAGAGTGACAAAGGCTCAGGCAGCAAGGCCTGGAAAAAAAATGTCACTAGAGACTGTGGCTTCAGTCCTGTTTCTGGGTTTCGCTCTTAATGTACCCACCCACCGTTTATTTTTGTTGTTGTTATATTTTGTTCTGATTACAGCTAGTATAACATAAGCGCTTTTGATGAGTGCTTGGAAACGAACAATGCTCACCTCAGATTTTTAAATCTTTGTAAGCTGGACAAAAATCAGAAACACACAATATCTTTATTTTGCCCTTACCTAAAATTGTTGTGTATGAAGCCACAATTCTCCTCACATGGCACAAAATGTGGACTTATCTGAACAGCCAGGGAAAGGTTTAGCTTTCACAAAACATGCTCATTTTGTCCACATTAACTTGGAAATAACTTTCATAAAATTTTAACATATATCATATGTTGCTCAATTTGCTTCTGAATAATTTTATACTGATCTCTTCCTTTTTGCCATTACCCCCAGATCTATTTGCCAGAGTCTGAACCATTAGCCAAGGAAGATGAGAAGGTTTTGGACAGTTTCTTCTGTTCTAAATATTTTAAACGCGGCCGTTTGAGTTATTCCAGCAATTTCAGTCACATCAGACACCTCTTAATGCAGAAAAAAATGATGTTCCATCATGGAGACCTCACACACGTCTCCACTGTAACTGTTGCTGATGAAAATAAAAGTGAGTTAGAATATCTCTACACTTCCTTCCTAGTCAATCAATGCCTGACAGCACCAGCTCCTTCAGCTATGTACTTCAGCGATGATGGATCAATAACTGTGGTTTAACAACAGGGAGCCACCAATCATTATACGGATGATTAAAAGGGGTCTCACTCACATACACCTCTGCAGAAAGAGCAGGCCATGGGATCAGAATACTTGCCACATATACTTCATACTACAGAAACCCACATGAAGGAGAGGGAAATGGAGGCTGGAGAGTCATTAAGATGCAGATAAAGGAAATATGGAACACTTCATGATTACATCTGTTTTTAGCCCCTGCTATCACAGAAACCTTAATTCTCCAAAATTGAATAAAATGAAGGCAATGTATTAGTATCATTTAAGAGTTTGAATTTGTCATGTACATTTCACTGTTAACATACATGAACAGTCATACACACACACACACACACACACACACACACACACACACACACAGATGTAAACGTAACTCACTTGGAAATCTCTGAAGCCATAGCTTTTTAATCTTGCTATATTGAAAATACTTATTGACTATCTAAAATGTCTAAAGGATCATAAAAGGACAGAAATGTTTCATTTAGGAATAGGCAAGAATATGCCAAGCATGGTAGATAAATTAAGGAAATAAATTAGGTTCTCAAGAATTTAGTTTCTTTTAAAAATAAGTATTTCAAAAGGTAATTAATTATATAACTGCCTTCATGTACATTTACAGCCTTTACAGGATATAATCTTATATTCACTTACTATCAAATCCTTTCTTTTGAAATAACAAAATTCTCCACATTGTTGATTGCCGGTTCTTACTTATTTAGAATAGGAGTAAGGCACAGTCCTGGCATAGTTAGTAAATGAACACATGTTGACTGGAGATCATTCAATTTTAACACTGTTCTACAAGCCATGGATACACTGACCTCTAACATCCATAAAGATGAACAGGATGGCTCAGTGGGTAAGGCTGCTTGCCACCAACTCTGAGTTAGATTCCCCACCAAATATAGTGGAAGGAGAAAACAAACTTCTGCGAGTTGTACTCTGGCCTCCACATGTGCTCCGTGGCACATGCGCACTCACATACACATATCCATCCATAAATGTACAAAAGATGAACAAGTCACAACATAACCCCCACATGTGATCATAAGTACTTCAGCAAAGGGATATATAGGAAACAGACCATCATCAAGGAAACACTTGGGAATGTTTAGATTCATTCAGTGCCACAAGAAAGATACAAAAGGGACAGTTGCTGGTAGCTGTGAGTAAATTGCAAAAAGCTCCTACCATGTATACACACACACACACACACACACACACACACACACACACACACACACACATGAAACAAATGTGTAAAGATAAGAAGGCTGGGTACAGAATGTGCAGGGCAGAGAGGAAAGACTGTTTAACTCCGTGCAAAGAACACACGGAGCAAACGAAAACCCAACTCACCCATCACAACAAGACATGCAAAGTGGTGAAAGAAGTGACAACTCTGGAGAACACTGAAGACTTTCTATCTCATCCAACACTCCAGGAGAGTTGCTTATCATGCAGGGAGTGCAGAGGTACAAAAGCAGTAAGGTAGCCAGCTTCAGAGGGCACACACCCACAAGTAGCCTCTCCAGAGGCTGATGCAGAAGGACAGCAGCTCATGGCCCTCCAGCCTCATGAAATTCAGTCTTAAAAAAGTTCTGAGGGGATGGAGGGACAGCTCTATAAGAGTACTCCTCTGCCCTATGTGAGATCCTGAGAACCATGGTTTAACCACTAGTACTACACAAAATAATAAGAAGGAAGTTATAAGGCTCAGATCAGATCTGCACATAATGAGAAAGATAGCTAAACCCATGTTGAAAACAGAGTTTAGAAAAACAATCTAATGGGAGTTCCCTGGATCCTTTTCAGATTTGTTGAAATCTGTGCACAAAAACGTGCACAGAAATAATGTCAACAATTTGATGAGTTGTATATGTTCACATTATCATCTCCACAATTAAGGTAATAAATGCATATCTGACCGTCTTCCTTTAAGGGATTTTCTACTTCTGTTTTGTCATGTATTAAGAATACTCATGGTGAGATCTATCTACTGTCCCAACAAACTTTTAGCACGCTTAGTAATTAAGTATAGGCATTGTAGAGAATGGAAATTTATAACCACTGAGTAACAAGTTTTCCTAACAGGAATGGCTTCACTTTGAGTACTGAAATAAGGAAATAGCACCTTAGTTGCCATTTGAAATGGAAGAAGTGGGCAGGAACTGGAGAAAAGGGGCAGTTAAGGAGGATTTCCTGGTTTCTGACGTAAGTGGCATCAGAGGATAGAACATGGACAGCGAGACCACTAACATGCAACAGAGGCTTTTTACAGGCTAAAATTGGACACTGAAGTCTTTAACTTCTGCCCACCTCCACCTCCAGCTTCCAAATGGATCCACTGAAACAGATGAACTTACAAACAGAAAGCCATATAGAAAAGTCCAGGCTAGAGACAATTGGGTAGTAATCAGAAAATTAAATGAAAATTAAAATAACAGGACTATGTATAATCACTCACAGTATGCAGGGGGAACAAATAATAAATGGTATCATGGAAAGACCAATACTTATAACACACAAAACTAAAGTATAAAATAACAAATTAGAAAACAAGGATTGAGATAAGAAAATGAAATATCAGATTTCAAAGATAAATAAAGATGGTTAAAGAACACCAAATGTCGTAGAGATAAAAGTAAAAACCCAAAATGCATAAGATGAGGTCAGCTTTCCACAGCCACTGTGGAAAGTAGCAGACACAAGCTAGACAGGGAGAGGCCAAGGCAGAAATAAGCTAAGACACACACTCCCCTTTTTAATGGGAGTTCTGAATGACAATGACAAGGGACTGTCAGACAGGGACAGGGCATGATCTAGGCATTTATTAACTGAATGAAATAAATCTGAACTAGAAGAAAGCTTGTCTTACCTTTAGAAAACTTAGTTTTCTGAGTGATGGAACAGTATATAGTCCCTGAAGATGATAGGAAGTTACTCATAATACTACAAAATATGAATACATAAATATGCATGGCCTATATTATATCCTTTCCATAGTATCATAGAACATTATCACTTAAATCATAACTTGGGAACTACAATGGATATGCCATTTTGCGTATCTTATGGAAGTTGGTGTTGGAAGTGCTTTTTCCAAACTCTGATTTTTTTCAAAACTGGTACATCTAATAGATGTAGCAATACATTTCAAACAAATAAACTCCCTTAGGAAAAAAAACAGAGGGTCAATAGTAGACTTCCTACAAGAGGAGGACGACATCCACAGCACCCATGGATGAAGGACCAGTTGCAGTGGGTGAGCATCTGTACTGTGGCATCACTGTGGTGGTTTAGTAACTACAGCAGTGCTATGTGCAGAAAGAATGGAAATACTCATTGTTAAACTCTTTACAATGGACAGCATTTTCAGAGTGTGTTTTTAAGAACATCTGCAATAATTCCAAAGTACAGGAAAAGAGAGCAGCCATAAAGCAGGAGAGAAAGCAAAGAGAATGGGGTTAATATTGAACAGGCCATATATTTTAGTCAGTTTTCCTACATGTCACTGCAAAACAAGTACACCTCAGTTTATGCTGCCTGAAACTAAAGCACACATGAGCATAGCCAAGAGCTCTTGGCTAAATGTTTGGTTTGGTTTCATTTTTTTTTAAACCACGAATAGTTCCCATATTGTTCAGGATGTCACCTTTTGGAATCCATGTCCCTCCCCTATGAAATAGACTAAGCCACAATGAGAGGGAACAGTTCCAATGTCAAATTCTTAGCAATTCCTTTATCCTTCTAAATTCTGGAAAAGATCATAGGTCTTATAAGTATGTGCCCAACCCTTTTCCTCCTGGGCATCAATAAACAACTCAGTATGTCTCTTAAGGAAAGGCTGCATTTTAACACAGCCAATCCACTGAATATCCCATAACAGACAGCCACACTTACAGACACCCATGTCGGCACTCTCTTAACCCTTTCACCTCTCCCACTCTTGTCTTCACCTTTATCCTAAACTCTTCTCCCTTTCAGTGCTTGCCAATGGCTGAGAAGTGTAGAACCTATTGACCTGACATTATCCCAACAGAAGATATTATGGCAACCGTTTACATAGTCTTAAAATAATCAACTAGGTTCATAACTTAGATTAAGCAGATGTATGAACTATTGATAATTGCAGCAGGTCTGCTTAGAATGAATTAAATTTGAACAGGGTTCAATTAATAGGTAGAGTAGAGTACAGACTGGTTGGATAGATGACTACAGGAAGGAAACAAAAAAGGCGGCAGGGTGGGGGCGGCACTCAGGTGAGAATACAAAGGGTGCTAACAGTATTCCAGACTCCACCAAACTGCCATGTTTCCTTTGTGTCCTTTTGAGGTTCAAGGCTATTGAAAGGTGCTTTCTCAACTTCACCTAGCCTCTACCTTGTTCCTGTTTTCCAGGTCTTTTAAAGTGATTCTTTCCTCTGCTGGAAGATTCTAGAAGCTTGCCCCATATACAGCTCACTCCAACATTTTATTAAGTCTCTTTTGATTTGGCCATTCTAACATCATCTGGGAATCTCTCTCTCTCTCTCTCTCTCTCTCTCTCTCTCTCTCTCTCTCTCTCTCTCTCTCTCTGTGTGTGTGTGTGTGTGTGTGTGTGTGTGTGCCTTCATCCCCATTTTTAATTTTTTTTGTTTTCCTCCATAGCCCACATTATATTTCACATCATTTTGCCAACTGATTATCCACTAGAATATAATATCCTAGAGGATAGGACTTCAACATGTTCTGAACTATACTCACAGCAACCATATAAGTGCCTGAAAACTATACACTTCATTAAAAGTATGTTAAATTAATGTTTGCTGAGTGAATACACAAAGCCACTGCTTGAAAGTAACTTCATAAACCTACCTTCTCATCTCCATTAAGTTTTAGCCATATCAGGAAGTCTTCCCACAGAAAACCCCGTGCTTTCAAGCATCAAGGACCAGCTCAAAAATACTTGGTTTCTAACCTTTCGCCACACAAAATCATCGTTACTTTCTCATCTGTACTTCCTGATCTTAACACAGAAAATTACCATAATACTTATCACTCTGTAACCCTTGCTCATGAGTGAGCCTCCTACTTCACAGGAGGTATAAGCTGCCTATTGTGTGGCACAGGCTGTATTTGGCATCCAGAAAGAAAGGCACATTTTCTGTACAGAAAGTTAAAAAGAAAGAAAAACAAGATTCATCTGAGTGCCAGCAAAATGTTCTAGGCAACAGGACTACCATCCAAGATCTCAATCACAAACACTCAAAAAGGCAAATGCCACCATTCTCATTCACATAGCATTAACAAGGCTCAAGAAACTCACCTTCCCAAAGTCACATGGTACAACTGAAGTTACAACCTAGAGCTCTCTTTCTCTGCTCCTGGAGAGAAGGAAAAAGGCAAAGCCTAATTTGTTCCTGTGTCACCAGAGGATCGCAGAGCAGCAGGTAAAACACTCATTCAAGTAGGAAATCTTAGGTAAACCACGCAACTTTCCTCAAAACAGCTTCCTTGTTTATAAAACTGTTGGTACTGCCCACCATACCTCAATTCCAAATTCATGAATAGAGGTCAACTTCAACAGAGTATAAAAGAGTGGTTAGTCAATTAGAGATCTCTATGGTAGTTCCTCAGAGACGAAACCATGTGTGGGCCATAGAAAAGACACCTTTACCTCACATGCCAGGAACCCTGTCAGGTCAGTGTAATCAGTTGTTTCCCGTCTGCAGGGACCCTCTCAGCCCAGCCCTAATGCATTCCCATTGCTCTGGAGACTGTCACAGCAGCTACGAAGTCTGCCCATCTCATTCTCTTGCCTGTTTTTTAAATTTTGTCATGTGATTATTTATCAGGTCAAAGGGTCTCTAAAATTAAAAAACAAGACCACTAATAAATAAAATTTCTTAAAATGTCTTAAAGGTCTTTGTAGATGTCTTAAGAAAATTATAAAACACCTACTTCATAATTAAATACTAACTGGGGATTTTCTGAAACTCAAATATTCAATGAATAAAAGTAATTTAAAGTTAATCTGAACTCCTCTAGCTTCAAAGACAAACAGCAGAGACGCGTCTACATTTTTGAGTGTACAGCAAACCACATTAACAATCATCTTCAAACCACCAGTTATTTGAAACAGCTGCAAATATGTTTCCCTTGAAAAATAGGCTGGGATTTAGAGCCTTACAAGGTGAGAGCAATTCAGTTAACCATTACAAAGGAAGGTCCGCTTCAACCATTAAACTCCCACTAGTTCCTTTTTAGAGGCAAAACATTCACTCAGTAGCCCCTAAGTATATTTTGGGTACTCAATGGGTATTCTGGTGCTTGAAGGGGTTGATGTTGTGCATTAAGATGTTTTCAAGCATATGATACAAAAACAGTAGACACTACAACCCTATAAAGTCAACGAGAGACCAAAGCAAAATTTTATGTTCATGAATCTACCACACCTCCAACAGTTTTTTGTTTGTTTGTTTGTTTGTTTTTGGTTTTTCCTTTAGTGTGGGGCCTTTAAAGAGGCATGAATTACAATGAAGCATGGCCAAAGATAACTGAGCAGAGTTTTACCTAACCCTGAAAAAAAAATATCTACCTTAAAACAGAGCAAGGAACGTCTGATGCCATAACACTGACAAAAACTTTCTGCTTTCAAACACCTTCTTACTGAGGTTAGTTTAAAAAACACTAAGCAAGTACTCTAGATATCACCACTGGGCTAGCAAGAAAAGGTCTAACCCTGATTAATGCCTTTGTTTTCCTGAGCCTGGCTGAAAAGAAGTGCCACAGAGGAAAGAGCAGAATCAGTACTGGTGAAAGCAGTGCTCCATGACAGTGGAGCTGGATAGGGAGTGCTCCATGACAATGGTGCACTGGAAAGGAGTGTTCCATGACAATGGTGCACTGGATGGGGAGTGCTCCATGACAATGGTGCACTGGATGGGGAGTGTTCCATGACAATGGAGCTGGTTGGGGAGTGCTCTATGAAAATGGAGCTGGTTGGGGAGTGCTCCATGACAATGTTGCCCTGGATGGGGAGTGTTCCATGACAATGGTGCACTGGATTGAGAGTGCTCTATGAAAATGGAGCTGGTTGGGGAGTGCTCTATGACAATGGAGCTGGAAGGGGAGTGCTCTATGACAATGGAGCTGGAGGGGAGTGCTCCATGAAAATGGAGCTGGATGGGGAGTGCTCCATGACACTAACTTGCTGCACATTGTGCAGATCCCTGTGGGTGACCTTAGCTGTCATCTGCCCCCACTGTTGATCATTAGCACGCTAATTCTTTCCAATGCTGCCCTTTGGCATAGTTATGATTCTTACCAGGCCCTCTAGCCAAAACTTAAGAGAATCCCAATACCCAGGAGAGTGCCACTATACCTACACAAAATGCTGGTCCTTCAGCTCACAGTTAAACCAATATGTAGCCTCTGCCCTTGCTAGGACTGGGATGGAGGAAGGAACTAAAGAGAATTTAGCTGTGTAGGAATTAACTACACCTTGAAGATTTCTCTAGGTTAAAACAAAAACATGGCTTCTATAAACTGCATGGATACTAATCTTGTCTGATGCTAGGCACAGGGTTTACCAAAAAGAAATCCCTGAAAATTGCAGAAATAAAACAACAAACAGGGAGATTAACATTTGGTGGGGGAGAAACACCTATCAACAAGCGACCATGTAAAGAAAGGTAGTTGTTGTCTTTAAGTAACATGCTAGCACATTTGCTCTGGAGCAAACTAGCCTTGTTTTAAACCTGACTCCATCGAGCCTCATTATATTAACTTTATTACTACGATAAAGAATCACTAAGGAAAAATAGGTAATTCGGTGACTGGGACTATATCTGATCTTAAGGTTGACTCTATCAAATTATTTTTCTTTTCTTCATTTATAAATTGAATTAAGTAACTCATTGATGGGTAATGAACCCAAGCCTCAGGCTTGCCAAGCATGTATGTTGAACTATACTTCAGCATGTTTGGCTCCTTCCCCATACTCCTATCCCCCGGAGCTGAGGACTGAACCCAAGGCCTTGTACTTGCTGGGAAAGTGACTAACCCCAGTAAATGCTTTTCGATTCTTCCTTTCATTCACTTATGCTAGTCATCACATTATCTACTCAGCAAGTAGCATATATATGAAGGCACTGTACTGTGTAGTGGAGGGACATAAACAACATAGGGCCATGAATGAAGATACTATCTATTATAACCACCAGTAAGAAAAAGAATGAAGCCAGGTGTGGTAGTACACACCTTTAGTCCCAGCACTCAGGAGACAGAAGCAGGTGGATCTCTGAGTTTCAGGTCAGCTTGGTTTCTAGAGCAAATTGTTCTAGGATAGCCATGGCTATAAAGAGAAACCCTGTCTCAAACCTCCCCCTCAGAAAGTAAAGACTAAGATTGAGAACAATTTCAAGTGTGTGGTAGGAACAAACATACAGAAAGCTGTGTGGACAATGGCCACAGGGACAAGAAAGGCACAGTAGGCAGTGGGTTAAGTTGCAAAGGAGTTCTTTTTAAAGAGAGAGAAGTTCCTTGAGCTGAGCATGAGCCAAGTGTACATTACCATATTGTCTTGGAAATGGCATGCTCATACATCTAAAGAAAACTTATTTTTTCACCAGAAGTAATTATTTGGCGACATTTTCTGTTCCCTGATTATCACAAAGTGCTGCCTTGATACTGCAGAGACTCTGCCTGTTCTAAACATAAGGACTTCTTCAACCAGGGAAGTGCTTTAGAAATGACTGGATTGGACGAACACAGGACAGATATGTAACTTTTTTTTTTATAAAGTCCTTATTCTAACCATCTAAAATCACAACAAATTTTTCTTTCTAATTCACATAGTCTAACTTCGTTGTTAACTCAAAATTTCCAAATTTTCTTTACTCATAATTAGGCATTAGTTTTATTAAAATGATAAGCTGAAAACCATCTAAAATGTAAACTCCTATCTGCTGAACTCACCACAGGAAATCATCAGAAACTGAGAAAATACAGATCATGTAATTAATTTCTAGGAACAAATACAATAAGAACTCCCAGAATTAAAAGTAGCAAGGGAGCTATCTGCAATTAAGATTTTATTTGACGAAGTATTAGTGGTATACTGTTGTACTTTCAAAGAATCTGTATTACTTGTAAAATAGTTCTGTACTTAAAATACTGTGTGTGATACCTTGCATAAAGTTTGAATTTCTATTCTAATAAATAAGAGGTCATGAGATGTTTAATATATTTCCCCACAAAATAAATCTTTCCTATGAAGTTCTACCTTCTAACATATTTTCCTACAGAACTATATTTTGCCCAAGGGCATCTCTATCTATCTGGTTTTGGTCTCATCTTCAATTCTCTGTTTTCTTCACTACAGTAATTTTGACATTCCCTTGATCTCTGCCATCTTTGCTACAAATGTTGTCTCCTAGAATGCTATATAGATCATTTATTTTGCTTCTTTTATCATCACCCTTTCAGTAAGAGGCAGGAAACATTAAAAACAATTAGTGTAATTAATTAAAACAATTTAAAAACACATACACAAAAAGGTTGCTACTAACCAATACTTTCCATTTCCTGAATGCTACAAAGCAACTGACAGTTCAATAAACAACATGTAAACTATGCTGACAATTTAAGTTAAAATGTCTTTCAAAAAACTCACAGCTCAACCTCCACTGCTGAGACCTAGGTGATTCTGTGCTCAACTCCTTCAACACTGAGCACACATCTAGACAATCAAAGACATTTTCTAGGTATCTAAAAATGGCAAGTTTATTTTTTTTTGTGGTTGGTACAAAATATGATTAACACTCATGTATATAGTATCACAGTTTTAAGGTGGTAAAACAAATCTACCATGCTTTGAATAAATTGTATCTGTTTCACATCAATAAAAATTAGCATTATTAACATCAATGCTTGCTTTACTGGTATTTTTTTCTTTTGATTTCTTTTTCTACTTTACAGTTACAGTAGTCATACATTCCAGTTCAAATGTTTATGAACTAGTGCTAATGTGGTATTTCACTAAAACAAAAAAGAAAAAAATTAAGGCAACAAGAAACACTGTATGGTTCCAATTTTAAAAAAAATCCTAGTTGGTCATATATCCATAGTCTCAGCAATCAGGAGTTAGAGGCCAAAGCATTATAGTTGGAAGCAAGCCTGGGCTACATGGTAAGCCTTGTTTCAAAAAACAACAAACAAATAAAGAACTAAAAACTAATTTCAGAGGCATACCTTGCACACATGCACAATTCATATGCTTAGTGCACATGCAAGTGTTATGAAACTATTGTTGGTAGTATATGTATGGTGGTTCATCCAGGAAAGGTAGTAAGATGTAACCATCAACTTCCTTTACCCAACTCTACTTTGTAACATCAGTATTTACTTGTTTAATAGCTAACCAAGTTCTGTAGTGCTACAATTATTTGGGGTGGTTTTGTTTTGTTTGTTTATTTATTTATTGTTTTTGTTTTGTTTCACTTTGGAGACTTAACAGATCTAAAGATTAAAATACACATTCCCCTTGCAGGACCTATACTGTACAAAAACTAAGATACAGAAAACCAACAACTTCCTGGTCAGGACAACAATGCTATGGTTAACTGAAAATTAATGGTGGGACTCTTTACTTCTTACTAAATGTAATGATTTGAAGAAGTCATCCTCCACAGTTGATGGAATCCCTAATTATTCCCAAGTCAATTCCCAATTATAAGTGAAATTCATATGGTCAGGGTATCTTCAACTTCTTATTGATATGATTACATTAAATGAGATGGTCTTTTACAGCAGTAATAGAACAAGAAATATGGTGAAAGCAAATAGCAATCAAACTCTTAGTATAGAAAGAAGAAAGTTCATTTCAAGTTTACAGACAATGAAAGCAATATGGTATTCTTTTCCAGAATCTACTATGAGCAAGGCACATGCAAAGCAGCAGGATATACTGATAAACACAAATATGCATTTGCTCTTGAGAGGAGGAGTTTTCAGGTGAGCTTCCTTGTTCTCTAATCTACTGCCTCGGAAATCCCACATTCGTGCAAACACTGTACTTAAAACACACATATCCTTTGTGCGCATTGTTCCTTGGTTTGCCTGTATCACACCATGCAAAGATTAACATAGGTCACATTCATTCTGAATGTGCACATCTTCCTAACAAGTGCCAGGCACAATGGTCAGATGAATAGGACTAAGTATGGACCTTCCGTAGAACACAACAGAGTTCATCAGAGCTGCTTATCTTCATTTTATATGGAAGAACTGCCTTAGAAATGCAGATTATTTTAACACACCATTATATTGCCAGCACCTGTGAAGGCTCAGCCTGTTCATTCAGTACTCTTCATACCTGTGGCCCCTTGATGAGACATAAAGGATAGCCTGGGATCATAGTCCATCTTGTTACCCCGCCATTACTTTCTCCATCTAACGATGAGGTTGTTGCCCTGATCCCATGTGATCTCAGGGTCTATTGGCACATAAGTAAATGAGAGAAATGAACATTTTTAACAACCATAGGGTGTGCTTTAAGTCATTTTAAACCCTTCTAAGTTTTGATTAGTTCAGTGACTTGGGCCTTTGCTGAAATCACATCTTGAAACATTATTGTAACCATTATTGTGGAATTCACTTTCTGATTTTGATATATTGAGTTCTTTTCTTGCCTCTTCATACCCATAGATGTATAATTTGGGCTGGCTGTATTCTTTCAAAGGAAGAATTGGCAGGGTGCTTGCTGTTACTTAGGATAAGTATGTAATCTCTTTGACTTTCTCTTGTTGGGCAAACTGCCCAGTGAATATCAATTTTTTTTAGAGCTACAAATATGGTTTTAATAGATTCACAGATTTTAAATTATTATAATTCAGAGCACGTCTCTCCCAGGGTGAGCAAATAATTCATAACAATCCATGTAGATGCAAAGGAGATGACAATTGATCAATCTGTATGTGAGTACATTGACAGAGTTACTGCTGCTCTTTTCTCTACTAACCCTCCCCCCAACACTCATACAATTTTCACATGGAAAGAAATGCCTGTCTATGGGAGTTCAAATTAGTCATAATACCCACTTTGGGGACTGAAGAACACTTACTGTAAATCAGCCACTCAGAAACCACACTTGACATATTTTGGTTCTAATATAACTGTAAGTTGCATAATATTGTATGTATTGATTGGCTCTTGAGATTATAATGGAAAACAACTGCCATACATTGAAAGTGACCAACCACAGGTAGAAAAATTGTTCCTGAAAATACCACAAACAGAATAATTTTCTTTATAATTTAAATCTCCTTGTCCTTTACACAGTATATTCTAACACACAGTTGAGGCTGTATTTTTACCCTAAAGGCCTTTAAACATCAAGCTATCACCTGGATACCTCACTCAGACTCAGAGAAGTTCTAGCAGAATAAACTGGATTTCTTCTTTAATGATGCAGTGGTGTGATTTCTTAATCAGAGAAGAAAAAATCAGAAAACAAAAGAAAACAAACAAACAAACAAAAAAATCTCACTAGGTAACAATTCCCAGATTGATTGAGGAATTTAAAGCAGCTATAAAATCACTGAAAAATACACCTTTCTGATATTTCTCCACTCAGTTATTTTGCCTTTAAAAGAAAGCTGGACAAATTTTTAAATGTTAAGATGTTACCTATGAATTTGATTTGCAATGTGTGTCTTCTACCTTCCTAAATGAATGGAGAACGTGTTCTCCTCTGCTTCCTTAAAGTCTCTCTATTATAATAACATGTAATTCATTATAAACAAGGATAGCCAGAACCCAGTCATGCAGCACACAGAAAGAAACCAAGGTCAGCTCCTGTACTTATAAAAAGCAAAGGCTGTTTAAGACATGTTAGCTGCTTTTCCAAGTAGATAGGAGAGCCTTGGATGCCATTTCATTGCTTCTACATGGTCTGTGGTAATGGTTATAACTTGGGGACCGTGATTCTAAGTTAAGATATTTAAATACAATAAAAACATATGATAACTGTGTGGCTCTTGTGCTTCTGCTAGAAGTTGGTTTCTAAAACAGATTCTTTTGTCAAACAAGTAACAAATAACAAATCGCACTCAAATTGTTTGAGTTCCACTGGGGACGTTTTAGTTTCTCCTTACACTCTTTTCTTCTCCAACTCTTCCTCAACTTATCATGTGTCATGATTCAATAAAAGCATTAATTATACCTACTGAGGTTCCAGTGACCATCTGGAAAACTGCAGAGAAGGTTTGAGTCCATTTTTGAAACTCCTGCTAAGCAGTCAAATCAACATGTGGCACGATTTGGTAAACAACTCTTCCTTTAAGTAAAAATTAAAGAAAAAATGCTAAGGTAACAACAATCCCCTATTCCAAAATCGAAGACCCTGGGATATAATTGGGATGGATATTTTATACCTCTGCATGGACAAAGAAATGAACTTGTGTCAAAATAAGTATTGCCCTGGTCCTAACAGGAATAGTCAGAAATTACTGTGAGAAATACAAATAATCCTATCAAATAGCAAAGTGGTGCTTAAGGGTATAGCTGAATTTACCCATGAAGAACCCTACAGTATCTACAGATGCAGGACAGCAAATATTTCACAGCTCTGCATATAAAACAAAGGGAAATCATCATATGAGTTTCTCATTAACTTTGAATTTTCTCCATTTCACCTCTTGTTACAGACACATTAACCAATGTCACCACTGATAGCTAACTAGTTACTTTACCTTAAAGTTTCCCCATGTACTTATGATTACAGACATCACAAGCATGGAGTGGCCAGAGGGCCACAGGAATTAACAGGAAATGAGAGGCAACGTGTTAACATTTTTCCATTTATGTTCTGAGAGACATGCTTATGATGTGTCTCAGAAAGCCTTATTGAGGATAAGACCAATCAGTATTAGTACTGATCACCTCAACACTAATCTTTACATTGTTTTTCTAATATGATAATTCTTCTCCAAGTTCTTCCCTAAACCCTTCATAGAAGTTAACGTCATGATCTGTCTTGGGGAGAAACAGGTTAAACTAACTTTCAAATAATGTCCTAAAATGAGTGGGTTAAATAACAGCTGACTGCATCAAAATGGAAGAAAAGATGAGACGATGGCATAACTTATAGTAACAGCAACAAGCAAAGGTGGCAAATGAGAAAAGCACAGGAAGACTAGGTTTTTCACATTCAGATATAAGGTAACCTATGGAGAAGCCAAGCATTAAAAAAACTCAAGGAGTTTGCTACACTTAGCCTTAACCACAAATCTGTTTGGCTTTGTCAACAGGCCTTTATTTGGCTGATTTATACATCGCAGGACCTCTCATGGGCTCAGTCATATGCATCACTCCCAGGTAGGAACATGACAAACAACTCCTCCGAGCTGCTTTCTCACGGTGCTTTGAAGCCTCCCTCCTATCAAATGTTAGAAGCTGCATCTAGTCAGTAGGTTGAAGACAGCAGCTGGCCCACAATTAAGTCACCTCTTAACCACAGAGAATGCCCTGTTGCACAACATGCCTCTGCTCCAGTCAACAGACACCCTGATCCCAATACTTGTTTGATACATAGTATCAAAAAGGCCTCCAGAAAACTTACCAAACCACAGTTTTTATACCTGCATAGTTTAACAATGTCTTGCAACCTAAGCTGTATAACCAAGAGCTTAATAGTGAAAATGTATCAGAACATAAATTGTGAAGTCTTCTTTGTCATTCTTTTTTATTGGGTAAATTCTTAGCAAATTATTCATGGTGACTAGTCTTAATTTTTTTTTTTTGCCTTTCTTTTTGGTTACTGACTTCCAAAACCATAGCTATAAAACTATTGAGACTCAGGGATATTGTGATGGCATGATAAATAATCACTATTCAAACAGTGAACGTGTAACACACATGTAAATGAGATCAAAATGTCTAAATAAATAATACATCCAAATATTTTATTTTAAATGTTTATTACAAATGTTTATCAATAAAGAAGTTGATATTGCAAGATTAAAATAATCACAATTGAGAGTACATCAAATCATCCATTACTGCTCTATCTATGCACAATCCTAAAAGGACTGTTCTAGATCTATCCTCTGTAAGTTTAAGCAGGAACAAGTTCTATTCACTAAAGATTCTAAAAGAGGAAATTACTTATGTCTTTTTTCTTTGCAATTTATTTTTAAAATTATTGGGACAGCATTGTCAGAAAAGATTAAGCACAAAGAATATCAAGGCAAACTGAGAAGATCAGTAAATACAGATCTTTGACTTTCCCCAATGCCAAGTTTTTAACTTGTAACATAAAGAAATCAAATCATAGAGTCAGATAGTAGATGGCCATGGAACCCAGAAACAAGAAACTAAGCAAAAGTTGTGATTCAAATCGTAAATATCAACACAATTACACATTGCCAGAATTCCTTCTTGCATCTTTAAAGGTGTTTATATTCTTCTCCATAGCTACATTCATTTTCATACAAAAGATAAGGAATGGTCTTTGCTTATGTAAAGAATACACTATGTGACTAATAGTTATAAATAAAATTCCTTTGTACATCAAAGAAAAGGAGCCTTTTGTTTATTAAAGAAATTCCTAATTGGGTTCATTTATAAGTAAAACTTTCCTTTTATTTGAGACCCAGCAGCACAAAACAGTGTAGCTGAAGACAGCAGGTAGCTCTGATAATGAACTTTGCACAGTTTTGAGAAAATAATATCTGAATGCAATTTGTTCTTCTGGGGTCAGTAGATTACTGATTCAAAAGGATGAAAATCTCTGGAGACATTTTGAGATTTTTAAAATAAAAGAAAGAAAGAAAGAAAAGAAAACCAGACATACACCAAGGAGGGGGGAGGGAATCTGGCTAATTAAAATTTCCAGTTCTGTTGCTGTTCTATATATACAAATCCGCCGAGAAAGGCCTGCAGGATCAGACCTGTATGAGAAAAAGTATACCATCATCACATTAATTGTATTATTACTTCATAATGCCAACCAGCCAGGTTTATACAGAAGAGATTAAATAACAAGATAATCTTATAAACAATGCTCATTTCACCAGTGTACCAAATAAGTTTGATTTATATCACTGGCTATTTTTTTAATTAATTTATGCACCCACGTGCTTTAACTTACACAGACAGACACCTCCAGTGAGGCAGAGATAGACATTTAGTTAATGTCTTGACCTTTGAGCTAGGTTCATGTTTAGTCTTCTCAATGTTGTTAGTCACCAAAAATGAAGAAACTGCTAAGGCCCTGCATTAAAGCTAAGCGTGAAGAAAGAAAATGTTTATCTAGTTCAATACCCATTGCCCCCATCGACATGTTTAATTTCAGTTTGTATAACTTCACCAAAACTTGCAAATACAATTGCCCCCCCAAAAAGTTCTGAAAATTCTCCCTGTCTCCTCCTCTGAAGTTCATTTCATAATCAGCATCAATTTTAAGTGCCTTCCTTTGTTTTGATGTAGTTTCTACTGACAGAGTAGAGGAAAAGACTGCTCATTTTAAAACATCTGATGTTTGCTAATATTAAGGGGCTGGATAAAAAATTTAGACTGTACTCCTGGAAATCATTTACAAAGCAAAGATCACCATTTAACATTTAGAATACAACTGGGGAATATCCAAAGGTAAGAGAAATCTGGATCCATCTCAATTTTCTGAAGCAGATACCAAAACAGCATCTCAGAATCAGACTCATTCAAAGTATACCATCAGTGACATCATACAAAGGACAGTTCACACTTCAAAACTTTAAAAAACACAGTGTAACAGAGTACCCTGGTGTCAGGATTATTTTAATTCAGTCATTTTACAACTTCTATGGATAGTTTCAGTGTGGGGATGAGAATGTCTATTTACTTATTTAGTCAGGCAAGAAAAGGCTTTTCTCCTCTTTGTTATAAAACTTTTATTTATATATGTGATCAACGTTTATTTGTAAAACCTCAATACAATAACAGATGTCAGCTACATTACATGTTTTTGATTATAAATTCCTAGAGGGCAGAGACCCTATCTGTTTAGCTCACATTTTATAGGATGGAAACACAGAACCATACCCAAAAAGACACTTAAAGATGTTTTTAAATAATAACAACGATTTCAAGGGAACTTAGCCTGTTCCTGTGTTCCAAGAAACTCTACTGGCACTCACTGAACATTAAAGAAGACTTTTATGTTCTCAGGCAATTCCTTTCTTCGTATATCTACAAATGACACTTTTCTTTTGAAACAGGCTTCACTTAGCTGAGATGATTTCTATTTGGTAATGTTTAAGAGGTAGCTTTTCAAGAACATTAAGTGACACTACAAAGACAGATAGGAAAAAAAAATTTAAGAGCCAGACCCAAACACTCTATGCCTTAGCGTTGCTTCAGCACTTCTCACATGTCATGCAAGAAGAGTGATGATGTCATGGAAAACCTGGGGAGACTGGAACTTGAGTGCTTACAAATGAAGCCTCCTGAATGCGGTCCCACCAGGCTCAGGTGTGACCTGTATCCACATTCCTTATGTTCTTCTGGATCTCGTGGAACATGAGACTGATTGGCTAGATAACTTAGGCTTTAAAAGGCAGGGCAATGTCATGTAACATTTATTAATATCTAAAGGGATAAAACAAGCACATGGTATCATCTAGGCTCTGAACAATTTGCTGACGATTCGGGGGAGAAGTCCTTTAAAGTTTCTTAGCCACAGTTTCCAAGTCTTTAAGAGGAAGATACTGGATTTTATAATTTCCACTTGTAAAATTTTAAAGCATAAGGAAAATTATTGAGTCCTAAAGAATTCAACACACAACATGAGGCTCTGCTATCATAAAAAAAAAAAAAAAAAACCGAAAAATTTCTTTTACAAGTAACAGGAGGACTTGCATGTTCTAATATAAAGTATTGATGGTGAGTAACTCCAATCAAATATTCAAATATTCAAATGGAAGCTCATTGGTAAGTCTTATAGCTATACAAAGTATGGGTGTATAGTGCAATATATTTATTAAAACCACTCAAAATACATAATTCTTTATTCAAGGCAAGAACTAAAACTACCTATTTTTCTTTTTTTACCTCCTTTTCATATGAAATTGCTGCAACAACACTTAAAAAATTACATGAATTACATACCACATCTTACTCAGCATTCCAAACATTGATAGCATCAGTAATCAACAAAAAACAGCTTATGTTAAATCCCTCACCTGACATCCTCCCATAGAAACACTTATACCAAGAAAAAAGAATGCAAAGCTTATTTCATTCTTATTATACCCAAAATATTAAAACTCAAGCTATACAAATCCATGACTTCAATGCTATTTAACCAGGAAGTAAGTGCAGCAACAACAACACAAAAATGAAAAAAGGAACCAGAGAAATGTGAAAGTATCTAATATATATCTTGCCAAAATTTAAAACAGAGAAAACCTTAGCCATTCAACAATTTTCTGTATTTACTAATAAATTTCAAAAGCTGAATAGACTATCAATTTCCTTGTGTTTTTAAAAACAGATGAACAGAAAATACCAAGTAAAAGAAATAAATGAAAACCATTATCTTATTCAGTATTTTCTGTCCATTTTGAATTCCTATGACAGAAAGGTAAATAAAAGTTATTTTAAGTTATATAATATTTAAATAGCAAAGAAACACATTATTTTTCCAGGACTGTCTCCCTAATTATTAGCTGTTTGGTGACCAGAAGCTAGTGAAAATACATATAGCATAATAAGAATGGATTTACTGTTATTGTGTGCCATAAAAAAACAAAACAAAACAAAAAAACCTTACATACTGACACTATCTTCCCCTTTTCTATCCTTCCAGAAGTGCTAAGCAACACCAAAGAATTAAAATTTTCCCATTCCATTGCATCAACTAAAATTAAAACCAGAGGTAAAAATGGACGGAGGCCAGATACTACCAGTTACTCTGTTGGATTTTAAACAAGTTTGAAGTCAAGGGTTTCTACATAAATATCCTCCTGCATGGGAGAATTAAAACGTTCACCTGAACCTACTAAATTCTGAATAACACTGGCCAATAGTAAGTTTTACTCAAAAGCAGATAGAAGGGATGGCCCAATTAATATCCTCTATTCTTTCTTAAACCCCTTTATCAAATTCTTTCACATTTTTAAACCTACCAACAGTCCTACGACTTTATATATTCATGTGTTTTTCCCCCAAATTCAGTAATTGTGAACACCAATCTTTTCCGTAGCCGCCGGGAAACGCTATGGATGAAACACAATTGTAGATGGCTTCTGTGGAAGGTGGAAAATGAGAGCAAGATGTAAAGAGAAGCAAATCTAAAAGGGGAAAATTTAAAGTGAAAATACTGAAACAGTAAAAAGAACATGGAGAAAACACACAAAAAAGACACAACTGGTCAAAAAGAAAGGTTAAGAGGCAACCAAGAGAAGAAGGAGCAGAGCGAGATAAAATATTTGCAGTGAATGGCTCTTGTCCAAATCTTGTCAGAGCTCAAGCCCAACGCCTGCATCTTGTTTGCTGACAGCAAATACCTTTCTCCCCTCCCCCTTCCCCCCCAAAAAAAATGTTTTCTGTACCCAGGCAATCTCATTTTACTTTTCAATTTCTATGTTAGTTTGAATCAAAGGTTCAATGTTGAGATTTTGTTCATGTGTATAACAATAACCTTTATTTTGGAAATGTGCTTTGGAGCTAACACACCATTACTCGATGCACAAAACCTCACAGTTGCTCAGACCTTCCAAAAGCTGACAGTCTTTCCCCTCTGAAGAAGTCGGGATTGCCTGGTTCTCCAGCGCTTGAGAACCACATCTGAAATCAGTGACCTCTATCCAATCTGAGCTCTTCAGCTATCTCTACAGGAGGGTGGACTGTCCATCTAGAGCCTGAGGAGGAACTCCTGCCATGCCACCTTTACCTGCCGACTTGCTTTTTCCATCCACACACCTACGGTTCTTCGCTGGATGCACATACCCCATAGTCTATACCATGTTTCTCAGCATGCTAAAAACTGGTGGTACTCTCATTACTGTCCAGTTTCATATAAAAGTTCATTAAATAATATACCACTTTTGCTATATTGATCCTACAAACTGCAAGTCTGTGAAGTGGCTCAGTACCGTGTCATCGCTGTACAGCAACTTGTTTCATTTACAGTATCTGTTTCACTTCTACTCATGAGCTAATATAATTCAATTTTTTTTTAACTACACACAGGCTGCTAGACACATGTGCATGGCAAATGGAATCTGAACTTAGCTTAACAGCCTCATTTATTCCTGATGGTTTAAATTATTTCATCACAATTAATGACACCCCCTCAGCTTCCTGTGCAGCACCGCCAGATGTTCAGAGACCACAAAGCCACTCTCTTCTTTGACGGCTGGTGACAAGTCGTCCTCTGAAGGACATTCCCTAGGTGCACAGCCGGATGACACCTCCATTGCTTAGCACCTCTCTGCCTCCCAGAGTAACTATGAAGAGGAAAAAGCAGGAAGTCATGAGAAACCAGCAAATGTATTAGTTAGGGAAAATTCTGCGAGGTGATCTCAACTTGGAGAACTGAGCTGCTGCTGGAGTTTCTTACCTTGCTGTTTAGGATACAGCTCTACCTCCCCTGTCTCCACACCAGCATCTATGGGGTGTATGGAGTGCCTACAATGGCATGGGTCCCACAGGAATTTAAAGATCAAGCACAGTATGAACTTTTCCACAGACACCTTTCTCACTTTCGGTAATTTTATTTTGAGAAGTGTCTTGTCTTTAAGAGTGGGGGATTTGGAATTACTGTGTCTATCATGTTATTCTCTATCCTAGTCAATAAAAATGTTAAAAAGAAATACACTTTGGCAACTCTTTCTTAGTGGCTTTATCCCATTTACTTAGGCTCAGCAGGGCATTTGTTGTTTTTGTTTTCCCTGGGGCTACTGGGATTTTGTTGTTTAGTTTTGCCTGTTAATATTACTTCACTCATTTTGTTTAAAGGACATATTGAAAATCAAATTTCATATTTCCTGTCCTGTTTGTGATGACAAGCAGGAACAGCCATTTTACTTCACCACATTTAATAACAGTAAAAAAAAAAAAAATCTTAGTCTACAAATCAGAAATATTCATTAAATTCTTCATTTGAATTTTATGTAAAACCCAGATTCATATAAAATCAGAAAATCAGAACTCATAGGTAGCTAAGAAGGTGGCAGAAATAAACACACTAGCACCTTTACAATAAGAATTCAATACATGGCTCTGATTTGGAAAACATTTCCATAAACGAGAGAACATGTGGCAGACATTTTATGGATTATTTTTTAAATGTTTAAAAAAATACCCTGATCTTATTCAGGGAATAAGGGGCCTTTTCGTTTGCCAAAAAGTGTAATAGCAAAACAGAAAGGCCACCTGTGTCAGCCCACCCTCTAGCATGAACATGGACTATAAGGGCATTTTAGAAAATATTTTCAAACTGAGATGGGGGGGGGGGAATCACTATCAATACAGACTCTAAACAGATGCAAAAGACTTCTGTGATGTTAGTGGTTCTGTGTGTGGCCTCCCCAGCCAAGCTAATGCCACATGCCTCCCCACTCAGCATACTTTCTCTTTTACAAGCTACTTGTGATTAAAACTGCAACCTCCTACACAGCAACTTGGACAATGGGTACAAACACAGGGAAAACTAATCAAGCCAAACAAGGTGACTTTTCCACACCCTTAGGTGGATTTCTTAAATCTTATGTGACTATTACATTCCATAGGACACTCGACACTGAACATTTGGTATTAGTGTATTAAATGCTTTACTGGGGTGTCCTGTGGAATACACTATCTTTCTCGGAGCTGAGGGATTCAAGAAGGAGTTGTGAAGTGACACTCTTTGTAGCCAGCAGACAATGGTAAACTCTTAGCACTCCCAGAGTTGCATCAAATTTTCCTTGGACTGAAACTGAAATGAAAGTTCAATTACTAAGAGGTAGATAAGTAAAATAAACAACTAATTTCATACAGAGAAGTTGGGACAGCGTCATATGGACTTCATTCTGTTGTCTCCGAATACTTTATCTGAAGGGGAAAAGGAGCTGAGTAAACTTTAAACTCTCATGTAGGGATGTATTGCTTGTGTGTCCCTGGCAGATGTGGAAAAGAGATGAAATGGGCAAGGGAGAATCAAATATCCCTTCGCTGCAGGTTTGCTGAGGGAAAGAGCATTGCAAAGATCTCACATCTGGCAATCATTTGTCAATAGCTGGAAAGAGAACGGCAGGAAACTTTCTGGCTCTTGGAGAAGATGAAAAGACAAAAACCATGTCTGTCTGTCTCTCTCTCTCTCTTTCTCGCTCTCTCATTCTCAGAAATGTACAAGAACTACCATACTTATGCTATACCACCGCCACCCCCACCACCAAATTTAATGATCTTCAGAGATACCCTACTCCATGGTCAAAAACATGCAGTCACTTGACTTTTTAAAGCTGCAGTGTGTGTACATTTTTCAAATAAACCCCAGGGCTGATGTTAGAAAATCAAAATCAGTCAAGCATAGACCGCCTGGTACTTTGGGCAGGAATCCTTGTGGTTTAGTCAATAAACAGAATCTGAATGAAAGACACCACAGTAACTAGACAGTAACGTTTTGAACAGCTCTTAACCTGAAGGGAGGTGGGGGGATGGTGCGCCAGTGACCAAGGACATAAGGCTACCTGTCCACTTAGAGCTGAGTACCTGAAATGTGACTGCGTATTGCTTATTACATAGTCTTCTGTCTGCTGCTTGAGAGAGAGAGAAAAAAAAAGAGAGAGGGAGAGAGAGAGAATAATCTTATATGGGGGATGTTGTATGTAAAGTGGATCTGAGAAGGACTCTTTAAAAATTAATTTCACCTATCTAATAAGGTGGTAAAGAAACTTGTTTCCATTTTGTTCACACTGCTATACTACAGGCAATTTGCAGGCCTTGTTGTATGTTCTTAAAATGATCAGCTTTGTTCCCATAGGCTCCTCACACAATAAACAAAGTTTTCAAGATGCCCCATACCACATTAATTAAGTTCTCCAAAGTCACAGGAATATAAATCTGCTTGTGGTGATAGATAGACTTCAGGGGTTGCCGCTGGTTCACCCTCATGCTGCATTTAACTAGCAGTAGCTGCTGCTGTGGGGTGCATCCCTGTGACTCTGTAAGTGAATGCTGCAGGTTGTTTAATAACCTGGCAAATTCACAGTAGCTTGTCAAATTATTACAGGAACAGTGTCATCACTAAACAAGCCTGATCACGGTTAATTACAATGCAGACCAGAGAGCAGCCACAATTGTTCATTAATTACAGGAAGCACCTCATTTAAATTTTATGGAAATTTACACTTGCACCCTGGTATGTCTGGAAAAAAAAAAAAGAGAGAGCCTTCACGCATTCACAGAAGAAAGAAGTCTGTGGTTTATGAAACATCACAGTAAATTGTGTCTAATCTGGTATTGAAATATTGGCTCATTATTTACTCTAATTTTCTAAGCACTTCAGTGGTGAAAATGACAAAATCAAACCTCACATAGTGAACTCCCAACCAAGAAAATAAAATCACTAAGTTAACTGTAACGACTCAACCCATGAGGAGATGCAGTGAGGCTCAGAAAAGTAACTTTTTTATTAAACATTTGCTAAATATGTATCAGTATTTAGGAGGGTCTACCCTACAGAGGGTCTACCCTAGAAAGGCCCCTTCCTAGAAGGCAACTATACAGGTGTACAATTCTTTGCTGCTATTTACCAATTAAACTCCCAATCTAAGCAGAAAATGCCTAGCTTTGCATCTTCTTCAGAAGTCACTGAGGAAAATAAGTCAATACTTAATAAAGTGTACTAAAGTTGACTTTCTAGTTACTGGTCTATCAAACATATGAACCCCAAAACATAACAGATGCCTTTGCAAAAGTCAATCCAGGCACAAACTTGTAGGCTAGTTACTGAGACCAAAAATATGAGGATAAATATTGGAAATTTCAGAATTATTAAACCATGAAGCTGCTAAGATAGATGAAAATATAAGAACAAAAGGCAAGGATTTAAAAGGAAGAGGTTAAGGGCAGAAAGAGGCTGTGTGAGTCACGAAAACATAAATCAACTAAAGTATGAAACTAAGCCATACATGAGAGTGTATCCCTAAATGAAAATTCTTTTATAAACAAAGTATTGCTTCCAAAATGAGGTGTCCTGGAAGTTACTCTGAGAATGAGGCCAAGCAACAACCCTCTAAACTTTTACAATGCCTGACACTAGAGGAAAACCTAAGACCCAAGCAGCAAAAGCAGATAACTCTGAATTCCGTCAAGTGCATGGCACTTTCCCTCACATAAGAAAGAGAAACTAAATGTAATGACAAGAATGACAGCAATGAAGCTTCAAAATACTTCCGGAACAGTCAGTTGGTGGAACAGTCAGTTGGTAAAGGACAGATCCAGTTTATTGTAACTGACATAATATGGACAAAATAGGTATTGCTAAAAGGTATAGAAGCCATACACAGGGGAGGGAAGAAAAAGAGAAGGAAATGGTTTAAGTACGTCCTAGCTAATTCACCAATTTACCCTAGTTGGCAATCTTTCAAGGGATTTAATTTCCCCCTTCAGTCTACTAAAATAGTGCTAAAGAAGTAAGGAACTGGTAATGTGATCACTTTCCTTACTTTGAGAAGGACTGATTATCTTGTAGAGACCATAGTGATTTGTCAACCATCCTGTTTACCTACAGCTGGAATTTCAGTAAACATGACATTTACTTCTTTCCTCCTTCATTATGTCAAGATAATATGCTAAATAAAAATATGTACATTTTATTGTAGACTGGCACTGAAAACCCATTTTCTTCACACTATAACTCCAGGTTCAAAACACATTATCCAACAATCACCCTCATAAGCCACTAATGGTGACCCTAGAAGAACATTCCCATGTCATGCCAAAGGTCAAGGGTCAAGTGCTCCCCACAAGAAGTCTTCTGTCACTTCGGATCTGTATATCACATATGCTGTTAGTTTTCCAGAACTAGGAAATACATGATCATAACTCGAATGTGTCACACCTGCTTTTCTATTGTACCACATCCATACACCACCTAGACAGTATCAGCTTGGGACACAACAAACCTCAGGTGGTCCTCTCTAGGCCAAGAGCAGGTGTGCAAGAGATGGTACACCCTCCCTTTAGTACTATAAAAATTTAAGCCTCCCTATTTCTCCCTCATTATCACTATGAGGAACTCAAAAGTAAAAATTGTTCTCTTTTATTATGTATTGCATCTAAATCAGTGAAAAAATACTTTAAGATTGTATTCAGTATACTTATTGCATAATGTCTGAAAAATCTAGAAAACGATGCCAAGTTGAGACTCTGAGAAAAAAATGGGTTTATTCATGCCATCCATGTTGAAACTTCAGCCTGTACTTTGTAATGGCAAACATATCCCTCAAAATTACAAAAGCATACAAAAGCAGAGATGTTCTTCATCATCTTTATATTTTTATTTTGCAACACGCCAAGCCAGGTCTGATGCCTCAAGACCACACAAATTGCACTGAAATCCAAGCCAACATTCTCAGTAGAACTGTACTTTGCACATATCCTCCAATGTAATAAGACAGAAGATGCTTCCTGTTAAGTGCTGGTTTTCTTATTAAGTACCCAGATTGAATAACTTGCCAAAAATTTTGCACTAAGCTGTGTCATTCTACACAATCAGCCTCTAGGGATCAAGGATTGTTTTTCTACCCCAAAGGATGGACGTCTCTTGGATGGATGGATGGATGGATGGATGGATGGATGGATGGATGGATGGATGGATGGTTGGATGGATGCATGGATGCAGGGATGGATGCATGGATAATAAATTTCTTCCAACTTCTGCTTACAAGGACCTTTTGCTACATATATGCTACACCAATCTCTCTTTATCCTGTCTCAGGGTTGTCATCTCTTCATAGCACTGATAACACTGGTAAGGCCTTCAGGGGTCACTGTTTATGCCATATCACCCCAGCTAATAAAACAGTAAGACTCCAACCTGGACTTCCAGCCTCTGGTCTGGCTCCTCCAGGGTTGGGCAAAAGTCTGCACCCAGCACTCTGCCAGCACATGCCGGTGGAACCTGAGGGAATATGGCCTGGTTAGATGCTGGGAGCTGTAACATAGTCACACTCTACCCAGTCAGAAGCAAGAACATCCCAACCACAGGTCTGGAAAAGGCCATGGTGACCTGACACATATTTGACCTTTGCTGTGACAAATATATTGAAAAATACATGATACACTGTTTATAAACTATGAAAAGGTAATTATAAGAAGGAAAGATCTACATAAATTTTACTTCCCTGGCTTCGGCCCTATATTTACATCATGCAGCACAAAATAGTCATAAATATCTATAGACAGCAAGAAGGGAAGTTGAAAGGAGAAAATGTGGGAAAGAAAAAGACTAAAACAAAGACTCCTTACTGAATATTGATAATAACTTCTTTTTTGCCTATCCTTCAAATTTCCAGGGAAAATTGAATGAATTACATTCTATATTGTCTAAAGTTTGTTTCTACTCTTAAAAGATGTTTAATTTTCACTTTACAGGAATATATTAGCACAGGTATATATTAACTTATAAATGTTTATATTTTATTTTCATGCTACTTTCTAGTTTTGCTTCTTGTTAGTTGGGGAAGGGATATTTTGTTCATATCAAGTAGGACACTAAACCTAGCCCTTGACACATTGTAGGTAAGTGCTCTGCTATGAGGCAAACTCCCAGCAGGCCCCAACACTTATTGTCTTTAAGTACAGAAAACATGGCATAAAGTTTGTTTCAAAAAACTAACAACAATACAACATTGCATCCAGAGCTCTACCTTGAAATTCATGAAAGCCTTAATACTTATATTTTTATTACAATCAGTCAGTATCAACCCTAAATACTGCCTATTTACTTCATATTTGATTTTAAAAAGAAGAGAAATGGATTTAGAATCTGTCTATACTTATTCCCTACTTGTAACACTTTTCTCTGGGACCTGGAGATCTAGTTCAAAGATAGAGAGGTTAAATGACATAAGCATCCCCAGGATAGCAAACATAAAATTTTCTCTTGATATTTGCGAACACACACTATCTGTGTTAATCACATATCTACCAATATCTACCTCACCTCAATATATCAACTATGGACATATAATCTGTGTCTTTGGCATGAGTCCCTCAAAATTCCAATTAAGGTCATCTGTGTTATCAATGTCCTTGTTAAGAAGTCAGTTCTCAGCCAGGTAAGCTCCTTAAGTAATTCTCTCCTTCTCTCAATACAAATCAGTTTGATGTTCAAGCACAGTTTTTAGTAAGTCCCACCTGCCTTAAGGACTATCTCTCATAAAATAACCCAGTCAACTTTTCAAATATTTTTAGAACCAAGGCTCTTCTTTCTGCTTAAATCTCTTATTTGTCTTTCAAGCTGAGGCCCAAATGATAAAATACCATCAGCTGTCACAGTTAACTAGTCTTGTTTTTTTTTCTTTCTTTCTTTTTTTTTTTTTTTTTTTTTTTATTAGAAGGGTCTCATGTAACCCAGGCTGGCCTTTACCTAGCTATGTGGCTGAAGGTTACCTTAAATTCCAAGTCTGCTGCTTCAACAACCCAAGTGCTGGAGTTCAGGCATGTGCCACCATATCCCATGTCTTTGTTTTATTTTTATTTATATAGATTTTTGCATGAATGAATGCCTGTGTACTATATGCATGCGCAGTACCAATGGAGGCAGAGAAAGGGTGTTCAATCCCCTGGAACTAAAGTTACAGGCAATTGTGAACAATAATATGTAATGAGAGAAACCCGGGACCTCTGAAAGAGCAGCCAGTGCTCTTAACCACAAAGCCATGGCTGCAACCCAAAATAATCCCCTCTTTACAAAAGCATTATACCAACCCCATGTGTGAATCAGTGTGTAGGCAACTTGTATAAAAATTAAGACACTTCTTATCTTCAACAATTTTATATGAGTATTTCCATTTTATTTTTGGTTGTAAGCCTAGCCTTTAACAGCTGAGCCATCTCTCCAGCAAACCCCCTCCCCCCAAAAAAATCAAGGTTTAAAGTAGATAATTACCTCTGTTACCTGCTACAAAGTTGCAAACTACAAACTTAGAAATGAAAAGGAAAAGAAATACTGAGGACAAGATAATACTACTACTACTTCATAAGAAAACTTCTGTTTAGTGTCATCAATTCTAAAGATATTTGTTGACTTTACTCATTATAAAGACAATACAGGAAATTATTCACTATGTTTTATTCTGAAACAATATAACCACTTTAAAAAAACAAAAGAATGTATACTCTAAATCCTGGGAAGGGAGGGGAAACTAGGCACAGAGAGAAGCAGAGGTATTAGGAATCTATGTTGTGTCACAAATGGAACTTGTGCCGATTGTACCCTGCAGTTGACATATGGAGGGGCACTAATGAGTTCTGCATCAGTAATTCTCTCAAGGGGACAATAAAAGGAAAAGGAACAAAATCAATCTTGGAATATTCAATATCAAAATGAATCCTCTCTCATCCCGCAAAAGATTCCTATAAAACTCTAACAAATGTGGCTACTGAGCTGACTGAAATGGTTTCCATAAGCCAGAATGTATATATTGCAAATTGTGTGTAAACAATACCTTATTTCACATACACAATGCAAATTGCTACTTATCTTAATATTATTTGACCATGTCACAAATACTAAGCTTCTAAGTTTCTTTTCATCCTCACACTCACAGAATGCACTTTATAAACACTCTCAAGAGGAAAGGAGAAAGTTAAACAACTATAATTACATTCAATTGCAACTTCAGACACTTAGAAATACAGTTCTTAGAAGAAACAAAGTCTTTTAAGCTGGAAAGGAAAACTATAGCAAGCTACCAGTATGTTTCAACAGTCCTAGTCACAAAGTAGAACTAGTCATGGGTAGCATTCCTGAACTTGGAGTCCCAGTATTTCTAGCAGGAAAAGGGAAAACACTAGGGTGCATGAAAGCAGACTCCTATGTTCTAGAGACGAGACAACTGAAATAGAAATGCAACTGCACAGGTCAAGAGAGTTATAGTCTAACAGTGCCCAGCTTTCCACCACAACTGCTACAGCCAGGATCATCAGTTATTCAGATGGGGAAATTCTTAAAGGGAAATAAGGAGCACCTGGGACATGAAAGATGACAAGTTAATTAGCTGTAATTTGGTATCACCTCCTCCTTCTTCTGATTTAAAAACCTCAAAAGTTGGTCAGCACTCTATAAGCAACCAGTGACTGCCATAAGGGCTGGCACAATTGTACACCTTACCCTTCCTCCACTGTGAATTGAGAGACTCAACACAGTGGGCCTGTCTAGAGTTTGCAATATAAATCTTAAAATGACTTCAAGAACCTTTTTTATCCATGCTCCTCTTTCTTAGAAACCATTGTCTATTTCAATACCATACTCTAAGATGAAGCTACAATGATTTTTCACAAAATATTCATAAGGAGTAAGACCTCAAGGGCATTGTAGTTTTTCATTTTTCTTCTTAGTACATTTTGCTTTTGGAGTAAAAAAGTGATTTTTTTTCTTCAACAGAAAAAAAAAATAATAATGAACCAATCAGCTAGGATTTCTAAACTTGAGTCTACAGGTTTCTTTGTGGGATTCTGTTTTGAACATATAGACTTCATTCGGCTGGTTCGGTAACAGCAAGTAAGAGACTCTGCAAAAGACCCTGTGAGATCTCCAGGGAAAGCTCAAGCAGGGTACCTGGCTGGTCTCTGTACAGACCTCAGAGGAATCATGGTGCATGAGAGTTTACAACTTACTTTGCATAGTATAATCAGCAGAAACAAAAGATGACAACAAGCACAAAGTCCCCTACCCCCATCTCCTCTCCAGAGAATTCAGAAAGGGAGGGCCAGTGGGCATTCACTTCAATAACATAAGGGCTTTGGGAAAACACAGTTTCTGTGGGACAGAGAGGAAATGTACCAGACTCACTTAAGCCACGGCCCCATCATTTCTCTCTCTCTCATACATGGACACACACTCCACATTTTTGTCTACTTAAGGTACATATAAAACTGTTAGGCATTAAACTTCAGAAAAGAAAACAGAAACACCCCAAATTGCAAATGGATGCAGTTCGAAGTACCTGGAGGTGAGTTGATGGGAGTGGAGGATGCATAGAAGGATGAGGAAGGAAAATATAGACCCAGAAATGACAACTTGGGGGGAAATACATTACTGAGAAAGGGGCTTATTAAGCCAGGGATGACCCCACTTGAAATTTAGTTCTCCTTTTAAATACAAAACATTCATGTAAGCTTTTGCCTGACAAAGTATCATAAGAGTCACAGCCCAAATAAACAAAGTAACTCCATGTCAGCTCAAGTCTTCACAGTTATGCTGGCTTTAAGCCCAGCTCAGTTCTGAATCTCTATAAGTGTTTCTGTGATTTCTAGTCCAGCAATGATGAAAAGTATGAGGAAACCAATCAGAAGAATCTGGGAAAGAATGGAAACACAAAGGTGGATATGAAAAGAGAATGAAAGAAAGAGATGCATTCCTTTAAGAGGACTCTGGGACATGCTAAGTGCAAAAACTGTTACATTGCAAGCCAGAGGAAAGCATTAATGGTAGGATGCCAAACAGCAAGAGGAAAACCACCCATACAACACAAGTTAGGGAAAGCCATTAAGTGAACTAGCTCATACAATAGCTAGCCAGAATCTCTTGTGAGGGAGGAAACAGAAGTAAGATGTCTCAACACTGTGAAGATGACAATGTATGCAAAGAACACTGCTGCCAAGTACATAAATACGAAAACAGAAACAGTAAGGTGAGCTACACAGGCTGGACATTCATTTAACTAACATCTTCATTTCTCAATTGACAATTTAACTAAAGACAACATTGTAGGACTAAGTACTCTATCACAGATCTCTATCTCTAAGCTAAGACTGGCAAGGGCTAAGAATACAGAATCTAAAATAGAAGGAAAAAGAAAAAAGAAAAAGAATATTCTGTTCCCTGATAAAAAAGCAATACATATGTCATAGTGTTCTTACTTCTTAAAGAAACAGACAGAAACATGCCCACTCTTATAGAAGCCTTAGGTGAGACAGGGATATTCCAAAAGAATTAGATAAAGACGGGAGAAAGGTTCTAGTGGAAGAATATAGGACAGGGCATGTGACACTCTCTGGAGTCATGTGATTCTACTATCACTCATTAGGTTGACAGGAGCTGATAAAAATGGCATGTGACTTGGAGGTGGAGACAGTGTGCCTCCAGGAGAGGGAAGTACTTAGGAGTCCATCTTCCCAGATAAGCTGCCCAGGAGGGGGGCTCCAAGCTCTGTGGCAGGAGCAACCTGTGCAGGTTCAATTACTGGAGATTTTCATAGGCATAAACAAGAACCCCTTGTTTTTATGCTGTAAAATATGGGATAAAAGGGGTAAGTCTCTCTTTCCTGGTGACACCCTGAGGAGTCTAATGGACCATGAATAACACTAAAATTACACAGTTTTTCTTCTAGAGTACTTAAAGGGCTTTATACCTAATATTTATTAATTCCCACATCAGACAAATAGAGAGACTTTCCATTGCATTATTTTCCCTTTAAAGAAAACTGAGGCCTATCACTACAGTCCTCTTCTGTGTTTTATAAATGGACAGGTGGAATTAACACAAGCTCTTTCTAGCAGCATTAATTTTCCCCTAGAAAAATCCTACCATGTGATAAAATTCAACTTATATCTTACAATTCTTAGTTTATTCGGGTTGTAGCAGTAAATAACTTAAGGATAAAGTCATTTTAACCTGAGCTATCACTGGAGTTTAAAAAATATATTTTTAAAAAGATACAAAATTGAAATGGTTTCAATTGGTTCCACTCACACTTCCAATTCAGTATTTTAGAAACTAAACATCAGAGTTATTACTTAATGGTATATATACATTGCCAATGTGAGAGCTGATATTTAATGAAAACTTAAGTATGCTTATGTATGCCCAATATTTTTGTGTTCATTGCTCAATTCCAACCATTCTATAGAGAGGTAATATTTAAAAAGCTTTTAGCTGGATAATGGTGGTGCACACCTATAAACTTAGCACTCAGGGGGCAGAGGTAGTCAGATCTCTTAGTTAAGAGGCCAGCCTGGTCTACAGCACAAGTTCCAGGACAGCCAAAGCTACACAGAGAAACCCTTAAACATCCTCCCCACACCCCCCTCCCCAAAAAAAGGAAGAATAAAGAAAGCTCTTAATAACCATGATGGCCAGAAACTGTGGTTTCTTGTCACTTATCAGCTCAGCAGTTTTTCTGTACCTGTAAAAGAGGAATCATAGCCGGGTATTGGTGGTGCTCGCCTTTAATCCCAGCATTTGGGAGGCAGAGGCAGGCAGATCTTTGTGAGTTCAGCCTGGTATACAGATCTAGTTCCAGGACAGGTTCCAAAGCTACAGAAAAACCATGTCTCAGATACTGGGGAAAAGGATTTCTATTTTTGTTTCCACAGAAAATGAAAAGATGTGGATTCCTTCCAGACTAATGTGGTTTGATCAAACCAGAACACCTGAAACAGAGTACCAGGTGATCCTACATTCAAAACAGCTGGACAAAGCAGCCTTACAGACTACAGCCAGGATTTCTGAATCTTCTTCGAATCCCCCATGACAGCGCCCCTTACCAGCAAGAAGTAGTTTGGAAAGAACGACGCCCAAATTCCCAAATATTGACTATAAATGTTTGTTTTCATTTAAATGGACTTGATTATATAAAATAAATTAAAAAAGAAAAAAGAAAAACAATGTCTCGAAAAACAAAAAACCAAACCAAACCAAAAAAGCGGAATCATTGTTTCATGTAGGGCTAGTAAGGAAGGTAAGTTGACACATGTGAAACACTTTTCTAAGTTCTCCGTGGATGTACTCCCACTGGCATCCACAAAAGTGGCACTCATTATCTCTCCCACGAGGGTTCAGAAGTTTGAGAATGACAGAAGCAAATTTCAAATGGTAATAGGGAAAACTGAAAATCTCATTCAGTTAGCGATACTTAGAGTCCAATGCTACTGGAAGCTTCTTGCTCTTCCAATGCTGTGTTAAAATGAAAAAAATACTTGACTCGCTTAAAGGGGCTGACCTACTGACATTCGCCATGGAAAGTGTTGATTTTGAGCATAACTGACCCTCTGTCCCTCCTGTACAAGCCAATCCTCTCACAAATAAAGGATTGAGCCATTTTCTAAGTGTCCTATAACACTAAAACACTAATGACTTGAGTTTCAAATTTAAAAAGCAGAGTTCCTAGGAAACACACATGAATAAATTCTAAAGTAACCTAAGCATCTGGAGAACATGGTCTTAACTGACAGGACCAACAGCCGTCATTGCTGGTCCTCAATGTGCCTGCCCTGCTGAGCATCCAAATACAGGAAGCCAGACTACCAGTAGAGTAAAGGCTCTCCAGATGGTAATTTCACTTAAAAAGAGGGACAACTACTGAAGTCTTAAAGAAAAGGGGGATTCAATAGGGTAGAGATCCAAGCCTCCAATATCACATGCTCTGTAAAAGACAGTGGGGATACCAGAAGAACAGAGCATGGTGGTTAAGGGCCACTATGGTCAAGGAATGACATGGCCAACTCACACATACTGCAAACATTAACAAGACACTGATGTAGGGATCTACACTAATATGAAGATGAAAATTTTGCACTAAGACAATCTAGGCCAATATCAGAGCAAACTCCTATAATCTCAACACTCGGGAAGCTGGGGACAGGAAGGCTATGATCTGGAGGCTAACTTTTCTATAAACAAACAAACAAATGGCAGGTCTCTCTTCCTAAACTAAACCTCTTTACTCAGTTTCTCTACTGGCTTTCATATTAATCAAGAATCGGAATAATCCAGATCTGGAGATACAGACCTGTGATTCCAGCATTTGAGAGGGTGGGCTAGATGCAAGTTCCAGGCAGACCTCAGGTACAAAGTAAAACACTGTCTCAGGGACACAAAGAGTCAGGATGAATTTCTTTCTAAAGGAGAGAAAGCAAGTGGCCTTTGGGAAATAAGCAGGAGCCATTTCATTTCTTTTCAGAGGGTGGTGTTTTAGAAAGGTATCCCAATCAAAAGAAAATGTATCTATTAAGTTGCTCTTAGTTATAGAGACATAAAAACAGAACAAATGAATTATATTCTTTTCTTTCTTTCTCCCTGAATTGAACAATACTGGAAAGGAAAAGGTGACTGAAACAAGCAGGTGTAAAAAAATGAACAGTAAGTTGTAATGAAATGTGATAGAATATGTCCTTTCAAAGGCAAGAGAACAAATACTATCCCAAAGAGTACGGCATTACAGGTTACCACTGAACCATCTACATTAAATCAGTGATTATTTTTAAAAGAATGAAGTAGTGGTTAACAGATCAAGAGATAAAATTCAATGTGCACATAGTACTAGATTCAGTAGCAAAACTGACCGGGTGGAGATATGAACACCTTTGGAGAAGCCTGATGTTCACTGGTTATGAGTAAAACTGACAATGAAGACGAGAGAGAAAATGGGGGCGAGCACGAACCCTACCACTAACCAGAGGAGGCCCAGGTATCTGAACAGGAGAGCCAGAGACTGTAACATGCTGCCAAAGGTCAATAAACAATGTCCAAAGATCAACAAAACAAACTCATTTTCTCTGAATACAATGCTTGAACTCTGGAAAAGAGGAAAAAGGAAGCAAATAGCACATTCAATCCTGCCGTTTCATTCAGGAAAACTGTTATTAACTCAAACACAAACTACACTGTATACAGTACAATCCTCCCTCCCAGACTGCCAAGAACTTCAGCCTAATAAGACACAGAAATGATTGCTATAAAATATGCCATATGGCCACAACAACCGCTCCAATCTCAACTGCGGTGAAATGCAAAGGCAATGCAAAGCTGCACAATTCTGCCACTCAGATAAAATGCAAAGGGAAACTCTTCCCACCAATGGCATCTTTGTTACCAAGGATCTAAGTGGGAAACAGCCAGGTGGTGGCAGCGCAAGCCTTTAAGCCCAGCACTTGGGAGGCAGAGACAGGTGGATCTCAGTGAGTTTGAGGTCAGCCTGGTCTACTTAGTGAGTTCCAGGACAGCCAGAACTGTTACATAAAGAGACCTTGTCTTTTTTTTTTTTTTTTTTAAAGTGGGAAATAAAATAAAGGGAAATTTCATATATTTTCCAGTGGGGTTCTCCTTGTGTGCTCTTTCTAAATCTAAATCTGAAATCTAACTGCTTTGATAGCTAAAGGGGGAAGGTAAATAGGGAACAGAACACTTTACAAGTGTGTGTGTGTGTTACCTCACATACTTCTAAAGACACATAATGATAAGTAATGCTAGAAAACACCATTTTCCCTCAGCACACTTTAAATAGTATGCTCTACCGAGTTTTCATTGGTCACCTCTAGATAAACAGGACACCAAATCCCTCCTCTTTCTGTTTCATGTGGATGTTAATCCTGAACTATCATGTTCCCACTAAATTTTCTAGATATCCAGTTAGGATACCTCTAAACAAGCAAACTATGTTAAGTCGACTGTGCTTGTTCCTTTGCAAGAGTGCTTTACTACATTTTGCAATGTTACCACCAAAATCTCAACCATAAGTCAATTAAGTCTTCTCCATATTTCACAAACCCACTGATTCTGAAAGCCTGACCATTCATGCTTGTTAATCTTCTCAGCTGTCCCTTACATGCCTTGAAGATCACTTCTAATAAGTATGCACTAGGCTCTTTGCACAAACCTTAAGTGATAACCCCAACTCTATCATTCTATACTCCCCATCCAGAAAAATCCCTAGTGTAGAGTTCAACTAGCCTATTTGATGTGCTTTGTATCCTGGCTGGGCTTTCCTCACTGTATACAATGCTCTGGCTGGTCTTTTGGGGATGGTCTCCCTTGAATTTTCCTTCTGAAATCTCTGTATTTCCCAATGGCAACTATTTCACAAGATCCCCTGGTGTTGAGAGGAGGTTTCTCCTCCTGCCCAGTACTCTAAGATGCTTTGGGTAATCACTGATCATTCTCGAATGTTAAACCAGGTTCTGGTATTAACAGCAATAACTAACATATTCAGCTTTGTAAGTCCTCCACAGAACCTATCAAACTGCTTTGCTAAAATCAGTTTACCAACATATATTACATAAATAATAATTAAAATTCATAGTGGCACCAGCAAAAAGACAGTATTTTTAACTATTTCATTATTCTATTCGATCTTCAATATAAACCTTCCAGGCAGTTATAGACCAATAATTGGTGTTTTACATAAACTAGGGATGCAAAGAAATCATAATTTTCTGTGAAAAGTGGTTAGTTCAGTAACGAATTCTATGGTATATTTCTGCTGAGACAAGTCTCCTCTGATGTAGACTTGATTTTATTTTTTCTGAAGAGATTTTCCATTTAACTTTACCCCAAGATGCATCCAGAACCCAATCTATAAAGCAATCTTCCAAAGGTAGGAAATGGACATGTCTCCCTTACAGTCCAACTTGAAGAGATCTTTTCTTACCCCTTCAAACTGCAAGCATATGATGAAATTTAAACAGTATAAAAATATGCAGGCACATTAACAGCTTCCCAATTTAATATTTTCTAAGGCTCAGGAATAGAAGTAGGTATGAAACACCCTTTAATAAGCTCCTGAAAATAAGTATTAATTGTAATTCATCTAGAAAGAAAGTGATATGTCTACTAAACCAGTCTGAAATAGAAGAGATTTCTAAGATATGATGATATGAAAGTAGCTTACAGCCTACTATGGACAAAGCTCCATCCCTCATCAGCTTTTAATTTGTTTCAAACACAAGGAAAGTAAACTACAACTTGTATGCCAAAAATAACCCTGCTTCCTTATTTTATAAATAAAGTATTACTGAAACACAACCATGCCTATCTTTCACATATATATAACGTATAAAGCAAGTTGAATAACTACTATAGAAATCATGCATGAACCTGGCCCTTCACAAAAAAAGATTGCCGAGCCATTTTCAGGTTTGTTTTGTTTTGTTTTTGTTTTTGTTGTTTGTTTAATATATATGTAGTCCAGGCTGTACTCAGTCTTGCTAAATCATCAAGAGTGATCTTGAACATTTTTTTTTCCTAGACAGGGTTTGTCTGTGAACTCTGTGAAACAGTCTTGGCAGTCCTGGAACTCACTCTGTAGATCAGGCTGGCCTTGAACTCACAGAGATCCACCTGCCTTTGCCTTCTAAGTGCTGGGATTAAAGGCATGCACCCACCAAACCTTGCTGAATGATCTTGAATTTCTAATCCTCCTGTCTCTACCTCTCAAGTACTAGGTTTATACATATGTGCTGGCTATCAAACACAAGGTCTGCATGCCAGGAAATCACTCTGACTGAGTTACATCCCAAAATGTTTTAATTTTTATTTTTATTTTACATATTGTTCCAGGTCCCTCTCCCTCCCTTCTCTCTCCCCCCCTCACATGCACCCCGATCACCCTCCCCTTCCTCCCTCCCCACTCCACATTTAGGGTGATGTGATCCAGTAGGGGTCATCTAAATCTGTCAAGTCATTTGAAGTAGGGACTAGGACTTCTCTCCTGTCTCTAGGTTAAGGGAGTATCCCTCCATGGGGGATGTGCCTGCAAGGTTTTTTTGTGCACCAGGGATACATCCTGGTTCCACTGTCTGAGGTCCCTTAGACTGCTCAGGCCTTCTAGCTGAGACCCATGTTCAGGGAATAGAAGACAGAAGAGAGTGGGGGGGGGGGACACAGAGACAGAGACACAGAGACAGAGACAGGGAGAGAGAGAACATAAAAGAGGGAGCCATTATAGGTTTGAAGAGAAAACCGAACCTAAAGAAATGTCTAGAGACCTACAAGACTGACTCCAATTAACAATTTGAGCAACAGTGGAAAGGCTACCATAAATGCCCTTCCCTGATAATGAGATAAACGACTAACTTACCCACCATCATGGAGCCCTCATCTAGTACCTGTTGAAAACAGAAGCAGACACCCACAACTAAACACTGAGCGGAACTGGAATCCAGATGCTAAGAGAGAAGACAAGACCAGGCTGCAGAAACACATAGAGACAGCTGACCCGAACAAGGAGGAACTAACGGGCCCCCAGACTGATAGCCGGGAATCCGGCATGGGACTTCATCCCCAACTGTTTTAATCTGTGCAAAATTAGGACTTCTTTCTAATCAATACCATTTTTATGAGTTCATCATTATGAAGTATACAAATCCATTCAAGGACATTCATACTGAAGTATCTATCATTCTTTATGTTAAAAAGTCTAAGAACCAAAAATACATTAAATTAAATTGTGATACAATAATATAGTAGGTATAATAGGACTAGATTTAATTATGATATATCCCCCCGTCTCCCTCTCAATTTCCCTCCCCCCCCCTCCTTTTCCAGCCTCTTCTCTCTCTTAGGAAAGAGTTCTGGGAACTAAACCCAGGCCACTTGGATGTTTAGCATATGCACTCAGCTGTTTTTCCTGCCCTGCTGATAGCTACATATACCTACTGCTATAAAGGATATATCTATGGCACTGTGTTCTTTTTTTTTTTAAGCCACAATACATACAGCATAACCATTTAAAGTAGCTCTAATGTTCTGAACATCTAGATGTATATGAAAATGAAGAAAGAAATCTGAAAAGATGTTAATAAAAAGGTTTCTTACTGGTGGTACTAAAATTTTTCTCTCTAGCTTTCTTAATTATAACTGTATAAAATATCTGCATCCTTTCTGTAAAAGTCATACTAAAAAATGAGACTATTAAATATTTAAAAACATATCAATGGTGTAGACCTTTTGGATTGTTTTGTTCTGTTTTGTTGCTGTTGTTGTTTTGTTTTGTTTTTTCAGAAATTAACAGGGCAGCTGGGTAGTGGTGGTGTGCACTTTAAATTCTAGCAACCAGGAGGCAGAGGCAGGAGGATCTATGCATCAAAGGCCAGCCTGGTCTACAAAACCCATTCCAGGACAATCGGAGCTACACAGAGCAATCTGTTCTGAACAACCACAAAACCCAGAAACAAAGAAGGTAGCTTTTGGGAGAGGGGGTATTGTTCTTGCTGTCGTTTTGTTTGGGTCAGGAGTTTTTTGTTTTGTTGTTGCTGTTTTGATTTATTCTTTTTCTATGTTTTATTTTAAAGACTATAAGTAGAGCCTGAACATTTATGAACTTGTATCTCTACTACATGAGGTAACCTAAACAATGAACAAAGTCCTGCCTTCACAAAGTACACATGGGATAGGCGGAGAAGAGGTTAACAGAATTGCTTCTTGATGGAGGTATATTAATTCGATCAGCTGCTTGCTTCTGAGTTACTATAAAAAGGTTCATAAAGTACCCAAAAGCCACATAAGATTTTTAGAATTATGCTTCTCAGTGACTGATTCCCAGTGAAGAGTACGAACAGAAAGATTTTTCTCTACTCTAACTTCCTTCAGCAAAAGTCAGCTTCTACACAATTGGCACATTGACTATTTAACTAATAACTGAAAAGCCAAGTATATACATCATGCAGGTAATAAGAATGTGGCACCATAGCTAATGAACATACGCTGATAGAATACAATGTATGAACTGGATACTATAACAATACCTTACAAAAGAAGATGATGATAGTAGCTATGCAGCTCTTCCATTCTTTGAAGGATTCTACAGGCCTCATTTCTAAGTCCCATACAATAAGGGTTAGCAAGGCTCAGAGAGGTTTCCCATTCATACTAACAGATCAGTAAAAATGCAGATACAGTCAGCTGGTAAGTATGGGCTCTCCCTGTACTCACAGGAGGGAAATCATATTTCTAATAAAGTACTATATAAAATCCCAATGCAAATTTACCAGGTGAGAAAACTTAAAATCCATGCTTATAAAGAGATTACAAAATTATGTCAATTACTTTCACAGACAATTTATTCAGTATAGTACTTTTTATGTTATTTTACCAGTTAATATAGATCATTTTCTCTTCTTACCTTTATTCTTATATGCACATAGAGGCCTGGAGAGTTTTAATCTTTTCAAACTGAAGAGTTTGTATATATTTAGACACAATCAAGCAAAGAATTAAGACCTAGTTTTTCAGCCTCCTACCATACTAAAATTACTTTATTATTATGGATTACAGAAAGTCTGTGTACCTTAAAAGTAAACATGCAAAAAGTTGTCCATGAAAAAAATAGCTACCTTTTACAATGGTATTTATACTATTTCTTAGGTATGTTCTCTTAAAGATTGCTTCTTTTATAAATTTTACATAGTGATATCTCTCACATAAAATAAAACCTTCAATCTCCCAATAAAGAATGAGGCATTCTGCTAGGCCTCATGACCTGAGGTACAGGGGCATGAAGGTACTGTTTTCTTGTAACTAAGTGCTCCATGTTCCAGGCAGAGGTCTAAAATACAGAGTTCTACAGCTCTCTTTACATACACAACAACTCTGACTTTTATCAGTTCCTTTTATCAGACTCCTTAAAATACTTGCCTTGAAAGTGTCAGGGTGAGAGAGTTGAAGGAGCAAGGAGGGCTCTGGTGGTAGGGGGATACATAGATCTCCCTGGGAAAGGGAAATATATGGGGGTGTGTAGATAGGGATGGGAACAGGAGAGATCAAATATGGGAGGGAGGGAGGCAGAGAGTACCAGGAGATGCAACTGGAATTGGGGTGATGTGGAAATCTAGTGCAGTAGAAACTTCCTAAACCTTTGAGGATGACCCTACAAGACTCCTAGTGATGAGGGATATGGAGCCTGAATTGGACATCTTTAGTTACCAGGAAAGACTTCCAGTGGTGGCACTGGGACACCAACCTAGACACAAAATGTTTGACTTACAACTTTCCTGCCTGCAAGATGTATTGCAGCAATGGTGGCTGGGAACTTATGGGTGTGACCAACCAATGGCCCACACTACACCATGAGAGGGAGGAGGTAGCTCATACCAGACACTGCCTGGATGACCAGGAATCAGAAGCTGGATGGCCCAGAGACCTAGAGTAGAACCAAACATGACTGAGAAAAAAAGAAGATGACAATGAAATAATTCCTAATGAGATTCTGCAATACTCATAGATCAGTTCTTAGCCCAATCATCACCAGAGAGGCTTCCTCTAGCAGTTGTTACACAGACCCTCAGTCAAACATTAGACAGGGAATCCCTCAGAAGAAAGGGAGAAAGGATTGTGGGAGTCAGAGGGGTTAAGGACTCCAGGAGAACACAGCCCTGCAATCACAGAGCCTGCATGGGTCTGTCTTGGCTCTCTGCATATATGTTGTGGTGGTTTTGAGGAAGTCCTAACAGTGGGAGTAGGGCTGTCTATGACTCTTTTGCCTGCTCTTGAGACCCTTTTCCTTCTACTGGGATGCCTTGTCCAGCCTTTTTGTTTACCGCTAGTCTTATTGCATCTTGTTATGCCATGTTTGGTTATTATTCCTAGAAGTCCTGCTCTTTTCTGAAGGGAAATGAAGGAACGGAGGATCTTGGGAAGAGGAGGGTGAGGCTAGGAGGAGTGGAAACTGCTGTTTGGTAGAGAAGAATAAATAAAGAAAAACAAAATATAAAAAAATAAAAAGAAAGGGTCAGAATGATTTCTACAACTGACTTGTTCCTGTTTTTAAAATATATAGCACAGATACGACATGCTCAACTCAAGCAAGCTATTAAGACTGACATACCAAGGTAAATGGACCCAAAAAGGATATAAAAAGAAAGCAAAGGCTCTGAGGTCAGTCTTGCTGGGTATAGATTTTAGACTTTAGTTAGTTAGTTAGTTAGTTAGTTAGTTAGTTAGTTAGTTAGTTTTGTCTATAAAATGTTAACAGAGGTATCTTCCCTCCATGCAAGCATCATGTCTGGAACCAAAGGGTGAAAGTATGAGAAAGCAATCCTTGCTGGGGTAGATACTATACCAAGTATTTATTTTAGGTATCTAAAAGAGGTGTTTAAACTTTGTGTGGCTAAAGAAACCAGTTCTCAGGACAAACAATAGCACCAGTCAGAGAATATCTATGACATGGAATGTAAGACAATCTTTAAAACTGAAACATAAACCAGGATCCAAAACAGTTAAAAGAAGCACAACTTCTGTTTATCAATGGCAGAATTGCTGCAAAGCTGTACATATTACCCACAAACATTCATGTTGCTCCCTATCTTAATTTTATTCTCAGTTGGGAAGCCATACATGGCAAGAAGGCTTAATTTAAAGCAGACAGTTAAGACTAATGATACAAAGACAAACAAGGCCCAGTAGAACCTGTCCTAATGGGCATCACAGAAAGAGTAATCTTACCTTGAACCTTCATGAAGGTCTACCAGGCAAAGCCATTACACATAGATAAAATACTTGGACCAGTACTGAGCACAGCTTCTTTGGAAAGACAGTAGGGAGGAAAGGCTGCTTGTGGATGATCGGTTATCTCCCTTCTCACAGGTAAATGAAGAAATCTAAATGTTTACCCAAATTTAACCCCTTACTCCATTGCTTCTGAAGAATCAAGCTTCCCTAGGGACCAAAGCCACCAGACAGTTTCAAAGGATTACAGATTGTGATGGACCTACTACAAACTGCAACCTCCTTTTACCTTCCTGAAGGTCTGCACCACCTCCCAAGCCACCACCCCCATTATAGAACCAAAGACAATTCAGTGTTGGAAGGTTTGCTTAACATGCAAATGACCCTGGTCTCAATCACAAGCACAGAATGAATGAATGACTATGAATTAATTTACTTTAAGAAAATGTGCAGTGGGAATCTGCAATCCTAGGACATAGCAGAATATCTTGAGTTTGAGACCTGTCTGTGCAATAGTGTAAGACCCTGTTTCAAAATAATAGGCACAGACAGGTTGGAAGCAAAAGAGGGTCAGTGTTGAGGTGACTTATGCAAGAGGTCACAAGGCTCAAGAATGACATGACAGCAGTAACATCTAAATTCAGAACCAATTGATTATCCTATAAAGTTCTCAATAGGTAATGCTAGTGACTGACAAAAGGGACAAAAATATGCTCAAAGGCCAAATGTGTATATTTTTATTTAAATGGAATTTTACTTGGATAAAATATCCTGACTTGGCGGAAATGTTCTTATTAGTGAGATTTAATATTGGAATAATTTCACTCTTCTTGGAAAATGAAAGGAAACTTTTAATGAATCAAGTTGGAAAGGACTGAACAGAACTACAACATCCTTCTCATCATTTTTAAAAACTGCTCCCATGACCAGGATAATCAACTACATTTCCAGATAATCTAAATATACATGATAGGTTATTTGGCACTTTTATTTTTACTCTTTAGGAAAAAAAAACCTGAAACTTATCATGAGAAATAAAATAAAACAGGGAAAAAGAAAAGCAAATATCAGCATAACAGTCTTTTAAAAAACACATTTTAAAATTCCCAACTGGAGACAAGAATCACCCAAACCCTATTATCACCTGAGGAAGCACACAAGAGTAGGAGGAAATAGTTCTGTATGGCCAACAGTATAGGGAAAACATTTATGAATATGCTTAAATTTGACACGTATAAATCTTGATTTTGTTGTAAAGCTGAATGCTTGCTGGTTTAAGACTTCCCATAAACAATGTCAATATATCTGTTTAAAAGAACCAACCATCATACAAACACCACTAATCGAACTAAACTCAGGAGGTCTATCTTGACAAAATCATTTTATAGAAGTGCACAAATCGTCTACTTAAAATTCTATACAAACAGAGCCCACTGGTTTACCCCTACTTCATTCTTCTGTATAATATTATGTCAAGTTTCTATAGGAACCTTTCTCAGGTAGTAGCTTGTCAGAGGAAAACCCTCTTATTTTAGCAGCTTCACAAGTTTCTCCTGGTAACTATTTGGTAGGCAATAAAGTACACAAATGCATCAGCTCACACGTGCACGTCTCCCAACAGATATTTCAAGGATGCATGTCTAAGGATGGGAACACAACACCTCCCAGGAGCAGGGGAACAAAGTGTTAACATTTGAAAACAGAGTGACGAAACAGGCAGTTCAAACCTAAAACTCAAATTACTATGATGTCTTTTTTTTAAGATAATACATACTTCTGTTGTCAGGAAATCAATTGGAAACATGCATGCTTTACAAAGGTATAATGCAAGAGAAATTGTTCCATCCATGCACATTTTAATCCGCTGTAAACAAACATGAATCAGATCATGAAGCAGTCAAGTGTTACTGGTGATGTACACAAGTGAAGTCAAATCATATGGATCTTCCGAAACCGAAACAAGGAATGAAGCTGAGACAGTCCTCGAGGGGGGCACAGGAGGTCAGCCTGCACGGTCTGAGGCCACTGTGAAGCCTGATGCATCCCAAACCCGAGCCCCCACTGTTCTCATGGCACTATTCCTTCCTGAGACTCCAAGCCCTGATAACTTCCAAGTAAAAACTGTCCAATTTCCAGAATTCCTGGTTTTAAATCACAATGGAAACCTCCTGCCTCTGGCTGCAAATGAATTAGAATATTAGAATGGCAGAGGAAAGCCCTTCTTCATAGAGGGAGACACACACACACACACACACACAGAGAAAGAGAGAGAGAGAGAGAGAGAGAGAGAGAGAGAGAGAGAGAGAGAGAGAGAGAGAGGAGCATGCACGCAGGAGCAGGAGAACATACTTAAATTTGTTTTGTTTTAAACTCAGACCTTTTGCATTCCAAAACTGTATCCCTCTGACTAATATAAACCGTTGTTATAGAGGAACGGTTAAGAGGAGGGGGGAAGAGCCAGGGGAAAGGAATGAGGGAGTAGTAATGGTAACATACAGTACCATGAGCTGCAGAGGCCTCCCAGTCAGTGGTGCAAGGTTAACAGATCAGTCCCGCTGGCCTTCAGGCAGACAGGAAAACAGCCTGGGGAAAGGGGGACAGGGATGGCGGCCAAGAGGGGGCCCTGGCTTGGGCAGTTTACACAAGAAGGCAGCTCAGCTCCTTTCTGGCTCATTCCTCCTCTCTATCTCCCAGCCTCTGTGTGTGTGTGTGTGTGTGTGTGTGTGTGTGTCTTGTCATATTTTCTTCAGCTGTTAATTGTCTGGACTGCAAGACTTTAAACAGCCACAGTTTAAGAAAAAGTGAAACCCTCCTAAGTGACCATCACAGCAAATCAGCTTCATACTGATGGGTAAAATTTTCCAAGGGAAGTGTTCTTCTGATAGTTCCTGAGTCTCCAAGCCACCCCCACCCCACTCCACTGCTGCCACACACACTCCCCTGGAGGGCTAAATGCACTGTGGCAATAAAACATTCATGCGACTTGGAATTTTAACACAATGCCATTTCCCTAGTTTAACCTGAAAGGAATGCACTAGTCACAACAGACTACATCATCCTGCCATTAAACCCTGCCAAGGAACCGCTTTTTGGCCACGCTGGGCCAGCTTTGACGGGAAAGGAGTACACAGACCCACACACTGAGCACAGAGGGGCCACCTCTGCTTCCTCAGCCTTATCCAGAAACACCCTGCCCTTGAACATGACCCCTGACCTCTTGCATTGTGACTGGCTTGGGAGGCATGTGTCACCCTGGAACTTCTGTACAGCCACACACTGAGCAGGCCATGTGTGGCTCCCTTGCAACAAGTCCTTGGGCAGATGCCAGAGTCCTCTCTTATTACTGCTACCATTCAAGGTCCTATGGCTTCACAGAAGGGTGCCTTCTCCTGGGTTAGATAATACTGTGAGTTGCTGCGGGGCTCACTTTCCTTTGTTTGTTTTATACTGTATAAAAAACAAACTTCACTTTGCATTCATAATTAGGCTATGATTACTGACGTGACCATTTGCTTTGGGGACTTAACTTATCAAAGGTGCCAGTTCTTTCACATTTAAGTGACATTTAATTCAGACTTACAAAATACAAAACAGAAATAATTCTGACAATTTGGGGGGGGGGATCAAAGGTGAAGAATTCTAAAACATGCAGTTAACCCTTTCAAGTAGCTAAAGTATACTCATAAAACAAGCAAGAAACCATACCAGATTTAAAACTGGACTTCCTGACTATTACTAGTGCTTCCAAGCAATGTAAACAAAAAGCTAAGGCACAAGACAAAACATGCCCGCACCCAGTGAGAAATTTACATCATAAGCAGTGTGCTGGGGGTGTGACACTGTAGCAGAGCTAGCAGCTCATCTAGCACAGCCAGTACTCACCCAGCATTAGCAAGGCCCTGGGTTCAAACATTATCATGGTCAGCAAAAATACAACCGTATTAAAAGTTTACAAATGAATACAAGTGTTCATTTCAGTGCTGAGGATAAAATCCAGGGCCTGGGGCAACCCAGGCAAGTGCTTCAACAATGAGCCACATTTTAAAATTGTTCTAGCATCACTGTGGATCTCAATTTTTAAGATCAATATAGATTTATAATAAATCACAGCAATGGTATCAGAAACTATAAATCTGCACATGCAAAACATAATTTTTCCCTAACAGTCTTTTTGTTACCCTTACCTTAATTCTCACCACTGAAGTATGGCTTTCAGAACAGGCTTCCTGTGATTTTTTTTTAACCTTCCCCCTCCCCCTTTTTGATCACACATATTTTCCTGTTAATTTGTCATCTCCCTCCTTTCTCTTATAGTCAGAGCAGTCCTGAAAGGTAGCAAGTCCTCCCCTCCTAGCCCTGACCCAGGACTGCATCCAGGTGAGCAGAGATTATCCCTGCAGAAGACAGATGTCCCCTGCAGCAAGGCCATATCCCTTTGCAGGAACAAATGAAGAACATTTTAGTCCTTTAAGAGAATACCCTAAAATACAAATGATGCTCTCAAAGCAAGTTAACATGCACATAAGAGATGAAGCCAAACAGTCCTCTTTAGTGTAATTTTTGTCTCCTTAGTAGCTGGCATTAGTCTTAAGCCCTAGTTAAAAGATCTTTTTTCTTTTCCTTTCCTTTACACAGACTTATCAAGCTTTGAAAACTCATTATAATCCCTTCACCTTAGCTAGGCCATGCCAAGTCCACAGAGGAGGACAAAAATTAACTTCTTTTAAAAAGAAGAAATCATATTTGAACAGTGGTAAATCAATCCAACACAGAAGCAAAAGTTATAAGAAATTATGTAACTTATTCCTACTTCAAAATTAAATACTGAGTCAAACCACCAGTCAGACTATTAAATACACCAATAAAGACACTTGATTGTCTTCAAGGTATTTGATTTATCAATAAACTCAAAGTCTTCGTGTGATGTCATCAATTTGAAGCCTACTAAAACGGAAGACAGAACATTTGAAACCATAGAGTAAAACTACAGAAGGTAATGTCTAAGTCGCAGTAGGCACGTTTTTCTGCTTACATCAAATTAATGTACACAGTGATCCCCAAGTGTTTGAAACCAATGTCTAAAATACATTTCCATTTATTTATTGTGTGCATTTGTATGTGTCCACCAAATCACAGGACTGAAGGTCAGAGCCAGTTCTCTCTTACTACCTTGTATCCTCTAGGGATTAAACTCAGATCACAAGCACCTTTCACTACTGGGCCATCTTACTGGTCCAGGGACCAACATCTAAAAGAAGAAAAAAACCTGACTCTGTGAATATGTACATGACACTTGTCACTCTCTCCATCATCACCCACACATAACTTCTGAAACACTCTGGAATTTGGGACATTCACATCAGTAAAGGATGGGGTAAGCAACTTTATTTCCAAACAAACTTCTAACCAAGTTTATCATCTATTTGCTATGTTACAAATCAGAAAATCAAAGATTGTTATAAATACCAAAATGAAACTGCATGGATAGGTACTGATGACAAAAATCAAATGTGATCAAATAACATGGAACCTGAAAAAAAGAAGTCACACCAATAATTTCGTTCACTTGGCAAGCAGGAAAGATAGCTCAGAGCTATGTTTTTTTCTGCCACACAAACAGGAGTACCTGAATTTGGTTTCCCATCAGGCACATAAAAAGCTGTGCAGCTGTGCAGTGTGCCTATAAACCTAGCACTGGGAAGGCAAAGAGAAGAAAATCTCTGTAGCTTGCTGGCCAGCCAGTCAACCAGAATAAGTAAGCTATGGGTTCAGTCAGACAGGAGAGACTGAGGGTGACATCAGACATAGATCTCTGGCTTCTGCACACACACAGGGGTTGCAACACACACACACACACACACAGAGAGAGAGAGAGAGAGAGAGAGAGAGAGAGAGAGAGAGAGAGAGAGAGAGAGAGAGAGAGAGAAATGTAAAATGTTTAAAAATATCAAGAAATTTTGCAAAGTTATTTTAGTAAGGACATAAGAAATGACAAAATATGGTAACCATTGTCAATTCATTTTCAAATGAAATAGAAAACTTTATCACATTAAATGACATATGAAGACTTAGGTTCAAGGCTTCTATAGCATCTTTTGAATTCTAGAAACCAAAATAAAAGAGATTGCTCTCACCAGCTTCTACTACGAAGAGCACATATTATTTTTACAAACAAACACACATAATTTAATTTCTTTTCTTCAAGACTTCACTTCAAGCCAATGGACTGGTTAAATCAACACTCACACACACAAACACACACACACACACACACACACACACACACAGAGGCATGCAGGCACACGCATGCATACAATTACAGGTACTACTACTCAATGTAAAAAGCCTCCAGGTAGCAAAGGAAAGGAGAGGCGTGGACAAGAGAAAATAAGAAACTATAAAGAAGGTCCTGCTGGACACAAGTCAGAAAGAAAAGCAGACAGGAAACAACAGGAAAGCAAAGGGCAAGAAAGTATGAGGGAGAGAGAGAAGGGGAGGAGTAAAAACTCCGAGTATGAGGGCTGAAATAAAAAGGGATGTCTGTGGGAGACAGGAGGGACTGAAGCCCCTCGACACCACAGTCGAACGGGCAGCTGGCCGGAGATGCTAATTCAGCGCTTTAACAAATCAATGCCACTTGAAAAGTACAATGAGAGCCCTCACTGGGTGGATGTCAGGGGACTGAGAAAATGCATTCTCAAGTATTTCACATTAAGAGGGAATAATGTGTTAATTTATAACTCTTCACCCTATACACTTGGATTATCTATCTGTGTCAGCGATTTGACTTCTTAAATTTATCAAAAACACACGCAAAGGGAGGCAGATTGTGCTTTCAGCACTGGGAAACGGGAGGTTTATCCAAGCCTGTTCTGGGTATAACACTCTTCCTCCCCCCCTAGTTCTGGCTTGAGTCTAGGTGAGGACTGTAGGGAGGAGTGAGCTCCTGAAGGAAGATCAAGGGAGGAGGGGAGGAAGAAACCCTTGGTCCAGTTACTAAAGCAACCAGAGAAAAGGCTCTCCTGGCCTGTGGTTGATTGCATTAGGTGCCATCCGTCAAAAGTGACACGGAAGAGAGGAATAACTTGAATCAGCAACCTGAGCTGCCATCATCAGAATTTACTTTACTGAAACTTACTTAAGTCTCTCAGTGCACCCAGAGGAAGAGAAGCTGCTGACAAAAGAGACTGTAATTAAACAGTGCTCCTCAATGCCACCAGACTTCCAGACGGAGCTTATCAAAATGGAATGTGAAGGGAGAAGAACCAAGCACATCCTATTTGCTTCCTTTGAAACAGGGAGGAGAGAACATATTTCTTAAGGAAAATTTAGTCTATGAAACGCTGGATTCCTGAGATGCTTTCCTATACTATAAATATATATACACTATTAATTTCGATACAATGATAGCAGCTTCCAACCTGAGACACAGAAAAACCTGGTAATTCCTGCTGCCTAAATCCGTGTGTTATCTGACTTACCCTTTCAAGGAATAATAAGCATTGTCAATATGCAAAGGCAAGTCTGTTTACAATTTTACAATAAATGGAAACGGGTACATTTCAAGAAAGTGTTTTAAGATCATATCTTGGAAAATATGAAGGGAAAAGTGTTTCTACATATTTTCACAGAGTTACCAGGTTGTAACTGCTTTGACTTTGAAGGTTCCTTACTTTACACACAGCGGTATTTGAAGCTATAGGGGTATTTTTATTTGCTATTGTACAATTGCAACAGAAACAGACTTTCTTTTATTTTTGAGGATATTCATATGTAAATGAATGCTGATGAATGGAAATGAGATGCTGCACATGATGGACAACCTTCAACATTTAGATGAAAAAAAAAAAAAGAAAATTATCTCACTCGCTGAAGCTGGACTCTTTTCCCTTATACAACTGGGCACCAAAAAAAAAAAAAAAAAAAAAAAAAAGAAAGACAAGGATGGACCTTCCACCAACTTCTCTTGGCTAAATACCATTTCAGAAAACAAACATTCTTTTCAGTTTTGTATCAAAGTCAATTTTTAAATGGATATTGATTAGACACTAAAATAATGACTATATAGCCAGAAATTTTATAGCTGTAGTGAGCCAAAATATTCAAAATAATATAGCTATTTGATGAATTTTTATTTACTTCAAAGGAAATAAGTAATGAGAAATCTTCTGATTCAAGACCATAGAGTGTACTATTTTCCTTTTTCATAAATATCTTAGGAGTTAATATACTACTATTCTTGACAGTACATGTTTAATGACAGTACATGTATGCTTTTCTAGAACACCTCACCCATAGAATAAGATTAGTCCAAGCCCCAATTTGGGTTGTTTGTTTTGCATCAATTACCATTCCTGTCTGTCCATCCAAGCTACTACCACATACCTTTCTATTCTTATCATTAAGGTACCATCAATCCCCTCGCCTCTTCCTCCCCCACCACACTCACCTAAGGGGTTAAAAGACTTCAGTACATTTGTGACTTGTCAGTGACATATAATACCCAGGTCCTTCATGCAATCAACTTTTACTTGACATGTATTTGCTCATCACAGGACCCACATTACTACTGGGAAAATGAAGAAAAACCTAAATTAACACTTGACATTCAATATGGTCAAGTCCTTAATTGGCTGGGCTTCCTGAGAAAGCAATTTTCTATTCCCCAAACTGTGCGCGTGTCATGTGTGGAGTGCAGCTCTTGGCCATCACTGCTGTCCCTCGCTCCCTCTAATGAGAGCAGATGAATTAGTGCTACGTGACACGATTTGAGCAGGGCTTCCTCCTCTTCCCCTCCCCCCAATCTTTCTCTTATACCAGTGACAGCTGTGTGGCAAAGGGAAGAAAGAGAAATGCAAGAACCAAAAAATAAAAAAATAAAAAAATCCTGTAAAAGATGATCATTTTTAAAAATGAACCTTAAATGTCTTGTTGAATCTGAAACTAACAGGGTCATTTAATTGTGGAGGTGGGGAATGGACTGTTACAAAGATCAGGGGAATTATCTGGATATGGTTGATTTGGGTTGTATTAAGCATGTTTTTTTTCTTCCATTCCAGGCTAGTTGCAGTATTAGATTGCACTGGTCTAATTAAAATGGAATTTACATCCACTTAAAAGGTTTTTTAAAGGTCTGGAGAATGGGTCAACTAGGAAAAAAAATGAAGTAATTACTAATGTTAAGTATCATACATATAGAAAACTTCCTTCAATGTAAACTCTATCACTATATCTTGTTTTCAAATATTATCCAGTGTCTGAATTCAGTGCTAGATGTTCTATCTGAAATATTTTGGTTTCATGCCCTTTACTGTTAAATTATTGCAACCAAAAAAAAATTATTTGATCACTGATTTTGTTCCATTATTTTGGATAGGGACTATAATCCACTCTTGTTATCCTTGTCTAGCTCCATAAGAAGCAAGAGAATAGAAGCATGAAGGGATGGCAGGCAAGATTCAGACGGTTAATTTAAGGGATTTCCCTGAGTCTCCACTTCCTCATCTTGACACCAAAGAAGTAACTTTGAATGCCTAAATGGCTTATGCAATGTGATAAGGACAAATGCAACCAGGGAAGGGAAAACTACCTGGCTAATCAAACATTTGAGAAAGTATTAGTTTCAAATGCATGCATGTTGGAAAATAACTAATGGGTGTCATAGGCACCTCAGTACTTAAGATCTTTGCCCACTTTTGGATGACAATCAAGGTAAAGATGTCATCTGTGGACCACAGAATCAGGTAAGCATTCAAAACAATGCAATTCAAAGAACAGCCTCCTCAAGTAGAGTGATTGTGGAGCTGTTCTTTTATAATTCTGGCCATAACTTAAATAGCATTGAAGTGAGCAAATGAAAAAAAAGGATGCTACTTACTTAGGTACTGTGTGGAAAGTTAAAACCTAATACCAAAAATGTAATTTCTCCATTTGGTATTTGTGAGGAATAATATCAAAAATAACACTTAATTTTCTCACCTACGAAAAACAAAGCCAGGAAGGTACTGTACACTAGAAGATAAACTGTAAATAAGTAAAAAATTTGAGTTTTAAGACTTGCTGGAACATCAGAATCTTCAGACAAAAGGAAAACTAATGGATGAAAATACTTTAAAAGCAAATCGACACACTAGAAACATGCCCTGCATAAGTTATCATCCTGTGGACAAAGCACTGGTATTTTAATGTCATTAAGATTCCTTCAAAAGTGCACTTGAGAAAGCTTGTGAATTGGTGTTCTATCAGGTGTTTAAAAGAACTAAACAGTTTAGTATTCTGTGAAAGCCACAAGTCTAATACATCCAGTTAACGGTTATAGTAGCATTATCATCGCTCAGCAACAAATGGCAGTGTATTCTGCCAATAGCTTTAGGGTGACCTTTGCAATGCTGACTAGTCCGTCAAGTTCCATCTCTGAGATGCAAGGTATAGACAGGAATAGTTTATTAACTTGGGTAGGAACTGAAAACCAGGAAGTTCCAAAAAGGAATGTACTTTTACCACTTAGAAAACAGGGACTTCCTTTCCTGGAGAAGAGAAGGATATATACCATAAAATAAAGCTGAGCAGCCCCATGGGCTTGCTCTTATCATTAGCCTTTTATACATCAAACCAACATTAACAACTTTACATGTTCTTTTCCACCCCAGCTACACCCCACCACATCCCAACTGGGGTGTGGTGGAGGGTTGAGGAGTGGGGGTATAGTGGTAATTGAAAGACTAGGTAATTCAAATTCTAGGATCAAGAACTGAAGAAAAATACTGTTGGTATTGTCTCAGAACTTTACGCCATTTATGACCAATGCTATTTTCTTTCTTGGGTAATAACCAACTACTGCCCAAAGGATCAGTATACAGAATTCAAAAGGGCAGCAACAATGGGTCAAAAATGGGTGGTGGTGGGGGGAACTCTGTAAAGAACTGAGAAGTTTCAAGTGTCACCTGGAGATAATCAGCCATGAAAGGACTCGTTTTGAGTCAAAAAAAAAAAAAAAAAAAAAAAGTTAACTGTGACTATGGCAAAGTGACATGCTTAAACTTGATATTCTCTTAGGGATGAGCAGGCTTTGAAGCTCATAATAAACCTGAAATGGTTCTCTGGAATGTTAAGTCTTAATGTAGAAATTTGGTGCCACTGTCATGCCTACACAGAAGTATGTCAACTTGGAAATAACTGCATTAACAGCTCCAGGGTATTCAGAACAAAAAGTGTACCCTTTCATTGTACGCATTTCATCGAGAATTCTACTTTGAACTGTAAGAGGAAGCTGCAGTGTATCTCCCACCTGGTTAACACAGCTAAAACAACATTATACCTTTCTCAGAAAATATAAACACGGCAGGGAAAGGAAGGATGGCTTTAAGAAGCCTGACTCGGGGGAATGACAAATTACCTATCAAACATGCAACATACACTTGATTTTATAAAACCTAGTAGTATCAAAAGGGGTATGTTACTTTATCTTCCAATTGTTCTGCCCTTTACTGCCCTCCCTTGTATTTAAGTTCCTACCTCTCTTTGCATTAAATATATTTAATCTAGTTCCAAGTTGAAAGATATCTGAAAGTGTTAGTCACAGCTGTGTTGACGCTGAACTTCATGAGCAACAGCATCCCATCCTGTCTCCAACACACTGGCAGATGCTCACTACAAGCTTCATCTACTCTTGATTTGAGATACTTTACTTACTAGAAAACTAGGTAGTATTAATATCTGGTATTTGCTCCTATCCAAGTCTTTCCTGTAGTCCTGTAGTTTTTGGAAGCAAGTCAAGAGCTCACTGTGTGTCCTACAGAGAAAGGTCCCTTCTGGTAGGTTTCTGACTCTGTCCAGTAACAGTTATCAACAAGACTCAGGGCAGAACCCTAGGCACACCTAGATCCCATTTGTAGATCATCTTAACAAGATGCTCTTGTTTCTTGTTCGCACAAAAATCAATAACAGAACGACCTTCAATTTGAAACCCAAACCAATTAATTACCTGTTCTGTTGAAAATGTTGATATCTGATTTGCCTGGAGAATTTCAATTATGAGTAGATTATTTCTTTTAAAGAGCCCCTTCAAAAAAATATAGACTGACACTGAAAACCTCATCTTATACAATACAAATGATGTTTCCTTGAAGCAGGATATAATATTGGCCTTGCACAAATTAGTATGGGGAAGCTTTCCCCTTGTGGTACATCTCTTCCTTGTGACATCATAATCAATTGGACTGGTAAATTATAGCAAACCCAGGATTGCTGGCCAGGTTCAGGGCCAGGAATTCACCGCTTAAAGGTGAGATGAAAAGCTCTTTATAGTTGAATTCAGCTTTTCATCTGTATCAATTACTGACACAAACCATGGGGTTCTCTTTAGAATTTAGAAAATTTTTATTTCTCTCTAACTATAAATTTCTTATATTCCTACTTATATTTGAATAACTATATTACTCTTATCCTGACCATAAATTTGATTTTTCTCTGAATATGGATTGTAAGGAAAAGGCTATACATCAAGACAACTAAAAGCAGAAATATATTTACTAAACTTATTTATTTTAATTGCAAGGGAAAGACTGAACTCAATTCATCCCAGTGGGGAATTCCCATGATGGATGATCACATGCAATGAAACTATTATCTTCATCTATTAAAATATTATCTAAAACAGAGGTTTCTATCTGGCAGCCAGTGGCTGAATATAGCCTGCAGATGAGTTTTGTTTGGACCACACAGTTTTTAAAGTATTTTAGTATGTTGCCAAGATTTCAAAATCAGGAGATTTCATATAAAAATTGTATTTCTGGCTGCCCATTAAAGAAAAAAAGGGAGTGATCTGACAACCATGGGTCCTTAATTCTCACCTGACAACAATTCACTGGACCCCAGAACTGCCACCTCAGTGGTTAGGAGATGAGCTTTCTGGTCTACCACAGACCTACCAGACACACTCGACAAGCTTAATTTTCATTACCTCCATATGGTACTTTTAGGTAACTGTTAATCTTTGAATTTCCATAATTACTCCAGAAAAGTTTGTAGGATTGTTGCAAAAAAAGACAAGTGTTCTAAAAACAGATATTTAATATATGTATGTGTGTATATACTTATACATTTCATAAATGTATATCATGAATGACAACGGATAGAAATTTTTACTTTCAAATATAGCTATTCCAGTTAAATGTAACTATGAAGCCAAAGAAACTCAATTTCATAATTTAAAACAAAATCTAAGTAATAAATTTCAACTTGATGACCCATCTTACATAGTGATACATCAGACTTTTACATGGATTTCCAATCAACTCCATCCATGCAGCCCAGGAAGGATGCTCATATAAACTGCTACTCAGCTCTACATACATTCTGATCCTTCACGTGTTAACACTTCCTTAAGTATCATGTACTTAAGTGAAAAAATAGACCTCAATATAAAAATAGGGTATATCTCTAAAGTATATTTTAAAAGTCAATATTTAAGATTCATGAATATCATCACAAATACTCATTTTTACTGGTCCCACTTGTATGGCAACATCTAACATTTATAACTATATAGTCCTTACTGAGGGTTCAAATGACCCAAAAAATCATGGCATATTTATTTTAAAAATGGCAATTAATTAAAAACAAGTATCTATGAGAAAGTCACCATGCATTTCTTTCCTTTGCGTTTTTTTTAACTCACGGCAAATGCAAAAAGTTTATTTACAATCCATATTTTCCAATCAACTACATCATCTCAATATTTAAACATACTAGTGAATATTACAAACAAATTAAAATGCCTGCTTGCCATTTTACCCAACCATATTATTAACAGGTTATCTCTAATTAATTACTGTATTCAAGGAAAACTTGGATCTCCAAACAGACTTTATTGGGTAGGTTAGGGTCAGTCATATCAAATTATAAGAATAAGGCTCAGATCAATTTTAAAATACTATTTTATAATCATGCTTCACCACTGGACCATATATTTTAAAAAATTACTTTTTAAGTGAGATGTTTGTTCTCTAAAGAAAGGTTTTTCTTTCTGTTTTCCTTAATGAAAATAATCCTTGAGCATAGGCTAACTGTATGTACTTTACAAGAAGACTTTAATTCCAAAATTTTCTTGATTTGGAATGACTTCAACAGCTTGAAATAGTTCAAAAATCATAATGATCATATTGAATTCCTTAACTCCTAGGTGAATAGAAAAATAAAAAATATGCTAAGTCTGGGCACCATGCATGCAGTTTTAGCTGATACCCAAATGATACTGATGCATTCCTTATGGGAAACATTCCTTCCTTAATTTCTATTATGTTTGAGATCTGAGCAATTAGAAACAGACACCTGGAAGTCACTTATTAATTCATCTCTTCCCTGCTCTTTTATACTTCTTTCCACACCCTCTCTTAAGATGATTCCTAAATTGATTCTCTTACAGAAGGGCCTTGAACCAGTGCTCATCATTTTCTTCTTTAAAACATCTTGCTACAGTGTAAGACTGGTCTTGTTTCATTTGTTTAAGTCTATAGCACAATTTTTCTAAGTACATATCTTCTTTCTAATATTATTATTTTTTATTTTGTATGCATTGGTGTTTGCCTACATATATGTCCCTTTGTAGGTATTGGATCCTAGAGTTACAAACAGTTGTAAGCTGCCATGTAGGTGCTGGGAATTGAATCCAGGTCCTCTGGAAGACCAGTCAGTGCTCTTAACAGCTGTAGCATCTCTCCAGCCCCCTAAGTACATTATCTTCAATAATAGGTGTTCAACAGTAGAAAATTAAACTAACAATTCCAGAAAAACAATTTTTGTCATTTTCTTTCTATGTCATTTCAAAATACTTTCATAAAGAAAAGACAATTCTCCCCCTTGATGACCAAAGCCTTTAGCTACCCCTCTCTCAGGGTTACATCATAACATATCATGACTACGCATACCATGTCCCAATCTTGCTGGATTTTTATAATGTACTGTTTTAAAAGGTGGAAGATAAACATAGAATAATGAATGTTAATTTTGTTTAATTTTTAATCAGAAATACTGCTGTTCTCTTAACTCTCTCTTCCCTAGTAGTCACTAATTTCTGCAGTGCAGGTTGTGGTTAGGGTCACTGGGACACTCCGCAGATCAGGTGTGCACAACACGCAGACACAAGAGCAGCAGGTTATCAGAAGCTTCAGAGGCCAGGAGCTGTTGCTTTATTAAGAAATTGTATAGAGCAGCTATTTATCCAAAGTCAGAGCAGCCAACTTCTCGCTTTCAACAAGAGTGTTTTTAATATAATGAACATCCAGGCTTCTCTGGTCACGAGAGAACCTGGAATATATTATACATGCGTGAATGTGGCCGGGATGTAGTGTATGGGATGTGCTTCCTATCAACAGATTAACACTTCATTTTCATTACTCTAATCTCACCACAGGCTGTGAACACTCTCTTTTTCTTATTTGAACAACAATGGTGCATGAAAAACCAAGCTGACAGGCAGGCTGGGTTCATTAAATGCACAAGGCCTTTATTCCCATAATACATCTCACCTGTATGAAGCCAGGGTTCTGGTTCCCAGGCTGCTACTGAAACAAACCCTCCCAGATGTTGGGCTTCTGATGCTTCTTATCCCCTTTATTTCACAACTTATAATAAAAATCACAAATAAAGCAAAAATGAAAAAAAAAACTCTTCTCCTTCATGTACTGTTTAGCATATAACAATACTAGCACATATCTTAACATCCACTTACTCCCATGATTACTTGCCAAAGGTTTTCAGGAGAACAAGGCAAGGTGACTGCTACAGGAAAAGACAAGACATCACAAGGGTGAGTTCACATCTCAATGCAGTGTCTCTTTCTTAATTTAATTTTTACTTGAAATTTAAAACTTAAAAACCTGACAGTTGCTTCCAGAAAACTATACTTCTCTGCTTGTTGAAAATGGCAATCCACAAAAAAAGAAAAAAGAAAAAAAAAAAAAAAAAAAGAAACACACTATTTTTCAATCAATGACACTGAGCTTCATTTAAAAAATCTAAGCTCATATCTCTGAGGCAAGACTCTATGTTCATCCATAGTACAGGAGGGGATAATAATCTATGCTTAGGGACACAAAGTTATATATTTTACAGCACCATACTATTCCTAAGGTGGGGATGCTTATTTTTGTTGGGCCATCCATGTGTGTACTCATATACCCCTTGCAGCTAATAATAAATCAACATACCCCCAAATAAATCATCTAAATGTCTTCAACCAGACAGCCCAACAGGCTTACACCGTCTATGTGTCTACACATCACATATACACGCACAATTGCATGGCAATACTAGATTTGTAACACTTTCTATAGAAAAACAATAACACTTGTCCCTAGAGTCCAGAACAGGACTTGGGGTTCTGTTCTATCTGGTACTCTAATCTTTATATATAAAAAAGAAAGGACACAGAAAAAATAATACTACATACTGTCCTAGTAACCTAGCTGAGGCTACATTAAGTTCAACATAAGGTCAAGAATCATCATGCTTGCAGGCATTCTCACTGAGGGGACACTCTCATGAATATACTCAATCTATACTGTCACAGTATCTTACAAAGCAGCAACCCTGATCCACTGCCCTCTGGCACTGGCAGAAGGCACATCTTTGGGCAGTTTTTTTTGTTGATGCCTGATTAAGTGTCCCAAACAGCTAACCTAATGTTGTAAGTCAATGATAGCTTTCTTGCTTTTAATTGTAATGGAAGGAGAGGAAAAAAAAAACATTATTAAAACACTGCTAATGGAGGTTCTCATTTTAATATTAGTTTTGTTATTATGTTAAGCCAGCTGAAAGTAATTATTTTTGTCAGGTAAAATACTCATTATCCTGAAGTTTTTCTTTTCAAGCCCCCAGTTCAGACACTATGATCATCAAATGTAAATCCTTAAGAATTGTCTGGAGAACCAAGAGCCACTGAACGACACCTTAATAAAACTGAAGAATTCATGACAGTCACACACAAGCACAGTAGGTAAATACTGGAAGCCATATTTTTCCAATTTACAAAAATGTTTTTAATCTTGTTATTTGTAACAATCTCCATGACTTTTCAAGACAATGAGTTAAAGGTATTAAATGCAAAACAGTGATGAGTCCTCACATGATATGTACAACACATGTTTTAAATATGTTTCATAATATCATGTTTATACTAGCCATCATTTCAATTGTTATTTTCAATGTCTCTGCTCTTATTAGCTGCAGTTTACTTCTGTCACATCTTCTGCTGGTGGCCCTGTTCTTCATACCTTTTTCTACTTCTAAGAAAAATGTCCCTGTGTGGTTTTAAGTCCAAGTATATAAACTGATAAATACAAGAATAACTTTTTGGGAGAAAAGAGAGCAAACTCTCACTGATTCCATCTTTCTTATCAGGTTGATCAAATTGAGTATCTATCGCATAGCCTCTGAGCAACTAGCCCCCGGTCCCTGGTCACCCTGATTTACAGAACTTATCTATAGTAAGACAATGACAGTCCTGTCACCACACATGTGAAAATGGCATCACATTCCCACACTTCTGTCAGGATGACAGGCTGGCAAAAGGACACATTTCTGAATGGCTGTTATTTCCTAGGACATTTCCCATTCCTTTCCATTAACCAGGAAAGCAGAAACATTAGGGAGTTATGCCATGAATAAGAGAAATGAGGGAAAAGAGAAAAAAGTAAGAAATAAATTAAGTCTGTGAGAAAGAAAACAGAAAGTAAGGACAAACTAACCTTGTACTTAGGCCATTAAGTAAATGTCTATCAGCCAAACAGGAACAAGATTTATAACTCAACACCCCTCCCTGACATACAAACCCTAAAGACAGTAGCAAAGCAACATTACAATTCCAAAGAACTGGGTAAGTAAGATGTCAGATGTGCTCAAGGGAATAAGTGGTTTCAATGAGTAACTTCCTACAGTTCAACATTATTCTTCCTTTACAGAGAGAAATGAGAAACTGATGGGCTTAATTAAAGAAAAACAAAAGGATATTATATTGTTGTTAAAGGATCAATTCTTTTTCTTAATTAGAATGATGATTAATAAGCTGAGAATTTGATGTCTGAGCACACCAGTTTGAGTGATGCATTGTTTTCCTGTGGTATTCCCATTAAGGGAAGCTCTGAAGACAGAAGGAGACAGCACTCTCTCATCTCTGCAACTCTGTGGCACAACATGATGTTTGCTGTGTCCCAACAAGATGACACTGCTCCCTGTCCTCACCCAAGTCAACTCCACTCATAAATGTTTCACCGGAGGCTCGAATGTACACTATGAAATCTGTGAGGCTTCCTACAGGGAAGGTACAAATTAAAAAAGAATCAATACTTTTATTTTTCCTATGCTCTAAACTTGCTTTTAAACCAGGAATGGAGATGCTGTGCAGACCAGACTCAGAGGGGAAATGTGGGCTGGAGCCACAGCCCCAAGCTCCTTCTTAGTGATGTCCCTGGCACACATTCTCTCTTCTTCCCAGGGTGATTTTTTTCATCCTGTGTTTTCTGTGTCTTTACTAGTTTATCTTCTAAAGGAAGCTCCTCCTGCTCCTTATTTTGTTTACACAACAGGATCTAAAGGCTGCTGTTCCTATTTTGCCCCTCTTCCTTTATTGTTCTTAAGCTTACTGGAAGCCAAAGTTCCTTCAAGGTTATTTGAGTTCCCCTTGCCTCTGATTCCCAGGTGCTGCAGTGGATGAGGGGCACCTAGCAAAATGTGGACGCCAGCTGCTCTTCTGGAAGTGAGAATGGCATCAGCTTTGGCAGATGTGGGTGACATCAATCATTCCCTATGACCCCAAACACTCTTCTGGCCAAAGCCACGAGTACAGTGGTTAGTGATCAGCAAATGTGTGTCAGGAAAGGCACAAGTGGATCTGCACATGGAGCATGCTTCCACACACATCACATCAGGCTCCCTCCAACCTTCCCAGGCAAGAACCCCCGGGACCATTGTACACCATGTCCTTTCAACAACCAACAGTGAATTCTAGAGAAAATGACTGTCACTGAAAAGCGTATCCCACGATTCACTGTTTTCCTCCTGCCACAAGTTCTCTCATTATACTCTGGGGGATGGGGATGGGGTGGGGATGGAGAAGGAGCTAGCACCAAAAACAATTTAAACACCGTAGTTTACTTAGGAATACAGGATAAAAGAAAATTACAATTTCTTCTCCTTATACTTTTTTTTGATATATATTCTAGTTCATATAACCAAGTTAGCTGTATACAAGCATTACCAACATATGTGCTTATAGAAATATGCTCTCAAATCCTTGAAGGTTGACCATAGCAATGTCCACTGTGTCTCCCTTTAATTAATTCTGTGCAACGCATAAGGTAGGGAAGAAGAAATACTAGGATTTTTTTTGTTTTTCACTGAAGTCTATGACGCCATCTCACTATCTGTAACGGACTGTTCCTTTGGAATCAGCTCCTTGTGTCACAGCGACCTGGCAAACTTGAATGCTTTCACTATCACTGGAATCCTTGCAATCTTGCCTTGGCTGTGACCCATTCACTTCTGCCCCAACGTCCCAGAGATGCCTTACTCAGCACCTAATATGTAAGGGAGAGATTCTCAGGGCTCCTATCTCTGACACAGGGGTAGGAAGCTATGCTACAGTGGAACCCTAAGTCTGTCCTGTTGCATTAATCAATTTCTATAGAGCCATATACAATTGCATCTATCAATGAATATAAACATACACTTAGAAATACAAATACTAATTATGCCCATAAGTACAGACATCCATTCTTTCACAGATTTGGTTTTCAACTGCAATTACTTGACTTATCTTAGAAAAAGGCTTTACAAATGATATAAATACAAGTTACTTGCTTACAGATAACGAAGTTGAAAATTAATTTCAAAATTATCCCCAATTATGCCCAAATTCATTTTACTTGATGCATGTCGGAAATAAGCTTTAAATTTGTGAAGGAGTTAATACATGTGTGTACACATCTGAGAATATATTTGTGACTGCTTTGTTATAGTAACACGTACCATGAAGCATCATATGCACACAGCCTCCTACATTCCCCTTTCATTACACAATGCACAGTTCCTGTTAAGTGAAGTCCACATGCTAACACAAACTTGGAAGTAAAAGCTGAAACATAGGTACTTGCATCTTTGCTACAATTTCTAGTTCAATACTACTGTAACAATTATCCAAGTATTCCTACTTGTATGCTACAATATTAAAATGAATGTTAAGGGCCACATTTCAATATGTACCTATTATGAACATTTCAAAATAAAGCACATACTTCAAATTAAAGGAGTAACTAAAACAGAGCTAGCAGCATGCTAATTCAACAAACTAAAACTACTTGCCATCAAATATAAACACTTATTTTAGCCAGTTAGTTTTCCAGTTTAATCCTTTTAAGGAGGATATGAACACACATATGCACCAACTATTAGAAGGAAAAGTTAAAAAGGAAGAAATAGGAAACAGAGAGGAAACCTGGGGATGGATGCTGCCTGGCAATGAAAGACATTTTCAAAGACCATTAACTATCAACTGCTATACTCAGGCACTGATTAAATAAGACTATTCATGCTATGTGAAAAAGGATGCCTATTTTTGAGGGAGAAGCTTTAGAATAAAAACATATTACGTGAACTATAAAGAACCAAGCCACAACACATAATTTAGACATCTGACTTAAAAGAAATACAGCATACAAATCTTTAAAATTGTTAGTGAATAAATGTTCAAATCATTTTTGGAGGTTTAGGAAGACAGGAAAAAAATACATCATATTCATTTTAGATACAAATCCTATGACTGACACTGTGTTTGTCTTGATGAGTTGAAAAGTAGTAAAAGACTACTAGAAGAAAAATTCATATAGAGCACTCTTGTAAATTGATTCCAAGAATGTTATTATATATTTATCATATAGTTTTAAATCATTTCTTAGAAAAGTGCTGGGTTTTATACTAGTCAAAAAGTTTATTCTGCCCTATCTCTGGTGAGCAGATGGTCTGGTATTAATGTAAATCGCTGATTTAATTTTTAGCTTTCTTGATTTTGTCCCTCACCTATCTAGGAGATGATTTCTCGGTGGTGATAACTAACACATCATGCTAATGAGGGAATCTAATGCACAATAGAAAAATGTCACTACTAATAATATTTGCATGAAGTTAAATAAAGCAACTGTAAGAGAATGTCAGACAGTTGTTCTTTAATAAGACACAGTTTCACAATGAAATTATGTTGTTAATTTTGTTACATCATTGGGTGAATCCTAAATTACTACATAATGATGCACAAAGTAATTTATAATTCTAACTTAGTATTTCACTCTGTTCTGAAGAGGCCTTACTAGGGGAATCTACATTTTATCTGAAACAGGTTAAGTATACCTCCGCAATAATAAAAGGCATAAACACATCTGCTAATATGTGAAAAGTGCACTATCACTATTTACCTGCACAGTGTCATTTCTTTAAAAGATTTCAAATAGACCATACCCTCTCTTGGGGCAAATTATAAGGATTTTATTTGCTACTTTCTCAAATATACAAATATGTGTGTGTAGAAAAATCACCTTTCCAAGTCTGATTTAAAAAAAAAAATCCCCAAACAAGCTCCTTTCTCCAGTACTACCATGCGCCCACTTATCTTTTTAACAATACCTTACCAACCTATAGTGAGCAAAATAAGGTTTGGGGCTATAGGAGACATGGAAAAACCAGAAATGGTTTTGGGCATTATTGATTCGTGACTGATCAAACTAAATCCAGAACTACCAGTTACAAAAGTCAACAGTTACACCTTTCAAGGTCCTCAAATATCTGTCTATAAGAAAATCTCTTTCTTAAAATATTACTCCTCAATATTAGAGAAAATAATGTAAGATAGGGTAATGAATTTCAGAAGCCATATCTAAAGCTTTAAGGGGAACATATTTAATTCTACCAAGTCTGAGTTTTTAGATCATTAAATCATTTGTTCGTATTAGATAGAAGGTAGGCTTTACATTTAAGGACATCTAACCTCATTCAGGTAAAGGTAAAGATTGTTCCAGCTCACCTTCCTAGTTTACCTTTAGAAGACCCAGACCTAGATTATTAAACTTCAGTGTTCATCAGACAGTCCCAAGCATACATTTTCTGTAGCTAAACACCATATGAGGTGATCTCTCCAGCTCGGTATTGACACATCTTACACTGGCTCTACTAGTCAGCTTGTCCAATGCTTAACAAACTAGTCAACAAAATATTAGTTTTATCCTACTATAGAAGCCAGAAAACTGTATCTAATAGATTTTATTCACTTCGTGAGCTAAATTTTTAGTTAGATAAAACACTTTTTTGTCCTAAAAATTATATATACAGAATTCTGCTTAGCTGATTAAACTGGAAAAACTTTTATCTTCAGCAAAAGATGGCTTAATGTGGGTATTGAAACTATTATTTCTCAAAACTGTTGGCCTTAAGAGATAGTGTTTCAGGAAGTGGTACATGAACACACACACACACACACACACACACACACACACACACACACACACGCACGCACGAACCAGCACTAATGAACTATACATAGGGAAAACAAACACATTAAACATGCACAGCACAGACTTTTATATCTAGACAGTTTGAATTTAAGCTTACACAATCTTGAAAGAGAAAGAAAAGCACATACACACATATAAATTCACATCCCCTGTTATATGACTTCCAAAATGCACACAAGGTAATATTTAATAACTGTGAAAAATATATGGAAGGCTATGCATCACTAACTACATCAAAGCAACAACAAAAAATAATAAACTACAATAAAATGGTTGGATCACAATACTTTAAATTGTGATTTTCATCCTTTGTTGTAAGATTCTATTTATAGTCATCATTAAGCATAAATGTCTTCCCTATGTATTTGTTCTCCTCACACAGTCACCGATGTTCACTGTACACATGCATTCATACAGGTAAACACAAAACAAATCTTTGTATCCCCCACAAACAGCTCTCTACAGAAAACATCATGATAGGCTGCTCAAACAAGCTCCTCGGTGAGAAATTTAAAGTTTTTTCACAATTCTGATCTATTTTCATGTAATTTGCTTTTATTTTCTTAATCTTAAATGTTTTTCACCATTTAAAGTCTCCTTATATGCAAATTTACTTGGAAATGGGCTAGTGCCAAAAAAGCAATCTAACACCATCTATGTGGTTCAATAGCCATTTATCAATTGATCATTATCTCTGTTTTATTAACTCCTTTTTCACTAGAGGGGAAAACCTAAAGCAGTCTAACCTTTCAAAGCATGCATGTACATACACACTCCACTAACTCAAGGAAAATCCTGACGGTGATATCTAAATTTAAAAATGGGGCACGAGTTATAAGGTTCTAAGGTTAGTGCAAACACAAGAGCGACCCAGACAGAGAAGTGCTTCAGAAAAACACCTCGAAAAGCAAAGCACTGTGCAATGACAAGGAGCATCTCTGTTAGACAAGGAACGAACTTCTCACGCAAAGGAGTGAGACTGTTCATAAAGAGTGGTTTACTGGGTTTATGTTGATTGCATTTAAATCTCAGCTTACTGTATCAGCAGTTATCAGGGTCCCTCTACAGGATGTCAAAATACACCTTACTCAAATACATTTCTATCCAAAACTGGTTGATAAAACAGTTTCCCCATTAAATATTACAAGAGCCCTGCTCTGTGCCCCGTCTTTGGCAAATGTTATTTCTAAACTTGTGACAGTTTACAGCCTTGCAAATGGTTTTCTTTTACTTCATTACCAAACATTTTAAAATCTACCCCAAAGTATTCCATTTCCACGAACTCTTACATACAAAAGAGGAGGTCTATTAAAAAGCAGTTGCAGTATTTTTTTAAGCGAGTGAGGCAATAACCAATCTTTAAACAGCCGCCATCTATTTAATATCTCAGTATAGTTGTCAGTACTACTTTGGTGCTGTGTGGATGATAAACTAACTCTTGCTTTGTATGGCTTTGGTGTAGGCTTCTGAAAAGCAAGACGTGTCTAGGAGGGAGGCACCAGGGAACTTCCCTCCCTCACTTGAGCACAGTCCAAGAGGAAAGTTTCTGGGTTGTTTCCCCTTCGCTTCCTCTTACCCTCGCTCCCCCGCGGAGCCGCAGAGCCAGCAATTGTGCAAGAGGAGCCCGGCACGCAGGGCGCGAATCACCCACCGAGCGGGCGCCTGGTACGGGCGGCCGCGGTGATTAATTATCCATCCGCTGGCCTGGCGCTCTCCCGGAGGCTCTCCCGGCAGGGCAGCAACCGAGCTGAGGCCAGCGGTCGAACGAGGAGCAGGAGCGGCTCGGGAGGAAGCAGGGGCCGCGCCGAGTGTGAGTGCACCACGGCGGGCGGCCAGGGCGGGCGGGTGGCGAGCCGAGCCGGCTGCAGCGCGCACGGCCAGGGGAGCGCGGGGAGAGTGCAGCCACCCACAGCCGGAACTGAGGCCGCGAACGAGCTAGAGAGCGAGCAAGCCAGCAGGATCGCAGCCTGCCGCCCTTCGGGCTGACCCGGCCAGCGACCGACTGTCAGAGAAGCCCGCACAGCCTTGCTCCGGTCTGAGGACAGCTACTCCAGACACCAGAAGTCACACCCGCTGCTGTGAGGGGCCCGCATTTTAGGATTGTTCGGCCACAAGACCTACTTCGAGATGGCAGACACTCTGACCAAGTCTTTCGCGCGGTCAAAAAGAAACATTTGTTGAGTAGTGGCTTTTTCTCTTTTTAACGGGAAACAAAGAAATAAATTAAGGATTCGCAGGACTTAGCCTGCACACTGTAAAACTTTGCAACAAATGCCTTTGCTTTCTCTAACTTTCATGTCCTTTTCCCCCCTTTCCTTAAAGGAGCCCTTGGGGGAAGCCATGAAGTAACACAGCACATTCCAGCAACACAGTTATGAAAATATGTATTTTTTTTTAAATTTCAAAAACATTTAGAAACAAAAGTAGTAGGGAGAAAAGGGCACATAACAACTCGAGGTTTCTTTAAAAAAAAAAAAAAATGAAAGTAACTTACCTGTTGGGACATTCTGAACAGGAGGTTAGTATCAGCGTTTTGCCATGTCCCCATGAACCCTGGTTCAGCCGCAGTCGTTCTGGTTCCGAACTGCATGGAGTTGTCAGTGCAGGGGTCTCGTAAAGTCAAGTCTCTTGCCCTCTTTGGCTCTCTGTCTCTCTGTGTGTCTCTTTCTCTCACATCCACTTCTGCCTCTTCTGACTGAAAAGTGAAGGTGGATTTTTTGAGCTTCTTGGCAGCCAGTAGCAGGAGTATAGTGTAGTTAAGAAGCTGGCTGAACTGTGCATTTCATTTGGGAAGGGGGAGATCTGGGGGAGGAGGGGGGTCAGAGCTTCCTTCGCACCTTCTGCACAGATATCCCTATCATTTATGCATAGATTGTGACTCCCCGAGCTTGCCTTTGCTCGGTTTAACAGCTGCCTGTCAGGTGTGCAGGCAGCACTGGAGACCCAACCATCAGCTTCAAACCCTCAGCCACTGCATGTCATTGGATAGCAGAGCTAGGAGTCAACTGCACTGGTTCACTGTCAGATACCAAATGACACCCTGCACTAACATCTCTCCAGATACACAGATAGATACATACTCATGCACACTCCAAGCTATGATGCCACCGTCACTGTCCACAAGGCCAGGGAAAGCCAGGGCCCTTCCCTGGCAATTTTTCCCAACAATGTTCTCTGCTAGAACATGTTATATCCGGCACTAGTCTTTGCTTTAACACTTGTAAAACTGTGAGACTTAAATACATTTTTAATTACATTGGAAGCAAATAGTCATCTGGAGAACATAAAGTTTGCCCCAATTGTTGTCGAAATATTAGCTGCCACAAGTCACACAGTACACCCTGAGCCATTTATAAGCATGCATAGAGAAAATAATATACAGAGATTTAACCTTCTATTTTATATTCTAAAGTGTGAACAAGTAAACCTACCAGTAAAACATGTAAGATGTACAGTAAACATATGCAAAAATAAACACATATCACCAATACCTAGCACCTCAGGCCATTAACTACCGAACTGAAGGTTAAGTAAGGAGAAGTTGAATGCAAAGGAGAAAAAGGAATACCTTTTCTTAAAGCTCACAAGCAGAATAAATTCCTTTGTTAAAGTTCTCAGGTAAAGCATCTACAACATCCTTTTAAATCATAAAAAAAGGGCAAAATATGAAGGGGGAAAAAAAGCCTGTCCTATTTCAGTCAAAAAGTAATGCATATAAAAACGTCATTTTTCACTCAGGATCTGTATGGAAAATTCTGTTTCCCTGAGTAATGAATATAACCTTGATAGTGGGTCATATTTTTAATTAAACCAGTTTTTAAATAAAACATATCTATTTATTAAATAATACTTATCTACCTTATTTATGGAAAAGCAGAACTGAGCAGAATCCACTGTACATAAACATTGTAAGTTCAAAATGGAAAGCTAAATTCATGCCATCTCATAAAAAAAAGTAGTCAGCAGGAAAAAGCCATTCTTTCTAAACTTAAAATGTAAGGAACATTAATCTTCGGCCACTTACAAATACTGAGGACAAATGTACCACTCTGCTTGTGCCTCCTTAACTAAAGAATAACAATAAACCTTCCTCTCAGAAACAACAAAAGACACAGAAAAGCGCTTCAATGGCAGCCCTGTGTCATTAGTGGACAATGAGAAAAGATGAGAAAACGTACACTATGTTGACACAAATGTGCCTTCCCTTCTAGAACTGACATCTCCTGAAAGCTTTTCTGTTAAACTTCCCTCCAGTTCACCACCATTAAGCACAAAAAAGTCTCAAAAGAAGCAAATTCAATATCTGAAAGGAAACAAACAAGAACCCAAAGAATTGTTGCCTTAAAATATATTAAGTCCACCTGTGGTCAATAAAAATATTCTTTTGCAAGGGAGGGCGGGAAAAGCCCCTATGAGTCAATTGTCAACGGTGACTGTACCTTTACTGCTATTACCCACTTAACTCCCTCTAAAATTTGCTAGCCTCTTGATTTCTGAAGTGGCACTCAGTGCCTCAGTCAAGCTGCCTGCTCAGCTCCTGACCTTCCCACTAATGGCTGTTATTTGTGGGAGGCTTAAGGACACTGTCAATAGCAAGCTTCCTCCTTGCTCCACTCAAGCAGTGTTGTATCGCTCTGCTTGCATGTGTTCTCTCTTGCCTCTCCTGCGCTCTCTCTCTCTCTCTTAGTCCTTCCCACTCCTTCCTCACTCTCCCTCACTATTTTTTCAACACCCACCCTTTGCTCTCAGTTCTGAGATCATCTTTCCCAGGTATTCCCCCCACCACCACACTCATGCATGCGCACGCACGCACGCGCGCGCACATACACACACACACACACACACACACACACACACCACAAAAAAATCAACTGGCATGCAGCAGCAAGCACCTGCAGTAATAGACTCTTTTATTAAAACTGTTATTCTGCAAGACTTGAAATTCCCCATGGACCGGGCCATGTCAAAGCCGATATAATTAACTAGAGGCTCAGCAATGGATCAATTACCAGACAAGCAAGTGATAGTGAAATCAATGAAAGATCATCAGCCACATTATCAGTGTTGCAACTCATTAGGGCAAAACTGAGAAATGTGCTCAACTCGAGCCCAAGCAAGGTGGCATTACAAAACAAAGGGCTAATTTGGAGACCCTGCTGTGAACAATCTGTAACAGAATTAGCCTTTTTTCCCCCTAAACTGCACAGCTCCATAACTAAATGTGACAGACTGAGAGAAGCAGTTTATTAAGACACCAACCCCAAGTTTATTTAGTTCATAAACTCTCTCCTAGAAAATCAATACAGTCTGTACAGGGTTATTAGGCTGACTAGCTAATACATCCAAATCCGGTCTGCCCAGCCAGCAGTCCTCTGACAAAATGCTACTCAGAGTATGCAGACTACAAGGTCTAAGCTGAACAACTCTGCAGCATATTACCTCAATACTCATGCATAGCCATGCCTTAAACACACAAAGATACCCTTGAAAGATTTAGAAGGAAGATCACAATGATTGCTCAGTACTTTACCTGCTAGATGGATTTTGTCAAACAGAATCTTAACTAGTTCCTAAGACCAGTTTAAAAGGAAAGTTCTGTTATAGTAACTGAAGAGAACCCAAAAAGTTAACCATAGATAAGTGTGTTAAAATACATCACAACCCTAGAACATCTGTTATGTTTTGTAAATTTTAAGGTTCTATTATTCTTTTTTTTTTTTTTTTTTGAGACAGGGTTTCTCTGTGGCTTTGGAGCCTGTCCTGGAACTAGCTCTGTAGACCAGCAGTCTGGCCCCAAACTCACAGAGATCTGTCTGCCTCTGCTTCCTGAGTGCTGGGATTAAAGGCATACACCACCTAAGTCCCACTTTTATCATTCTTTTAATAAATTTTAGAAAACAAAAGCCTGACCCTAGAAATCCCAAAATGTTATGGGAATTTGCCATTCATTTCCATCCAGAAAGTGTAGAACCCTTGACTTCATTATAGTCTTGTATCCAGTGAGAGACTTGAATCATTTTAAAAACCACAGGTTCCAAACAAACACCAAAACCAAGACACTAACATAACTTCTAAGGTTTTCCATTGGCTCTATACTTTGCAGGTTACAGAATAACTCTCTGGAATAATTTGTATCCAACTTATTTACAACTAGGTAACTGGGATAAACATCCTTTTCACAATGACTGCTTTCTTGTTCCCTGATTCTAAGTCATGTACTTCAGGTTAAGGGATCACAAGTATGAAAGGTCACATGACTCTGCTCTCATTTGCTGACATGGAGAGATGGGCTGTGTAAAGTAGAAAGTGTACCAACTAGTCCTCAAGTTCCTGAAGACTCTGTAGGACTAAGAGTAGCTGCCCCTCATAACAACACACAGCAACAATACATAAACATAAAAGATTCTTAACTGCATTTTACAGTGGTAACAAAAGACCAGCAGACCAAAGAAGGTTAGAGAAAACAGCATTGACTGATGATGGTTTAACATTTAAAATGTTTGAAGGAAAAAAGAAAAACTATACTATTAATATGCCATTGATACAGTGAACAGGCTTCCAGATTCTAAATCTTAAACCTTAATTTTGAAAAATTTAAGTAAAATTCAGTTTGTATATGCCACAAATAAATGTTTGTCTCTAGAATTTTTAGCTGGTGCTTTATCAAACTTTTCATAAATCATGTTTCTAAGTAATACTTTTTAAAAGTCATGCATATATACTAAACCTGCACTATATGCCAATAATTTGGAGAGTAATTAAAAGTTATAATTACGGGAAATTCTTACTTTTTAAAACCTTTTTGCTACACACTGTGCATGTACCCTCAGTGAGATCCAATTAGTTAACAAAGAATTTGCATTTCAGTTAGTGTGGGATAACAAGACTATAGGGAGGCACAATGCAATTCCACCAACAGAGTAGGATAGTGTGTTCTTTCCTGTTAGCTCTGTAAGCAATAATTCCCACAAGTGGCTGTTTAAAATGTTACTATTTCTTCAATATTTGGGCAGTGAGGTAAATTTGGGTCTTTCCTTTTATTTTCTCAAAAAACTACATGTTGACTTAAAAGTTAGCCACAATTACTGAAGGGCCATGTCAAAGAAGGCTGGCTGGTTTGCATGTTTGCATGTGCTTTTGGAGTAGAGTAGGTTTTGTTTTTTTTTTTTGTTTGTTTGTTTGTTTTGTTTTGTTTCTTTGTGTGTGTATTTTACAAAGGAGAAATAATTCGCACGTGCACGTGCGCAGACACACACACACACACACACACACACACACACACACACACACACACAATTACTTTTTTTCTTTTTTTAAGACAATGTCTCACTATGTGGCCTTGGCTGGCCTGGAACTCACTATGTTGACCAGGGCCAGGCTGACTTCAAGAGATTCACCAGACTCTGCCTTCCCAGAACTAGGATTAAAGGTGTGCTCCACATGCCCAGCCTACTGTTTCTTCTTAATATTTAGTTTCTTTAAACACTCGCCACTTTCTTAAAGTCACTCTGTGGCTGGGAACAGAGAAGCCATGTAAAGGATGTGGCTCTGTGTTAGGCTCTCATGCTCCGAGAAAGTGCACCGAGAAAGCCCCTGAGGGCTTCTCCCCACTAGCTGTGACTTCAACAATGTAAATCCTCAGCAAATACAAAATAAATGTATGGTTTGTGGACACAATTTAAGAAGCATCCCCAGGACTTCTGATGGCTTACAGAGCAATACCTGTGATTCCCTGGGTCCGGTTCAGCAGCTGTTAGCAGACTCTTGCAATCTGTAATGACAGTATACTGGCCTTTGCTCTTCTTTTCTTCACTATTCATTTCCAAAGCTTGGTTAAGTACAGAGCTGGGTTAAAGATCAGTGGTTTTTCATGTGACACACGCTGGTATTCATCTAATGGCTTGTCAAGACAAAACTGTCCCTGTTCTTGCCAAAATAATAAAAATGACGCTCTACATCGCATGACAATCAGCACTTCCTCATGGCAAAACAACTCAAGCCTTTTCTAATTCATTTGTTTTATAGAAAAAAAATGCTAACTGGCTATCCAGTCAATGTGGAGAATCAGGTTGTCATTCTTAAAGGCAGTTTTAATGTTTTTGCTCTCAGAACTCTAAGCAACATGTAAACCAGGCACTAATCAAATGCGACTTCAACATATAAAATAATGCTGAAGCCCAAGTTCCTGATGCATTAAGGTGCATAACTTAATATATGCAGATTATGCAGGAGCAGCAGGCTGGACTCAGTCACAGAGGTGGGGCAGGCAATTGAGGAAATGTCATTTTTCTTGAGAACAAAGTGTGGGACTTGCTTTGCAACATCTGTTGGTCTGTGTGAAATGTTAACAGATGTCTTAAGTGGAAAAAAAAAAAAAAGAAGAAGAGTTAATAAAGGAAAACTCCTCTGAACAGATAATCCACCCAAATTTCCATATTCCCAGGGAAGAAAGTTGACAGCGGCCTTTCCCCTTGTGAAACCCAATTTATCAGAATTCCATCTGATAACTGTGAAGTTAAGGAGCAAAAATTCCAACTCACTATAAAAGAACAGAAAAAAGTAAAGCTAGTAATAATTTTGATTTTTTTTAAGATTTCAAACTTTTGTGTTTGCTTTATAATTATATAGTTTATCTATGTTGTTGGATTTTTGTTGACTCAAAAAATGTGATTTGATGAAAATATTCATCTCCCTCAAAACATACAAATACAATCGCATACATACCTATTGTATTATATGTGCACATTGTTGGTGAAGGGAATGGAGGGGAGATTTAAAAGTAATTATTAAATAGTTCTTAAGGTCAGCCATCTTTTAGGGGTTTTTTGTTTGTTTGTTTGTTTTTGGTTCATTTGTTTATTTATTGATTGATTTATTTTTAACACAGGTTCTTTCTACATAGCTGTCCTGGAACTCACTCTGTAGTCCCCCCACTTCCCCTTTAGCTCGAGCTCACAGATATCTTCCTGCCTCTATGAACCGTCTTTGTTAATGTAAAGGTACTCATCTTCACAATTAACAGTCATCTAATATTTACACCTGCATCCTTGCTCGCGCCTATTTCCTCTTTTTTCCATTACTATCTTAGTAAGAGATGACAAACACACTGTGTTTCAAGAGGCAAGTGTTCTGAAACAGTAACATCTACAAGTTGTGGATCCTCATGTTCAAATTTTAAGGGACCTTGATAAAAAAAAATCTGCTTATTTAGCAATTTTTTTCTCATTTCAATTTGTTAGATGACTGACCCAAACATGTACATAGCAGTCTTTAATTCAGGTTAAAAAAAGATGCATGGGCAAGAGGGAAATGATGGTTCAAACCTTAAATCTCAACACTTGGGAGGCAGAGGCAGGCAGATCTCTGTGAATTTGAGGCCAGTTTGATTATGGTTGCAGACTATGCAGGAGCTACATAGTAAGATCCTGTCTCAAAAATAAAAAAATAATAAAAATAAAAACAGAAAAATAACAACAAAAAGATGATGCATGCACCACCAACAACTGAATGTCACCAAGTGTCATGTGTAAGTGATCTGAACTACATAGCCATCTATTCTATCGCTTTTCCTATGAAACCTAAGATGAGAATTTAGGGTTAGAGTTCATGAATTAGCTAATTCAAAATTCACTGAAGGATCTTTATGGAAAGGAGAAGAACAAAATCATGCTGTCATCTTTGATGGGCGTCTCAATCCCTGGACCTCTCTCCTCCAAGAGCCTGTGTTAGAATGCATATGTCACTTCATATTTATAACTACACCTTTGCCAGGTGGCTTTGACAAGCTGTGCTGGGCATTTAACAATAGCAGCTCTGGCCAGAAGAGCCTGAGGATTTCAGGAAACAAGATCATGTTCCAATTTGTAAGTAAGATGCACAACATGCTTTCATGTTCAGTTCGTTTTCTGCCAAACCATTATGGATACTAAATACTCAGATGTGAACTCACAGGAACACCAACAACATCAGTGCACAAGACAGAAATAGTAACAGCCATGTACTGAAAAAAGAAGAAAAATGGTGGCCAACAAGTCAGTGACATTAACATTTCCCACAGGACATTACTACCTAAACGCTTCACCCAAAAGAAACTTCTGCAGTTGACACTTGTCTAACAGTGACTGAGATCTAGCATGTGTTGACAGCCTAATCAGGGACTCAATCCCATAACACACTTCAAATGCTGTAATCCTTTGATACTGTGAAAATATGAAAATGGGCAGATTTGGGTACAGTATAGAAAATAAGGTAGGTTACAAAATGCGAAGGAATGGAATAATCCCTTAGAACCAAGATTCATGTTTCCAAAAAAGCATCTTTGGTCGGTAGGAATCTTATTTCCCTACAAAAGATCAAATATTTACTACTTTGTTTTGATCTGAAAACGGAAAAGTGACTTTAATCTTTTGTGGGCACAAGCAGCAACAAAAAATTTTCTACCACAAGCTACAGTTGATTTATTTTTTTATATTTTTTTTTTTAGAAAATCTTCCAAAAGAATTAGTGGTATCTTTCCTTAAATTAATATGAGGGGAAATAAATAAGTAAATAAATAAATAAATATAAATAAATAACCTATAGGCTGGGGTAGGGAGGGGCACTGGGGAATTACTTTCATATGACCATGAAAGTTGCAGGAATGTAAAGACAATATTAATTTTTTTATTTACTTCCTTCTAAAAACTGCAGACAGATATGCTGGCAGCTCCAGTAAAAATGTCATAATAATAGTTTAAATTACTGTCAGGAAGGAAGATTGAGATTCACTTGCACGCAAGAAACCACATTACAAGGATGTGCTCAATACCTTTCAATTATTTGTAAAAAGAACACTTTAAAGTGAACACATGAAAAAGATACAATGAAAAAATACAATAGATGTCATTTTCAAACCTAAAAAATATAAATTCAAATAGTGAAATATATGAAGTTTCAAAATGCCAAGCCTATTTTAAATAGGCACATAAACACACATATACAAACACACACAAACATATGAACTCATAGACACAAAAACACATAAACTCACAAACACACATAGGCACACACACACAAACACATACATGCCTTTAAATGGAAAAACACTGATGCAAGGAGAATTTGAATCAACTTGCAGATTGGTTTTCAAATTTAAAAGATTTAAAAGGGGAAGAAGAGCTGGCAGTGGAGGGCATCTGGAGGGTGAGGGCCCCTGCTGGAGGGTGGCAGCTGGAAGCAAGCAGACAGCAAGCTTGGAAAACACAACCATGTTATCTACCCATCCAGCTGGTGTCCTGGTTATGGTCACTTGTGAAAACTCACCACACTGTACATATACAACACACACACACACACACACACACACACACACACACACACACCAACACATATACTTCAATTCTCAAAGATTACCATTAGTACTAAGTCTATTACTAAAACAGAGATGATAATAATAAATCAGTCCTAGAACTATTTGTAAAACAGATGAAAAGAAAAGGGAGGAAGAAAGAGTGTATCACCGTCAAAATCTTTCAAATAACCGCCACACAATTCTGCTTCCTCCGATTCCTTCAGAGGCAAACGGTGCTGGGAAGCAAATGCATATACTCAATTACTAGCATGACGTTGAGGGACAGTACACAGGAGGAGGACCCTCAACAGGAGAGTCGAAGCAGGTGAGCACATTCAAGTGGCTTAAATAGGAAGGAACAACCTACCTCAAGTTGAGATGGATCAACCCCACAGCACGGGACCTTGAAATGCGCTTGCCAGTCTTGATCGCCAAGCCTGCCCTCTGACTTGTAACCAAGGCAATTTGGAGGTGGGGAGGGCACAAATCGTGCCTGTTGAGAGATTGAAAGAAGGGGAGAGGAATTACATATACTCTGCAGACAGTATTATACAGAAAAGCTGGTTATGTCAAGACACTTTCTCTTCAAAACTGCAAATGAAACATATTCCTCTGACCACTCAAATGCTTTTTAAAAAGAGTCAATCACTAAGGTTTACAACAACCAATGGTTAAATACATGAGCCACGAGAGAATAAACAATGAGCAGGAGTAACACTATAATTCACGGACGGGTAAAATGGCTGGGGATTGGACACAAGGCTTCTTGTGTATAAGTACAAACTCTCCTATTAAACTGTACCACCAGTCCACTCACTCACTTTTCTTGGGTTGGGGGTGAAGAGTTGTCAGGATGTCTGAAACTGGGGCTGCCAAACATAGGTTCTATCACTAGACTACACCCCAACCAATAGCTCAACTTACTCCATTTTCTTCCACTAATCAAAATCATTGTAAAACTTTTTACTCATTGTTGAATGACTATTTAACAAGCCTCACACACCAAGTACAAGCTGTGAGAAACATCAAAATCAGACATGATCTCTGCTCATGAGAAGTTTAGAATCTGGTACAGAATAGAAGCTGTGCACAAAAATGACCTTATACAGAGTGTATGATAAGAGAGCAGCAGAACCACGTGATTTAGGAAAGGATGCCTTCCCACTGATATGGGGAAAGAAAGCATCCAAGCAAAGGCAGCCTTTGTTCTGGGCACAGAGAGACTAGCAATATTCCTCTAGAAAAGTAATCCAGTTTGCTTAGAGCTTAGGTAGGATGCTGTATAAAGCAGTAATAAATGAAAGAATATGTAAGCAACAGAACTTGGTAAGAATCCCACAGTCCATGCTAAGTTGCTATTCTGTTCTAACACTACTAGTAGCCAAGTCTATTAAAAGACCTCAATAGCAGAACCCTGTGATTGTTAGGTTCTTTAAGAAAGTGCATCTAGGCCAACACCTTAAAATGTGACTAGAACAAAGGTAAGGGATCAATTAGGGAACTACTATAACGAACTAATTAAAATAACTACCAGCAAATAAGGCTGAAGAAGAAAAACAAAACACAAACGACACTGTGAGGGTGAAATTAAGGAGGTAAAAATACAGGTAACAAGGAAGCTGCACAGATGCTCAGTGATTAAGAGAACATCCTGTTCTTGTAGTTAGTTCCTATGTTGGATGGCTCACAACTGCCTGTAACTCCAACTCCAGGGCAGCTGATGTCTTCTTTTAGCCTTCCACGGGCATCTGCACTCACATGCACACATATACCACCTCTCTCAAGAAGCAGACACATACACATAATTAAAAATGACAATAAATCTTTTTTTAAAGGATGTGGATCACAAGAGTCAGTGTTAAACTAAAGATCTAAGAACTACAGAAATGTATGAAATAATTTAGGGGAATACAATCAAGCTCAGTTTGGTGTAACAGATGATCATGCAGATGAGCAGGCAGTAGAAAGTTCAGAAAACAGACCCATGCTGGGGTTACCCAGATTTGGATCCATCTATGTAAGCATGACATTAAAGGTGAAAGAACATGGCCACGGTGAGCATCTTTGGGAAAATTTGTTATTATGAATGAGAAAATATATTGTCCTCTGTTATGGATTACAAAGGAAGGCAGAGGATGGTTGGAAATCTTAAATAATACTATACTTAGAGTATAATAAAAGAATTTAGTAGTAAGCAGAAATATGAATGATCCATCCATCAAGATACTTGACTTGGTAGTATGTGATGTCATTTAAATGACTAGGTACTTCAGATGTGTTCCTTATTGATTTGTTAATTTGAGTAAATGTATGTTAAACATACAATTCCCAATATGTGTTACTAACATATTTTACTGTATTTAGTTTTTGATTTTTAAGTATTTTATATATTAATTTCTATGTCATGAGTTGTTTAGTACAATAATATACATATATGACCCATATAGTAAAGAAGTTAAGAAATATGTTATTTGTAAAGACAAAGAAACAGAAATGGTAAAATAATCATTGAAGGAATGTTGAAAGTAAACAAAGTAAGAGAAATGTGGCCTGAAAAGTTAGCGGGGTTTAGAGAAGTGTGTTTAGGAACAAACAGTTTGTTTTCCACTGCAGGAGTTTAAAAATGTCTACAGCAAGCAAAGAGGACAAAGCCAACAGAGAAAAGGATATTGAAGATCTAAGCCAGAGGGAAAATGATATAAAGGGTCCTAGGAGAGAATGTAATAAGAACACAAATGAAAAGGCTCCCTGAAGGGAGTAAAAGCTCTCCTCAGAAACCAAAGAAATGATACAGAAACTTTTCCATGGTTAAGAGATGCAGGTATCAGCTGGGCAGTGGTGACATAAGCCTTTAATCCTAGCACTCGGGACACAGAGGTACATGGAACTCTGCTAGTTCAAAGCCAGCCTGGTCTATAGAGTGAGTTCCATGACAGCCTAGACTACACAGAGAAACCCTGTCTGGAAACATCAAAAGCCCAATCAAAAGAAATGCAGGGATTGTTCTCTCTCTCTCTCTCTCTCTCTCTCTCTCTCTCTCTCTCTCTCTCTCTCTCTCTCTCTCTCTCTGTGTGTGTGTGTGTGTGTAAATATATCAATACAACCTGCTAAGTTTATTCAGTGTTACGTGCATGGACATGATGTCAGGAACAACTTGGTACTGGATAACCAATTAGGGACCACCTTCCTGAGGGGAAAAACTCTCAGCATCCCTTAGTTGCCTGTAGTTTTTTTCTGGAGATGGGACCCCATTAGATTTGCCTCTTCCACTTTTTCATCTTGTCCTTGTTCAGGCCTTGACATATTGTAACAATTAAAGAAGATGAGGCCAGGAACTTGAGAAGGGGCAAGGGTGGAGGCCATGGAAGTTGTTGGAGGAAGGAAAAGGAATGAAGAGAAATGGTGTAATTATATTTTACTGAAAACAATAATAAATATCTCTCTTTTTTTTTTAAAAAAAGAAACATACATATTAAGAGTTCAGCTAAGAGCATGAAGTAAAGAACAACTACAGAAGAGAAAAGGAATTGGCTACTTGAAAAGGGTACAATGAAAGTCAGAATCAACAAAGAGTGAGGAGAAGAAATGCAAAATAAAAGAAAGGTGTTGGGAGTCTTGTCCCACTCAATGGTTAAATAGTGTTCTTGCATGGGCTCCAGGTTCAGATCCCAGTACCAATATGAGATGGCTCACGGTGCTGTAACTCCAGTAAGTAATCTGATGCTTCCCCCCCCTTTATTTTGCTTCTGTAGGCACCTGCATGTATGCATTCACACACACACACACACACACACACACACACTCACACACATACACACATGCACATGCACACGCACATACACACAATTTTTAAAAGATTTATATTTTAAATTTAAAAGATAAGCCTTTTTTAAAAAGACAGTGTAGTTAGGAGTTGGGAATTTCAATTCAAAAACTAGAATACTTAAAACCATCAAGGGGTTCTTAATGTATAGAACAATGCCTTGATCCAAAATACATAGGCCAGTAGGAAACAGAACTTTGGAAACCATAACATTTATATACAGCCCCATAGTGATGAGTTCATATAAAAAAATAAAATACTAAGAACAAAAGTTTAGATCAAATCATGTGATCTCTATTTAGTCATACCAAAATTCTAAGTATTTTCAGAGCATTTTTTTTAAAAAAAAAATGGCTATAAATTTACTTCTGGCTAAAGAATTTCCCCAAAGCAAACAAAATATCACATTTGTGACTTGAGTGAAATGAGGGGGAGATGTCTAAGAATATTGTTTCAGTAGCCAACATGAGACAAAGCTGAGAGGTCCTCTCCTTACTGCTATCCTCCCTCCAGATCTCTGTGACCCAAGTCACATCAACTCTCCACCCAATCAGTGTTTGTTGCATTAGCCGAACTTGTAGTTCAGAATCCCTCAAAAGACCAGGGAAATGATGAGTTCCATTACCTGGCCAGAATCTACAGCCACCAAATAACCACCTCAGCGACATGGACAAAGACATTTATCTGCTGTGCTGGCAGCCACTACAACCAGCCTTCTTAACCGAGTCCTTTCTGTAAGGACCACTGTCTAAGTGACCTGTCATACAGCCTTATAAAGTAGCATTAATACTGTGGGCCAAAATGAGATTGATCTTTGAGCTCCGTGGTCTCCTGTTGTCAACAGTGCATTATAAAACCAATACTAAATACTTTATAAACAGGTCTCCCTACAGTGTATTAGAGAAACAGTGCATATTTCATGCCCCATAGTTAGGTAGCCACATATCCATCAGGCTAATCCATTATTTATTAGATACTCTGAAGCGCAATAAGAGTCAATAAACTAACTTCTGGATACTTGTGTGCAACTATTTCCCTGGAAATTGTACCTGGATTAGAAAACTTTCTCACTGACAATAGTGGGTAGAAGAGTCTCTCTCAAATATACTGCTGGAAGAAAGTACATACCTTTTGAGAGAGAGAAGAAATTCTTACATCCTGAAGGGCATTTTTGTCATTGAATTTTAAGTACTAACCAACCCCTTACTCGTTTTCTTTATTTTGTTTATACATGCCTCTTATTCTCCCATCATCATGGACAGCTCAGGGAAATAAAGATGGGCAAAAACATGTCTATCAGACCCTAACTCAGGCCAGATGCCCACTTCCACTGATTCTTTGTACTTGTCTCAAAGAAACTACACAATGACTTGTCTGTGCTACACATGCAGCATGAAATTCAGAAGGCATTAACCAAAGGTTTAAAGGAGCTTTCATTGTATTTATTTCTTTTCTTTTCTTTTTCCTTCTGCTGTATTTTCAATTAAAGCTTCCTTAGATGCCTATGATGCAGTCCCTGATGCCCAGTCCAACTTTACCAGGCATCTTCTGTGAATTTCTACCACTTTGAGAGAGCACCTTCTGCTCTGGAATGTATTCTGGCCCTTCAGGGAAGGATTTCTTCAGCTGGGAGTTATTTCTCAAACTATAAGAGGCGTGGACCTTTGTGTAGTATTGCGGGTGCCATGGTTTCACATGCTGGCCACATTAATAGTGGAGAGCAAGTATCTGTAACCCACAGCTGTGTGTGCTCCAGCCCCAAAGCACCGCAAGGCTAGTGCCAATGCAAACCACTCTTCCCATCCCACATCGGAACCACACTGGTTTCTTCAGGAGCCAGAGGCTGAGATACAGTTCTGAAAATGGGGTTTTGGGTACTTTCCACTCATGTGATGGATATGGATGGACTATCAAGAAGAACATTGCCAGAGGCACTGACTCCTTTTTCTCCCCATTCCACTTCAAGTGGATAAACTATAAAGGGAAAAAGGGAGGGAGGAGGGCAGTGGAGAGTATGCTCAATGAACACCATATACATGTGTAAAATGTGCTTATGTAAATAACGCAATACTATGCACATATACAGTGAAAATAATTTTTTAAGAACAGAAAAATATAAGAGGTTTATAGTATTAAAGTATCATTCTAAAGTCCCTCAGGGAAACAACCTAAAGGGAAAAACATAAGATTATTTTCCCATAGTATTTTCATTTTTCTTCCTCATCATCTTGTAGTTTTACTCCTATAGGCAAGAGTTTTGAGGGTTGAAACATATTTTATGAGGGTAGGGAAAATAAGGGGAGATAAAGGATGAGAGAGATGATTTCATAATACTTTCTCAAAGAAATGTCCCCAAATCCTAGACATCAGGAATGCTGATATGAAAACATGGGCTAAGACAAACTTCTTTGTATTATTTTTGCTACTCCAACCACTACTGCTAAGATGACTACTCATATTAATGAGTTTGGTATGTAGACAAACTATAAAAGATGCAGTCTCTGGCCTAAGTACTTATCTATGTCTGTGGGGACCTACTACTCTTGCTGGAGTTACTTTATTCTTACACTCTCATCCAGAGGAAGTGATCATCACTGAAGACTTGGAGTCCGTCCATGGGTGGGGTTTACATATGGCAATGAGAAGAGGGTATTTGCCCTTGGACACAGATGGTATTGAACCCAAAGCTTAGAGGGTCTGGTTTGCTTGCAGCAAAAAGAAAGATAAAATATCTGAAAATATGACACTGACCTCACTGAGTTTTTTCTTTTTTAAAGTCACAAAATATAAAAGTACATAGTATTTGGTAGTGTTTTATCACATCAAGCACATTTATGTACAGATATGTCACTATGCACTGAACTGATATCATACAGCTACGTCTGTGTGATGTAGCAATTTCTGCCATATAGCAGTCCCACATACATTTATTTAAATTCTCTGTGTGTGTGCTTATAACATATGTTAAATGTATACCCAGAGAGTCAATTGTGTATGGTGGTTAAAAGTCCACCAATGAGGTTATATAGGTTTGACTATCTATAAAAACGTTTACTTAATTGTGTGACCTTGGCAAACCACTTAGCCCAAATTACCATCTCCAAAGTGGAAACAGTAGTTGTCATCTTGGTAATTCACAGAATTCCTGTGAAGACTGTGTTAGCAAAAAAGGGTTACCTAGTATCTAAGCATAAGCACTCAACAAATATGAGTCTCCTTCTCTCTGCCTCTCTGTCTCTCTCCCTCCTATAGTTGGTTGGTGTGTGTGTGTGTGTGTGTGTGTGTGTGTGTGTGTGTGTGTGTGTAAACAGATTTCAAACAGGATGGCCTCAGGCATTTTTGTTTGGCTCCCCAAGTGAGACTATGAGTGTGCATGTGTTTTAATTAATGGCCAACATAAAACATTCAAGGATTTTTAAAATAAAATACAAGTTACCAACTGCAGGGTGGAAGGGTGTAGAAAAGAGAGGCAAAGGGTAAAGTGTTGGAAAACTAAAGATATGGCAAAAACTTAATTCCTTTTGTAGCAACTGTAAGCTGAGATGGAACAGAATCTACTGTCTTTAGCAAGCTCCACCCCCTAGGCACAGTGTCCTCCCCCCCCTCCCTCCTCATTTTGTCATTTGCCTGGCTACTTTAACCATTTAATCCCCTAACTACATTCAAGGATTAGTTTTGTAGAATTTATTCATAGGCATACAAAGAAAAATGGTATTTAATCAAGGCTGGCCTTGAACTCACTGAGATCCACCTTCCTCTGCCTTCTGAGAGCTGGGATTAAAACTATGTGCCACCACACACAACTCCAGATGTTTTCTATTGCTAGCTTTGGTTGCAATTACAGGCAAAGGCACCATGACAGCTATACTTCATTAACAGTGGTGGTTCTGAAATGTATTTGCTTTCAATCAATGCAGATCTCTTCTCTGAAAAAGATATGAATTTTGAACATGAAGGAAGAGAGTAGTGCAGAGCCTGGGTTCTGCAGTTTGAAGCATCCTTGGGGGTGCGGGTGGAGGGTTTTATCTAATGTCATTGCTTTACCACCAAGAAAACAGGCTAAAACTCAAAATGAGCTGGTAGTGGAGCACAGGCCATTTCTCAGAGCTTTGGTCCCCCACACTGCTTTGACAGTAGAGTTCAAAGCAGTGGCCACATGTTGAAAACTCATGCTATACCAGAGTTTCTCTCCCTAACTTGACAAAACCAAATATTAAACTTTTAAAGAAACTTCACAGGCATGCAGTCCTCCAAGTGGTAACTTGAAATAGGCAAGACTGGAAATCATCAACATTTTAACAAACCCAAGCTTCTTGTGTATAAGAACCAAACAATGAACTTTTACATGTATAATCACTGGCAGAAATTCTGACATTTGGCTAACTCTATCATTGGGCATTTTACATGGTACATATGATCAAGAGTGTTTCTACTTCCTCTTTCTAGAGATCTCAAAACCAAGCCATATTCTCAAGGATTAAGGAAGAAAGCAAAGTTGTGCATAGGCTTAGATCTCTATTCTATGAGGCAAGGTTACAAGTTAGAAAGACGAAATTGAAGAAAAATCACAGCTCTTAGGAAGTTAATCATTATGAATAGATAGTCTAAGGGACATTAGCCTGTCTTTACTGATCACCTGCTATATGCCAGATATTGTGAAAGTATAAATAATTTCCCTATATATACTCCCTCTTTTTTTCCTAAACCATATTATACAAAATTGCAAATAAATAAAGACACTACATACCAGAATTAACCAGACCTGACCCAAAGTCTACACAACTTAATGAACTTATATTCAGTTAGAACTGCCATTCAAAGAGGAAGTTATGAAGCTTTATATTGAATTTTACTCTTTATCAAATATATTTATGTACATATTTAATACCCAAAAGCCCCCTAAATCCATGACAATTTAAATTAGGGGAAAAATCAGCTCTGCACCCTTAACTCACCAATCATATGAATCCATCCTTCTTGGATATTTAGCTTTACTTCATGTTATACTATACATGCACAACACACACACACACATACACCCCCACACACACACACATGCTTAGAGCAGAGTATATAGAATATTATTCCATCTACTTGACATGAAACAGTAGGAATAAGGGTCTTGATTAGCAAGGTGTTGAATGGGAGGACCAGGGATGAGAAATAGAGAAGATGAGAAATAAAGATAAAGAAATAGGTAGGACGGTTGACAAAGACCAAGAAAGTTTATGAAGAAGTACAACATCACAGATACTATTTGCAGCCAAGGTCAGATGAGGGTTAAGTCAGACTATGTTGATAAAGAGAACAAGATATGCTTCAGATACACACACACTTCTATATATATGGATATGTAATTCTCATTTCTATAAAATATTTTCCATTTTGTTCTTCACAAATCCCATGAGATAGGTATTGTTTTTTCTCACCTTATCAATGAAGAAGTTAAATCTAAGGAAGATTAAATCACTTGACCAAATCTTATGTTAGTGCAAGAGTAAAAATTTAAGACCGAGTTGATCTAATTTCAAAGCATGTGCTCATAACATTTTCCTGTATTTCTTGGTTTCCATGTTTCAGACAAGGATTTCCTTGAGAGTTGTAAAATACTATACTGTTTCTTGATCAATCTTTTTTTTTTTTTCAATTTGAACATCAACTAACATGGAATGCTATCTTTAGTGCTTCTAAGGGCTTGAGGTAATGATCTCTTTATCCACAAAAGTTTAAATCAAAGAAAATTTGAGAATGCAGCATTTTTAAAAATTCAACAATCTACCAAGTTTATCATCTATTTATTTATAATTACTCATTGTATAACCCATATCTCTATTTTAATGTTCTTAGCATTGTTTTTATTTTATTATGATCATTTCTCCTGGAATATTAAGCAGTTGGTAAAAAAAAAAAAAAAAAAAAAAAAAAAAAAAAGAGGACAATGTTGTGTTAATAAGAAGCATCTCTAAGTAAGTCACAAAGGGTGCAGAAGAGTCTTACAGTGTGCAGCTACTAATGCTTGAAAGTATGAGATGAAAATGGGATAAAACAGAGAAAGGCCAGATACAATGGCCTGAACAGCCTATAAAGTTACAGAGTTTACAGTCCAACTATGTTTGGCAACTTTGTTTCTTCTCTGCAGAAGGCTGGAAGCAGGGCCCACATCATCAGAGTTTACCATTTTAAACTAAGTCCCCTAACCCCCCTTTCCCTCCACACACACACACACACACACACACACACACACACACACACACACACACACACACACTTCCTGACTTATAGGCCAGCCAGACAGCCATGTATAAACACTAAGTGAAAAAAAAAAAGATGTAAATAATTGCTCTCCTTTATTAAGAAGTTCCCCAAGTCAGTGCACCTGTCACTAGCTACTGCACTGAAGTAGCAGAAATAATTTCATCCAGCAACAGTACCTGTGACTTTTTGTCTTTAAGTACAGAAAGTACTATGCACAGTCTACACCTCTGACAAGGGGACCATCTGCCCGTGGTGTCTGGGAAGGAGCCCCCCCCCCCAGATCACAGCAAACCCACCCAACAGTCACTGCATGTGTTCTCTTACACAAGCACTTAAAATCTTCGTGATTTTCACATTCAAGAGCCTTTCACTCAGGCCCCAAACTCAGTGTGTCTGAATTAGACCATCATAACATACTCTTCCCATAACGGTTCCCTGCCCATTTCAGAGTTTTGTTAACAAACAATTAAGCCTCCTACTCATCAGGGCTTAAAAGCAAATTCAAATGTTTAACTTCTATATTCTTAGCACATTTGGCAAACTGCCCAGTATTCAAAAGTATTTAAGAAATTTGGATGAATGAATGAACACAGGACGAACAGAGGGAGATAAATCCAGGGTGTGCTTCTCTGGGCTGCTCCCTCAGCAAGCAGACTTTGCTCACTGAACACAGGAGTGTTGTTTCATTTGTTTCCCTTCCAGCACGGTTTATCCTCTCAAAGCATCAATCATCAGTAAAGATTCAGCATAAGATGAAACATTGTTATCACTGAATTTCCTTTTAAGTTTCTACTTAGTGTCATTTTAATGTTTTTCAGGTCAAAATAAAAGGAAAAAAAATAATGAATTGGTAAGGTCCAAACTAAGTCCAGAATCATGAAAAGGTGCTGCTGAATGTTTTTTCCTATTGTAATTAACCTACTCTATCTACATGAGCTGCCTAGTGTACCATGAACACTTGATGCTAAATGGAAAGATGGGAAATAAAGACCTCCATCTTTCTCCATGAGCTCTTCAACATAAACACTCAACACACTTTTAAGGAAAATAAGCTACAAATTAAATCCTTCAAGAAAAAACTAATGGCTGTGGATACAGTTCAGGATAGAGTACTTGCTAAGAAAGCATGAGGCCCCCAGCACCCCTATATGCCCAAAGAAATGCAGCCTCTGTTTCCTTCCATAAAAGCTCTTTATCACATATACTACAGATTTATCAAATACTTTTTATATATCTGACCGATATACTCTTAGTCACAACTCATAAGATTTAAACTTTTTTTTCTAGAATATTAACTCAATCAAGCCTAAGCCAATTATTATGTACACATTTTCATTGTTTATAAGTTTAAAATCTTCTTGCCAGTATGGGTGGTATATGGTCTTCACCTAGGTCCTGGAATAGGCTAGGCCAGCACTTAGCACTGAGCTGTCTCTCTCGCCCATTAAAGTGCTCTCCTTTTATCAATGAGAATGGAAATGGAAGTTTAACACACTGGATTCCCACCTGAAGGCGAAAATCAACTGTTGTGTAATGTTTCTAAGGATACTTATAGAAATTATGCCTTTAAAAAAAGGAACGAATTTGGGATTTAGTGTTTCCCTCAATACTCTATAATCCAAAAGAATCTGAGTGGGCAACGTTTACATTTACGAGGAAAGTTATTTGGGATGTTTTCATTTTGTTATAGTCATTCTGTCTTACTAATGCCTAAATGATAAATAAATACAAACCATTAGGAAAAAAAATTTGAGTCTGGAGTGCTTTTAATGTTCTTACTTCCCTCTTGATCCAAAACATCTTTAAGTATAATTAATTGGTACCTGAAACCAACTTTAAGGAGCACTGAGAGTCATTACCATTTTCAGATAACTGATCAATGCCATCAATGTCCTTGGTCAAAAGAGATATTTTAAGCGATTATACACAGAATAGGTGACTTATTATTTTAATTTCAGAACTAAAAACTCTTGTGCAGTTTTGGAAAACAAGTCATGTTTTACAGACAACATGGCAACCCCACATCAAAGACAGCCTCTAAAACTGCCAGGCTGAGAAGAAAATACAAGTTATGCAGGAACCCCTGCACTTTTAGATTCTGACCCTCTAAAAAGCAACAACAGAGAGGCATGCCATCAAGTAAACAAGACCTTGAAAAGAGAAAGAATGAAACATAACTTGGCATTTTGTATGTACCAGACTAACTGAAAGGGTGTGAGTTGCCAAGTGAATCCAAGTACAAGCTATGGCCTCCATAGCTGAAGCTGGTGTGCTCTGGGCAAGGGAAGGCAACCCTATAGCCTCTCAAGAGTGCTCTCAACTTGAACCTGGGTGAGCACTTTAGGAGTGATTAAAGCTTACAAAACTGCAGAGAGCCTTACATCAGGATGCTACCATGTTCCTCACTGCCATGTGAACATCCCAGTTCAAATACAACATGACACTTGCAGTCTAAAAGTAAAGTGGGTGAACCAGCAACTATTTTAACAGATTTCACAGATTCCTCTTTGCAGTGGCTGTGGGAAAAGACATGGCAGAGTTTGAACATTAACAATGGTTGTTAAGGTGAAGCTTAATCCCAAATGTGTTAGCATGAAACAACCCACTTCAAAAAGATTTTAGAGTATATTTTATTAAATCCTGAAATGCATGACCTGGTAAATTTCTATATAAATCTGATTTACAAATTCCACCGAAAATGTGCCACAGCTGGCAGAATACATTACTACAATAAATCATTATTAAATAACTGTAAATCTTTATAATGACATAATGCCTAGCACAGCCCCCCCAAAATGCAGACATGAACATTCAAATTCAGGAGAAGACAACACTCTTCACACAGGAAAGCAAATTACAAAACTTACCATGCCAACACTGCAATATGATTCAATGACTAAACAGAGAAATAAAATTCACATAAATTGTACTGAAACCTACAACAGAGTCCCGCTCACTATTACATCAAAACAAGTGCATGGCAAGAGGTAAGCATTCAGGCTTTTGACATTGATGATCACACTCACAGCACATAAGTCTTACATGTACAGCTGCATCCAATATTTTGTTAGACAATAAAAACATATTCCAGGTATCAATCAACAAGCCCAGTTTGTCCTTCCTCTTAAACTCCATAAATATTCTGTAGAAACAATTTATCTCTATGCCATACTCTCTTCTCTCAATATACAGATCCACCCTACTTCAAAATAAACTTTTAAAATAAAATGTAGAGTTACATTCTTTTTGACACAGAGCAGATGGGTAGCTACAGTAATCCATTACTTTAGATAGTACTTGAAGTGAATCACCCCAAACATCCCTGCCTTATTTAGCTCTCCCAAGCTTCCATTTGTCAAAATTCAGATGCTTGGTACTCCTTTCCCAACCAACAGGGTTCATGGCTCTATCTGGCAAGCTGAGAGCCAGCAGAATGACAGGCCCCAGAGTGCCTGCTCATGGCGTATGATTGCTGCCTCTGTCTCCCGGGAAGGGTGAATTATTAACCGACACTTTCACAGCAGAAAAGCTGTCTAAGATAAGCCCATTAAAACTGTTAGCCCACCAAATATTTCACACTGCCAGTTGGTAAAATCTCTGTCCAGGTCACCATGGCATTCTCTTGTTTGTATTTACACTTCAGTTCCCTGTCACTAGTGTTCATAAAATGGGAAGATGTCCCAAATGCCACCTCTTTCCACTTTTCTAACGTGCCTAACTCCAGTCGGGGAAAATGTTTTTTCATAGGATGCCAACCTCTGCTTCTTTGAATCTATTTAGATTTACCAGAATAGGAGGCCAATTTAGGCAGGGGGCTCCAGGGCAACAAATTCATAAACTAAGTTATCCAACAGGATAGATGTCAGGTAGTCCTAATTTTAAACTGAATCAAAACATTTTGCAAATGAGAATTTTTTCCACCCATATTTCATTTTCCAACTTGTTGCAACAACTACGCTAATCATTAAATGAGTGTGCTCTGGAGGCTCTCACTGGACCCTAAAGTCAGGTATTTCTTCCCAATAAGACACCTTCATTTCCCAGCCACACAAAACCATTCTCTGGGTATCCCCCACTCTCATGGGAGAGCAAAGCATCTGTGCTATGGCTTCAAATCCAACACATTCCAGACCAAATAAATAAGCCAGTAAAAGAATACCTAACTGTGCAAGGGAATAAACATCTACAAGTTATGTGGGGAAAAAAATGAAAATATTTCCAAATAAGCAAAAGTTCAAAGGGAGAAGCAAAACAGTATGATAGGACACTTGGACTCAAGGGAGGCTGAGGAGCAGGATAGTCACCACACCCAAGAGATTCAATAGAATGTGCAACTCTGTGAGCAGAGTGGGGAAAAGGCCAAGGAAGGAACCCTAAGCACATACACCAATGTGGAAGGCACAGATCTGGATTATAAGTGTTGGCAACCTAACTGTTTAGCCACATTGTCCAGGAACAGTAATAAAACAAAAATAATGGCCATTGCTATGACTATGACTCCAGTATCAACCACTTAAGAATAATTTACTTCTATTAAATCTGTGAAAACACAGCAAAAGACATGACCTTCTCCTTTACCTCCACCTCCTGCATCCCTACATACCTAGTCTATACCCAGGCTCCAGTTTTCAATAGCCGGTTGAGGGATAAAATCCTACCTTCAGCCTACATCACTTTTTATACTACAGATGGATTTGTAGTGCTATCTAACACTCTAAATTTAGAAAGTGGCTTTCCCCATTTATAAAAGACCATTTTCTCTTTCCCAGGGGACATAGAGCATCTGAGTCCTTACTCTAACCGCTGGAACAATGATAAATCTCTTTAGGATAGAGCCAGTCCCTAGTTTCACACTACAGGGACAGCATCAATGTTACTTAGCAAATCAAATGGAGATATGTAAAAATTACTGTATGGGATGCAATGGTCCTCACAGAGATTTAGGGAAAGGGGAAGAGCTTTGTCAACCAGAAGTTAATTACCTTCACCTACTTTTCTATATAAAATGGGCACTCTGTCCCCTACCATTTTAGTCAGATAGTTGTGAGCTACCTTGTGGGTTCTGGGAATTGAACCTGGATCCTTTTGAAAGAGCAGCCAGGGCTCTTAACCGCTGAGCCATCTCTCCAGTCCCGTGTATGTATGTATGTGTGTGTGTGTGTGTGTGTGTGTGTGTGTGTGTGTGTGTGTGTCTGTCTGTCTGTCTGTCTGTCTGTCTGTCTTTCAACCTCTACTCAATAATTAATTGTGTCCTTTCTCTATGAGAATGTGGTTTGTTGCAGTTGTTGCTGGTAGAATTTTTTATTTCCCAGAAAAGTCTCCCAGATTTTCTAATACCTGTTATGAAACCAATCTCTGGATCCTTCCAGCATCTCTGGCTCCTCCTAGTCTCCTGTCCACCAGCTATCCACCTGGTACAATAGCACCTTGACAGTTGAAATGACCTCCTACCTGAGCTTTGTGGATTTGCATTTTCTCCTTTCTGATCTCCAGATTACAGCTGAGTTTCCCAAATCCTCAGAAGCAGTGGTTCTCAACCTTCTTAACGCTGTGACCTTTTAATGCAGTTCCTCATGTTGTGGTGACCCCAACTATAACATTATTCCATTGCTACTTCCTAACTGTAATTCTACTATGTTATGAATCACAATGTAAATACTGGATATGCAGGATATCAGATCTTGGACCCACATGCTGAAAATGGCTGCTCTAAAAAAATCTTAAGATTCAACCTCTTTCAATCTAACCAGCTTTTATCCTTGGACCCAAGTTCCAGTGACAAGATGTTCTACAAGCCATTCTCAATGCTGTAAAGCCTATCCTCTGTCTTGAGTCCCCTTGTCATCACTCAGTTCCTCTACCCAGGCCCATTCCTCAGCACTTTTGAATGTTTAACTTCTACCTCCCCTTTGGGTCAATAAACACAACAATGGTACAGCTCTTTGAACCTATATCTCCAGTACTAGAGGAAATAGATTGAATAAATACTTCTGATTGAATCGCTCAACAACTTGAAAGAACAAGGTGAGAAACAACTTAAGAATCATTTAATCTTCCTATACTCGCTTACTACATATTCATTCTACTCTAAGATCTCCTGATGCATAGTGTAATATCTTGAATCCTGTCATTCTACAATGATTTATAAATGGGAAGCCATGATCAGAAGGATTCCAAGACCTAATCACCCCTGCTCTTTAAAAAGCACTATATCAAGACAGAGATCAAACCAGTTATGCCCTAGGGTTTGAGTCCAGGAAGCCCTTATACAACTTCTTGACAATGGTTAAGCATGACAGAATTAGAAATGCCCTTCATCTGTCAAAGGTTTAGAGATGATAGCTCTGTATGACAAAAGCAGATACATTTGGACATTTTCTCAACTCATTTGTCAAATTTACATCATTAACAATACCAATGCAGCTGTCAATGAAATTTCACTCTTTTTAGCAATTATCAAATGATGGTTTTATATCTGATACAATGGTACTACCAAAATGCCTTTTTCCTTTATCTCAATGCTAGGGATAAACACAGGCCTCACATATGCTAGGCAAGTGCTCTACCACTGAGCTACTTCTCCAGCCCAGAAACCTTTAATTAAAAGATAAGAGCTAACAGTGAAGATATTCTGGATTCATTAAATTCATTTAAGTATTAAAATGATACTATATGTAAGGAAGTCTTATAAATTACCACATATTTTTTATTACACCAAATAGATCCTATTCTTTTATAGTATTTAAAATTTGGTAAGTATTTAACAAATTAAAAACAAAAATAATATGCATGGTCATCATAACAAGTTAGCAAAAATTCAGCAGCTTTAAACAAGAGAAACTTATAGTTCTGGTGGACTGGTTTCACTGAACTCAATTCAAACTGTGGCATCCTTCAAGAGGTACTAATAGACCATTTGATTCCCAGCCCTTTCTGACTTCAATAGGTGGTCTGCATTCCTTGGCCTGTAGCCCACTTGGTCTATCTTCGCAGCCAAGATGTTATATGTCTCTGACCATATTCTTCCTTCCATTATTATATTTCTCTCCCTCACCATAGCTAGAAAACCTTCTTAACTCTTAATACTTCATGCAATTAAATTAGGTCTACTTAGATCACCCAGGAGTACCTCCCTCACATAAGGTCTTTAATCATAATCACACCTCTAACATCATTTGGTTAAGATTTGCAAGGTTTTTGTTTTTTTGTTGTTTTTGTTTTTAATGTGTGTTGTGGTGTGCATGCCTGTATGAAAGTGAATATTGCTCTCAGGCATGCATGTGTACACACACACACACACACACACACACACACACACACACACACACACACGTTGAAGGCTTGGCCACTTCATTCTGCAGAGCCTCAACACTGAACCCAGTGCTCACCAATTTCTTTACTCTAGATAACAAGCTTGTTGTAGGTATCCCTTGTCTCCATGCCCCAAGCATGACATTTATAAAGGTGTGGGGAATCTGAACTCAGGTCCTCATGCTTACATATCAAGTCCTTTCACCACCCACTAAACCTTTTCCTCAGTGTAATTTACAGGTTCTTAAAATTTGCACATAATGAGGGATACTATGCTGTTGACCAGACAAGTCATGTAAAACTTTCAAATTAGCATTCTCACTTTGAGAATTAACAGTATTCCTAATTGTGTAGTAAGCATAACTGTGGTGTGATGCATCCACCTTGGCATCACAACTAAAACCTTCAAATAATCAATTTATTTTTTATTGTTAGCCATATATATATCTAGAAGAAATTCCAAAAAATATAAAGGCATTTATCTTTCAGTTGTATGAGTGAATTATTATATGATCAGTTTTTTGTTTTTTGTTTTTTGTTTTTGGGGGGGTTTTTTTGTTTTGTTTTGTTTTTTTGTTCTGCAAATGGATTCCTCTGAAGATCTGTTTGTATTTTAATGGTAGTAAATTCCAGGAATCTAATTCATCTAAAGTGGGTTGTCACATCTAACTTTGCAGTAATAAATTTCAGGTTGCACCAAAAAGGAATATAGAGAAACAGAATACACAATTACATATCACTACTCCAACGATGGGCTACAGCCTCAAACTTCAATATTGAGAAGTATGATTTCAGCACTGGAATTAAGATGTTACCCCAACTGTACTTAATATTTTTGTTTTGTTAAAATATTTTCCCACAGAGAAGTTAAGGGTTGTACCTAAAGCTTGTTTTATCAGGGACACTAATGTCCTTTGTGGATAGCATTTGAAAGGACTTTAATGGAAAGTTATTTTATTAAGACATGTAGGACATGTAGGACAAAAGCCACAAAGTAAATTTTCTCTAATTTGTTTTTACCCAGAAATCTTACACTTCCATTACATTATATTTTTTTCACTAGTATCCATATGACTAAGTATTAATATTCCTCACACTACATAGGGGAAATAAAGGCATGCTAAATACAGCATCAAAACATATCTTCAAGATGTGTTATCAACCAGGCATTTATTTATAATTTAGTTCTATTGTTTACATTATTTTAAATCCGTGTAGGCATTCCACAATAACACGGGAAGCTAGAAGTAGCATAAATACGAAATTCCTCAATTTTTTAGAATCAGAAAACTTATGAGTTGGGTTTTAAAAAATTAATTATAATAGGAGTGTTTTAATTTTATAACAAGAAAAATATAACAAGCTGCTTCTCCTGTGGGAAGGATTGCCATGAAAGCTACCAAGAAAGACACATCAGCATACCTCCAAGTGGTCATCTTTCTTCTAAGACCAAGGAAAAAAGCTAAATGTATAATCACCTCAGGGTAATTAGTAAGTATACAAATGCCATGACTGTTTAATGACTCTAAGAAAACACATCAGTATTAAGGGGAATATAAGTAACCAAGGTGTTTAATCATGTCTCCATTCACATGCTGGGTCTAAATCATATATTTTCAAAATACCATGGTTTGTGGTCTTTCAAAGCTCAGCCTTATCAGATTAAATTTTATTCTTTGGGATTTAATAGCATTGGGGGAAGAGCAGTGAGCAACAGAATCTAAAATAGGCTTCTTGGGCACTGACGGTGGCAGGGGGAGACTGACAACCAGTACGTACAGGATGATCTTGACCTCACTATCCAAGCCTCCCATTCTCTCAGCCCCAATAGTCATGATTCTGGCTTATTTCACTAACCATTTCAAAGAATGACCCAGGTTTACCATGTAGGAAATAAAGGGCAATTATCACTTCCCATTAAGTACAAAGTATCTCAGAGGAGAAGGTGGCCTGAGAAATCACTAAAACTATGTCTGAAATATAACAAAAATGAAGTTTCTGACATGGAATTTGGAGAGCAGGTAGAAACGGGAAAAGATAACAGGTCCTCAAAGTAAGCACAGGTGACACTGAAGAAAAAGCTTGCCTGACCTGATCAATACCAAATTTTCACATGTGAGTATAAAACGAAAAAGAAAAAAAATGGCCCACTTTCACTTATGAGATTAATCTCAAATCTGAAAACATTAGATCTATGTATAATAACCATATCTCACTGATTTTTACAATGATCACCATTTCATGTAATTCTATTATTCCTGCCCACAAATTGATTATTAGATATATAATCATGCTCTAATCTTTTTCCATACAAACAAATCAATACCAGAAAATCCAGTAAGGCCCTATTGTTTTTTAAGTTAGGAGTCAAAAAAGCAAATATGCCTACTAAAATTTAAAAGCAGCATACTTGTCAAAATGTTTGGATTCTAATATTAAATTAAAATAGCATAAACAAATAATAAAAGATAGGTTTGTGTGACTTTACTAGTCCTTATCTATTCAGGGCTTTAAAATTCTTCAGTTTTTGTAATGAAATATGGAGGTTTTCTGACATCACTTTTTCACTGGACAAAGATGTTGGGGGGGGGCAGGTGTGCCTTTAATCCAACAAAGGAGGCAGATCTCTGTGAGTTTAAAGCCAGCCTGGTCTACATAATAAGTTCCAGGACATCCAGGGCATGTAGAAAGACTCTGTCTCAAACAAATAAACAACAGCAACATAAATAAATAAATAACCAAAGAAACAGACTCTGTGTCCATACCATCACACTCATTTATGTGAAGCATTAACTCTTAGAACTCCTATTTGACAAATTAGTGCTTTGGAGCTGTCAAAACATTACATGCCACCAAGTCAAAAGTGTCTGAGACTAATCAGTTCTGAATCAAGGGAGTAAACATCACAGAGCATCATCAGCTCCAGAGATAAATGAGGACAGGTCAGACTCTTTTACATCTGTGAGATCAGAAGAACCAGGAAGCTAGTAGAACTACATCTTCTACTTTTTCATAGACAGCCAGTTGGTGCCTCCCAAGGCCATATGGAAGCCTATCACCTTCTCGAATAGTAGATGAGGTGTGAGGAAGGAAATATTCAAGATGAAGTCCCTGAAGGGGCTGGTCTAGGAAATACAATCAGCTTGTAGAAAATGTCTTTGAACACTTTCCAGAGACAGTAGAGATCTCAACAACTGCAACTGGTTTGCTCTTTGCTAGAGACATAGTACTTTTAAAAAAGGCAAGTAGGCAGGCAGGCAGGTGGGCAGATGGATAGATAGACAGATGGGTGGGTGGGTGGGTGATTATCCAAAACTACTTTAGAACCCATGAACATTCATGTCTCAGAGAGACGATGAACACCGAAGCGGGGCCTTTCTGACTGATTCCATTTTAGGTGGTCTGAAGCGAGCAAAGACCCTGGGAAAAGAAGCAGCTGTAGACCATGGCCATCTCCTTCCACTGCCCTTCACTTTCTATGCCTATTTCTGGTTTTGCCTTTGTTATAATTTGCATTTTCCAAATCAATGGAAGTAGGGAGGAATAGCACCCGAGCTCAAGAGGAGAGGTAGAAACCTGACCTCTTAAGGTCCCCTGCTAACTCTTCAAGTCCACAGGACACATTCTGAGACCTGACTATTTAGGATTAAAACATACCCCTTCTGTACATGGCACTGTAATAAAGTAACAATAATGATAAAGGCGCCTTGCTTCTAGTGCCTTATACCTTACTGAAAGTGCTTTAATGACTCTAATGGAGTGATGCATCCCTGTGAGATCAAAGGCAGATATCATCATTTCCAGTCTACATAATAGAAAATCAAGGAAGAAAGGTTAAGTGACTTGACCAAGCCTCACTCATCAATACAATGATGCTCTGATAACAGTTAGGGGGCTACAAACCCCCTCGGCTGTCTACATCACTGCTCAGCTCAACTTGTAGTCTCTCTAGGTGGTGGGCTGGGGGAGTGACACTGGCTTCAGAGAAAGAAATCCACTTTAACGCCTTCTCAGTGAGCAACAAAGAATTCCCCAAAATGTCATCACACAAACAGATTTTTGTGCAGGAAAAACCTCCTTTCTTTCTGTTGTTACAACCCATACTTCCGAAGAGGACAGAACAAATCAACTTGGTTTGAAGATCACAATTTGATGTAAAGTTAATATAATATATATATATATATATATATATACACAAAATTTGAAGGGGAGAGAAAAGAGAATCTAGTCTTCAATTCTTCTGCCTACTAGTTTACAGGAGGAAACTGCTGAGCCTGTTACTTCTCAAAGGATTAAAAATCTAACCTTCCACCATCCTTTTTTACATCTGTTAAACATGACTACAACACACCCAGCAAAAGAATGTTCAAGTACCAGGTTGCAAAAGGCAGTAAGATCAGCTTTAAGCAAGGCCCAGTGTTAGCAAATGGAAAAGCTAGACACGCATTGATCTTACTAATATCTGTGTCTATCATGCCCTCCCTCAGGAAAAACCGATCCCTGCCCCACTGAAAGAGGAAGGAATAACCCTAACGAAGTCTCTTTATCACTCATTTAGTTGAGCTATCAAGTATGTGATGAGAATTAAAATCACAGCTGGGACTGATTCCTAATAAAAGTTAACCTTGCTCTTTCCCATCCACACAAAAGTAATTCTGTTTAGAAACCTTTCGGTTGTTTTGGCACCACCCCATTCTTAGGGTGTGTAGTTCAGTCACTGCCAGTAATTGCTTCCATATAATACTGTGTTTTCAAACTTGTTTGCATATTTCTGATGATGCATAACATTTATATTGCATTTAAAACTCCAGGCAAACACAAAGATTTATTTTGTGTCAAAACAAATACACACACACACACACACACCAAACAAACAAACAAACAAAAAAAAAAAAAACAAAAAAAACCTAGAGCTTAACACAATGTACCTACGTGAATACCAAGAGAAAAGTGACTTCAAATCTCAATATTTACCCTTACAAATGTTTTGACATTAATAGGAAATACAAACTCACCCATCTAAGAAATAACTCAACCTAAAAAATCTGTGACAAACTATATGAACATATATCCTGTCACATACCCAAATTACTATTACTCAGATCCACATGCCATCGACTAGTTAATTATCCTTTTGCTTAAGGTAGTTTCACTGACCCCTTTACAAGACCCACTTAAACATAACACACACACACACACACACACACACACACACACACACACACAAAACTAATATAGTAATTGCAGCTCATATTTAATTCCTCAAAATTACAAATAAAACATTTTACTTAATTCAACACAGAAATACACATGCTAACACTTTATTAACCTATACATAATACCTCTTAAAATAAACAACAAATTCTCCTTCTATTTTTAAGATTTTTGTATCAGCTATAGTTTGAATATTTTATATTCACAAAAGTTTGCATGGTAAAGGCTTGGTGACTAACACATAGTGTTACTGTGAGGGGATGGAATGTTTGGTGGGTGGGGACCCCAGGGGGAGAATGTGGGATCACTGGTGTGTCTTTTGAGGATACATTGGAATCTCAGCTTCTTCCGGTCTCTCTATACTTCCTGTCACCACGAGGCGAACCGATCTCTTCTACTGTACAATATGTACTGGGGCCACCACAGGCCCAAAGCAACAAAGCCAAATGACCATGTACTAAAAGTGTGAGCCCAAAGAGATCCTTCCTTTAGCATTAGTAGCTCAGATGTCTTGGGCTTTTTATTTGTTTGGCGTGGAGGAGGTGGGAGAACAGGTGAGGAGGTAAATGGGAGGAAGGTAGGTAGCAGCTGGGTGGGGAGGAAATAGTAGGGGAGGGGAGGTAGGGGGGACAGAGAGCTAGGTCTGTCTCAGGAAGCTTAAGAAATCTTCTCTACCACACGGAGTTCTGGTAGGTAACGTACTTAATCTCAGCTCTCGGTTTAAGGAAAGGTAAGGACTCTTTGTATTTAAAGAAGAGAGAAAGCAGCTAAAGATTCGTTTTCTACTACTCAACATCTACCATACTTGCATTTTCCACCAAAAGCAAAGGGTTCCAGACCCTTTGGAAGGATTTATGTACCTAATATGGCAAACACATAATAATAAACAGACAAACCTTAAGAAAAAACTGCAAGTAATCAGAAATTTTCTAGGGTTACAATGTGATTTCATGAATTAAAAATGTAGTTCAATTTGATTCTGAGTAAGAGCTCTCTCAATACAATCCTAATTTTCCCAAAATATACAAATAAAATTTTAGGTATATCTTGCAGCAAAATCCCATTCATAAAATAAATACAACCTAAAATTGGCTTTCTTTCCAGAAATGACAATGGCATTAATATTATTAAATCTGTTATTATTAACATTAGTTATTGCCTAAAATGAACAAATCAAGCCTGCCAAAAGAAATCCTGGATTTACAAAACACTGAGGTCTCAGGTATTGAAATTCACAGTCTCAGAATCACCACCTGGCCCTCCACAGCCAGACTCCAAACCCCCAAGTCTAGTGAGGGAACAGCTTTTCCTCCATGGGCTATAATCATTCAGGGATGAGCTCTAATTAAATCCAGGCAATGGAACTCTCTGTTAAACACAGTGTCAAGGCCTCCCTCTTTAGAACACAAGAGCATATTCAAAACGTCTCAGTGTCCTGTTAGGTCTACATATTAGCAGAGATGTAAACGATATCACTTTTCACCCTTAGCAGTGAATTTCTGCACTTTTTAGTGTTTTCTGTCCCAACTTTAATGTTCTTTTAATGTAGTTTTTCCTGTGTGATGTATCATATTTATCTCCATAGCAATCCATCACTATTCTCTTTAATTGAGGTTAATTTCTTTCAACTTGGGCGAAGATGGGGGAGATGAGGGGATCCTCATATGCGGCTCAGAACATGGAAAGCATCACAGCTGCTGGCTTCCTAATTGAGGAACTTGATTTTTCAGGAGGCATGAATTTCTCAAGCTCACCCCACTGCCCTCCAATCTGGACCTAAGTCAACAATCTATGGGGATGGGAAAGCACTTCCCACCCAGAACCACTTAATAAAAAATTTCTATCTAGCTAGAATCCCTCCAGCTGCAACCCAAGTCCGTTTGTTTGTTTTTACTTAAATAGCTAACAGCTGGCACCACCTTCCATGTAAAATCATTCCGTGTGTTTGGAAAGAGTGATTAACTCATACCTTGCTCTGCGAATCTGCAGACCCACAAAAAGCAGATCATTTGTGGGTGCTTTTAAATATGTTCTACTTGTTCCTCAGGGCTCAAGTCCTGTTGGAATTTGGAATCATTAAGTTATCAGAAATAAGTGAAATTCAATATGATAATTAGAGGGAGAAAGTTACTTTGCTCACCTTAAAAAGTCAAATGTAAAGTTTAGGGTGGGCTCTGGCAGAAGCCTGGCTGAAGGCTATTCTTACACAAATTTGGATTGGTTAGAAACAATCCCCCATCCAGTTTTACAGGATAAAGTTGGGCTTAGCCAGAGAGAAGAGATCTCCCAACTGTAACGGAGAAACTTAATAACATTACAAAGCATATATGGAGACAAAAGTTGGGCAAACAGTTTTATGTTGGCATGCTGATATCTGACCATCTCTATTTCATGGCATGGTTTACTTCAGCATCTCCTCCTAATACAGACTTCAATCTCATTTCTTCTTTGCTTGTTTGCAGATGGACTGAATCCAGAGCCTCCCCATTCCTGGGACAATCCTGCCAGGGCCCAGACATGAGAGTACTCACCTCCAACATGTCATTCCTACACTCTCCACCTTACACCAAAAGTAGCTATTCCATTACCTCCAAGCACTCAGTACCTGACACACAAGAGACTTGAAGTGAGTATTAACTCCACAAAAAGCTGGGGATGCAGGGAAATTTTCTGAGTTTAGGAAGTCGTTGGTGATGGAGGCAAACTATTACAGAACAATGCAATAGATTCAAGGGACAATACACAGTTAAGGACCTGGGAAGACCCAAAGTGGGCTAATAAGTAGGACTGAGGTGCAGGATTTATTTATAGGTAAGGGATTAATGCTAAGTATAGAAGTAGCTGTAGAGGAAACAGACAGACTACTCTGGTGGTGACAAATAGGAAAATGGGGGAGGGAACATAAAAACACAACACTCTACTGAGAACACAAAAAAACTTCACTATTATTCATAGATAACAGAAATCCAGAATTTGCTGTTTTAATGTTTTGTGGAATTTCTCAAGAACATCCTAGTTTCAATAGCATTATAATCCCCTCATCTGACTGATTACCCAGCTTCACCAGCTATCAGCACACTGATCACACTGATCTGCCTAGTTCTACCTTCCAGAATTTCCCTAATCTCCTTTACACTTATCTGTCCTTGGAAATATTAAGAATAAATCCCATACATCATAAGCAAACACTTTGGTGGCTATCTAAAAATGTTCAGGTCTTACATGACCAGACCTGTATGTTAGTATCATTAGTTCAAAACAGAGATATAAACAGGGCAGTCCATAAGAACACACCAAGAAGTAGCAAGGAATATAGGTAAGTAAGGAGAAATGCCAAAAGATCTTCTCCAAGGGAGCTTCCTGCCCCAAAGATATTAAAAAGTGCAAAGAAAGGAGGCTGAGTTCAAATAAGATGATGAGATATTTAACAAGAAATGGAAAAAGGGAAGAATGGAGAGTTAAGGATATGTGTTTAGCTTGAAGTTTATCTAGTTTAACCTACCATCGGAACATGGAGGGAGAATGATTACAATGCTATGCAAAGAGGTAGAGGAGAAGATGACAGAGTAAGTCCACAATTAGCACAATACACATTTGATAGAAAGTATCTGCCTAGGACAGATAGCAAAAGTCCAAAGATGAGTTCAAGAAATGGACGTATTGCCTACATAAATAATTACAATACTGGAAAGAATTACTGAATGTAAAATTATCCAAAATCAGGTAAGACTTGAAATATTGAGTATGACATTAAGATGGGAAGGGAGAGTTCCACTGAGTTCAGAACTCAGAAGGGCAGGAAGAAGAGAGAAAGAAACACAAGTGGTACAGTGGCGAGAAAGAATCAACTGGGAGACTTTCCCCACACACACACACACCAGATATGCAGAGCAATGGAACAGTGAGTGTTAGCCCTCCGTGTCTCAGCAATACAGAGGGAAGCAAGGATACTCCCTTTAATCCTTACCAGCAGGACCCTGGAAAACCTAACACCAATTAAGGCTACATCTAAAACCTGAAGTCAAAATTAATGGGGCCTTCATGCATTGTAGACATGCATCACAAAATTAAATCACTGTGCTGTTTGTCCTGACATGCCTACAGGTCTGCAAGCTTCACAGGGATAAGACTGTCTGTCTGTGTCACTGACTTAATAGAGGTTCTAGCATAGACCTGGGATAAACTACGTGCCTGAGAAGTAACATATTTTCAGAGACAGTACCTTTTTAAAAACAATTTTAGATTTATTTTACTTGAAGAATGTTCTGCCTCCTATATGTATGTGCAGCACATGTATGCCTGGTGTCCAAGGAGGTCAGAAAAAAGAATCAGATCCCCTGGAACTGGAATTATGGAAGGCTCTGGGTGTTAGGAACCAAACCCTGATCTTCTGTAAGCACAGCCAGTGCTCTTAATAGCTGAGCTATTTCTCCAGCCCCAGAGTTATTAACTTAATCATACTTCACACCAAGTTAGAGAAAAAGTAATTATTCTCCCCCCTTTACCTCTATGCATGATACCACCACTCAGGAAAGGACTAACAGACAAGGGTCTGACAGGTGATGAGGTAATGGACCCCCAAATCTGGGAAGGAATCACTGTAGAAGCCTGAAAGTCATGGGAAAAGGATGGGCACTGAGCAAAGCAGTACTGTTTAGGAGGTATAATGTAAAGGAAACATAGACTTGGGAACAAGTACTTGCAGGAATCTGAAAATCAGGCCTCTACCTCTTACTCAGTTTCCTCAGATTAAAACATAGAAAAGGGGCCAGACAGTCATAGCATACGACTTTAATCCTAGCATTCAGGAAACAGAGGCAGGCCAATCTGAATTTGAAGCCAGCTTGGACTATATAGTAAGTTCCAGGACAGCCAGAATTTCACAGGAAAACCCTGTCTCAAAAAAAAAAAAAAAAAAAAAAAAAATCTAACTTACCAGCTTAGGGTGTAGGTGTAAAAATCAAATGATGATGCAAGAATGTCTAACCTACAAAAAGCTCTTGATAATAAAATCTGTGCCACTTATTAAAGATGGAGGTTTTATCGTGATTACAATTCACCTAGCATCCCAGGGAGTTCCTGTGATGTGCACAATGGCCCACAAGATCTTCGCACTGTACACCAGTGTTCTGAGTAAGCAAGGTCCTATAGAAAGCAGGAAACCTAAAAAGACTCCATGAAGAGGGTCCATCTACAGTGCAAGCGCCCACTCAGCAACTTACTCTGTCCCAAATGAGCAGCAGGCTCAGCAGGCTCTGCTAGAAACCAAAAGACCACTTCTTCCTCACGCATCGAAAAGAGGCACCAAATCATCTCCGGGCTCATTGAGAACCTAGATGACATGGTCCTGACATTGAATGTGGGAGACTTCTCACTTCAGGATACTGGGATTTGGAGAGTGGATGCCTATACAGAGACACCTTATGATGAGGACTAACTCTTCAAGTTTGCTCTGGTGAGCCAGCAACAGAAATGTAGTTTTGGAAAATCTCTTCTCAGATTACACTGACCTTAGAAAAATAAGATGCTTAAAAAATATCAATGGCAATCAAACTTATTTCCAAATTATTGCTATTAAATGGCATCAACAACACTTAATGAACATGGTCTGTGACTTAATATCCCAACTCTAAATTGGAGAACCTGAGAAAGGAAGGGACCCAAAATAAAATTGTTCCTTATGAATTCCCTGGCAACCTTCTCTAAGGAAGTAGTTTACCTGCATGATCATCCCCTCGTTCTTTCCTTTCTACACCCCATCCCAATTTGCTGCTCAGTAGGTTCAAAAAAGGCAACTAAATCTTGAGTGGAATGTGCTCTCTGTCCCCAAGGCCAAAAAGTGGCTTTGCGTGTAACAGGTGTGAAAAAAGGTATCAATTTGGTGAGACTGATAGGCTTATGAGCCTCTATACTTGCGCAAGGTTTTCAACACATGCTACTTCAAAAACAATAAATCTTTCATCAGACTGTGTAAGACACTGTGCTGCGAGGTATGAGAGATCAAAACTGAAGCCTTAATGCCTGGCATTCCGGAAGTTCATTAAATACTGCTTTTTGGCACCCAAGGTTTAATTTTAAAATGTGTGTTCATTTTGCCCAAGAGTTAGCTACAAATACAGGCATAACATGTGTCACAGTCGGCTCGCCTAGCATATCCTGCATGAATAGTCAGCAAAAATCTAAGACACTTAGTCTTTAAAAACCCACCAACAGCAATACATGAACTATAATGACAGGACAAAGGCTCACTCCAAAGGACATTCAACGTGATAAAGGTGGCACTATTCATAGTTACACCTCTACTGTGGACATTTTTCTCACGACAGAATGCATTTAGCACTTCTTTCAATGTATCGTAGGAATTCATCTCTCGCTAACTGACAAGCTCCACCAAGAATTTGAAGGCCCCATTTATTGCCCTCATCACCCAAATGTTCTATTAAGAGGCAAAGGTTTCCAACATGAAAATATTTAGCCAGCACAATTTTTGTATAAAGAAGTATCATTGCCACTGGAGGGTGGAGGCTAGAAAGATGGCAGGGACAAGAAATGGAAAAAAGGGGTTTTAAATCCCTGTTGAATTATCTAACAGATGTAAGTGAATAATAACTAATATGTCTGCAGCCTCAGCCTTAATCTTAAAACAAATGATAGTATTCAAATATAATATTTCACACATGCAGGCTGATAACCAGTTTCTCCCTTTTTTATTTCTTGAAGATTCTGTGAACGACACAATACAAAGCACAATGTATTTAATGAAAGGTTTCCAGGCTGATTTCCCTACAGGTTCCTTTCTGTCTTTTCTCTGGAACCCACACACAGGGTATACTGCAGGGAATGAGGGTGTATATAAAAATAAACTACGTGCTAGTATCAGAACTGATACCCTTCTCCTACAGGGGCAAGTGAATTATTAGATCTGTGTCATGAGTGTTTTTTTTTAATATGCCATTGTTCCCACTTGAGCACATTAAATTTTCCATATCCACTTTTAAACCAATATAACCTTTTTTTTCCTTGTTCATAATGTTCATGCTGTACATTAGCAGGAAGAAAATCCAATAGTGGAAGTCATCATATAGTAGTTATATGTAAAGCTTAGTGGATGGACACCTTCTGCATCTCCCACCCCACTGAATGATACTATATGGAGTTGGCTCACCTGAGGGGGTAGTATGCCTCTTTGGGAAGCTGTATATTTTTTTCTTCTATGATTGATCACAAAATCATTTTTAAAATTATACATTTTTTAAAAAAAATATATTAACTCAGGTTCAACATCTTCTAGCCCAACAAATTGAAGGTGCTGGAACCTTTTGGTCTGGAAGATGTGTTTGCCAATTATTTTTGCACTAGTGCACATAAACAGGGAAGACTGGATCTTAGGTATGAGTTATACATTCCTGTACAAAATAATTGTATATTCTATGAAGACTGATTCCTTTTCCTGAGAAATATACAACAACACAAGGGAAATCTTGTACCAGCAGCATAACTGGAGTGGAAGATACAATATTAGAAAAACAGGGCTACTTTCATTACGGTGATGCTGTGTGTCAGAATGTCTCTCCTTAATGAACCTGTTTGCAATAAGACTCCGGGTGCAAAGAGGCTATTTAGAGAGACTATTGTGTCTATAGCAAGTCCTTCAAATATCTTCCCACCATTAGACATGCCGCACTGACCAATTCTGTTCTGATTGCTCTTCTTTTTTACTATCAAGGGACACTCTTGCCCAGACAGACGGATGGATCAGACACTGCAGTTCATAAAATGTTTACACTGTAACACACACACACACACACACACACACACACACACACACACAATGCACTATAATACAAGCTATTGAGCTCTGTATCACACAGTGAGTTGAATATGACAGTGTCACATGAAAGCTTATAACTTCACAGTATCAAGAAAGAATTTAGTAACACAGTGCTTTCCGCGTCTCTCAACAAAAAAGCCTTGCCTAATACCCCCACTTTTGGAAAATACCCACACCCTCTGCTCACAAGGGAACATTTCCTACAAACCAGACCTTTTCTATGTTATACATATCTCTCATTCTATTGAGATTTTACTCCTAATTGCTGACAGGAAAACAGGACTATATATACGATGCCAAGAAAACAAGGTGAGGGGAAGCATACTAAAAATAAAAGAACAGTAGAAATGCCTTCCTAAAAAGATTTTAAATTCCAGGTCACAGAGACAGCCACTGAGGACAAGGGGCTTGTCTCTACAGCAACTGAGGTATCTTTTACTAAATCAGCAGCCTCTTTACCAAGACTAACCAGAAGAGCCACAGGTTCTTGGAAGACACTCCCTGCTCTCCTCACTCTCTATCTTCTTATTGGTAGCTCTCTAGCTTCAGTCTCACCTTTCACAGTTACACACCAAGTGATTATCTGCAAAAGCCTTTCCCTCCTGTGCTTTCTTAACAGTACATACTTCCTATTCAAAAACAAAAATGTGTGTGGCAGCCAGTGGCAGTCTTTATATTCCACTCTCCCAGCTATCGAATAGAAGTTCAAATCCAAAGGTCCAAACTGCTACTTCTCTAGTAAGTCTAGCAGCTACAAGATCTGATAAGGAACTGCACAGTGAATGAACCTGAATCCAACGAACCAAAGGCACCGAATAAGAGATTCAATTTATTGTTTTAAAATTTTTCTCTTACCTTCTTTTCATTCCTGGGCCCAAACATATCCCACAAGCAAACTTGACAGTTAACTGTTTTGTAGCTCTAATTTCCATCAGTATATGGACTAGCTTTGATTTCACTATGTATTTTCTCATCCACATTTTAAATACCCAATCGTGTTAAAACTTTAAAATAATGCTATTAAAACTGCTCCAAGGAACCTAGGGAGTCTCTCAGTAGTTAAGAGCAATGGCTGCTCTTGCAGAGAAAGTGGGCTCAATTCCCAGCACCTACATGGCAGCTCACAACAATCTCAGTTAGATACCAGTTCTCAGGTATCTAACATCCTCTCCTCTGGCCTCTATGTGTACCAGGCATGCAAATGGTACACAGACATATATGCAGACCATGCAACAAGCATCACATAAAAATAAATGACTAAAATTTAAAAATGCTTTGAATGTTTATTTAAAAAACAGAAGGCATTTAAATGGGGATAAATGTATAAACTGGTTAAAAATACTGTGTACTGCCTGAAGCATTAGGAACAAAGCCTAAGACCACGTGGCAATCACTCTTTCTTGCAGAAACAAACAAGACTCAAGAGAGTAACAAATGAAAAGCTGCTTGTCTTTGGTCAAACAACCCTTGATGTTAAAGTAAGACTTGTTCTGAAGTCTTCTCCATGCCACTGACCCCTCCTATATTCTGTCAATAAGAGTTTTCTTTTACTTAATTTAACTTTTATTTTATTATTCTATGTGTTTGGGTGTTTTTCTGCATGTATGTCCGTGTACCATGTGTGTTCAATGTTTTCAGAAGCCAGAAGAGGGCACTGGATCCCCTAAAACTGGAATTACAGAGGGTTGTGAGCTGCCATGTAGGTGCTGGGAATTGATGGCATGTCCTCTGAAAGCAGCCAGAGCTCTTAACCATTGTTCCAGCCCTTACATTTTAGTTTTTAAGTAAGTACCATATCTACTAAAATACGACCCGCCATTTGTTTTATATACTCCCATAATGAGAAAATAAAACAGATAAAAAGATTATAGACATTCTAAACATCATTTCTACATTTCTTTAGAGCAATTTATCCTCAAAGTATGATCTAAAGGGGCTGGGTGTGGCATAGGGGTGGAGTTCTTGCTTGCAATGCCAACAGCACTACCACATAGGGAAGTAAAGTCTCAGGCTTTAACACACAGATCTACAAATCAGAAGGTGTGAATAGGGCCCAGCAATGTGACAGCACACATGATGTACCAGGATTGAGGACCCAGCTCAATGCTAGAACACTACCTAGTGTGTACACAGCTCTGGGGTGATGGCCCTAGAACCCAAAATGGAGATCTATGTACAGAACATTCTGATGCATGCTTGAGCATACACACTATGACCTTAAACTATACAATATGATTTACTTACATAATACTATTTAAGATATTTAACACTCCTTAAAGATTTAATCAATTTGCATACCCCCCCAAAATATACAAAAAGAAAAAAAAAAAACACTGTTAGATTGAAAACATCTTTAAAAATATCCAAATTTAGTGCAATAGATGATTGGCCTTAAAGCTGTCTTTTAATTCTACTACACAGTATAAGCCATTCAATCTACTTCTTTTATTTGAGTGAAAGAAAGCACTGTCCAAATAACTAATAAAACTGAGTACTGAATTTCAAATTTGAGATAATTGTATGGAAAAAATACTGGGAACACCAGGGCCATGGGGGGGGGGAGCCACAGCCACTTTGAAGGAAGGAGGGCTTAAAGTTAACCGTTACTCAGCAGGAACAGCTAGGTGTGGCAGGTGAGGTCCACAAGAGTGTCTTTGCCGAGGCAAACAGAGGTGAGAGGTTGGAGACACTAGAAGACTGGAGCAGGAGAAGCTCTGCCTCTGAAGTGTATCATCATAAAGACTCCCAGCAACACATTATGGTCTCTACAAGCAGAGACCCCAGAGTATACTGAAGCCAGGAAAAATTATGAGAAAAAATTTCAAACTTCATGAAAACAATACTCAGAGACAAAGATGCAGACTTGAAGGTGAGAGTTAGGTCAGTGAGATGGATAGTTTGGCAGGAAGAGGTGTTTGCCCACCAGCCTGAAAATTTGGAACCCATGTGGTTAAAAGAAAGAGCTAATTCCTACAAATTATTCTCTGACACCTCCCCCACACACCCATGGCATGTGTGTGCCACCCCACCTGACACACAAAATAAATGGATAAATGTAAAAAAAATAAAAAAAAAAGTCTACAGGCTATGATGATATATCATCATAATATATAAATCACTTCTTTGCATTTTTAAAAAAGTGTTAATGTAAGAAGTAGGGTTTTTCCTCCTACTGCTCTTCTGGTCCCGCCACTGCACCAGCCCCAATTAACACACAGAGACTCTGTATTTAATATAATGCTATTGGCCAGGTACTAGTTTCTAATTGGCTAACTCTGTCTTAAGTATTAACCCATTTCTGTTAATCTATGCATTTCCACGTGCTTTCATTTTACCGGAGAGCTGGTTGGCGTCCTGCTCTCTTCAGACTCTCCATCTTGACTCTTCTTAGGATCCCCATGATAACACCCTTTACCAGCAGGAAGTAGTTTGAAAAGGACGATGCTCAAATTCCCAAATATTGTCTATAAATGTTTGTTTTCATTTAAATGGGATTGGTTATAAATGATTAATGGTCACAGCCAATTCTTTTTAAAGGTAAAAAGGGGATTATGGTATAGATATAAATACTTTGTTTTGGAATGGATTTAAGGTCAATTTTGTGATGTGTATATTTCTCCTCTTGTTTAGGTATTGTGTTTATATAGCTCATTTAGAAATGTATAACTGAGTACAGATTATAGATCATTACCTATAAGAGTCAAAACTCATAGTTAAGTTAATTAGGATTTCTAGATATACAGAGATGTATTTGAGATAGATAGGCAGGTACTCTTCAAACCTTTCAGACCTACAAAATATGGCATTTAAAATGGTTTAGGGTTTTTCTTGACAGTGAGACATAAATGCTCCTGGCAACACCACCTGCGTCAGGAAGGAAGATGGACATCGAAGAAACTCGTTATGGAGTTTGCTTTCAATATAGCAAGACTAGCCATTTGGACAAGATACTGCTCTTGTCTGGACTATTTGACTTTATGCTGTATAAACTGGACATGCAGGACCCACAGAAAAGTGACTGCTGATACAAGAAGACAGTTTAAACTTTCCTGCTTTGCTGAAGAGTCTGCCAGACATACTATGGCCTATGGGCTGAAGATGGAAGATTGCAGAACTTCTGGTGACTCACCAGGCAGTGAGTTGTCTCTGTCACTTCTAGAGTTTATATATGATCCTTCTGTGCTCTTTGAAGGAGTTGAAGACAGTTAAGGTTATAGTTTTCCTTATTTAGTATTAAAGGTAAGTTACATAGACTTTAGACACACAAAGATAGGATAGATGATGGAATATTTTCTTCAAATCTTGCTAAATGTTAATGGACTAAATATTGTTAACTGTGATTCTTACTTGATAAGTGTTGTGTGATATATTTTGCTATGTTAAGGTTAAAACCCTTGTTTTTATTTAGACAGAAAAGAGGAGATGATGGGAAATGTCATTCTGTATATGTTTCTCATACTGGTTAATGAATAAAGCACTGTTGGCCAATAGGAAAGCAAGAGAGGAGTAATTAGGAGACAAGGAGGAAAGAGTAAGTAGTAAGGAGGGGTCAAGATGGAGAGTCTGGAGAGAGCCGGATGCCAACCGGCTCTCTGGTAAGACCACGTGGAAATACATAGATTAATAGAAATGGGTTAATACTTAAGTCAAAGCTAGCCAATAAGAAACTAGTACCTGGCCAACAGTATTATATCAAATACAGAGTCTCAGTGTGTTATTTGGGGCTGGTGCTGCAGTGGGACAAGACCAGCGGTGGGAGGAAAAACCTACTCCTTACATGTTAATGTCAAGATCACCTAAACAACTACATTCAAACCAATAACCCAAATTAAAAATGGGGAAGTCATCATTTCCTAAGAATGTATTATGTCCAAAACTTTCACATAGCATCTTTTTGTGATAACTTGTAATGTGTGATGGAGAGTTTTATGCCAATCAGAGTAATCAGAGAGGAGATAACTTCAACTGAGAGAAAGCTTCTGTAAGACAGAGCTATAGGAAAGCCTAAAGGACATTTTTTAAAATTAGTGATTGATGTGGAAGGGCTCAGCCCATTATGGGTGGTATCCCTCTAGGATGGTGGTCATGGATTCTATAATAAAGCAGGCTGGGCAATAAGCAGCAGCCTGCCTGCTTCTATGGTCTCTACATCAGCTCCTGCCTCCAGATTCCAATCTGGTTTGGATTTATGCCTTGGCTTCCCTTTACGGACTGTAATTCTGGATCTATGAACTGTAATTCTGGATATGTAAGCCAAATTAAACCCATTCCTCCCCAAGTTGCTTTTGGTCATGGTGCTTCCCCACAGCAGTATAAATTAACTAAAGTACAAGGAATCATCTTTATTTTTTAGATAAGACACTCAAAGGGAACAAACAGACTTCTGATGCCTTGGGTGGGAGTGTGGAAGAGATCCAGAGCTCTGACTCATTACAGGGTCACCAAACTTCTAGGATTATAGGCACCCATTGCCATGCCCACAAGGGTCATCTATCCATAGTTCTGGAAGTAGTGTAAGCTAAAATTGGGTGCCCAAGGGATACCACTGAAGACTCACTGACCCTTACTAAATGGAAAATAAATACTAAAAAGAAGGAAGAAGGGACAAGACCTGAGGGCGCAATGTTGCAGCTGTAGTTCCTAGCAAGCAGGATCAATTCTGCTGTTTCTCTGCTTCTGTTTTATGGACATCTGATCCAAGGACTGCCTCAACAATGGAGCTACACTCAGCCTATGACCAGTACTTTAGAGAAAGAGACATGAGAATTATATATGAATGGATGAATAAATAAATGGTACACCCCTCAAACAAAATTGGCTAATTCTTAGAAGCATTTATTCAGAAGCAAACCATGTGAGTGTTTTTCATGTGACGAACAAAATCAGAATATAATCATTCCAAGCATTCAGGGCAAACTTGGTCTTGAGTTACTACCATCGTCAGAGTTAAAAAACAAAACACAACAACAACAACAACAACAACAACATGGAAAGGATGACTATAGAAATTTAAATGGACTCAATGATATGTACTAAATATGCTAATATCTTAAGCATACAACTTGCAAATGAACAGAAGCGAGAATAATTAAGGGAGATAATAAAATTCAAACTATAGCATATTTCTTGAATTTGGTTGGTTCTCAAACATTAAATTCAGATGTTGCTTTTATTCATAAGCTCTGAAAAAGCAAACAAATCATTCTACATACTGTTCACCATAAATCTTAACTTACCATTGAAATTTAATCTAAACACAAACATAACCCTAAAACCTCCAGGCCCACAAATACTAGACAACCAAAATCTGAGTTCCAGGACAGCATTTTTAACTTTACAGTACAATATTTATACTGAGGAGATAAATTATGTAAATCATAATGGTTTACGCTTGTATCAAATCTAAGCCTGCACTTTTGCATTCTACAAAAATCGGGAGTCTACAAATTTACCCAAAGCTCAGGTGGTCTAGTGAAACAATTTTATATTTAAGATAGTTTAATATTGATTAAGATTTAACATCTATTTGGGGAACACTTCCAACAATATAACTCACCTTGTTTACTTAGTACTTGATCACAGCGTCTACATAACAAACTCAAATTTATAATTAATTCAAATATTAAGCCTCTACTTAACCCACTTCCCCATTAACCTTCTTTCAATGCTGCCTTAAAATATTAAATTCACACACCAAATTCATATTTAAATTAGTTCAGTTTTAACTAATCTTAGTTGACAACACAAGTAGCCAAAAGAATATAAATCTTCAAAACATAAATTTTAATATCCTTTTAAATTTGTGAAAAGTTTGATGTTGTTTGTGTTTTGAGGCAGGGCTTCATATAGTCCAGGGTTGCCCTGAACTCACTGTGTAGCTGGAAGTTAAGGATAAACTTGAATTGTGGCTCTTCTTGCCTCCACCTCCCAGTATGGGAATGGCAGGTATATGTTACCACAGAAAGTTCATACAGTGCTGGAGATAAAACCCCAGGGCATTATCATGCTCACAAACAAACAACACATGCCAGTTTCACTACTGAGCTAAATCCTTGTGTAATGAAAGCTTTTAAAGTAAGTACATAAAAATATTTTAATATTTCAAAAATAATTTAAACTCTCAAAAATGATTACTGGGTACCTCCAATTAACAGAACAGCAAAATTAATGACTTTGGGGCAAATTAATTTGAAGTCCTACTTAAGCAGAGGGGAAGCACCACATGAACAAGCAGTAATTTATCTTCCCAGTCCACACGATTGTAGCTGTATTTTCCTTGTTCTGGGGATTAAGAGAGAACAGTACTAGGCCTGGAAAGTTTCAGAAACAATTAGAGCTAGTGTGTTGGGTGGTACCCTAAGGACTGCACTAATTTTGTGCTTTTGTTTTTCTTGGTTGTTGTTGTTGCTGCTGCTGCTGTTGTTTTGTTTTGGTTTTCACTAAGTAGGTGGACACCTACCACTGCTAAAATAAATAAGATAAAGAACTTCCAGGATTTTGGTTTTCTTTGTTTTTTTTTCAAGACAGTGTCTCATTCTGTAGTTTATGCTGTTCTGAATAAAACTCGATTTGTATGCCAGGCTGGCCACAAACCCAGAGATCCACCTGCCTCTGCCTCCCAAGGGCTGGATTGGAGACATATACCACTACACCTGACTAAAGTACTCCCAGGACTTTAAAATCTAGTTCAGAGCACTACACAAATATACCAAAAAAAAAAAGAAAAACACTGTACTTTAAAAGAAAATGATAATTACCTTAAAGAGAAGACTTAAGAGATGTATCTAGGAAACCACAAGGCTGGGACACAATGTGTGAAGAATGTCTGAGAAGTGGATGTAGGTAGGTAAGCTGGCCTGTACTTTAAGGAGGCTTTGGCTACATAGCTAAGGAATTTGGGTAATGAACAATGACAATGTCAGCAATTTAAAAGTCTCCAGTGCCAACAAGTGGAATGTCCTGAAGAGAAACTGAAGGTGACCTGACCAGCTACTTCTGCAACAAGCCTAGAGAAGGACAATGAGTTCACAACACACCTTCCAGATGTAGCAATCACAACAAAGGGTTAAAAAATATTTTAGAGGAGGAGCAGTTGCAAAAGACAGTGTAAACTAAAACAATGTATTTACAAGTTTTGCTGAATGGTGAGAGTGGAAGAACCGTTTAAACATTTCCACAGGCTGACCACTTTTTTGAAAGGGGTATTTTTCACTTCACAGAACCAAACTTATTGTGCTGAAACCAACTTCTTAACAGACAAGGCTAAACTGTCCATACTTACACTGTCTCGCTGCAGTGCAAGACTGTGTTCCTCTAAGTGTCCCTCTAGCAAAGGACTCTGCCAGGGCCTTCATACCCTATCTGACAAGAGAAACAGCTATCTTCATAAAGGTTGGAATTACTCCAGAAGCTAATACCACAATTGGGGGGATTTGGTTCATAGGCAGGAAAGTGGGTCATGTAACCAAGATGGTACAGGTCTGTACTTTTTGTTTCTTGAACAAGCTAGTCAAGAATATATTTAAGAGCCAGAGATATAACTAATGGTACAGTGCTGGCTCAGCATCTGCAAGGCCCTGGGTTAAAACAGCACTATAAAATAAATGGAAGGAAGAAGGGAAGGAGGAGGAAAAGGAGGGGGTGGGGGGAAGAAAAAAGAGAGAAAAAGGATAATTCTTGTTTAGTAAGGCCTAACACCTTGGATAAAGCAAAAGCACGCAGGGACTGGGGCTACAGATAAATAGTTATACGCATACTCAGGATGCATGAGGGACCACGGAAGGAGGGAGCATCTCCAGAGGGAAAGGGAGAATGGGATAGGGTATAAACATTTTGTAAAGGCCAACTTTACAAAAGCACTGACCATGTGCACACACTGCCAGGCCCTTCTAAGAAGCTTGAAGAGAAACAACACTGAGCACATGTACCTACTTAGATGAGCAGACCTACAGCTCCAGAGCCTCAGGAAATGAAGAGAGGACCACAGAGCCTGGCAACACACACCAGTGCTGTAACAAGAGGCAGACTTTCTGAATAGCGCACACACACGTATGCACACTCACGAACATACACACACACACACACACACACACACACACATACACACACAAGCTAAAACGGCCCAACAAAACTCTAGGCCATGACAGCTGAGTGGCTTAGTCTGGCTGTTTACTTTTCTAAGGGTCTCATTTGACAGGGGTAGCACACAAAGAAAGTGTGTGCTGGGTTTTTACAGAAAACATATGGGAACTTACCTGGGGAAATTTACTCTCTTTTAACTAAACAAGGACTCTTTTCAGGTATTTTGAAATGAAATTGAGAAGGACATTCTAAATTATAGAAAATATGGAGGAAAAGTAAGCCACCAGTGAATGCCGACAATGATGCATTAATGTTCTACTTCATGCTTGGCATGCCTGTTATGCTGTCAATTTGACATAGACTAGTCGCCTGGGAAGAGAGAACTTCAATTGAAGAACTACTTCTATAGGCTTCGTTTATGGGCATATCTACATGAAATCTTCTTGGTATGGTTGCTGATTTATGTGGGAGAAACCAGCCCACTGGGGGCAGGGACATCCCTAGGCAGATGGCCCTGGGCGATATGAGAAAGGTAACTGAACACAAGCCTGGAAGTAGCTTTCCTCCTTGGTTCCCATCTCTGCTCCTGCTTGAGTTCCTACCCTGATTCCCTCAATGATGGACTGTGATTTGGCATGTGTAAGCCAAGTTCACAATATTTAACACAATAGAAAGCAAGCTAGGACAAATGGGTAGCTTGCAGCCACCAAAACAGTATTAACTTTTTATATACAAAGTCCTAGTATGGACAAATGGGGAAGCAGTCTATCTACCTGAATAAGTTCATACACAAAAAGAAGGCAAATATTTCAATAATTTAGTTTATTCCCCCAATTGTGGCTCCTCAAAATAAGTTTTAACGGCCACAAAATGAATATAAACTAAGTTGGCCAAGCCAGAGCTTCCTTCCCATCCAGATGCCCTTGTAACCAGGGTCTGTGAAAATGGCACGGGTGAACAAATTCTATCAGCAACAGAACACCCTCTAAATGGGAGAGGAGGAACAAACATGTTGGTGACTGTGTCACAGGCTGAGTACAATGATGCCTGCCACAATTCAGGCAAGGTCTCTGATCTGCAGTACAATAATTCCTAGTGCTCTGAGAATCCCTATCTCCTCTGCCATCTCCAGACACAGCCCCCCTTCAGCGGTACAGCAGCATCTCCCTTCCCCTACCTGCTGGTGGGAAAAGGCTAGAAAGAGAAACGATGGGTCAGTCAATTTAAAGAAGGCAGCCTAGAAAGAGTAATAGTGATCCTAGGCTTCTTGGGAAAAATAAATGGCAGAGGGGACAGGAAGGGAACAAATTAACATATTCCTAGGCAATGCAGGGCTCAGGCCAAGGGAAAGGATGGACTTAAGCAACAATTTTGTCAGTCTTCCTAGATGAGCCTCTCATCTCTCTGCTGACACGAAACTAACAGCAATCACAGACGCAGAACTTCCTAGAACAGTGAGAGCCTTGGCAGGGTATCTGGTTCTATTCTACCACCATCTGAGCTTACACTGCCCATCTTAAGAGTCTTCTCAAGTCTTTACTGTTCAATGAAGAACATGGGATGAGTTTCTTGAGTACTTCTGGTACTAGCATGCTAGGACTCTAAAGCTGACACAATATACACAGAAGAACATAGACTCTCAGACTGCCTGAACTTGAGTCTTTACTCTGATACCACCAGCTATCCAACTAGGCTAGTTACTTGAATTCCCTGTGCCTCAGTTTCCTACCTGTAAAAGAGGAAAAGAAAAATTTTTTCATCTGAGAGAGTTATCACAAGAATAAAATGCTACTTCTACTATAACTAAGTTTCTTAATGACAAGAACTTTCCAGCACTGGTGTTGATGTCAACAACCTTTCAGAAAATGTCTTCCTGGGAAGAGTAACTATCCCTACCACCACCTCTCAGAGTGCTCTCCTTCCTAGAACAGATGTAAATATAATTAATCAAGCCAGAATTCCCCCTTAGCTTGATGCAGCTTCAGGACCCTGCTGGAAGTTTCCAAAAAGGATGAGAGGACTACAACCCACAATATAACAATGCTGTGTTCTGTCACTACTATGTCTTTGCCATTGAGCTCAATCTAGAATTGGGGCTATAGCTCAGTTGTTGAACAGTTGCAAAAATACACTTCAAGCCCTGGGTTCAATCCCCAGTACTGAAAAATAAAAGTTAAAAAATTCCATAGAATCTCTTTTTGTTAAAGATTTACCAAGATCCTTACAAAAGAAAATTCCTAAGTCTACAGCTAGGATTACCAACCTCTTGACTTGCATCTCTAAGGGACACCGCCCCCACCCCCAATCACTAGCCTCTCAGTGGTATTTATGCTTGCTATTCCTTGTGGAAAGCAAGGGCAACTTCATGCAAAGAGATAGCTGATAATCTAAAGGGAATTGTCATTTTTATCATTCCTTGAAAACATTATACATGAATATATTATATTTTGGTGATTTTAAACTCCTGTTACCATCTCTCATTCCCTCCTATTGAACCATCTTTTCCCCTCACTTCTTCTGTTTTCATGGTTTTGTTTGTTTGGTTTTGGTTTTTGACCAACCTAGCTTAAGTAAGTTGCTTGTATGAGCATGAGTCAGTGGTTATTGAGTGGAGCGTGAGCAACTTGACGATGGCTCTAACAATGAAGAAAATGACTCTTCCTCCACCCGCAGCCATTCACTGCCAACAGCTCCTCAGGGAAGGCGGGGGCCTCATGAGCCCCTTCCCCATCAACACAACAGTGTGCGTTCATGAGTGCAATGGTCATGCCATATGTGGAAGACAGTAAATATTAGTCCTTTAAAAAGTGACACCTAATCTAACAACAGAGGTGATTCAAAGCAAGGCATTGGGAACAAATTCTTGGAGTGACATGGTGGGATACAGAAAAAGGGAGCCCTTGCATTATGTAAAATCAGCACCCAGAAAATCCAACTCAGGTGAAGAACAGCGAACAATGGGAGAAGGAAAGTAACTTCTTTATATTCCCCATAGCTGGGCTTCACCTCAGGAAAATCCTCCTTCCCCAGCACCAACATGTTCAACAGACCCAACATCCACTTTCCCACCTACTGCTGCTTCTACAGGCCTCAGATGAGACCAGTTTCACCTGCACAATTTCCCAACCAACCGCCCACTTTGCAATTCTACTCCCCACCTCTTCCATCAGGGCCTGGTTGGTTTACAATAAAAGTCCTCTCAATGCTATCTTCAGTCAAGTGTTACATTTCCTGCTTAACCCCCAAAAGTTCTTCCATGCAACTACACAGACAAGTCTCAAAAGCGTAAGGGCAAATGAAAGCATCCTACTTACAAATTACATGCCATATAATTTAGGTACTTATCACATTCTGGAAAAGGCTAAACTATGGGGTTCAGAAAAATATCAGGGGTTCTAATAATGAGTAAAGGGGTAGAGGTAAAGAGGTTATTTTCTCCATCACATAGGGGTATTTTTCAAGGATAGTGTAAATGTTTTTAATCTCAGCTATGGTGGTAGTTTACAGAACACATACATACACATACCATTAAAGTGTGTCACTATAACTGCATACAAATTATACTTTAATCATAAAGAGATTAGAGGAAAATCCTGATTCCACTGCCTACAAGCTACATGGGATTGTTTGATGTGGCATGGAACCATATGCACTCCAACACACTGGTCTTTAAATGTCCTGTGTATTTCATGCAGAAAGTTCTCACCCATGCACATTTTTTCAACACAACTTTTCTGAATTCACTCCTCTAGGCTGTCTCCTTCTCTCTCCCACACTTCATACTCTCAGGCTAAACTAGAGATCCTTCCTCTACTCTTAAAATGCCTGGGTTTTCCCTCATCTTCATGTTTATATTCACAGAAACCAATTGTGTATATTCTAGTCAAAAGGTATATTTAGATAGCTTATCTCTAATGAGTCATTTGAAATAAAAATTATTTGAAAAAGACTACTTATATAAAATATATTCTATTACTATATTATAATATTACTTTATTATATACATTATATGTGACATAATGTTATCTACTGTATATATTATATATGGGAAAGGCTTCATACTAAGAAAACTCTCAGTGATATTAAATGACTATGAAAACACAAAGGATGAAATAATGAAAGCTGATCCAATCCAAACTTAGAGCACATTATGCATAAAGACATAGAAAAGATATCTAGTGAGCACTACTTAATCTATTGTTCTTGTTTTTAAAGTAAAACAACACACCTAATCCTTAAAATGAATACACACACACACACACACACACACACACACACACACACACACACGTGTATAGGCAAACACTAAGTAAATCCATACCAGCATAAACATTTCCCAAAGCATGATTCGCCTGTCTTCTTCATCAGTATGTCCCAGAACTTACAAAAGTCCTTCCTTGGCACAATAAATACAGGCAGTTTTCATTCAGCCTCATCATACAAGACCATAAGGTATTCTTCTTGTACACTAAAACCATGCAAAGATATCTGAATAACAAACATGGATTTTTTTTTTATTGTTTTGTGACCTTTAAAAGTGTTTTGCTTGTTTGTTTCCTTGTTACCAAGTATAAGAGGGCATAAGTATATCCCAGCCACCAGGGGAACCCTCAGTTCAAGGAAAGCCTGGATTCAATAGTGAATCCCTTTCTTCGAAAAAGCAAGTAATTATCAAAACATTAAACAATTTTTCTTACTATCAGTTTTAAAGGTATAGGAAAATTAAAGACAAAAAAAAAGTTAGCAGTTTTTTTCTTAGCACACTGTCAAACATCAGAGACTCTAAGAATTAAGGTGTGCTGTTTATTTTAAAAACAAGAATACTAGATTGAGTAGTACTCAGCTCTAAGTTTGGATTGGGCCAGCGTTCGTCATTTTATCCTTGTGTTTTCACAGCCATAGAGCAGATTCCTTAGCATGAAACTTTTCCTGTCATCCTTTCCTCTGTTGTCTCTGCACACATTTTGATATGCGCTGTCCCCCAATTCACAACCTTAAATTAGATACCCATTCCTCAGCTTTCTCAGCTGCATGTAGTTTCTACAACAGCTCCATGTTCCCTTGGTCAGTTATATTGTTCCAGAATCCTGTTTATAATTCATTCAGCATTTTTTTTTCAGTGTGAATACTTTCCATTTCTCTGCTTCACTCTGAGATTTGGTGAAATATTTCCTTGAATTATCATTTTTATTTTGAACTGTCACCTGAGTTTATCAAGGGCAAGAAGACAACTCAACTCTATTCCTTACTGTCATAAACTGAGTAAACAGAAAGCAACAATTGTACTAATAGGGTGATTTATAACTCATTAACATGATAACTGAACTTTGGACTCTATTACTGGGGAACTGGTGTTAACTTAATTAACCATGGCAAGTAAAAGCCAGAATCGTGTAAAGGAAGAAGTACTTATATTTAATAATTTTAAATGGATGAACTAAATCACCACTAGCCAGATTTAAGAAATTGATTATCTTCCTACATCTTATATCAAAGAATCAGTGGATCCCTGAAGACCCACTCAATCAAGAATAACAGATAAGAAATCTGTCCTATAATTCAAACTCTGCTACCAGTGACAAAATTATGTGCTAGTATTATATTTTTATGATATTCCCCATACAAGGTCAATAATACCTCTTCATTGGTTGAATGGACCAAGAGAGAAAAATATTAAAGTTATTTGAGAAAGTCAACTACACCTTATATGCTATATACCTAGACTGTAACTGATGCTACTCTTTAATGGGCTCACAAATCCTCATAACCACTTACAAGGCAAAGGGCATTATAATGACCACTGTATGTATAAGAGAATATCAGAGCATAAAGAAGTCAAATAACTCATCCACAAATATGCAAACAATAACCAATAAAGCCTAGATTTGGATTAAAAAAAGTAACTTCACAGATTAAGTTCTTCAAAATGTAAGGTGTCTCTACTTTCTGCACAAGATAAACACGGTCATTAGAAAAGGTGTGCACAACACTGATGTCTAGATGTTGCACAGCTCTAAGTCAAGATAACCCAGTATCATAATCAGTCATCCAGCTGGGACATCATGTTCAACACACAATGATCCATTGGAGTTAAAAAAAAAATATATTCCCAGACTACAGAGGAGCAGAGAGTAGAGTGGAAAAGTTCAAAGAAAGCCAGTTATTTCACTCTAGTGAATACTTATGTAAATACAAGAAGAGAACCAATTAATACATATAATTCGCTTTGTAAGAATAGAGAAAGTCTTGTGTTTATCATAAATGTGTATATAAGAAGAGTGCCTTAACAACAAGGTACATAGAGCCACAAGCTCCATTGATATTTTCAATACCTCCAACTCTGAAAGTTAATCACACTCCTTGCAGGGGTCTGATTTCACAAGAATTCCATATGGAGCAGGAACATGAGGGCCTAATAAGGATGTATGATACAGGAGCAAAGGGATTAGTTAACTAAAATAAGTGGATTCCTCTCTAAATATAATCCGCTCATAAGGACATTTAGAACATTTGTATCTCATTAGAGGTATTAAGTGAGAAAAGATTCTCAGTACCAAACAATCCTAATTATAATTCATCTTAGGAAACAGAGTGAGTTTTCTTAACTAAAATGGAAAATACATGGCAAGAAACATCTTTAATGTAATAACAGAACTGTCAACAAAGTCAGACAGCAAAACAAACCTAATAGGCTCAAGGAACACTAGCAATGAAAACTAAGTGCTCTAAGAATGACAATGGTTTTTCATGTTTCTCAAAACTTTACAGTCTACTTTCTCTTATTGCCAATTGTAACAATCCAAGGCAGAACTAACTTCACTAAGCAAGAGACTCAGGTTGTAAAGCGCAGAAACAAAGTAACAGTTTACTCCATCACATCTGTCACCAAGATAACACAAGGAAAAATGAAACGGTTAAAAAGGTGATGTCCCTGCTACCCAGGGCTTCCATTCAGGGAGATGCTGTTCTACTTCTTCATCCCACCCAAAAGGAGACCCTACCAATCACGTCTTGCAACAGAAAATTCTTTAACTGACATGGAGTGCATTGTGTACTCACTGTTGTACTATTGTTAGAAGCTTCAGGGACAATTTTACTAGAGTTGAAAAGAAAAAGTCCAAAGCAGGTAAGCTGCAAGTCTCAGCAGCCGCTGAAGAACTGAACGGAGAAGAGAAAAATGATGCTGCTGATTTCAGTCAATATGGAAGCCAGACACATGGCAGACGGGACGCTTCAGAGTAAGCTGAGAAGTCCCTGAGTACTAGAGAAAGGATATGTCACTGTGGCCAGCAGCCTACAGATAAAGGAGAAGACAAAGGAATCCACATGTTTTTTTGGAGTCAAGATTCAAAATGGCAGGCAGACCCAGCAGATGCTAATGGCTGCTCTGGAGCTTCTGCCCTGGGGATGGGAATTCTGGGAAGGAAGCTTACAGATAACAAAACAGTGAGTTAGAGGTGGTGCCCAACGCTGAACATTGATGACAGGTTCTGCCTCTCTCACTGATAAGTGTCACCCTCAGAAGGTCAGGCAGGCTCACTGCCTTTCTGAGCGCCACAGCCATCTTGCAATCGGTTAGTTATTTTTTAAAGTTTCACAAAGGAGTAATCACTACATCCTCCTAGCAGAGTTCCTCTCACAAAGCACCAGAGAGAACTTAGTTCCATGCCTACTCGCAAGGCTGATCGCCTCTAACGACAATGCAGTTAAGTAAACTCGTGAGATACTGCTTCTCTTCTTTGTTGAGATCAAGGACTTACATGTTCCCGTTCTATCCCATGCCACTGGGAAAGAGGGAGCACTCATAGACATCGGTGTTTTATGTTAGACACAAGTATTGCCCTAATTATTTTAAAGATCCATATGAAAACTATGAAAGGGTTGATATATGGAAGGAAGCACAATAGACCATTGCTCTCCAGAAGTGGCTGAGAAAATACTTCACCATTAAATAAACAAACACCAGAAGACAATGAACTATTTTACCTATTGTAAGAGTCAAACAGGTTTAAAAACAAAACAAAACAAATAAAAACCCAGAATTTCTCAGTCAACAGGATGAATCTGAACAATAGTCTATGTTACCATCAATTTTACACTTTCCAGTATGACCTGGTAGAGTAATCCTATCCAACCTCCCCTCTAGCGTAAGTCTCTGCTTGGGGACTAAAGGGTAAGAGAAGAACACAGGGACTTAGACCAGTCAATGTATCTTTTGCTTATTTTTCTTTGGTAAATTAACTGTCCTTTCTTCTTTAGGCCATTTTTACTTTCCTTGAAAAGTAGAGTTAGGGACAAGCTACCTGACAGAAGCCAAACATGCATATGATAATGCATATAGCAGGCATGTTTTTGTGCTTTAGCTGCAAGTTTATGATGACAGTGGTGAATGCCTGGTCCCTCGTTGGTGAAACTGTTTGGGATGGACTAGGAAATGTGGTCTGGATGGAAAAGGTGTGTTTTGAGGTTTCCAAACCCCATGCCATTACCAATTAGCTCTCACTCTACTTCATACCCATGGATGAGATGTAAGCTCTAAGACACTACTCCAGTGCCACACTTGCTTGTCTATCTATCGCCATGCTTCTTGCCATGTTGGCCACAGACTAACCCTCTGGAGCTATGAACCCCAAATGAAATGCTGTATTTTGTAATTTTGCCTTGGTCATGGTATTTTAGCACAACAATACAAAAGTAAGTAAGACAAGTATGAAAAACTAAATCCCCTGACACACAGCGTACAAAACTTCTGAGCAACACTAGCTCCATGTCTTCCCCTTACAGACAGCATCCACCCAAGCATGGAAACAAGTATGCACTGGAACTTACCAAGTTTTTCTTATTTTTTAAGCTAAACTGTAGCACATACCCCTACAGAACACAACCATCATTTCTTTCTGTGCCCTTTGGCTTGTCCTTTCCACTAGAGCACCTGTTTTGCCAACTAATGATATTATTTCAGGCATTCAAATATTATCAAGTATAATTCAGGATCCATCTCAGGATGGATGAATCACTCTTTACAGGGTTCAGCCACTGCCCAGACCTATTTTCAACCTTGTAACTGACCCAAGAAAGATGCAATGCTCCTTAAGGAACCCCACAAATAATGGTACTAACATGCTGTCAGAATATGTTCTCACTTTTATAATATGGGGCTCCAAGACAAGGTAGCAAAAGGAGTGGAATGTCTCTAGGAGACAGAAAAAGGGCTCCACATTTGACAGAACCTTCTCTGGCCCAGAGACGCTTGATCTGTTTGTGATTATGTGCACATATGTGCAAGTACACACACACACACACACCATGACGTGTGTGCATGCACACACATACGCAAACCATTAATAACCATTTTAAAAAGCACACACCTAAGATCACTGCACTATCAGAAACATTGGGGAGTATGAACCATCTGATGACAATTACAAGGGAAGGCCAGAAGGCCACACAGTTAAAAACCTTTGCTCAGTCCCAGAGCCCTCTCCTCGCTATCTATGCCACTGCCAGTAGGAGGAGAATGGGAATACTGTCCTCCACATCCTCAGTCCCCAGGTGATGTTGAGGAGAGGCAGGAACACAACTCTGCTACAGAGAACTTCATGATTTGGGTTGCTTGGTTTTCTCATCCTTTGAAGTAAGACACTTCATGATTGTCACGAGCTTCATTCCCAAGGGCCTGAGATTTATAGGAGCCAAGAGTTCCACAGTAAAGACATGATTTACAAGGCTAACTACAGAAAACATTAGGGGAAGAACAAAAACTTTCCACATCCTTTTATGCCATGACTTGATCCTTGTGAAACATAGGGAAAGGAGTTGAGGTAAAGGTTGCAGGCAGAAGAAAACTGGAGCTAGTCACTTCAAGATTGGGAAACTCGGGAAAGGGACAGCACTGTGACTTTTAAAATTATATTTATTTTACTTTATGCATATGGATGTTTTACCTATTCACACGTAAGTGCACCCCATGAGTGCCTATTGGATTCCCTACAACGAGGGTTTTAGATGGCCATAAGCCATCTGGAATCATACCTAGATCAACCCTTTTCAAGAGAAACAAGTATTCTTAATCAATGAACCATCTGTCCAGCCCCATGCCCCAACTTTTTGACAACTAAGGTTTATAAAAAACAATATACCCAAACCCAAAGCTTTTACGTAAAGAAAATGGGTAAAATACTAAACCAATTATTACTCCATGGTCCCTGTTCTTATACTATGCCATGCTGGCAATGAGTTATCAACTACATCCAATAAAGATGAAATCAAAAAAAAAAAAAAACAGTGTCATAGCTGATTCTTAATACTAATTCTTAATACATGCTCTTTTCTTTATCAATATGTCAATAATGTTCTCATGTCATTTAAAATTCTACAAAATTCTGGTCTTTTAAGTAGCCCAATCATAACACATTTTATAATTGAAGCCTTCCTACTAAATGTCTTATGCTAGAGTAAGTATATGCTTCAAATAATATACCTTCAATTTAGATGTCTAAGAATAAAGAATGTATGAAAGAGTTCTCCACAATGAATCATGATTCCACAGAATGTCTGCTGTTACAAGAGAAAATATTTATAGAATCTGATATGACAAACATTTATATATCAGAAGCATAACTACTAAATATACAAAATGCAAACTCTAACATTAGAATTTCTAGTATCATCCAATTATCTGCCTTCTCTGGCTTACCATGGAGGTCAAAAGCCTCCAACATTGTTAAGCATTCTTTTCCTACAGTCTGAGTACATACCCCACCCAGGCAGGCTAGAGTAGCAGACATCTCTTGTTTTGGCTAGCACAGTGATAGATGTTCCGGTCTGCCCATTTAAGGGATGACAACAAACCACAGAATCTTTGTTTTCAAAGTCAGAATCCAGCAGTATAGCATACAACAAATAATTGCTTTACCAGAACAAAATATTGCAGTTGTGGAAATGAAGTATGACAAAAATATTATTATTATTTCTTTTATAAGAAAACAACATGGAATCCACATCTTTTCATTTTCTGTGGAAACAAAAATAGAAATCCTTTTCCCCAGTAACTTGTCCTTCAACTTAAATTTTGGAGTCAAAGCATTTTTTTTAATTTAATTTATTATTTTACATGTCGATCCCAGTTCCCTCTCCCTCCCTCCCTACCTCCCTCCCTCCCTTTTACCCTCTCTGACCTCTCACATGCACTCTAACCACCCTCCCCTCCCATCCCCCCACCCCAATTCCATATGTAGGGGAATGCCATCCAGTTGGGGTCATATAGATCTGACAGGTCATGTGAAGTAGAGACTAGGGCTTCTCTCCTGTCTCTAGATTAAGGCAGTTATCCCTCCATGGGGGATGTGTTCGCAAAGTCCTTTTGTGAACCAGGGATATATCCTGGCTCCACTGTCTGAGGTCCCTTAGACTGCTCAGTCCTTCTGGCTGAGACCCATATTCAGGGGGTCCTGAGTCAGTCCCATGCTGGCTTCCCAGCTATCAGTCTAGTGGCCACAGAAAATGAAAAGATGTGGATTCCTTCCAGACTAATGTGGTTTTATCACGCCAGACCGCCTGAAACAGAGTACAAGGTGATCCTACATTCAAAACAGCTGGACAAAGCAGCCTTACAGACTACAGCCAGGATTTCTGAATCTTCTTCGAATCCCCCATGATAGCGCCCCTTACCAGCAGGAAGTAGTTTGGAAAGAACAACGCCCAAATTCCCAAATATTGTGTATAAATGTTTGTTTTCATTTAATTAGATTTTGTTATATAAAATAAAATAAATTAATAAAAAAAGAAAGAAAACAACATGGAAGAGCTCATAATCTATTGCCATTTTAACTTTAACACATATTTTAAGATTTAATCCACTCTAAGTCTCTTAAGATAATAACTATTATTATCATAGTATAATAATCAATCTGAACCCAGAAAACTTGAGTTAAAGTTCACTCATTCCTTTCTATTGTATGATGGGAACGTTAACAGTAAGAACACTGTATATTAAATGAGTTCTCATGTACTTTAAATTCTATAATGATCTGAAAACATGCATGTACCCTTCCAACTTACAGAAAAACTATATCACATCATCATCACATCACCTCATTATGGATTCACATTATTTCCAAGATAGCAAAATAGTAAAGTATCAATAACCATCATGTGTCATCTAAAAAAAAAAAAACCCTTGCTCTTTTAAAGAGGATAATATCTTATAGTTTGAAGTTGGGCATATGTTTAGTAACTATGTCACAAACACCCCAAAGCTAAATATCCCAAGTTCAGAATGGAGTTTAATGGCAAGATGCTTACCAACCATGTGCAAGGCTGTGAATTTAACATCCACTACAAAAAAAAGAAAGAAAGAAAGAAAGAAGGAAGGAAAAAAGGAAGGAAGGAAGGAAGGAAGAAAGGCCAAATTTGAGCTCCAACATGAGAAAAGTCTGTTAATATTTGGTAACCTGCTTAAAAGTCTCGAGAAACTGATTTCTTGCTATCCCAGGAAGCAGGCAGACCTAAACATGTATCTTGACAATAGCCAAAACAAAGGTACCACTCCTAGTCTACCAGGGTTGGAGATGAAAATCCATGCTAAGTCTCAGTAAAGGAGTCAGGACTATCGCACCAGAGACAACTATCTCCACAAGCTCCACAAGGAAGGTATGGGCAGTCCATAGGGAGGAAAAGGTCCACCTCCTGATTTTTAACTGGGCCTGCTCCCATGTATCAAGTTAATGTTTTAGCTCAGTGAAAGTAATTACCAGCCAGGCTCTGCAATCCATCAATTCACCCTGGGCATTCCTGCTGATTCTTTCTTTGGTCTCTAGGACCCAAGAATCTCTTTTGTTGATCTGTAAGTGCAAAGGAAAGGTTGGTTGTTACTAGTTTCTTTCTATTCTAGATTTCTGCCAAGTAATTAGAACAGAAAATTAACTATTTTCAGTTGTTGTTTTTTTAATGGAAGCTGTGGGGGTTAGAGTAGTCATAGCCTCTAACAAAAAATAAGATTAAAACCATACATCTTTGGTAGCCCCCCTCTCTCCAAGTACAATGGACAAATGTAATTTGACTCCAGACTGTGAACTCAGGGACTTGAGCCAAATCACCTTCATTCTAATTTAGGTTATTTGGCAAGAATCTTAGTAAGTAAGTGAAAATGTATATGAATTTACAAAAGATATTCCTATATCCTCACATCATCCTAAAGGAAAGCATTTTTGCCATCCTCATTTTACAGACAACAGTGGGCAAGTTCAGAGGTTAAATGCACTAAACCCAAGATCATTCTTCAATGGTTACAAAGCAATCTCCTGAATCAAAACACCACACATTTTAGTATTTTTCCAAGTAACTGTAATAATAGTGCAACTTAAATAACTTCTAGCTGGAAGTAATGCTCAAAACTGAATTGATAACTTTATGAATTAGAAAGTCATCTTTAAGTGTTGATCACACAGGAGGCACTGTCATTTTGCATACTCCATGAAACTGCACAGATGACAAAAGCATTCTAAAACCTTCCCTCAACACTGCCCCCCACCTTGTGAGTCCATTCCTTTGCACAAGTACACTGATAAGCAATATCAATATAATAAATTATACATATGTACACATGTAAATTGCTAGAAGACCCATGTGGTAAAGATGGCAATAATGCTGAGCTGTAATCTTCAGCCTGAAACCACTGCTGCCTTTGGTGATCAGAAGCCCTGTAGATACAGGATCTGTGACTATACATACTACAATCCAAAAGCAAGTGGCTCTGATTGACAGCTATTCAGGCAATGTTTCAGCTGATAAAGGGCCACATGTACACTGTGGTCCCAAAGACTTCCAAACAACTGACTTTTTAAAAACTTACCTAATGGATAAACAGTTGATAAAGAAAAAAAAAAAGAAAGAAAAAGAAAAAAGAAACTGTAGAAGAAAAAGAGGAAGGGTTTTATTGGAGAAAAAAAATTCATGGTAATTTATTTGCTTAAAAATAAATCTATGATTGAAAATACAAACAAACAACCAACACAGACTACAGCAGACATGTTCCTGAAGAGAAGTCTCAGACAGTTCCTCATCAAGTGGCAGCTCATCTTGTCAATGCTACAGAAGATCTTCCAGAATGACATGATATGATTCTGGTGCTGTTTAGACTTGGGCTTGTATGTGTTTGCATATTGCTTTTTAAGAAAAAAGGCTTTTTGTTTTAAATAAAAAGTTTCTTAGAAACAGTCAAATAGCCTTGTGCTTTTGTATAGCTGTATAATCTTTCCATATATTCAGCTAGGCATAAGATTCTAAAATTTAAAAATATGTTTTATAAAAATCCAAAAATATAAGTTGATTAATTACAAAAAAAAAACTTTTAATGACTTCAGTGTAGACTAAGGTCATAGTGTTTATAAAGTCTACAGTAGTTTGTTATAATGTCTGAGCCCATTGTAGTCACACATCATTCATTCACCAACTCATCCACAACTTCAGGCTTGCAAGCGCCATTCATAAGAAGTGTTCCCTGTAGATTGACCAATTTCCACAGTTTCTACTGTATTCTTTCTTCTTGTACTTTTTCTATGTTCAGACACATTTAAATATATCTATTACAATTGCCTGCAATATGAAGCATGGTAGTACACTTTATAGTTTTGTGCCTTTGGAGCAACACAGCATACCATGCAACCTTAATGATTAGACTACTCTGTCTAGGATCATGTGGGATATTCAATGAAGTTCTTGTAACACCTTCATCTAAATATCCCAGCATGTCCCCACTGTTAAGTGACACATGAGAGCACACAGATAACAAGCACACCTCTGTTTACCTCTGAATAAAACCAAGGCTCCAGACCTACAACCAGAACAAGCAACATCTACACTCCTTTGATGTATAGAAATTAACTTTAGCAAACATACTTATTTTTCTTACTTAAACTCTCTATATAATCGCAGACGGTCTAAAACGTGTGGTAAAATGCAGAGCAATAGTTAGTTGTGATCTTGGACATGATAGCTACTATGAGTAGTCTTTTCCTTCTAGTCTTATTCCCTGTGAATGATGGATTATTGAACTATTTCCTTTCCCACTGAAAAAGGAAATATTACCTTTGATGGGCAGAAGTAAGAAGAGTAACAGAGACTAGAGGAAATTAATTTCATTGTATTTATGGCATCTCAGTTCAAATTTCCTAACTAAAGACATGAGGCTAACGGAACAGAAATGTATTAGACTCCGTTGGAAAACTAAGAAAGGACACAATTAAATCATTCAATTGTGACATTCACAAATCATTATAAAAAAAATCATCTGTAGCAAATACAAAGAGGTATCCATCCCCCCCCCCCCATTGGAATTTGTTTTGTCCTTCAAAAACATTTTTTATTTCCTATTTGGCATTGAAACTATAAACTTATTTTATCAATGAGAAAAAAGCTTAGCTCATCATCCCCCCCCACACACACAGACGGAAAAAAAAAACCTGTAGGGGGAGCAGGAAAAGCCCTATTTCCTTCCCAAAATTACTGCTAAAGAACACAAAGGAAATACTACCTAAGTGTAGTACATATGTCTTTATTTGCACAACGAAGGAACTCGGCCTCAGTCCCCTCTAACGTGAAATGAACAGCTCAAAAGTAAGGTCAAGTGAGAGTGATCTGCTTTTCACATTTGAGAGCAGACTCAAGGGGAACCAGAGACCGGAATTGCCAAGAGCCACTGGAACAGGAACACATTTTGTAGCAGTTTCACTGATCATGTATGTCTCAGGTACTTGTTTAAAACCCACTTATACAGAAAAGGTGCTTTTTTGTACTACTTACCACTGAGTAAACACGAGTTTTAAATAATTTTCGGTGCAACAGACCTGGAATTTTATTCCCCACAGCCTAGTGATTTTAAATGCCCTGTGACCCTCTTAACTGCTGCCAACATCAACATCTGGTACCTGCACAAAGAAAATAGATTCTAAAAGATTCTTTAGAACCCTTTCGTTTTCCTCATATGCTTACTTTAGATATGTTTCTAAGATGCTTTTGCCTCTTCTTTCTGATACAGCAAAGAGGAAAAATTACTAATAAGAAACTGTGATCAGGCAGCTGCATGTTTTACAAGTAAAAAGGAAAAAAATAACTATTTGAAATTGAGTTATTGCTCATTTCTTCGTCTCCAAAGAGCGTATAAACAGGGATCTTAAATCTGATTAAACTCCTGAGGAGAATCAGCCCCTACAAATACATCTACTTGAAGAAGAGACACCAGAATCTGAAGTGTAGCCTCTATACACGGGACACTTTGTAGGTATTTCTTCTTCCCCTCGTATTTTCTAATGTGAGTTGTTTTTATGACCATACATCTCAAAGATAATAATAAGAATGATCATGCTACTATGGATGACTACGATATACACGGTTTTCAAATGCTATGCCCTAACAAACTGTATCAGAAATCTCAAAAGAATCCAAAATTATTAAATGCAAATATCTAAATGTAGAAACTTCAAAGTGACTTTCAAAAGTAAATCTAGTTATAACTGAAATTGACCAAACAAAAAAAAGAAGTGACTCAAAGAACAATGTTTTAAGCTAAAATATTTTATTCTAACACATCTTGTTTGGTTCTAAAAAACTATATGTAGGAAAAACTACTTCCCAATTATGAATCATTTGAGGCAAAAGAATCACCTCATATTAAATACTTTCAAGACAATTGCCTGGAAGTTCTTGTCTACATAAACTCCTCCCTGTCTGTGGTTCTGGCTCAAGCCTGAAGTTATCACTGCAAAAGTAAAACAGCCCATAAAAGTTTTCCTCTATTTCAATACCATCAACTACTAATACATGAGACATACAATGGGGACTTCA